>NC_081319.1:36297500-36922500 GCF_026419965.1 Kogia breviceps | reverse complement strand
GATCAGCTGGAGCTAGAGTAAGCTGACAGCCTGCGAGAGAGACACCCCCTCAGGGTTTAGAAAAACAGGTGGGGCAGCTTGATTCCTCTGGGTCTGGATCACGTGTGAGGGACCTGATGAGGCCCAGGCTGCGTGGGGGAGAACTGGCTTGACCCCAGGCCAGGAGTCCCTAGCTGAGCGAGAGAAATCCGGTGTGCTAGGGGAGGACAGGGGTTGAGTAGGGGCGGGGGGAACTGACATTCCCTGAGTGGTGGGGAAGCCAGTGGCCTAGGTGGGCTGTCGCTTGAGAGATAGGGCCACAGAGCTGGGGTGAGCTCTGCCTAGGCTGGGAGGGTTGGCCTTTCTCCCTGAGACAGGGATGACTGACGGTCAACCCTTCCCTAGGCAACCAGAAGGCCAGTCATGAAGCTTTGCTGTCCTGCTTCCCTGGCTCAGGCTACCCTGTTCTGGAGAGGCTGTGTGGGGTGGGCTCGGGGCCCCCAACTCTGATGCCCCCTGTCTCTACAGGTTGCTTTGTCTGGGAGGGGCTGTTGCCAGCTCAGATAAGGAGGCTCTGTCCAGGGAGAGTTGGCCACCAGAAACAAGTGCCCCATCTACCCAGTCCTAGCGGGAAAAGTGCCCCTCACAGCTCTGCCTCATGGGATCACTACCCACCATGATCTTGTCTACTGCTGGCTCCTGGGGGTTCAAGGAGCTGTAGGATCTGGCCCTGCCCTAGCCAGATAGCCAGGGTCTTGCCCACAAGATGCACCCCAGTGGGAATCCCCCCCACCCTTTCCCTCATACTCCTGGCCTTTCCTGCCCCTCCTCAGGCAGCCTGCAGAGCCTCCCTGCTCGCCTCTCTGGGGAAGTGTGAGAGGCACCCTCTGTCCCCATCCAGCCCTGTCTCTCTATCCCCAGCTCCAGCTGAGAAGGGGGTGGGGTCCATGCCACTGGCTCCTGCCCCTTCCATCCACTCCCACCCACCTACCCAGCATCAGGGTCTCTGGATCACTGTGTAGCCCTGGGTCATGTCCAGTACTCACACTTAAGCCTTACTCAAGAGCCAGGGCTCCGTTTCCCCCTGTTCTCTCCCAGCTGCCCACCACCCCCATCAAGGCATTCCTCCCTGTCCTGCTCAGTTCACCCCAGGAAGCTGACCGCAGGAACATGTGAGCTTGGACCTGAATCCCTGCTGATTGCAACTCTGGGTAAAGCTGTCCTGGGGACCCCATCTTGGGGGAGCTGGTCAGAGACCCATAGGGCAGGGAGAAGTGCTCCTCCTCCATGTGGCTCTCTGGGTCTGGTGGTCAGTAGCTTGGGGTGAAAGCAGCCAGCCTGTAGCATGGGGCAGAGCTCTCCTTCACCCACACCCCCCACCTGGGCAATGGGAGTGGTCCAGTACATACCTGACCAGCAACCACAGCCCCCCAGGAATGGACACTTCTAGGGGTCACAGCGCCACGGACAGCTCCGCTGCTGCCACCCGGCAACCTCGCAGCCACAGCCCAGCCAGAGGCAGGGTCCTGAGCTCTGGACTATAAGACTGGGCATATATTCAGACCTTCAGGGATGGCTGTTCTGGGCAGCCCAGACCCCCGCCCACCCAGTCGGGTACCCCCTGAGGGTCTCCCTCTGCCCAGGGCCACCCACAGAAGCCAGGCACCAGGGCTGGGACAGAGCCTGCCAGCTCCTGACTAGCTTTGCCCCCCGTGGCCAACTGGCTGCCCCTCTGTCCTTGGCTCCGGCTAACCACCGGGGAATCTGAAGCTGGCACTCCGACTGCTGCTCCCACTGGTCCGGGCGGAGAAGCGGCGGGCTGTACTGCCCCGTCTCCCCACCCACCTGCCCCCAGAGCTCGGCTGCCCGCGCCTGCCGGTGCCCGATCGCTCAGCTCACCTCGGCGGCGCTGTCTCCTCACCAGAGGCACTGCGGTGTGGGAACTGTCCCGAGGAGCCGGTTCTCAGCTGAAACAAAGAGGTGGGGGAGAGAGAGGGGGGCAGCAGGAGAGGGAGAGGGTGAGTGAGCAGGCGAAGGAGTGGAGACTGGAGGGGGAAGAGAGAAGGGAGAGGATGAGAGAGAAGAGGGGAGGGGAGGAGGCCTGACTTCCAGGGACCGAAGGGCCAAGAAAAGAGGGAAGAGGAAATGGGGAGGGGGCGGAGGAGGTGAGGGGGCCAGACCTAGAGAGGGGAGGTTGTTAGAGGGGCGGGACGTGGGGCAAGTGAGGGGGGCGTGGGCAGGAGAGGGAGCGGTGGAGAGGAGAGCTGCAGGGGGCCGGCGGGCTGGGGGCTGGGCAGGGTGGGCAGAGAGGCCCCACCCCATCCCATGCCAGGCTCTGCTACTTGAGTGGGCAAAAGGCCACGAAGGGGAATGGGAGGGAGAGGCGAGCCGCCAGGCGAGGGGTAAGGCTCTGGGCTGTGGGCTGGCTAGGAGGACGGACCAGGGACAAAGGCGGGAGAAGAACAAAGGTGTCCAAATGGAGGAACGGGCCCCTGCTGACCTCTGGGTGCCGCAGTCTGGAGCGTCCTGAACAGAGTCTCCTGAATGGAGGATAGGTCCACTCTGGGGTGGTCCAGGCTCTGAAGTGTCAGCCTGAGGTCAAGGGGAGAGGGGATGGGCTGTGAAAGCGGGCAGGGGTCCCCTTCATTCTGCTGAGACTGACCACACATCGGGATGCCACTGTCACTGTGTCTTTGGGGGAGGGGATGGTTGATGGGGTCCAAAGCCTGGACTAAGAACTGGGTAGGGGAAGTCCCCTTTTAGGGAAGAGCATTTGGGGCCCCTAGGGAGGTAGGGAGGTGGGGAGGATGGTAGGCACAATGGGGAAGAATGAAGGGAGTGGGGAAGCAGGGGATAGGGAGGGGGTGAGTTGGGAAGGAGGCTGCAGGGGGCGGGTCCAGAGCTGCAGCCCTTTAACAGGCCCATCTAAAGCAGAGGCCTCCTGCACATCCCACAATTCTTGGGCTGCCTAATGAAGGATGGAATAATGAACCACTTCCTGCTGCTCCCTCCTGCTGCCAGGTGCTGCTGTGACAGGCAAGGGCACCAGGGAATTCCGCTTGGGCTTGGGCCGCTGGGGCACAAGTCTGTGTTCGTGCTGTGAGGGGCAGGGGAGGTAGGGTGGTCTTGATCAGAGCCATCCTATCCCTCTCTAGTCCCAGGCACAGCACCCCGGGCTGGTCCAGTCTCCTCCCATGCTCAGAGGCACAGGAGGCCGTCCTAAGCTTATGACCAAGGGAAGTTCCTCTTCTCATCCCACTGGAGACTCCTTACAGAAAGTCCAGCACACCAACATGCTTTGGAGAGCAGGAAGAGGGGAGGGAGCTGTGGGCTTGCCTAAAGCTGTGACAGGGAGAGGAGGAGTCAGCCTCCATCCCACCCTGCGTGGAAGGGCAAGAGCTAGATGCCCTTAGACTCTGCCTAGCCCAACTCCCTCCACCTCCTCAGGGAAGCTGTCCCAGCCCCACCAAGGAGGGCCTTATCAACACGGCTGCCACTGTTCCAGCTACCTCCTCTCGTAGCCTGGAATCCCATAAAAGGAAAGGACCTCCCTCCCTCCCTCCCTCCCTTCCTCCCTCCCTCCCTTCCTCCCTTCCTCCCTCTCTCCCTCCCTTCCTCCCTTCCTTCCTCCCTCCCTCCCTCTCTCCCTCCCTCCCTTCCTTCCTCCCTCCCTCCATTCCTCCCTTCCTTCCTTACATTTACTTCTAAATAAATGCAAATTTACAGAAGAATTGTCAATAAGAATAGTGTAGGACACCCATTTACCCTCTAGCCATGTCGACTATTGTTAATATTTTTCCTCACTTGCTTTCCCTCTCTATATATGTATTTGCTCTGTATGTGTGCATAGTTATATGTAATTTTTTTCCTGAGCCATTTGAGAGTAAGTTGCAGATGTCATGGATAAAAGGATGGTTTCTTATCTGTTTCTGTCTCCTGGAGCCAGTGTAAGGGAGCCTAGACCATGTTGTGCAGAATGAATGGAGGCCCGAGACAGGCAATGAATGAGTGCATATCATCTATTGGGAGCATGAGGCCTGGGAGCTGGAGGGGCTTGGCCGAGGCTGCCTTGGGAGTTGGGCCTGTCCAGGGCTAGGCCCCACGTTCCTCTTGTTTTTTCTTTCCTCCAGCCTGGGAGGCAGGGAGCCATTGCCCACCAAAGTGAGCATGTGGTGTTTGCCGAGTGTGGAGCTGCAGCATATGTCTACGGAGGTGGCAGCAGGCGAGTGGGGTGGAGCTGGGAGAACAGGGATGCCCACACTGAGGCACCTGGGCACACTCGCCAGACTGGGCACTGCCTGGCTCTGTTGGGTTTGAGAAGACCCAGCTCTTGGAGGCCCCAGCTGCAGTGCTGAGGCCTCAAACTCTTGCCTTTGGGACCCTCCCCACAGCCTCATGAGAGACAGGGCAGGGATGGGGGCCCTCGCTTGACAGCTGGTCCATGGTGATAGGCTTAGAGAGGGCAGGATGAGGGCTCTGGTCATTCTGGACACAGCTGTCCCTGGCAAAGGGTTGGCATTCCTTCTGTGTCCCTCTGTACCCCCAAATGGGTTGGAGTCCCATCTGGGGGCCGTCCTCCAGATGGCTGCTCTCTTCTCTCCTAACCCCAACCTGAAGGTTATGGTTAAAAAGTTAGGCATTTAAAAAAAAAAACAACAAAAAACACCTTGAAAGATGATCTGATCTCTGAGGCCCTGATGTCCTCTCTCACAGTTGAGGTCCTCCTCCTCCAGGAAGCCTTCCTGACTTCCTCAGGCTGTCTTCCACCTCACATGCCAGCTCTGTTTATTCCTTTGCTGGCTCACACTGGTGCTGTCCCCAGAGCCTAGGGCTTTGCTCGGTCATCAGCCTTTCTCTCTCCTGCTGTCCCAGGCCGGGCATGTAACTATTGTCCTATATAGGTGGATGACAGTGACTTGGTTAGTCCTTCCTGGACATTGAGTCCCTCTGATGCCACTGTGCCCCGTACGTCTGAGATTCCACAGGCTCTGGGCTGGCTGAGGTGGGGGGTGGGCAAGAGGACCCACTGGAGAGAGGTAGAAGGTTGTTTAAGACCACTGGCCTGTCAGGGCAAAGGCAGGCCTCCAGCCTGGATCTCTGACCACCTGTCCAGCACCTTCTGCTTTCTCCCCTGGAGCATGGGCAAGCCTGTCCAGGGCAGCGGCCGAGGGTCCTCCCTGAATCCCACCTGGGTGACGGCAGGACCTGCCAAACTGAGGGAGGAATGCCCCCGCTCCACCCTGAATTTATTAACCCCAGCCTATCCATGTGAAAGCCTAGGGGACATGGGCTTCCTCTCCCCCTGCCCATCCCCCCCAAAGAGATTTCAGCCAATTAGCACATACAGTATTTACTTAATTAGGGTAATGACATAATTAGTGTAAGTTGGGCTTCATCACATGGCTTCAACATGCAATTATGAGCTGTCAGCGGGAGGCAACATTGTGAAAATGCTCATTCAGTTTTGGTTCCAGCATGGAGGCCGCAGCAGCTGCCTCTGCTTTGGAGGCAGTGGCCGGTGTGTGCATGGGGCGGGGTGACTGTCAGCAGCTGACAGGCGAGGACAGAAGAGTCGGCAGGAGCAGAAAGGCAGTTTCCAGGGCTGATGGCATCCCTGACCAAGCCTCTCCCATCACAGATGGGCACTGCCGTCCCTACAGCCAGGGCCCTGGCTAGGCTGGTCTGGCTGAGATTGGGGGCCCGGGCAGTCTAGGCCCCTCTGCCCCCAGGTTTTCTGCCTGAAATGCTACCATTAGCAGGCTGTCTCTTATCTCTTCAGGATTTTGCTGCTCACACCAGCCACTAGCCTATTGGCCCCTCAGGGTGGCTCTTCGAGGCCACAGACTGGAAGGACTGGATTGATTACTGCTATCCTCATTGGACTTGTGGTAAACTGAGGCTTGGGGCAAGGAAGGTGTTAGATCTGATGGTGGCAGTGCTGACCCAAGAGGCAGCCCAACGTGGCCAGACACTCCTCGAGCCCAGGCAGCTCCCCCTCAGCTTCAGGGAGGTCTCCTGCCCCATGGCTCTTTCCCCTAGGAGGGGGCAGGGAATCACTGGGGGGCCCCCAGAGTCCTGCTCCCTCAGCCTCCTCTGCACTCCCCACCCCCTGCCTCCTTCCACAAGGCCAGGAGGCGGGGCCCTGACCTGCCTGAGACCATCCACAGCCTTCCCCTCAGTGAGCCTCACAGCTTTCCTGGGCGGTGGGGGGGCGGGGGGGGAAGGAAGTGAGGGAAGATGGGAATTAGTGCCACCATTGTAAATATGGGCAAGCCGAGGGTCCAGGGCCTCCAACAGGTGCTGTTAGAGCCAAAATCAGGTCCCAGCAGCTCTACTTTCTGCCTGGCTGGGTCACCTGGGTGGATTCTCTCTCAGGCCTCAGTATCCCTGTGTGAAGGGAGAGCCTATGATTTCAGACATCCTGACACTGTCCAGAGTGCCCAGGGAGGTGGGACCCAAGGAATGTGGCATCTTTCTTTCCTCCTTCCAAATTATGTTGTCATAGTTGTCCCTCCTCTTTCTGTCCCACCTGTGCCCTGCATGCGGGTCAGGCCCCCTGGGGAGACAGCTCTGACTGGCAATTACAACTGCCCCAGACTGGGCCCCCTGCCCTTCTGAACTGGGGAATCCTGTCTGGGAGACGCGGGCTCTGGGGGCCATCCCAGACCTCCCCACTCAGTGGTGCCCCCTCTTATAGGCAATACCCGCAACTGGCTGGACTTGGCTTTCATCCAAACCCCTCTCTGGGTCTGGAGACATATGATCAAGGTGAGGCCAACTTGTTTGCTAATCGCTGACTATGAGCCAGCCACCTTGGGCCTGGTTACTGGGGTTAAATGGGGAGCGATGGGCAGGCAAAGATGAGGGTTAGGGTTCAGACAGACCCAGCCCCAAGGAGTGTCCTCCAAAGGGTAGGCAGAGAGAAGTGCCAGGAAGAGCCAAGTTCAAACAAGTAGAGGTCCCAACCCTCTCCCTCACTGGTCAGGAGACATGGCACCTGCAGGGCCTGGGACAGGCAAGGATTTCACTTCACAGAGGATGTACTTCAGATGGTAGGACCGGTGTGAGCAGAGGCTGGGAGGCCAGAGTAGGATGTGGGGATGTCATCTTCAGGTGTGAAGTGTTTGGGTGGGCTCTGGGGAGCTCGAGGAAGGGGCTGGGGACTCTGGCTGTTTGTGGGAGGGTCAAGGCATTCCCTTAACATCCATTCAACAAAAAGTCCTTACTTTGTGCCAGGCACATGTTGTTCTAGGCTGGAGATTCAGTGGCGACCAAGATGAAATCCTTACCCTCCTGAAACCTATACTCTAGTGGGAGTCAGGAAAATGAGAATAGTGTGGTGCAGGTGCGATGCAGAAGATCCTAACAGGGTGATGTGCTAGGGCTAGGGGGGCCCGGGTGTGGCTTCAGCCCCAGCTGAAGATGTGGGCAGGGTGGCCAGAATGATGGGGCTGGGAGAAGGGTGCTGTTCCCACGGGTCTGGCCTGTGGCCCCTGGCTCACCCCCACTCTCCGACTTTCAGCTTTGAGGTTCACTCCTGGCCTGCAGGCATGACTCCTGGGTGTCCCTTCTGCAGGGAGAAGAGGTGGCTGCCACCACCAAAGCCATCCTCCTGGTCCCAGGCTCCTCCATGCCAAGCACATTAGAGGATAATTAAGTAAAAATAGGTCTTCTGACCAGTGTAGCTCTTTAAGGCCTAATTAAGTTAATTAGTTCCAGGTGTGGGTGGTGAGGCTCAAGTGAGGCAGCGGCTGTTTGCTGTAATTGCATTTTCACAGCCGCAGTGGTGGCAACGGTAGTGGTGGTGGCAAAGGCGGTGGCTTCCTCTGAGGCCTGGAAGCCCGCCAGGAAGTCCAGGAGGCTGCCACTGAGCTGAGAGGAGTATGAGGCAGCAGAAGGCTGGCTTGGGACCACCCGCAGAGAGCAGTAGCTAGAGTTTCAAGGTCAGCCAAGCCCAGGGAAACCTTGTGCCTTCTAAAACTTGCTCTTTCTCTGCACAGGGGTCTGGGTTGGGGTTGGGGGCCGTACAAAGCCACCAACAGGCATCCCCCCTCCAGCTGAGCAGGGTGGGTGCACCGCAGCTGGACCTTTGGATTCCCTCACACCCATGGTGGTCCCCAGGAAGACTGTAAAATAGCTTTGCTGAAAGGGAAGATGTGGCTCAGAGGCAGTGGGTGAGACCTCTAGGAGTCCACCTAAATCACCCTCTCCCTTTGGCATAAGGCACCAATTCCTGTCCCTTTCTGGTAGATGTGCAGCTGTTAGAGATGCCCCCTCTTTGCAGTTCAGGGTAGTGGGGGGGCACACAAATCTGGGGCCTCTGCTGAGGACCTACTGTCTCAGTCAGTCTCCTGCCCTGGACATCTCCCCGAGCCCACTTCCTGCTCTGGCTTCTACACCTAGCTGACCCCGGGGACCTGCCTGTATAGGACAGCCCTCCCAGCCTTGGCCACACTCTCATTCATTCATCCATTTGGCTCTTGGTCACTGAGCATCTCCTCTGTGCCAGGCAGCAGGGCTGGGAATGCAAGGCTGGGTGAGACAGGTTGGACCCTGCTGCATGGTGCCTTTGGTCTCTCTGAGGAGGCAGACACACACATAAATATGTATATATATTTTTTCTTTTTTCTTTTGGTTGCACTGCATGGCTTGTGGGATTGATCCCAGGCCCTTGGCGGTGAAAGTGCAGAGTCCTAACCACTGGACCAGGGAATTCCCGAGGCAGACATATTAATGGCCATGGCTACACAGTTTTGTCATGGCTGTAGGAGCACAGGGGTGCTTAACCCAGACCTGGGAGGAAAGATGCCTGAGCTGCAGTGAATATGGTCCAGGTGAGAAGTGGGCAGGCACCTGATTTTTACCAGGAACTAAAAGGGCCTCTCTCTGGCCAGAGGGCAGCACAAGGTGCCAAGTAGGGAGAGGGAGGGGCCACGGAGGGGTCTAAGAAGGGCTGCTGGGTAGGAGGAACTGGTAACTGTTGGCTGGGAGGCCAGGGAGGTGGTGCCCAGGGCCATGGCTGTGGATCTGGAGAAGAGGGGATTTGAGGGATGTTTAGGAGTAGAACTGATGGGGCTTGGTGTGAGGGGTGGGGAAGGAAGAGCTGTCAGTTCCCTAGGAAGGGGACGTGGGAGTGGGACTGAGCTCTGAAATGTCCCCACAGGACTGGCACTAGGATGAGGCAAGTCAAATGCCTGGGATGCAAAATTTGGGGTACTCACTCCCAGTCTTGTGTTTCCACCTGTGCCTTGTCCTTGGTCCTCTGAAACTTCTCACTAAAGCATACTTTGGAAAGTGGAAGCCACTCCTGGAGATGAGGCAACAGGAGGATGGTCTGGGCAGTGTGTCCCCCTCCATCCTTCAACCCCTACCTGGGAGGTGCTGCCTTCTCTGCACCCTCCAGGACTGGGGTGAGGCTGGGATGGACACCTTAGGGTCTCACATGCTTTGGACAGGGACTCTGTTTCCATCTTGATGCCTGAATAACAGGTACCCCATCCAGCTTCTCCTTGCATGCCTCTTGTGACAGGTGCTCCCTGCCACCTGGGTAGCCCAGTCCCTTGGCTCATACTATTGCACAGAATGTTTTACCCTGAGCCCAGATCTTCCTGGCACTGTGTTCTACCTAACAGTGGCCTCAGCTATGCCCTCCTACCCTCCCCCACCCCTCAGGTGGGCCTGCTGATCCCCTTTCCCAAGCTTAACATTTCTGAGCTTCAGTGTCCTCACCTGTAAAAGGGGAAACAATAATAGCCACCATCTTCCAGGGCTGGTGCGAGGATTAAATGACATGATGTATAAACCTCATGACACATTCTAGTTCCTCAGTAACAGCTTCCTAACCCATAGCAATAATGAATAACTGCAGAGGCGGACATTGTCCTCCTGCTGGCGTGGGCTGCCAGTGGTGCAGCCTCAGCCCAGGCCCCAACACCCACCTGATGGCCTCAGGTAGCAGACCCTGCTACCGCCCCAGTACATCCAGCACAGATGCAGAGCTAATCCCAGAGGAAGATGTTCACGGGAAGAGGAAGTGACATTTTCTTGAGATGGCTGGGCCGTGTTGAGACGTGGGGGCAGGGCCCTGCTGTTTGGAATCGGTTCTCTGCTCAGTGTTCAGTGCACTGCAGGAGAGCCCAAGACCCTCCCCTGTGGCCCTCCACTCCTCAAGTCTCATTCAGGGGGACCAGTGGTGGCTGAGAAGGGGAGATGCAGACCCACCCTGACTGAGTTGTCTGCCTGGACGTGTCTCTGGGGCACATCCCCAGACCCTGTCATGTCTGTGGGGCTGCCCTGGTGGTGGGTGTCTGTCCTGAGCCTAAGGGGCCTGCAGAGAGAGCCCTGAATCCCATGGAAGGTGGCAGACCCTACAGAAGCTCACACCAAACCCTCAAGGTTGTGCTGATCATTGTTGGGGTGTCCAGACTCCTCCCACGAGACTGAGGTGGTAAGCCTGGGGCAGGGGCTTGCAGGAACTCCTGGCTCCCCTCAAAGATCAGAGGAGCCAGCCCAGGAAGAAAGGACAAAATGTGCTACAGCCTAGTCTCTAAGGCCATCCTGCTCCTCTTCTTCTGTGCCATCCCATCCCGGGAGCCAGGTCCACATCCCAGGAGCATGCTCTGCTTCTGCTCGGGGGTTCCCTGTTGAGCATCAGAACTTGCCTCTGGGGGGTTCCTGTAGATTTAAGCAGTGGTCATGCTCTCCAACTCTTGGTGACCTGGAACTTCCAGATTCCTGTGTGAGGTGGGGAGAGGGCCACAGGAGAGGGACCACAGGTGCAAAGGCCCGGAGCAGGGCGGCAGGGTGGACACATGGGGATGCCAAGTCCTCTGGGCAGGCCGAGGTGGTGCTGGGAGAGGAGGATGTGTGATGTTTGTGGGGTCAGGATGGAGCCTGCTTTGTGCAGAGTGCGCCTTGCTTCATTCTCACCCCAGCTGTGGGTGGGAGGGCTCTCCGTTACTCTCAACTCCCCTTGATTTTACAGACTGGGGCTCCAGGAGGAGAAGGGGCTTGCTCACGGTTACACAGCTGGTGGGGCCAGGGCGGCCACAGCCTGTTCCCAGCCCTGTCCAATCCTGGTGGTTAGGCTCCTCCCCATGGGGGTGTCAGGAGAAGGGACAACTGTGGGGCTTGATCTGTCATTTGGCGTGGGGGCCTAATGGCTTGAGGTCCTGGATCCCCAGTAGGCCTGGCTCTTCCTCTTGCTCTCAGTGGCGTGATCCAGGCCAAGGCCCAGCTTTGCTCCGTACCTTGGTTTCCTCAGTTACACAAGGAAGTCATCAAATTGTTCAGCCATGGTGCATCAGTGGAGAGGGGTGGTCCATTTATAGATGGGAAAATGAGGCACAGGGAGGGAACAGGAGAGCCTGGGGCCCTGGTCACTCCCAGGCCCGCAGGCTCAGCTCTGAGAGTGTGGTCAGCAGCCAAGGGAGGAGGCTGCAGGGGTTGATGGCCAGCAAACCCAGCTTTTCCAGTTTCCTTTAACATGCCCTCCAGTCCCCTCTGCCTCCTCGGTTTCACAACTCTACCCCAGCTGAGTGTGTCTGAAGGCAAGGCCCCTTCCTCTCCACCCCCGAATTATGGCTTGGTCACAAAAGCTGGACCGTGACCAGACAAAGGGACAAGGATGAAAGTGCTGGTTGTCATGGCAACCTGGTGGGTTGCTGGGACCCAGGGGAGGGGCTTGGCTGTGTGCCTGAGCTCAGGCATCTGGACAACCTCTGAGCATGAGCCAATGTGGCCCAGGGGCTCACAGAGATGCCCCTCCTGCTCGGGGCCCACAAGAGCTGGGTGAAAAATGACAACCTCACCCCCGACGGTGGCACCTGCTCCCTGGGCCTCCCCTGGTGGCCCCATTATCCTACACCTGCTGTCCCCACACCACACCTGCTCCCCAGCCCAGGCGTCCTCCCCAAGGCACTCTCTGCCCATCCTCAGACCCAGCTGCCTGCTCTGAGGGCCACTCAAGAGGGCCTGTGCAACCAGGAGGGGTAGCAGGGATGGACGGCCTTGGTCAAGGGAAGAGGGTCCAGCTGACAAGCCAGATCTGCCTTACCAGAAGCATGTGTGTCCATGACAAGACCTCCACTCCAGGACCTCAGTCTGCTCACCTATAAAACGGGAGCAAGCATTCCTGCCCTCAAGGTCTCCAAGAGTAAGTTTCCTCCTGCTTGGAAGGAGATCTGAGGCCAGGATGTCCCCAGAGCTGGGTCAGGGTAGACAGTTGGAGAGAGAAGAGGGAAGGGGGCTGTCTTGGGTCACACTCTCAGGGCCACCTCTGTTAGACCATGTGGAGACCTGAAAGCCTCCTACACACTTAAGAGTCACTGTGTAGAGGTGGAGATGACGTTTCCCAGAGGCCCATCATGGGTACAGGGGAACTGGGCAGGGGACCTATCAGTGCCAGGTTCTTTTTTTTTTAAAAAAATGTATTTATTTATTTACTTATTTTTGGCTGCATTGGGTCTTTGTTGCTGCGTGTGGGCTTTCTCTAGTTGTGGCAAGTGGTGGCTACTCTTCCTTGTGGTGTGCGGGCTTCTCATTGTTGTGGCTTCTCTTGTTGTGGAGCACGGGCTCAAGGCGCGTGGGCTTCAGTAGTTGTGGCGCACGGGTTTAGTTGCTCTACGGCATGTGGGATCTTCCCAGACCAGGGCTCGAACGCATGTACCCAGCATTGGCAGACAGATTCTTAACCACTGTGCCACCAGGGAAGTCCCATGATCAACTTTCCATGTCAACTTAGCTTTTGGAGTAGCTTTAATCATCCATATGCAGTCAGCTGCTTGGCTGGGTTTTGTTTTTTCCTCATGTTCTACCTGACTAGAACACACTATTCTGTCAGCTCCTGACAGCTCAAACTGGCAATCTGGGATGGGATTTAAAATACCTCCTAGGTAAGTAAAGTCTGGATCTGGAATAAACGAATATTTTGCTCAAAATCCCAGTCCTTCAAGTTCTTCATCAGAACTAAACTTAATCCACATGAATCTCCCTGTTGATCTAATTAATGGAGGGCTTTTCACACCACAGTAACAATCTATAAGTGGAGAGACACCAAACGGCCCATCTTGAACTCCCAGGTGATCAAACCGACATTCAAATGATGGTTCTATATAATAATGTTCATCAAAGGTCAACTTTATTCTTTGACGTGGAGCAGCTTCCAAAATGTAGATGCATTCCTTGTTTGGTGGATATAAGTCAGGATAATTTGGTGAAGCAAAATGACCTCCATTGCTGGTTCGAGCCCAAATGCCACACTGGGTTGCAGGAATGTGCTTGATTCCAATATTTTGTCCATCTTGGGTCTTCTGGGCCCAGTGCCAATTTCTTGAGTGGCTTGTTAGGAGTATCAGGGAAAGAGGACATGGGCAGGGACACCCCATGAGGAAAGGATGGCCTGGGGGTCCCTGGTGATCCAACAGCCAGTTCAGGTGGGGACACTGAGATCCTAGGAATGATCTGTATCTGGCTCTCTGATACCACCTCCCCCGCAACTGGATGGTGGAATGGAGGAGGGACAAGGGGACAGGAGGAGTGGGAAGCTCCGGAGGATGCTCCTCCCCCTCCTGGAGAGGGAAGGAGATGACTGTGGTCACTGGTCTTTGTGTTGTCTTCCCCTTCTAGTGTCTCCCTACACCCTGCAGGCCAGCCCCAGGTTCCCATCCTACTCTGCTGTGACCTTGGGTGAGGCCCTCTCCCCTCTTGCCACCTCAGTTTGCCCACCTGGAGTGTGGGAGCAGGTTGCCGAGGAGACTGCCAGCTCCAGCTGCCACCCTGGCTGTTTGAACACCCCCAGGCCATCGCCGCTAACCGTGGCCCCACCTCTCTGATAATGAGGAACTCCTCTTGAACAAACTTATTTTTGCTGACCGGTCAGAGTTTCT
Source organism: Kogia breviceps (assembly GCF_026419965.1). NCBI lineage: Eukaryota > Metazoa > Chordata > Mammalia > Artiodactyla > Physeteridae > Kogia > Kogia breviceps. The sequence continues at coordinate 36,908,635 of NC_081319.1, read as the reverse complement.
ATTTTTTTAAAAAAATTTTTAAAAACTGAGGTATAGTTGATTTACAGTATTGTGGCAATCTCTGCTGTACAGCAGAGTGACTCAGTTATATACATATAGACATTTTTTCTTTAAATATTCTTTTCCATTGTTTTATCACAGAATATTGAATATAGTTCCCTGTGCTATACAGTAGGACCTTGTTGTTTATCCATCCTATGTATAATAGTTTACATCTGCTTATCCCAAACTCCCTAGTCCTTCCCTCCCCATCTCCCCTTTGGCAACCACAAGTCTGTTCTCTATGTCTGTGAGTCTGTTTCTGTTTTGTAGATAGGTTCATTTGTGCCCTATTTTATTTTTTTATAACACTAATTTATTTATTTATTTACTTATTTATAGGTTATGTCAGGTCTTAGTTGCAGCGCATGGGCTCTTTGTTGCAGTGCATGGGCTCTCTAGTTGTGGCACGTGGGCTTAGTTGCCCCGCAGCATGTGGCGTCTTAGTTTCCCGACTAGGGATCGAACTGGTGTCCCCTGCATTGCAAAATGGATTCTCAACCACTGGACCACCAGGGAAGTCCCTGTACCCTATTTCAGAGTTCACATATAAGTGATATCATATGGTATTTGTCTTTCTCTTTCTGACTTACTTTACTTAGTATGATAATCTCTAGTTGCATCCATGTTGCTGCAAATGGCATTATTTCATTTTTTTATGGCTGAGTAGTATTCCATTGTGTATATGTACCACATCTTCTTTATCCGTTCATCTGTAGATGGACATTTAGGTTGTTTCCATGTTTTGGCTATTGTGAATAGTGCTGCTATGACTGTTGGAATTTCTTACACACTTCCTCCCAGAGGTCTGGCAAAGGCAAAGCTTTTGCCAAGAATGGAGGTATTTGGGGTAGGGTAACAGTCCTGGTGTACCTCAGACCATTCTGTACAGGAGGCCCAGGTTCAGGGCTGGGCAAGATTTGTGTTCTCCAATATGCAGATGGAAAAACTAACACCTTGCCCAGTGAGTCAGCTGCAGAACCCAGGCCCCCTGCCCTGTTCATAGACCTTTTTAGAGGTGAGGAAAAAGAATGGCAGTCTGGTCCCCAGACTCGGCAAACTCAGGCTCCCAGGACGGGTGGGATGGGGGTACCTAGTGGGTCACAGGGCTGAGATGATGAGGCCACCCACCCTGCAAATAGATCATTCCACCGATGCTCAATGAGCTGCTTGGAGCCAAGGGGAAATCAGAGGTGCTCAGAGCCTAATTACGATAAGCAGCTTTCTGCAGCTCCTCAGGCCCCACAGAAATGTCTTGCGCAAGTTATCACTGTCTCGGGGCTGGTCATCTGGAGCTTTGACCCAGGCATTTAGGGACTGGTAGGAACCCCTCCTGGCTGCTGCTCCCGGTGAGCAGAACCTCAGCATCCTGGACCTTGTTCACTGGAGTGGTATGGAATTGCAGGTCAGAGGGAGGAGGTAGGCTGGGGAAGAGGGTGTAAAGTGTGGTCATGTGCAGCTGGGCAGATGTTGGTGGCCACCATCTTCAGGGTGATGGCCTGGTGTGATTGCTCTGTCTTCTCAGCATTTCCTATGGGTTCTTGCAGGAGTGATGGAGCTGGCAGGACTGCTGGGAAAAGCAGCACCCCTGATCACCACTACACAAGCTCATCTTTCAGTTGGGGGATGCAGCAGTGACCATTGCATGATTGCCTGCTGAGTGGTACTGACTATGGTCCCCTGAGGAGAATGTGAGCATATTCTGTGGATTGAGGCAATCAGGGAGGGCTTCCTGAGGAGGTGTTGCTTGAGATGAGATGGACAGTGGTAGATAAACCAAAAGAGGAGATTCTGTCTGCGAAGTTCCACATAGATATAGGTGGGAGTGGGATTGGACTGGGGGCTGAGCATTCATGGGTGACTGGTCCTCGATCCTCCAACCCCCCAGGAACTCCTTTCCACTCCTCCTCCCTGAGCTGTGGGCTTTCAAGGTATTGTCTGTCAAGCTGACCGTGTGGATGAAAGGAGAATTAATTTGTCTCCATTTTTATTCATCAGAGAAAATGCTGTCAGAGCTGCTGAGGCCAGCTGGCCAATGGCAGAGAAGGGGAGGATCAGGGGAGGCCTGGGGAGAAGGCGTGCCTCAGCCCTTGCCCAGCTCTCTCTCTGATATCCTCCATGCCTGTGACTTGGTTTCTCTTGGCAGCAGCTCAGAGCTCCTGGCCTAGCAAACCAGAGAGAGATCCTGGGGTGCAAGAGGCCAGCTAGGGGCAGGTGGAGAGCGGGTAGCTTCAGCCACCCTGTCTGAATGCCTGTTGCCCTCCGTTCTGGCTTGTCGGCCACGTGAAGGGCCCATTCTGCTGCCTGTTCACACAAGGCTTTCATCTCTGCAGCTAGTAAAGCATTCCTCCAGGCCTCAGTGCTGCCAGCAGGAAGGCACAGGGGAGGGGGGAGCCCAGGCCTGCCATGCCCCTCAGACCCCTGGTCCAAAGGCATGGACCTGGGCCAGGGTGCCCTAAGCAGCCTGTCTGCCCAATTCGTACCCCCACCCCCACCCCGCCGCCAACTCTTTCAGGAAGCCAGTCTCTCCCCATTTCAACAAGAGCAAAGCTGGCCTCCCTTCCAGCTCATATAGGGCAAAAGACTGCCCTCCCACCACAGGAGGGGTAGGAGCCCAGGGTGGTGTCATGGCTCAGCCCCTTGTTCCTCTTCCAGGGAGCAGGTAGACGTGGTAACTTCTAGGGCAGGGTAGGAAGATCAAAGCCTGAACCCATGCCCTGCCATTGCAGAAGATGGCATTTGAAAGTAGGCACTTGAGACTCAGGAGAGCGGGGACTGACCCACAGTCCCCTGCTGAGGAAAGAGGCAGTCACATCCACTGTCCACACCTGTAGAGGGGCAAGGTGGAGCTGGCAGGGCTGCTGGGGAAAGCAGCACCCCCTGGTCCCTGCCACTCAAGCCCACCTCCAGTTGAGGGGTACAGCAGTAACCATTGCGTAGTAGAGGGTGAGTGACTCTGTAAGCTGTATATCTTGAGAGTGGACCCTTTCCACAGTGGCCTGTCCATTTGTCCAGAAGCCATGGCCCCTGTGATGTCACCAACCTGCTGTGTTGCTTGGCAACTTTCCAGGATTAGTGCTCTGCCCCTGTCATCCCTGACGTCCCACCATGGGCTGATGTTGCCTTGGTAACTGGATGGGTACTGCAGCTTTTTGGACAGCTGTACCCAGTGTGGGAAGTGGCAGGCAAAAGAGGAGAAGCCAGTGCCTCTCCACAGGCTGATTGGGGTACATAGCCTATCTCCAGACCTACAGAGGAGCCAAGCTGCCCAAAACAGGGCTTTGGGGGTCTCTGTCCCCTCGAAGAGCTGAGGCCATTCTTGCCTTCAATCCCCCTCACACTCTTTCCTTCCTTCTGCTATGGTCACCAAGTACCTATTGTGTGAATGCCAACAAGAAAAGCAAAGTAAACTATGGTTCAGGCTCAGGAAAGGTTTTATCGGCATTGGGTCTTGAAGGATGAATAGGAGTTGGCCAGGAGTAGGAGTTGGTGGAGAGAGATGTCTGGACAGAGGAAGCAGAAGTCAGTGCAAGGGCTGAATCATTACCTCTAGTCATAGCTTATACCCTGCCTCTGGGTTCTTTGTGGCCTGGTCTCTCCCACTTAGTAGACATTTTATGGTAGGGACAGCGGCCAGTTCAAGTCCCCAGCACAGGCCTGGCACCAAGTCAGCATTACTAAAATGTCAAATAAAATCGGGCATTTGCATAATGAGTATCAGGTCCTACCACCTCCCCGAACACTAACCTGTCTTACCAAGCCTCAGTTTCCCCATCTATGAAATGAGGCCAATTTTGAGAAGGCTCTGGGAAGGGATTCTCAGATTAAGGTGGAGTGATTTTTACATTTTCTTTGGTTTGTAACCCATCTCTTTTCCTTATAGAAAAGTGGAAAGACTGGTGGGTAGAGTGGGCATCTGTATACCTTCAGATCCCCTCATTATCAGTATCGGACCACTTTTGCTTTATTTCCTCTCTCTATATAGTTATCTATGTATAAATTTTGCTGAACCATGTGGAAGGAAGTCCTGGTAGCAGACATCCTGACATTTGTCCTTAAATTCCTAGTGCACATCAGCTAAAACAAGGACAGTCTTCTGTATAACCACAGTAACATTATCACATCTGAGAAAATTAACAATATTATCCAGGGCAGGAAGGAGGATCTAAGCCTGAACCCCTGCCAAGTCTTGGAGCAGATGGGCACCTGGCAGGGGCGAGGGGGCGGGGGAGGTTCATCCACTGCCCACCCAGCGGAGGGCTGAGGTGGAGTTGCAGCCCGGCTGTGTATATATGTGTGTGTGTTTAAGCTGAGCCTCTGGGGGAACAGAAAAGACCCTTTCCGGTAAATTTCCCCAATTTTTCTTCCCACGTTGTTTACATAGCTTTTTATTTATTTATCTATTTTTAAACAGGATTCACTCAGAGTTGTCGAACTTTGAAAACAGCATTTGGCTGCTTTGTCTCTTTCTCTAGAAAAGTCTGGGAGGGGAGATGGATAATGGAACCTGGATTTGAGAGCCTAGACAGCTGACACTTTCCCACTGGCCCCCAACCCGCCGCTCGGAGGTGGCCCAGCCCTGGGTGGGGGAAGCCGCGTGAGTGGGGCGGGAGGAACCAAGTCAGGAGTGTGTAGGGAGGCGGAAGCTCCCGCCAGCCTTGCCGGATGGTCCCGCCCCTTAGCAACGGGCCCAGCGTCCCTCCCTAGAAACGGGCAGCCGGACCCCACAACGTGTGCGGTGGAGCCGGTAGGTCGGTGGGCCCAAGGGATGGCGGGGCAAGCGCCTGCACGGGGACCTCAATAAGTCTCAGAGGGCAAATGCCCAGAAAGGAGGATGCTCTCCCGGCCCAGGGTCCACATCCCTGTCCACAAGCTCCCATGCCGTTTCTCTGCCTTGGCCAGTGGGAAGGGAGTGGGGTGCACTTTTAAACAACCTTGCAGATAAGTCCCATACTGACCACACCCCATGCTGAGAATGTAGCCCTCTCCCTGTCCTTTCCCATGCAGGGAGAAAGCCAGGGTTCTGGTCCTCCTCAGCCACCAGTGCCTCTCCTGAGCCTGACCACATCCAATCTTCTTAGTCCTCAGGGTCCCCATCTGTAAATTGGCAGAGTACTACTGCATCTGTCTCACAGGGCTTACAGAGATCAACTTCCTTCCTTTACTTACCCCATTCATTCATTCGTTCATTCTCACAGTCATTCACCACTTTCTAGGCACCTACCATGTGCCAAGCCCATGCCAGTCCTGTGCTAGGTGTCGAGGTTCCAGAGATCAGTGTTACTTGAAAATTGCTGCATTTGAGCACGAACAGAATACGTGAAACAGATAAGGGTGCAGGATCCTTGTTGAATTGGGTGGGTGGCTCCGAAGCCGTCCTGCTTAGGCACTCACCTTGCAGAACCTCAGGGCTCCTTGGCACACAGTTTGAGAACCACTGTTGTGGTGCTAAGGACAGCAATCTTTGGGTCAGAGGTGGACACCTCAGTTTCTATTCTGGTTCTGCCACTTCTTGGCTGTGTGTCTTTTCCAAGTTTCTTGACGTCTCTGGACCTTAGTTTCCTTGTTTGTGGATTGATGATTCTAGTAGTACCTGTAGTGAGGATCAAATACCCTTGTTAATCTGTGTCCATCCAGCCCAGTGCCTGGTGGGTGGTCAGGTCACATGGGGTTGAATGTCAGTGAATCCAACCTGAAGCTTCCTCTGATGCAAACCAAAATGGCTACCAGTTGATCTAACTGGGTCATGGTGTATGATCTTCTTTATGTGTTCTTGGATTCAGTTTGCTAATATTTTGTTGAGAATTTTTGCATCTATATTCATCAGAAATTGCCTGTAATTTTCTTTTTTTGGTGGTGCCTTTGTCTGGTTTTGGTATCAGGGTGATGGTGGCTCCATAGAATGTCTTTTGGGAGTGTTCCCTCCTCTTTTGGAAGAGTTTGAGAAGAATCGTTGTAAGTTTTTCTTTGTATGTTTGGTGGAATTCGCCTGTGAAGCCATCTGGTCCTGGACTTTTGTTTGTAGGAAGTTTTTTTGTTTTTTGTTTTTAGTTACAGATTCTATTTCACTTCTAGTGATCAGTCCGTTCAAATTATCTATTTCTTTTCAATTCAATTTTGGTGGGCTGTATGTTTCTAGAAAATTGTACATTTCTTCTAGGTTGTCAGATTTGTTGGCATATAATTATTCATAGTATTCTCTTATGGTTTTTTGTATTTCTTGGTATCAGTTGATATTTCTCCTTTTTCATTTCTTATTTCATTTATTTGGGTTCTCTCTTTTTTCTTCTTGGTAAGCCTGGCCAGAGGTTTGTCCCTTTTGTTTACCCTTTCAAAGAACCAGCTCTTGGTTTTATTGATTTCTTCCTATATATTTAAAATCTCTGTTTTATTTATTTTCTCCCTATCTTTAATATTTCTTTCCTTCTGCTGACTTGAGGTTTTTGTTCATCTTTTACTAGTTCTTTTAGGTGGTAGATTAGGCTATTTATTTGAGATTTTTCTTGTTTTTTGAGGAAGGCCTGTATCTCTCTCTGAACTTCCCTCTAAGAACTGCTTTTGCTGCATCACATAGATTTGGAATGGTTGTGTTTTCACTGTCGTTTGTCTCAAGGTATTTTTTAATTTCCTTTTTGATTTCCTCATTGACCCATTGTCTTTTTTAGTAGCATGTTGTTTAGTCTTCATGTAATCATTTTTTCTCATTTCTTTTCCTGTGGTTGATTTCTAGTTTCATGCTCTTGTGGTCAAAGAAGATGCTTGAAATAATTTCTATACTCTTAAATTTGTTGAGGTTAGTTTTGTGCCCTAGTATGTGGTCAGTCCTAGAGAATGTTCCATGTGCACTTGAAAAGAATGTGTATTCTTTTTATTTGGTTTTTTAAATGTAATGTCCTGAAAATATTAAGTCTAACTGTTCTATTGTATCATTTAGGATCTCTGTTGCCTTTTTAAAAAAATTTATTTATTTTTTATATTTTTTGCTGCATTGGGTTTTCGTTGCTGTGCACGGGCTTTCTCTAGTTGCAGTGAGCAGGGGCTACTCTTTGTTGTGGTGCATGGGCTTCTCATTGCAGTGGCTTCTCTTGTTGCAGAGCATGGGCTCTAGCTGCATGGGCTTCAGTAGTTGCAGCGTGCAGGCTGAGTAGTTGTGGCATGCAGGCCTTAGAGTACGTGGACTTAAGTAGTTGTGGCACATGGACTCAGGAGTTGTGGTGCACGGGCTTCAGTAGTTGCGTCACATGAGCTCAGTAGTTGTGTCTTGCGGGCTTTAGAGCACAGGCTCAGTAGTTGTGGCTCATGGGCTTAGTTGTTCTGTGGCATGTGGGATCTTCCCAGACCAGGGATCGAACCCATGTCCCGTGCATTGGAAGGTGGATTCTTAACCATTGCAACACCAGGGAAGTCCCTTCAAATACATTTTTAATCCCCTTTCTCTTTCTTCTCCTTCTGGAATCCCTATTATGTGTAGCTTGGCACACTTTATATTATCTTATATATGTTTTTCATTTGGCTTTGTGTCTACTGTTTTTTTGAGACTTATTTTTTTTTAGTTATCTATTTTATACATATTAGTATATATATGTCAATCCCAATCTCCCAATTCATCCCATTCATTTCCGTTATTCTATCTTCCAATCACTTATTCTTTCTTCTGCATTTTTTTTTTTTGCGGTATGCGGGCCTCTCACTGTTGTGGCCTCTCCCGTTGCGGAGCACAGGCTCCGGATGCGCAGGCCTAGCGGCCATGGCTCACAGGCTTAGTTGCTCTGCGGCATGTGGGATCTTCCCGGACCAGGGCACGAACCCGTGTCTCCTGCATCGGCAGGCGGATTCTTAACCACTGCGCCACCAGGGAAGCCCTCTTCTGCATTTTTTATTCTGCTATTCATTGCCTTTAGCTCAGCTTGCGTCTTGGCACATGAATTCTCTAATTTTTCTTGGCTCCTCCTAATAGTTTCTAGTTTTCTAGTCCCTTTTTTTTTACAGTAATCTGCATTTCTGTTGATAGCCTTTCTTAATTCCTTCAGTATTTTCATTACCTCCTTTTTAAACTCGGTGTCTATAAGACTGAAGAGGTCTGTTTCATTGTTTTTTTCCTTCAGGGGAACTCTCTTGGTCTTTTAACTGGTGGTGGTTCCTCTGCTTCTTCATTTTGCTTGTATTTCTCTTATTCTGTGTGTTTAGGAGAAACAATTATCTACTGTAGTCTTGGAGGGCTATTTATATGTGGGAGCGTCCCTGACAGCTTGTATGGGATTAATATTTTTTTGGCATGAGGGCTATTTTTGGTTTGGATTCTTGCCATCTCTTTTCTCAGGGTGTGCTGGTCGTTATCCCCTTCATAGGGGATATGCAGATGCACAGCCCCCGTGCACGCTCCCAGGAGGGTGGGGACAGAGGTTGGCTCCCAGTGGCGGGATCCTCATTGGTGGTGGCCACGGCAGGCTGTGTGCTCCCTGGAAGGAGGACCCTCCACCTACCCCTGGAGCTCCTGTAGGCGGTACCCTGCTGCCAGATAGTGAGCTTGGGAGAAAGAAGCTCCTATGGTGGGCCTGCCCCGTCTCCTCACAGGGGTGTCCCCAGCCTTGCCTCTCTGGCAAGCCCAGCCTTCATCGCGGACTCCCCCGGTTGTGGTAACCACATCCTGGCCCCCTCAGGCTTTCTTGACACAGCGAATCCCAGTCCTCTCCCTGGTCTGACCTCCAAAGCCGAAGCCTCAGCACCCAGCCTCCCACCCCCGCCTCAGTGGATGAGCATCTCAGGCTGGGGAGTGCCAGGTGATGGCCCTGACTGTCTATGCAGATCTCTTTCCGCTTTGTCCTCCAAAAACCCGTTGCTTGCTGCGTTCTCCCCCAAAGCTCCCCCTCTGTCCAGGCTGATCTCCTCACCAGTGAGGGGACTTCCCAGTGTATGGAAACCTTTCCTTTTTCACAGCTCCCTCCCAGGGGTGCAGGTCCTGTCCTGTTTCCTTTCTCTCATTTTTTCTTTTGTCCTTCCCAGATTTTCTTGTTCTTTTGGAAGTCTGAGGTCTTCTGCCAGCGTTCAGTAGATATTCTGTGAGGAACATTCCACATGTAGATGTATTTTTGATGCATTTGTGGGAGAAGGTGAGCTCTACATCCTACTGCTCTTCCATCTTGATCTGATCTCCCTGACTGCCTTTTTTATTTTTGCACCAGCATTACACACAAACCTCTTCTTCCTCATACCCTTATGTGCTCCCCTGACCAAGAGTTTCCCCTGGTGGTGCGTTTTGAGGTGGCCAAAAGCAGCAGTGGCTTGGCAAGGGCTTGCTTGCCGCACAATAAAAACTTTGCAAACCCTCATCCTCGGGATGTGCATGCAATCCAGTGGTGCATCTCTTGTTCCCTGTGGGGAGACAAGAGGGTGTCAGTTTCATTAGCTGGGTTGATCCTGAGAGCCAGGGTGTGGATGAATAGCTTTCTGTTGCTGGCAGACGTATGTGTGGGCCAACAGAGGGTCAGGGTGCCTCTCGGGAGGTGATTTAGTCCTCTGGCTCCTGGGGTAAGGTAAGGGAGATGGGCATGGGTAGGGAGATGGGCATGGGGGAATGCAGGGCATGGCCCAGTGCCCCACACTGGGAAGAGTCGGGGCAGTCCGGCAGGACTGGGTGGGGTGGGGCTGGGGTAATGGGGGTAAGGGGCACTGAGCCTGCAACTGGATGAAAGGTAATTTGGAGAAAACCAAACAGGGCTCTTCATTGAGTGAGTGAACTCTGGGCCTCCCTCTTTATCTCCCCTTGTGAGAAGCCAGGCCTTGCTCTGTAACACAGAGGAGAAGGGTGGGAAAGTACAGAAGGATGCATGGGGTTGGGGGCATCTATAGAGTGTTCAACCTCTGACTCTGGGCTCTCATTTCTCACACAGATTCTAGAGAAGGCCCTGCTGTCTCCTGCAGGACCTTCCTGGCACTCTGTGTCTGTTCACATTAGAAGAGTACTCCCTCCCTCCGTTATCCATGCCTGGGGGCTGGGGCTTGTTGTGGGGTGGCAGACTAGGCACCCCTGTATCCTGGTGGCCCTGGGGGATGAGCAGAGGTTGGCAAGGGCCCAGTGACACCAGTGTCTTCTCCTAGGAGCTCTGGCTGGGACATCACCCTGAGAAGCAGCATGGAGCAGCCTAACAGAGAAGGCCACAGCCCAGGAAGGACCCCTCAGGGCCCAGAGTGCAGCAGTACTCCTGTGGGCCAAGAGTGTAGTCTGAGAGACCTGGAGCATAACCTGGGGAGCATTCTTCAGGGACCAGATTCTGGGTCGGAGAAGCTTCCTCCAAGCCCTGACCCCAAGACCCCACCTTTGCCCCTGACTGCAGCCTCACCCACACCCTCAGACTTGGGGCAGCCCCAGAAGTTGCCCCTGATGGGCACTGATAAGAAGTACCCACTGATTAAGCAGCGTGGGTTCTACTCTGACATCCTCAGCCCTGGAAGCTTGGATAAACTTGGGGTGAGTGTGGCAGCCATACCCTACCAAGCCTGAGCCTTCCTTGTGGGTTCTTTTTGCCCTTTCTTCCTTTTATCCATCCATCCATCCATCCACCGACCTGTCTAACAATTTTCCACCCATTCACCCATCTGCCCATCCTTCTTACCATCCATCTCTGTCGATTCATTCAACAATTCATTACTGAGCACCTGCTATGTGACAGGCCCTGGACTAAGCCCCGGTGACAATACACCAGGATTGTCATCCTTATGCCTATTGTCATGGGGCAATGGCTTTGGTGGGGAAATACTCCTTCCCTCGGCCCCAGCTCTGGTGGGGGAGGGGGTCCTGGGACAAGGTGGTGTACTGCTGAGATTTACAAGATAGGTATGAATTTGCTGGGTAAGATAGGGGCTGGGGGGAGTGTTCCAGGCAGGGGGAACAGAAGATACAGAGCCTTGAGATCCCTGACAGAGGCCATGGCCCACATGGAGGAGGAGAGTAGAAAAAAGAGGAGAGAGATGAAGGGCAGGGGAAGACAGAGAAGGGATATAACTAGGGGAGAGTTCAAAGAGCCCTGTGCGTCCTGGACAGCCTTAGGATGGTTTTAGGCAGGGGAGGGGCCAATAGAGATAGGGCGAGGACCCATTGATACCCACTGTGCCAGAGGTCCCAGAGTGCCCTTGGCAATGGAGGAATACACAGAGACACCCGCAGGCCTTACATTACCTCTGTCTTGTGGCTCAGCCCCTGGACACACACCAGGAGTGTTCTCAGAGTAAGGAGGGGGACTGTGCACGACCAGAATGGCGTTGGGCCAGGGGTGTCCCAGGTGGCCACAGCTTGTCACCTACTGTGGCCTCTGAATGAGGAATTGTGCAAATTCCTCTTCACTGATTCTTCCTCATCCCTGTCCCTGTGCCCCTGGGATGCTCCCTGGTGGGCTTGGGGGAGACACCTGGCCTTGGGGGCCCTACCAGATCCTGCCTGTCCTTGGGTTGTTTACACTTCCTCAGGGCTCTCGGGTTTGGTTTCAGGAAGTGTGTCGTGGCCCCCACACGAACCAGAACCTTCTGCGGCAGGCCAACCTTGACAAGTTCACCCCAAGAGGTCAGTGCCCAGGGGCCTGGGTGGGTGGATGCCTTTGGAAGCAGGGCCTCTGGCCTTAGGGAGATTGTCTCCTCTTGGCTGAGGGTTTCAGTCTCCTCAACTGTGAAACGGGGATAACAAGAAACAAGGTGCTTTGCAGGGGCCCAGCTCATGGTGAGTGCTTGGTGAAGCACAGCTGCTTAATTGTGACTCTTGGCAGAGCTGTGTGTGACAAGGGCACCGTGGTGTGGTGGGGCCGCTGAGGTCCAGGTCCCCAGTTCCCTCTGCCTGGCTGGGGACAGTAGGACATTGACATGTGTGATTTCTGGAACGTGGAACGTGGGCTTAGAGGAGGTCAGGACTGTGTCTGAGTTGTTACTGGCTTGGGCTGCGGCACCTAGAACAGGGCTTGGTGCAGGAAGGCGCCCAGGATTTCATTGCCAAAGAGGGGAAGAAGGACGCTCCTCTCAGGCTCCGTGATGAGTCTTGTAAGGTGTGGGGCAGGTCTGCATGGCGTGGACCAGTCCCCAATGGCAGAGGGGAGGAGAGGGTGGCTCCAACAGAGGCAGCGAGCTGGGTGGGGCCCTGAGAGGCAGTGAGGATTTGGCGGGGGGCCCTCCTGGCTGGCCAGCGGACAGGATGCCCTTTCGATCAGGTCCAGAAGCTCCATGGTCCTAGCTGTCTGCCTTTCCACTCTACCCCCAGGAGAGGCCTGGCTCTGTGCTGGCACTGTCCAGATTTGTCTTCTTGGGACCCACAATCCTCCTGGGGGCCTGTGAATCCCCAAAAGTGGCACAGGAAGTATCACATGTACATGCCTCTGTGCAGTGACCTGAGGATCCAGCCTATTGTGGTCAGCAGTTTCACAAGTATCTGTGGCCCAGAAAATGGTTACAAACCACAAATCAAGGGCTGTGGGGGAGCTGGGAATGGGGCTCCTGCCATCCAGGGCAGGGGTGGGGGCAGGGCTGGTCAGCAGCTCTGCAGTCCCACCCAAGTGAGGAAGAGCAGCCCGGCAGGGTCACAGGGTGGCGGCAGTCAGGGCTTGTGGCCGTCAGAGCTCTTGGCAGAAGGCTACGTGAAGGCCTGGGAAGCCTGCCTAGGGCTCCTGGACCAGCAGGGGTGGGGGCCGGGCTTTGCTGTCCTCACCCTGGCTCCTTCTTGGCTCCTGAGACGCAGGGCCAGGCCCAGGAATTCATGATTCTGGGTGTGGAATGTGTTATGGACCCATAGATTCAAGAGCAGATGATTAGGGATCCGAAAACTGCCCTTGGGCCGGGCCATTTTGATAGCGTGGGGTTCCCCGAGCACCTGACAGCTCTGGTAAGAGAGCCGACTTAGCTGCAGGTGGATGGCCTCTGCTCAGCCTCTGGAAGCTTCTGTAGAGCCCCAGTGGGTACCCCCAAGGTCGACCCTCCTGTGGTGTGACTGCATCTTGACCCCAGAGACGTGAGGCCCAAGGAGGGGGTTTACTAGGGCCTCCCAGGGGAGTTGTTCGGAGCCCTCACTGAGCTGTCCAGAGCCCACCCAGGCCCTGAGAAAGGTGGCTCATCCCTGAAGCATTTTCCTGCAGCCCCATCCCTACTGCTGTGGTCTTGGCTTGCCTGAGACTTTCCTTCCCATTTAACATCCTGAGTCCCGGAAAACTGGAATGTCATCCTATCAGTGGGTCTCTCTTCACCATCTCCCTTGCCCTCAGACCTGGAATGGAAGCCTGTCTAAGGAGGGGTGGCCATTTTGTGACTTGATGGTCCCCTGGGGGTGGGGTGGCGGTGCCACCTACTCCTACAGTATCCAGGATGTCTTGAGTCTGGAAACAGTCCCAGTGAGTGAATGGCATTCAGACCCTGAGATGCATGGGAGGGCCTCTGGGGTAGGAATGTCAGGAACCCATCCCAGATATGCAGGGAGCTACCACTTCACCTTCCTATCCAGCTGTAATCCTCCCTGGTAGTTTGATTCAGCATCTGGCTTGAGCAAAAGCCGCTGGCACTGGGGCTGTGGGCAGAAAGGAGGGGAATGGTCGAGCATGCTGGCTCTGGGCAGGGCGAGCAGGACCAAAACAGACCTTCTGGAGGCCCTTGTCCTCCAGGCTCGTGATCCCTTGGGAACCCGGTGCACATCTGGCTTCTCACTGCCACAGGCCAGCTCTGAGCTTCCCATGCCCCAAAACTGCATGCCTGGTACCTGCCTAGCACTGTGTTTTGGGGGTTTTGGGCCCCAGCCTGAGCCCCTGCAGCTCCTGCCCCTGCCCCTACCCACAGTCAGAACCTTTGAGATTCCTGAGGACTTCGAGGAGCGCCTGGAGCATCAGCACATCGGGGGTACCACCAAGCTGCTCACCCAGACTGACTTCCCGCTGCAGGCCTATGAGCCCAAGGTGCAGGTGCCCTACCTGGTGCTGCCGGGCCAGTGCCCCCGCAAGATTGAGATTGAGAGGTAGGTATGGTTGCGTGAGCAGTGGGAGGGTCTGCCCTCTGGGAGGTGGCATCCACCCACCTCAAGGGGTGAGGGACAGTAGACAACTTAGGTGGTCATCCTCATGGCAGAGGTTACTAAGATGGGTCTGTGTGCAAGTGTTCAAATCAAATCTTCTAGCCCTTTGGTTTCTTAATAGGAACGAGTTGCTTTCCTTGCTGTGGAATCAGGGAGGGTGGCATTTAAGTCAACGTGGTGGAACTGACAGGCAGGATGCAAGGGCAGTGGAGGCCCAGGACACCAGCCCCAGCCACCATTCCACTTCCTGATTAGTCCCAGAAGGGCGGAGGGCCCTGGAGGGGTCACTGGGCCACACCCCTACTGCCTCAACTCACTGGGCCCTTGCTGACCCCCATGGAGACACCTCGCACGAGCCGAGCTGTCATGAGATTTCCTTGTCTTCCTCGGCCAGGAGGAGGTGGCTGTACCTGAGCCTGGACATTGAGCAGCTGCTGGTCAGCGAGGGCATTGACTCTGACAAGCTCATGCCCAGGCACCCAGACCCTCACCACCCCCAGACCATTGAGCAGGGTCACGACCCACTCTTCCCCATCTATCTCCCACTGAAGGTGAGTCCAGCTTCCACAGAGGGCCGATGATCAGGAGATGGGGGTGCAGGACTCCAGCGGAGGGATCAGACTCAAAAAGGGATCCCATAGCAATCACAAGCACTCACTTGTCAAACAGGACAACTGCATAGTCAGAGCGCTACCCCCACTCCTGGGGTTTCAGGCATCCTAGGCTGGGGCAGGAGGGGCCCCAGGACCCCTGGGACGCTGATTCCCTGCTTCTTCCCTGGGAGCCTGGGAACCCTGTGTACATGAGCTCTGTCCCCACCCCACCCACGGGCACCAAGAAGCAGCCCAGTTGGACTGTGGAGTAGTGTTCAGGCCTCCCTGACTACTGCATCTGATGTCACTGGGACGGGGAGACCTGTGGTGGAGGAAGGCACCATTGTAGCCCCTTTGGGGTACCAATGGGGAAACTGAGTCCAGAGGAGAAAGAGGGAGCATAGCTTGCTCTGGTTTTCACCCACTTCCCTGCCCTTCCTCTCCATGGTCCTGAGTATCTCTTGCCTGGTGGTCCCTATGGGGAGGCAGAGTTGCATATCACCCTACTAAAGATGGCCTTCTGACAACCTGAACTTCCATTGTCTCTGAGTCTGGGTGGGTGCTCAGGAAAATCCAAGGGCCACTGCTTCCCTTGGACCTGAGTTGGGTGATCCTGGGCAGTGGTTGGGGAGAGCCCGTATCCTGCTCTGAGTCCCCAGGTACCCCTCTGCCTGAACCTCAGTGTGGCTTGGTTTGACAGGGTTTCATAGAGCCAGACTCCACAGACTCCTGAGAGCAGCAGAGGAGGCACTCAGGCCCCTGGGCCCAAGTCTTCAGCTTCTGCATCTGGGGAGGAGCCTACTCAGGCACCCCTACCCTCTGGCATGCCCAGCCCACTGGGTCCACTAGGGGCGAACCACCTGCTCCCAGTATCTGCTGTTTTCTTCCAGGTATTTGACAATGAGGAGTTTGACTGCCGGACTCCCAGTGAGTGGATCAACATGGGCTTGGAGCCAGGATCTCAGAACAGGAAACCTGTCCCCGGAAAAGCCCTCCTGCCCACCGATGACGTCCTGGGGCACGGTGAGCAGGGCCAGCAAGGGCAGGGGGACAGGATCTTGTCTGCGCCATCCTGTCCTGGCAGCCCAGCCGTAGACTCCTAGACTGCCCTGGGGCCTCAACCATGGGAGGTGGGGGCCCCATCTTTTGAGGCCTCCCAGCTGGGATACAGGCCAGCAGGCTGGCCACATAGAAGGAAATGCATGGACCAGGGATGACATGGGTGGGTGGGCTGTGGAAGGGACAGCTGGATGGTGTCTAACGTTAAAAAAAAGTCTTTGATTTATTGGCAATGAAATATATGCAAGCTTATTAGACATGTTCAAATGTGTATAAGGGGCACAATTCAAGCCTTTCCATCCCGTGCCCCAGAAACCACATTGCTCCACCTATAACTGTGGCCTCTTGGCTTTCACCTCTGCATGGACAACATACACACTGTCACACACTCACACACTTGCTTTCAAACACACACGTTCATAAGCCCACTGTCATACCCACATCCCTCACACACACACACAGTTGCACTCATATGCAAATTTTCAGCACACAAACACACATGCCTACTGTCACCCATTCACAATCGCTATCACACGCACACACACATCCCCACACTGATGCTGCACAGGTTTGCCAAATCTTGCCCTTGTCTGTGTCTGCCCCTCCTTTGGCCCGAGGTCTGCCCTGGGGGCCATGGAAGCTCTCTCCAGTTTGCTGCTGTCTGCCAGGCTGACCTTCCACGGTCACCACCCTGGCCTGCCACCATGGCTGGCATGACTACTCTCTATGTAGGCATCCTAGGAAGGTCTGGGTTATGAGATTGAAGGTGGCTGTCCCCATGTTCAGGGCAAAGGCCTCTCTGCTCCCTGCCCAGTGCATGGATATGCCGCTGTGGAGTGGGGAGTGGGCCCAGTGGGCCAGCGCCCGGGGGGAGATAGGATTGTGAGAGCCATGCTGGTTTTCAGACTGCTCAGCCTCCAGGGGGCCCACAGCGAGTCCGTTGTGCAAGCTGTAAGTTTATGTTTCAGTTTAAAAACATGTAAATGCTAGAATCAATTTCTTTGAACTAGATAAGAAACACAGAATGTTCCCTTTACTTTGGACTTGATTACAAAAATAATTTAACTCAATTGTTCCCAGATCTCCAATTCCTGGTGATAAAACCAGAAGGCTGGGGGCTGTATTAACCTTAAATGTACCAGGTAGTGGCTTACCTGAAGTGCTTCTGCTTGCACCACTTCATATGGGCCCTGGCCCTGGGTGGCAGCACTAATGGTGGAGCGTTTCTGCCAGACCTCTGCTTTCTACTGGGGGCTTCTTGTGACATCTTTTCCTTTAAGCTGAGTCAAGACAAGGTCAGCATTTTCAAAAAGGAAACTAATTAGGAAGAGGAGGGAAAAGCAAAACAGAGCCAAAGCTGGTGAGGTATATCCCACAGCAGCCTCCTTTACTTATCTACCTGGCATCAGTCAGTGGGAGCATTTCTTTGGAATTCCAGCCCGGAGAAGATGCATACACAGTATGACTTTAGGCTCTGTGAGACACACAAACAAGGTAGCAAGTCAGAAAGTGCCTGAGGCAAAGGTGCTATTTTAGGCAGAGATGCTTCTACAAGGAGAAGCCACTTGAGCAGGGAACAAGCCAGCATCGAGGTGACCTGGATGAAGACTGTTCCAGGCAGAGGGCACAGCCAATGCTAAGGCCCTGAGGCAGGAGCAAGCTCCAAAGTCATAGGAATAGCCAGACATCCACTGTGGCTGGAGAGGAATGAGTGAGGGAGGCAGTGGCAAGAGGTGAGCTGGAGTAGTCAAAGGCTTTCAGCCCAGAGAGAGGGTGGGAGGCCCATCCTGGCCAAACAGCCCCTGAGGCCCACTTTGAGGCCATTGCAGGGAAGCAGTCTTCTACCCTGCCCTGCCGTGATGGGAGGAGCCCCGGGGCTCAGCTGCCACATGCAGCCTAAGCGCTTCCCTCGGCCTTGAAGGGGTCCAGTTCACACGTGAAGAGCTCTACACCTGCATCCTCAACAGGACTAGGTAAACAAGGACTAAGCAAACAAGCCCCTGTTTGCTTGGGGCTTTCCTGCCTCCTGTCCCAGCCCTGCTGGCCTGTGTCTCTCTCTGCCCTGATGGAGTCATGCAGAACATCAGGGCAGAGAGACCTGCCTGGTTCCCCAGAGGCAAACTCAGCTGGAAGGAAGCAGGCTCCCCACTCTGCTGCAGCCAGAGGGTGGGGGTCAGCATGGTGGGAGAGAGACCAGACTAGTGACCACTGAGACCTTTCTTAGCACCCACTGCCCACATGCAGGGACCTTTTCCCACCCCATGGCAGGGAGCACTGGTGGGTTCCCCTCCTGTTTCAGAGTGTCCCAAGAGTCAGAAGCTGACGTACAAATGGTGCAATGTCGGCGTCCTGGACTATGACAAGGAGAAGAAGCTGTACCTAGTGCACAAGACAAATGAGGATGGTTTGGTGCGAGATGAGATGGGCAAGCCCATCCTGAATGGAGGGGTAACGGCTGAAGGTACAAGCTCTCTGCCCCTGCCTCAGGCAGACCCCCAGCTCAGGCCCGGCCTGGCCTGTGACTGAGGCCACCCCCTGCCCAGGGTATAGCCAGCTCGGGTCTGAATGCCCCCCTGCTCTATTGTCCTGGGGCTGTCTGTTCCCCAACCAGTGAGAACCAGAGGACGCATCACTCAGAGACCCCAGGAAGGGCAATTGGCTATTATTTGATATACCAACTCTGAGCAGCTGGCAGTGCTGCTTTCAGTGTCTCTTGAGAAGGAGCCTGAGGCCCAACAATTAGTGATGTCTGCCCTGGGTGTGGCATCAGGAATGTGCACTTGAATAGCCACCCCTGTATAACTCCTTGTCTGTACACAGTTTTTACAGTTTACAAAGCACTTTCACATCTATCCATGACAACCTGTGACATGGGCAGTTCAGGGAGTGTTGTCATACCCATTTCACAGATGTGATGGGGTCACTTGCTTAGAGCCACCATGCATCAGTGGCAGAGCCAGGCTGGAATCCGGTGCTCCTGCCCAGAGGGCCCCACTGCATGTTCCTTTCTCCCTCCACCCGACCCCAGGAAGGCCGCCCCTTCTGATCTGCCAGTATTGGGTGCCAAGGATCCAGCTTCTCTTCTGTGCTGAGGACCCACGTGTCTTCACACAACGTGTGGTCCAGGCCAATGCCCTGCGCAAGAACACGGAGGCACTGCTGCTCTACAACCTGTATGTGGACTGCATGCCCTCCGAGGGCCAGTGGCTCATCAATGAGCAGAGCCTGAGCAAGATCAAGCAGTGGGCCATGAGCACACCTCGGATGCGCAAAGGGCCCTCGTGAGTACCCCCCAGACCTTTTCCCACACCAGAGCAGCACCTCCTCCAGGGAGCTGTCCAGTGGGGAAGTAGTGCTGCCCAGTGGGGGAGGGGGGATGCTCCATCCATGCTCATCAGTTTGGGGCTGTGTTGCCCACTGCATTATGGACTTCTTGGGCCCCAAACAATTTCTTGTTCATCTCCAGATCTCTCATTATCAATATGGACTCATGAATTCGTAATTTTATTCCAAGGGTTAAAATCTGTTACTACCATTTTTTATTTTAATGCTCAAATTGTCCCAGCTTTGGCCAGTGGGAGGCTCTTCAGGCTGATTCCTGTGTCCCTTTGATATGTTCTTATTGTTCATTGAGTATGCTTTTACTTTCTGGCACAGCAAGAAGTTCCAGGCTCATCTCATTTTCCCAGACCCAGCCCTGAAATCAGCTGTTTCCCCAAGGAACCCTGGTTCCTCTTGGTGGGGAATGGTATTTAGAAGCTAAGATTTTGACATTAAGATGTGCTCATTGCTACTGGGAAATCAATACTTTGAGGTCCTTAGAGCAGATAGATCTAATATGTATATATTATTTATTTATTTTATATCATATCATATATTCCTTAAACTTTTTTTAAAATTTATTTTTGACTGCATTGGGTCTTTGCTGCTGTGCTCAGGCTTTCTCTAGTTGTGGCTAGCGGGGGCTACTCTTCATTGCAGAGCACAGGCTCTAGGTGCGCAGGCTTCAGTAGTTGCGGTGCGCAGGCTTCTCATTGCAGTGGTTTTTCTTGGTGCAGAGAACGGGCTCTAGGCACACAGGCTTCGGTAGTTGTGGCACGTGGGCTTAGTAGTCGTGGCTTGCGGGCTATCGAGTGCAGGCTCAGTAGTTGTGGCGCACAGGCTTAGTTGCTCTGCTGCATGTGGGATTTTCCCGGACCAGGGCTTGAACCCCTGTCCCCTGCATTGGCAGGCAGATTCTTAACCACTGCACCACCAGGGAAGCCCCTCATACCATATATTATTATATTACATTGTTACATATAACCTCCATACACATGTCTTTATCTATCTACTATATATCTATCTGTTATAAAACATGAACTCATGTTTTATAACAGATAGATACCTTCATATTGACTTCAAACCACAGGGCTCATTCTCACTTGTACATATTTGTTACTTCTTTTTCTAAAAGAAAATTGGCTTTTATTCCTTATAGTATATTTACTTATTTGCTCAGTCCTGGAATACACAGACAGTAGTTTCAATTGCTAATCCATACCCTTTGGAGGAAAAACTCTACTAAGTAATCTCTGATATTTGTTTAGTTTTCTTTTTCTCTTTAAAAAGAGAGGGGACATATAGTCCAAATACTATGTTCAAAAGTTACTTGGTTTAGTTCTTCCCACCCCGCTCAGTGGGATATATTCATTTGATGAACTATAGCTTGGTCCGTTTGTTTTCTAAATATAAATAAATATATGTGTGTATATATATATATAAAATACATGTAAAATATACATATAATATGTGTATTATATTGTAATATATACATATATATTGTTATATATTACATTATATATAATATGCATGTATAAAATTTAGAGAGAATATATATACATATATAAATATTTCTTTATATATATAATATATGCACACATATATAAAACATACTCACTAATATATGTTAGTCAAAAAGGTATACTCAGAGATTTGTCCCTCTTCACTCTCATTCATTCTGTCCTATCCACATCTCCCATCTTTTCCACTCTGTTCCCACTCATAGGTAACCAATATCACTAGTTTCTAGTTTATTTTTTCTGTATTTCTTTTTGCACAAATGATATTTTCATGTATATTTTCTTATCCCCGTTCTTACATGCAGAGTAGTACACTATAAATATTCTTTTTATTTTGCCTTTTTCATTTACAATACATCCTGGGAATCAATCCTTATCAGTTCATTGAGTCTTCCTTAATTCTTTTTTATAGCTGCATAGTAATCTATTGTGTGGATGAACCATGTATCATGGTTTATTCAACCATTCTCTAATACATAGGCATTTAGGTAATTTCCAGTATTTTGCAATTACAAACAATGCTACAATGAATAACCTTGTGCACTTGTATATTCATATTGATGGAGGTATAGCTTTATATAGTGTATATTCTGAGAAGTGGAATTGCTAGGTCAAAAGATAAGTACTCACTGTACTTTTGTTAGGTATCACCACATTTTCCTCCATAAGGATTTTGCATGCCCACCAGCAATGTGTAAGAGTGCCTGTTTCCCCACCCCCTTGCCAAGAGTGCGTTGTTATACAATTTAATTTTTTGCCAGTCTGGAAGGTAAGTCTGTAAGTATTATAAGTGAGGCTGAATGTCTTTTCAATCT
This sequence comes from Kogia breviceps, assembly GCF_026419965.1. Taxonomy (NCBI): domain Eukaryota; kingdom Metazoa; phylum Chordata; class Mammalia; order Artiodactyla; family Physeteridae; genus Kogia; species Kogia breviceps. The sequence goes on along the minus strand of NC_081319.1, from coordinate 36,887,256 downwards.
TTTCATATGATTAAGGACAATTTTTATATCTTTTTGTGACCTGTCCATATTTTTTGCCCATTCTTTCTCTTAGGTTTTTGGGGTATTTTCCCTCTAATGTTATGAGTTCTTTATATATTAAGGATATTGGTTCTTTTTTAAAATAATAAATAAATAAATAAATAAATTAATTAATTAATTAATTTTTGGCTGCATTGCGTCTTCGTTACTGCCCGCGGGCTTTCTCTAGTTGTGGCGAGCGGGGTCTACTCTTCGTTGCGGTGCGCGGGCTTCTCACTGCGGTGGCTTCTCTTGTTGTGGAGCATGGGCTCTAGGTGCGTGGGCTTCAGTAGTTGTGGCACGTGGGATCAGTAGTTGTGGCTCACAGGCCCTAGAGCACAGGCTCAGTAGTTGTGGAGCACAGGCTTACTTGCTGCGTGGCATGTGGGATCTTCCCAGACCAGGGATTGAACCCTGTTCCTTGCATTGGCAGGTAGATTCTTAACCACTGCACCACCAGGGAAGTCCCAAGGATATTGGTTCATTATCTCTGATGTGAGTTGTAAATATTTTCTCCTGGTTTGTCAGTTGTATATTGACTTTGCTTATAGTAATCTTTGCAATATAACTTAAAAAATATGTGGGGGCTTCCCTGGTGGCGCAGTGGTTGAGAATCCACCTGCCAATGCAGGGGGCATGGGTTCGAGCCCTGGTCTGGGAAGATCCCACATGCCACGGAGCAACTGGGCCCGTGAGCCACAATTACTGAGCCTGCGCGTCTGGAGCGTGTGCTCTGCAACAAGAGAGGCTGCGATAGTGAGAGGCCCGCGCACAGCGATGAAGAGCAGCCCCCGCTTGCCACAACTAGAGAAAGCCCTCGCACAGAAACGAAGACCCAACACAGCCATAAAATAAAAATAAAAAGTTTATAAAAAAACAACTCTCCCAGAGCAACCCTGTATTTAAAAAAAAAATGTAGACAGTTTTATTGATCATTTCTTCTATTGCATCTGGATTTTGAGTCATAGAAAGTCCTTCCCTATATTGAGGTTTTCTTCTAGAACTTGTATGGTTTCATGTTTTTGCCTTTTATATCCTTGATTCATCCTTATGTGTGGTGTGTGGTATGGATCCAATTTTATCTTTTTCCAAGTGGCTAACTAACATTTATTAAATGGTTTATTATTACCCCTCAGCATTTATTGAAACCTCCATCTATGACACAGTGATCTAAGAGGCCACCTTTATTATACACTAATTTCCATGTGTACTTGGGTCTATTTCTGGAGTTTCTGTTCTATTCCATTGTTCTGTTTGTCCATTTATGCACCCGTACTACAGTTTTTTTTCTATAATTTTAAAAATAGATTTATTTATTTTTGTCTGCGTTGGGTCTTCGTTGCCGCGCACGGGCTTTCTCTAGTTGCAGTGAGTGGGGACTACTCTGTTGCGGTGCACGTGCTTCTCATTGCAGTGGCTTCTCCTGTTGTGGAGCATGGGCTCTAGGCACGCGGGCTTCGGTAGTTGTGGCTCGTGGTCTCAGTAGTTGTGGTGTACTAGCTTAGTTGCTCCACGGCATGTGGGATCTTCCCAGACCAGGGATCGAACCTGTGTCACCTGCATTGGCAGGCGGATTCTTAACCACTGTGCTGCCAGGGAAGTCCTTGTACTACAGTTTTTATTTATTTATTTATTTACTTTTAGCTGCACGCGGGCTTTCTCTAGTTGCGGTGAGCGGGGGCTACTCTTCATTATGGTGTGAGGGCTTCTCATTGCGGTGGCTTCTCTTGTTGTGGAGCACAGGCTCTAGGTACACAGGCTTCAGTACTGTAGTACACAGCCTCAGTAGTTGTGGTGCACTGGCTTAGTTGCTCCGCGGTATGTGGGATCTTCCTGGACCAGGGCTCGAACTCGTGTCCCCTGCATTGACAGACGGATTCTTAACCACTGCTCCACCAGGGAAGTCCCACTACAGTTTTAATTATAGATATTTTACAGTATGTTTTAATGTCTCGTAGGGCCATTATGTATATGTTAAAATATACATAATATAAAATTCACCATTTTAACTATTTCTAAGTGTACAGCTCAGTGGCATTAAGTATATCCATATTGTTGTCCAACCATCACTATCATCTCTCCACAGAATGTTCATCATCCCAAAGTGAAACTTTGTACCCATTAAACTCTGACCCCATTCCCCTCTCCTCCAGCTCCTAGCAACCACCATCCTATTATACTTTCTGAATTTGACTACCCTTAGTACCTCATATGAGTAGAATCATATATACTTATCCTTTTGCAAATCCTTACTTCACTTAGCATAATGTCTTTTAGTATCATCCATGTTGTAGCACGTGTCAGAATTCCCTTCCTTTTTAAGGCTGAATAATATTCCAATGTACATATGTACCACATTTTGTTTATCCATTCATCTGTTGATAGACACTTGATTGCTCCCATCTTTTGGCTGTCATGAATAATGCTGCTGTGAACATGGGTATATAAAGATAATATCATGTCCCTGCTTTCTGTTCTTTTGGGTATAAACCCAGAAGTAGAATTACTAGATCATATGGTAATTCTATTTGTTGTTGTTTAGTTTTTGTTTCATAGTCATAAACTTAACTCTGTAATACAGCTAGACTTGGAAGGGGATAAGGAAAACGTGGAACCCAAAAAACTGCAGTGAGAGCACAAAGATTATAGGCTATTATGAGCAAATGAGAGAAGGAATGGTCTGGTAGTTAAGATACAAGTCAAATTTATTAGAATTATCCACAGTCAGAAATGGTGAGCTTCTTGCTGGTCTTGCCAAACCTGGACCCAAAGCACTCCATGGTTTTCACAATATTCATGCCCTCCTTCACCTTGCCAAAGACCACGTACTTGCCACCCAACCACCCAGTCTTGGTAGTGTAGATGAAAAACCGGGAACCATTTATGTGGGTCCAGAATTTGCCATGTACTAATGTGAAGACCCATATGCTTATTAAATTTCTCCTTGTAGATAACTTGGTGCCAGTGCCATTATGGCACGTGAAGTCACCACCCTGGTACATAAACCCTGGAATAGTTCTGTGAAAGTAGGGACCTTTATAACCAAATCCTTTCTCCTCAGTGCTCAGAACACTCAAGTTTTCTGCTGTCTATGGAACTTTGTCTGCAAACAGCTCAAATGAGACATGGCCTAAGGCCACATCAACAGCGAATGTGAAAGAACACTGGGGTTGACCATGGTGGGGTAGTGCAGGGTGGTTTCAGGTGGCATCGGTGGTGTAGGCAAAGCCCGATTTTTAATTTTTTTGAGAAACCGCCAACATGTTTTCCATAGCAGCTGCACCATTTTACATTCCTAGCAGCAGGGCCCAAGCGTTCAAGTTTCTCCATATCCTCACTGACATTTTCTATTTTCTGTTTTTTTTTCCTTAGAGTAGCCATCCTAAAGGATGTGAAGTAGTATCTCCTTGTGATTTTTATTTGCATTTTCCTAATCATTAGTGATGTTAAGCACTTCTTTTCGTGTGCTTATTGGCTATTTGTATATTCTTCTTTGGAGAAATGTGTATTCAAATTCTTTACCTATATTCAAATCTAGTTGTATTTATTTAGTTATTTAGTTAAGTTAGTTAGTTAGTTATGGCTGTGTCGGGTCTTAGTTTTGGCACGTGGGATCTTTTGTTGCAGTGCATGGGCTTCTCTTTAGTTGTGGCACGCGGCCTCTCTAGTTGTGGTGCATGGGCTTAGTTGCCCTGTGGCATGTGGGATCTTAGTTCCCTGACCAGGGATCTAACCCATGTCCCCAGCTTTGGAAGGCGGATTCTTAAGCACTGGACCACCAGGGAAGTCCCCAGTTGTTTTTTTGTTGTCGCGTTTTAGTTCTTTATATACTCTGGATATTAATCCCTTATCAGATATGTGATTTGAAGATATTTTCTCCCATTCCATGGGTTGCCTTTTTATTCTGTTGATAGTGTCCTTTGTGTAACTAGGACACAATGGTTTTCATTTTGGTGAAGTCCAATTTGTCTGTTTTTCCTTATTGCTTGTGACTTTGTGTCATGTATAAGAAATCATTACCAAATCCAATGTCATGAAGCTTTCTTCCATGTGTTCTTTTAAGAATTTTACAGTGTTAGATTTTATGTTCAGATCTTTGATCCATTTTGAGTTAAATTTTGCATATGGTCTTAGGTAAGGGCCCAACTTCATTCTTTTGCATGTGAATATTCAGTTTTCCCAGAACAGTGTGTTGAAAAGGCTGTCTTTTTTCCCATTGAATGATGTTGGCACCCTTGTTGAAAATCATTTGAATATATATATATATATATATATATATATATATATATATATATATATATATATATATATATATATGAGGGTTTATTTCTGGTTTGTCTTTTCTATTCCATTGGTCTCTCAGTCTGTCTTTATTCCAGTACCACATATTTTGATTACTGTAGGTTTGCAGTTAGTTTTGAAATTGAAAAGTGTGAGTCTTCCCACTTTGTTCTTTTTCAAGTTTGTTTTGGCTATTTGGGGGTCCCTTGAGATTCCATATGAATTTTAGGATGAATTTTTCTCTTTCTGCAAAAAAAGTTGTTGGGATTTTGATAGGGACTTTGCACATTTATTTCCTCATGTGAGTTTTAGTATCAATTTGTCTAGCTGTATTTTTAAAACACTTGGTATTTTTATTGTGATAGCATTATATTTTTAAATTACCTTAGGTATAGCTGACATCTTTGGGATCTGGAATTGTCCTATCCAAGAACAAGGAATGTTTGTCCATTTGTTCAAGTCTACTTCTGTGTCTTTCAGTAGTGCTTTAAAGTTTTTTTCATACAGGTTTTACATATTTCTAAGTATTTTATCTTCTTTGTTGCTATTATAAGTGGGCTTTCTCTACTCTTACGTCTATTGATTTATTTCTTTATGCCAATTTACATCCTGTTACCTTCCTGAAATCATTTAATGTTTGAGTTTATCATTGATTCTCTAGAGCTTTCTAAGTGTACATTATCTGTAAATAGAGATAGTTTTGCTTATTATTTTCCAATTCTTATTCCTCTAATTACTTTCTCTTATCTAATTGCATTTTCTAATACCTCCAGTACAATATTGAATAGTAGTGGAGACAGTAGGCATCATTACCTTGTTCCTAATATTAGTGGAAATACCTCTAGTGTTTCTCCCTTAAGAAAAATACTAGCTTTAGGATTTTGTTTATTTAATAATGTAGCTGTTGATTTCTATTTTCTTAAATTTTTTTTTGTCACAGGCTATTTAAGTGCCCATGGAGATAATCATATGTTTGTCTCCTTAGATCTATTCACATGGTGAATTATATTAATTGATTTCCTAATATTGAGACAACCTTGCAATCCTTTAATAAATCCCACTTAGCCATGGTGTATCATTTTTAATGTGCTATTAGCTTTTGTCCATTAATATGCTATTTAGAACTTTATCATTGCTATGTGATATTGGCTTGCATTTTTTTTTGTACTTCTTTATACAGGTTTGAAGCAAAGTTATACTTGCTTCATATAAAGAATTTTGACATTTTCCATCATTTTCAGTACTCTGGAGCAATTTATGTTGCATTGGGGCTGTGTGGTCATTCTTTTGTAAAACCATTTGGACATGGGGCTTTTCTAGTTTTTCTATAACTTTTTTTTTCTACAGAAATTTGATCTATTTAAGCTTTTTTTTTCTAATGGAGTCAATTTTGGTATACTTTGTTTCTTTAGAAAATTATCCATGTTACCTAGTTTTAAAAATGTATTTGCATAGACAACTCTTGTTGTCTTGCTTTGTATGTTGCTTTTGAGACATCTGATATCAAAGTCCCCTCCTCTTGTAAGTTGTTTGATTTTTTTTTTTTCTTGGAGACCTTGGAGATTTTTTTTTTTTCATCTTTAAAGCCTAATCATTTTACTAGTGTATGTCCTAGAGTTGATCATTCTGATATTTTTTCCCAAGTATACAATGGGCCTTTTAAATGTATAAATTCAGATATTCTTTTATTTCTGGAAAATGTTCTTGAATTGTAGTTTTAAATATTAGTTCTGTTCCATTGTTTTGTTTCTCTTCATCAGAGACTCCATACTATCTATCTATCCATTTATCTATCTGTTGTGTTGCTTCTTTGTCTGTTTCTAATTCAGCTACTTTCTGATCCTTTTCGTTCTTTTTCTCATTTTCATTCTCTTGGTTTTATTCGTGACTTTCTTAAATGTATTTTATTACCTTTTTAATTTGACTGTATTATTCCATGGCCAACTTGTAATTTAGCTTTCCTTCATAAGATAATTTAGTTTCTTCCATTTTTTCCGAGTCCAATTAAATATCGTTTCTTTTCTTCCTGTTATTTGCCTATTTCTGTGTTTTATTTTTCATATGCCCAAATACTTGTTTGAAGAGATTTATTTAGTTTGAGGTGTTGTGTTAGTTTTCTTCTGCTTTGTCTTTTTTTTGAGGGGTGTGTGAGAATCTTCATCAGTTAAGGTGTTTTCTTTCTTTTTCTTATAGTAGCTTTATATAAATGTAGTCTTTCACCTACTCATTTCATTGATTTGTAAAGATTTATAAGATTTCTAGTCCCAGGGCGCCCTCCTCTGTCAGTTAGCACACTGTTTTTTTTGGGTTTTTTGTTTTTTAAAATAAATGGCCATGTAGGGGGGCGGGTGTTGGGGCGAAGGGTCATGTGTCCTCCAAATTTTTTGTTCTCTCTTGCAGGACTCTAATTTTCACTTTTGTTTCTTTCTCCCTCACCCTCCAATCTCCAAAGGATTCCTCTTCTTTCCTTTTACCTTCCCCCCTCATAAGTCACGCCTTTCAGAGAATCCTACCTTGAACGCATGCAGCTAAATCCCTTCCTTTTAGTAAGTGCTGTGATTTACCAGGACTCTTGTTTTTGCAGTTAGGAGAGACTTTTTCTTTCTGGAAGGATTTTAGGTCCATATGGGGGCTACCATACACCACTCTTCTGCACAGTTTTTCCCAGACTGCCCTTGTTCTCCATGAAGGCTTGCAGCTGGAGTGTGAGTGAGAGTGCACTGGGAGTTGATGTTTATTTTTCTACTTGAAGATAATGTGAGTTTGGACATTCTCTTTATTCTAGTTATGCTAAAGGTGTACGTTTTGGGTAGTGCTATTTGTTTTTCTTGCTTTTCTTTTCCTCTTCTCTTTTTTAAAAAAGTGTGCTGGGAGAGTTGAATTGATGTGGCCATCATTATCATGGTTGTCCAGAATTCCATTTCTTGAGTTTTATATCATTTAGAGTATCTTTGGCTATAAATTACAAAGATGCTTGGCTCAGATTGGCTTAGAAAACAGGGAAATTCATTTCTTTACATGTAACAAGAAATCTGATACAGGACATCCCAGGCTTGGACCTCAGGGCTCTGCTCTGTCTGGTGTCTGCTGGCTTCATCCTCAGGGAAGATGGCAGCAGCAGTTTCAGAAGCGCAAGGTCCAGAGTCCATTGACTCCTGCTGTGGATTAGATTTCCCTAGAAGTAGAGCCTGTTTCAGGGATTCATGTACAAGTGATTTTTTGATGCAGTCCTCTCAGGAGAATCTACAAGCAAGTGAAGGAGGCAGGATAAGATGGAGGAAGCATCTAGGCAGAGGTGGGGTTTTAGGAGAAGCTAGCCTCTGATCTCAGAGGGAATTCTGGAGCATGAATGACACCACAGAGTTTGTCCTGAGGGAGACAGGACAAGGGGGCTTGATTCTATATCTCTGCATCAGTCACTGGTCAGTCACAACTGGGTCCTGTAGCCACTCCTAAACAATTACAGTCAGGACAAGCCCCACCAGGATCGACGTAGACTAGTTGAGATATACCTCTGGAGCTGGGGATGGTTCCTCTTCCCCTGAGTCATGTGAGAAAGGAACACATCTGGAGCAAAAGTGAGGTGCAGTTAGGAGACAATGGATATCCGTCAGGTGGCCAGCCACGTGTGTGGCAGGTACCCATCTTGTGTCAGGACTGGGGCACAGTGGTGAGTACCCCCAACAAAGGGCTCTCAGTCTAGCCAGGAAGACAGGCAGTGAGAAAGGTGGATGTCTGGTTTCTGATGGGTACTGTGATGACAGAGCAAGGTAAGGGAATAGAGATGTCTTGGAGGGGCTGCTTTACATCAGGTGGTGAGGAAAGGCCTCGCTGGGGTGAACATTTGAGCTGAGGCCTACAATGCAAGGGGAGAAGAGGATTCTGGTTGAGGGAACAACGGTGTAGAAGCTGAGAGGTGGAGACACGTCTGGGGGAACGTGAGGAGCAGTAGGGGATTAATGCAGCTGGAGTGGACCAGAGAGGGTGCTGTAGCCTGGGAGACACTGGAGTTGGAGGCCGGACGCCATGAGGCAGGCCCAGGCAGTAAGAAGGAATGCGTTCATGGGTCTGCAGTGTGAGAGGAGTCAGGGAAGGGCTTTGAGCAGAGGACCGCCTTGACCATTTACATGTTTAAAATATCTTTTTTTTTCCTGCCAAGCGGAGAATGGGTTTTACAGGGGCAAGAGGGGGAGGCAGAGAGGTCAGTGAAGAGTGGGAAGCAAAATGGGCAGACTCAGGGACTGATGTGATCCTGGGGACGGGGGTGGCATAGAAGAGGCACAACGGGTGCTGGTGGCTCGGGGCCAGGTAGGAGGTGTGCCCAGGAATGCAGAAGGGATGCCCCAAACTCATGTCCCCAGAGCCTGGGGCCCAGCTGGCCCACAGTGTGGTGGTGGGGGGTGGAGCCCCCCTGACTCCACCTTCTCGGCTCTGCATGGGCAGCGTTCTGGAGCACTTCAGCAATCTCTCCAGAGAAGTGAACCTGGACTACGAGCGCAGCATGAACAAGATCAACTTTGACAAAATCATCTCCTCCAAGCCCAAGACGTTCTCCTATGTGACCCTGCCTGAGAAAGAGGAGGAGAAGGTGCCCAAGCAAGGTGACGCTGGCTAGACAGAGGCAGGACCATGGCCACCCCCGGCCAGAGCCCCTCCTGTCCCTCCCTCTGGGACCTCCCCTGTCCGTAGCATTCATCACCTTCTTTTCCTACCTGTCTGGAGAGCTGGGGGTTGTGGTTGTGGAGGTGGGGTAGAAGAAGGCTCTTTGATTTATTATTTTTTTAATGTTTATTTTGAAATATTTGTTATTTATTTATTTATTTTGGCTGTGCTTGGTCTTAATTGCGGCATGTGGGATCTTTTTAGTCTCAGCATGTGGACTTCTTAGTCGTGGCATGCATGCGAGATCTAGTTCCCTGACCAGGTATCGAACTTGGGCCCCCTGCAGTGGGAGCGCAGAATCTTACCCACTGGACCACCAGGGAAGTCCCCGAAGGCTCTTTTAAAAATAGTAGTCTGAGCGGTGCAGAAGTGGCAAGGTAAACATGGACTAGGAAAGCAATTGTCCAGAAGTGGATGAAAAGTGCTCTGATTTTCTGACCTACGGACATGCAGTCCTTTTCTTCCTCCAGTAGCAAGGGTAGGTTGGCATTGCCGCAGCTCCATTTGACATGTGGCAGACCGAGTCTCAGAGCTCCTTGCTTGGAGCTCTCTGATCCCTGCCCCAGCTTCCACGTGTGTGAGGTGCCCAGGAAACTGGGGTGGAGTGCAGACCATGGGCATTCCCAGGGGCCTGATGCCCATGTTTTCCTTTCTTGGTGCTCCAGGGCAGGCCTCAGATGGGCCCCAGGGGTTGTGTGCAGGTTGGGTGGGAGGGGGTGAGGAGGGAGCCCATGGTTCTTACCCACCTTGAAGGGGCCTGTGATCCAGAGTGACCTGGAGGGAATTGGCTTACCCACCCCAGAGTGGGCACTTCACTGCGGAGCCTTGGGGTCACCCAGGTAGGCCATGGGGAAAGAGGGGTTCCAGGGACATGGGCGTCTCTTCCAGGGAGGAGGCAGGAGTTGTTCCCTCCATCAATACCCGGTAGATCTGCCCTGACCCCTGGTACATCCAGGGCCCGTCTGACACTGGCCCTTGGCCCCCATCCCTGCAGGACTGGTGAGTGTCCCCCAGTACCCATTCCGGGAGCAGAAGGCAGACTTCACCTTCGTGTCCTTGCTCACGCGGTCGGAGGTCATCACGGCCCTCAGCAAGGTGCGGGCCGAGTGCAGCAAGGTAACCGCTATGTCCCTCTTCCACTCAAGCCTCTCCAAGTACAGCCGCCTAGAGGAGTTCGAGCAAATCCAGTCACAGACCTACTCCCAGGTGCGTGGGCATCCAGGGCACAGAGGGTAATAGCGGGCCAGGGCCTCGGAGCTGATGGGCACAGACAGGGGCCCTGGGAAGCCTGGAGTTGAGCAGCCGAGAGCCCCTGCTTTCCTTAAAACCAGGCTTTGCCTCTTCCTAGACCTTGTGGGAAGCTGGGGGGGGTGCCAACTGGGTGTTTCATCTTAGAGAGAAAAGGAAAACCAGGCTGGGCTCCCTTTCTAGTCATTTTCCGTCCCAACACTGGTGGCTTCCGTAGCAGACTCCTGGTCTTGGAAAGGGGAGCAGGAACCCCATGTACCCACATATCTACCTGAGCACTGGAGTGTGAGGGGGAGAGGTGCAGCCTCCTGGGAGACAGGCACCAGTGGGCCCAGGAGGAAAGCTCCTTCTTTCTGCTCCAGTCTGTGCCTCGATCTCTCTCTCTCTGCCTCATTCTCTGTGTCTTTCCCTTGGCTGGAGGGAAAGCCCTGCTTCTGCTGCCCCTCCCTCCCTCATCCCCCCACCCCCAGAAGCCCTGGTCCCTGGGGGTCATAGGGGGTGTTGGTTGGCAGGGCTTGGCAGTAAGTTGGGGTTGTGGGGAGATCCCTTCACGGTCATCTGAGTCTGGAGAGTGCCCGAGCATGGTGGCTGTGGGCAGTGTGCCCCGCAGGCAGCCACATGATGCCACCTGTGGCCATCACAGGTGCAGATGTTCCTCAAGGACAGCTGGATCACCACGCTCAAGGTGGTCATGCGCAGCAGCCTGTGTGACATGAGTAAGGGCTGGTACAACCTCTATGAGACCAACTGGGATGTGTACCTCATGTCGAAGCTGCGCAGGCTGATGGAGCTGCTCAAGTACATGCTGCAGGACACGCTGCGCTTCCTGGTGCAGGACTCTCTCACCAGCTTCGCACAGTTCATCAGCGATGCCTGCTGCAGCGTGCTCGACTGCGCCGATGACATGGTCTGGGGCGAAGACTTCATAAACAGCCCCTACAGGTGGGGCTCGGCTGGGCAGAGGCACCTGTTGACACCAGAATTGTTCCTTGTCAGGCGCCGGTGGCTAGGGCGGTACAGGGTCGGGGGGCCAGGACAGCCAGGGGCAGGGTGCCCAGCACTGCTGGGTCCTGGACACCAGGGTGGGACTGGCTCCCGCCCTGGTTGCTGGGGAATGTCCCAGCAGCTCTGCCTGGCGTGTCTTCTGGTGACCTCCATCTCTGTCAGTCACTGAGTTCCTCAGTTGGGAAATGTTTTTGAGCACTTGCCATGAACCAGGTGGGGTTCTAGGGAAACAAGAGTGGTGCGGCCCCTGCAGTCATATGGGCACAGACAGCAATCAAAGAAACAAACAGATACAGTCCTTGCTGATCTTGGCAGGGGCTCCGACATATCCAGGAGAGGGGCCGTTGCCAAGGGGGTCAGGGAGGAGGTGGCATCTGAGCCAAGAACTGAGACAGAGGAAACTAGCCAGGAGGGGACACCAGGTGGAGGGCCCAGAGGCACGGAGGGAAGAGAAAAGTTGGGGCCGTCATGGAAGGAAAGGCCAGTGGCTACGGCTGGAGAGGGAAAGGCAGGGAGGGCTGGTCAGGATGACTCGGGAGAGGTTGTGAGGACCAGGCCAGACCAGGTAGAGCCTCCTGTGGTCATCGTTGGGGGCTGGATTTATTCTGATTGTGGTCAGCAGCCATCAGAGGGGAGTACCAATCCAAATTATATTCCAAAACCATGCTCTGGGTTTGTGAGGATGAGTGAGGCAGAAGAGAAGTGAGACCAAGGCTCTTGCCATTGTCTAGACAAGGGGTGATGGGGCTGGGTAGGGCAGATTTGGGGCAGTGAATAGGCCATAGTGCTGGGGAGAGGATGTGTAGGGGGAAGAGGGCAGGGGAGGAGACAAAGCTGACTCCTGGGGTCCACTGAACCCTGGTGGGAGTCAGGGAACATGGACTGTCTGAAATGCTCATTTGAGGTCAGGGTGGTTGGCAATCCAGAGTGCGGGGGAGGCTCGGCTGGGATCTAGGCTTGAAGGTCGTTACACGTTGTGGGTGTCTGGAGCCAAGGATTGTGGGCTCCCAGGGAGAGCTTGGATGCCACAAGTGCCCAGGGCCTCTCCAACCTGCCCTGATGACCTCAGGACCGTGTGGAGGTCGTCTTCCCTCTCCCTGATGCCCATGGGCCTCCGGGCAAGTGGCAGGAATGGAGGAGCCTGTCTGGTTGGTGTGGGCCTTTCTCTCTGGTAACTTGGAGGTTTCTGGGAAGAGGGCAGAGGCAGGTCTCGTGCATGAAGAAGCTCCAGAGCCATAATGCTGGCAGCAAGGGCAGGGACTGGGCTTCCTTTGCTCAGCCCTCTTTAGGCCCCTGCCCACAATCCACCCGACCACTGTCCCTGCAGGCCCCGCAAGAATCCCCTGTTCATCGTGGACCTGGTGCTGGACAGCTCAGGGGTGCACTACAGCACGCCGTTGGAGCAGTTCAAGACTTCTCTGCTCAACCTCTTTGACAAGGGCATCCTGGCCACCCACGCGGTGCCCCGGCTGGAGAAGGTACAGTGGCACTCATGCCAGGGTGCTGCCACAGTGTCAGAGCAGTTCAACTTCATCATGGTTGGCAGTGTGCTCAGCCCTTTAATTCCTGAATAGCTCATTTAGTCCTCATCACAAGCTGATCTGGGTACCATTAACATCCCCATTTTGTAGATGAGGCTTGGAGAAGTTTTGCCCAAAGTCACATAGCTGCTAAGGGTCAGACCTGCGATTGCAACTAGGCTCGCTCACCCACTCCTGCCACAGCCATGTCTGACCCAGATCCCATCCAGCTCCTGACCTCTCTCTTCCACTCAAGATGTAGACGGAGACTGACCTCCACTTTTGGGACCCCTTCTCAAAGGTCCTCATTCATCACCGCAGCACAGCCTGCTACCCCAGGCCCCACAGCCTCTGTAACTCCAGTCCCTTCTGTCCCTTGCTGGTCAGTCAGAGACATCAGTGGCCTGGTTGTCCCGTTGGCCTTGAGCTTAGCCAGGCAAGGCAGAGGAAGACGCTGCCCCTGGTGGGCCTCCTGGGCCTCCCCGCCTTGTATTAGCCCACAGCCTCATCTAAGAGACGTGGCAGCAGACCCTCTGCCCTGCCCCCACTATGCTGTCTATGCTCCGCCACGCTGCCGCTCACTCAGTCTTCGTACCACACTCCAACCCTTCTGCCCGCCTGCCCTGTGGCTCATCCAGCTCTGTGCACCTCCCCACATTGCCCCACAGCTGGTGATGGAGGACATCTTCATCAGCGGTGACCCCCTGATGGAGTCGGTGGGGCTTCACGAGCTGCTGGTGGAGGAGCTGCGGGCCGTCATCGCCAATGCTATGTGCAAAGCCATGATCCCACTGCAGGCCTACGCCAAGGAGTACAGAAAGTACCTGGAACTGAACAACAATGACGTTGGCACCTTCCTCAAGTGCGTGGGTGTGTCGGAGTGTGTCTGCCTGTCTGTGTGACCCCCAGTCACCCTCTCACCACCCTCTGCCCCTCGTGGGTGCCCGCTGTCCACAGGGCCTTCCAGACGCAGTGCCCATCAGCCAAGGAGGTGCGGGAGGTGGTGCTCACCCACCTGCAGGAGAAAGAGATCCTGGACAGCTCATTGCCCAGCAGCATCATCATCGGGCCCTTCTACGTCAACGTCGACAACGTCAAACAGAGCCTGTCCAAGAAGTGCAAGACCCTGGCCACTTCCATGCTGGACATCCTGGCTAAGAATCTGCACAAGGAGGTGGATGATGTAGGTGCCCACCTGCCTGGCCCCAGAGACCGCACCAGCACACACACCGTGCATACGTAGTGAACTCCCATGAGTGAGGCTCAGGGGTGTCTGCAGACATCCAGGCCAATGGAAGGGTCTAGAAGTCACACTGCCTCGACCCTGCCTGGGGTCATATGGGAGGTCCCAGGAAGTCGGGGCTGCTATCTTTTCCCCTGGACTTGTAAAGAGCTGGTAACCCCTCACAAAGAACACCCTGAGATGGATCATTTCGCAGAGCTGAGGGTGTGCAGGTGCAGGCGGCTGGGGAGGGGGAAATGCGCTGGGTGACCCTCAGCTCCTCAGTGCGCTGGAAGGGAGCACCTCTTTTCGGAATGCACCGTAGGATGTGCTGGGGTGGGGGCAGTTCCCTGTTGGGAGATACTGGGACCAAGAAGGAGGAGCAGGCCCCTGGGAAGGCAAGGGAGGGGCACACGGCCTCCCTAGCGCCCTCCCCCTCCTGCCAGATCTGTGAAGAGTTCCGCAGCATCAGCCGCAAGATCTACGAGAAGCCCGGCAGCATTGAGGAGCTGGCTGAGCTTCGTGAGTGGATGAAGGGCATCCCCGAGAAGCTGGTGGGGCTGGAGGTGAGGCGGGTACACAGGGGGCTGGGGGCTGGGGACAGGCAGGGGCTGGGAGAGCAGGAGCCAGGAGACTGGGAGTGAGGTAGACACACAGAGGACAGGTGGGCTCAGAGGGTTATGAGGCTGGGTGCACGATGCAGATTCAGAGCTATGCTGTTTGGGAGGTCAAGAGGGCATGAGTGGGGGGCTGGAGTTTGGAGGCGTGGTGGCCCAGGCCCTTGGAGCCCTGAGCCCAATGCCAGCACCTCCTCCACCACCCCAGGCCTCTCCTCTCTGGAAGAGGGCAGCCTCTCCTTAACACCCAACCATTTTGGGGAGCCTGGTCCCAGTTACCCTCCCACCTCCCGGGTACACGTAGTTCTCATCAATACCTATACATGCAGGATCGGATTGTGAAGGTCATGGACGACTACCAAGTCATGGACGAGTTCTTTTACAACCTCAGCACAGATGACTTCAATGACAAGTGAGTGTGAGGTCAGTCCCCACTCCAGGCGGGTGGCGGAGAGCAGAAGGTGGGGGAGGAGGTGCTGAGCCATGGGGGCTGTAGGCTGTGTGGTCACACGGCTCCACACGGACCAGGGCCACATGGCCAGTGGGGCAGAAGGAAATCATTTAGCCCTCTTGGTATAGGGACCCTGCTGCCCCCCACTCTGTCTCCATTCTCCATCCCATCATTGGCCTGACACACACATGTTCACCGGGCCTGGGATCCCCTTGTTTGTGGTTGAGGCCCTTGGGGGTCCTTGGGAGCATAGCGAGAAGGCAAAGTCCAGCCTGGTGGGCGGTCCCTGGGGAGGAGCACTTGTCCCCACCCAGCTCGAGAGCCTCATAGGAAATAGCCTCAGGTTGGGACTGCCTTACTGAGGTCAAGAGACCCCTTGCCCAGCCTGTCTTATAGCCTGGGGCTGGCTCCAGGTTTGCCAGGGTCTGGGAGAGACTGGCACTGTCTCCTGGGAACCCTGCCCAGGAGACCTAAGTCACCTGCTTTGTGGGACATCCCAGTGCTCAGGGTGGCCTCCCCCAGGATCTGCAGCCCAAGGCCAACTGCAAGCAGAATCTCTGAAGCCCACAGGGCCACCAGGTCAGCCAGGCAGAGGGAGTTGATATAAAGGAAGCTGGTCTGGTGGCCCTGTCTGGTCACCAAGGAAATGCAGGCTAGGCTAGAGGCTGTCACTTTGCCTCATCTGAGCTGAGGCCCCTTACAGACCTGGGGAACTCAGGATCGCTTCTCTCATTTTGGAAACCATTCCCTTCTTGTCCTGTCACTGCACTGGGCACATTGGGTGTGCATCTCCCTGGAAGCTGCCCACAATCCCAGGGTGGGGACTGCTTTCCCTGCCAGGCAGCCCCACACTGCAGTGGTGGCAGTGGCTGCCTCCAGGCTCACTTCTACCTCCCGGTTGCCCAGCCCCGGCTGCTCAAGCTGCCACCTGGATCCCCCATTCTCCCCTTCAACCTGGCCTGCATACCCCATGATTTCAGTGTGACATTCCCCCCTATAACCCACCCCTGCCCCATCCAGATGGGCTGCCAGCAGCTGGCCTGCTAAGATCCTCGGGCAGATAGAGATGGTACGGCAGCAACACATGGAAGATGAGGAGAAGTTCCGCAAAATCCAGATCATGGATCAGAACAACTTCCAGGAGAAGCTGGAAGGGCTGCAGGTGGGGCTGGGTTGAGAACACACACACACACACACACACACACACACACACACACACACACACACACACACACACACACACACACACACACACACACACACACACACACACACACACACACACACACACACACACACACACACACACACACACACACACACACACACACACACACACACACACACACACACACACACCCCTCTCCAGGGCCAGGCCTTGCCCCTTGCATTCAGGAGGTGCTGTGTCAATATTTGCTGGGCGAGTGAACAAGTGGCTAAAAGAATGAACTGAAAGGCTAGAGAGGTACCTGGGCAGCAAGTTCCAGGAAATTTCAGAGTAGCAAAGAGCCCCAACCCCTCTGTTGTGTCCTCATGGGCACTGGGTCTCCATCTGACCTTGCTGTGTTACCGTGGGGTGGTCAGCTGCCTGTGATGGGCCAGGAACCGTTCACTCCATGAGAAAGTCCCCTCAGAACTGGGAAATGTTGATGCTCTGGGGACCTCAGTTTCCTTGGGTGTGCGTGGGGATGCGTGGGCATAGGTGGGTCCACAGAGGCCTCTGATCCCTTGCTCCTTGGCCTGCAGCTGGTGGTAGCTGGCTTCTCCACCCACGTGGAGATTGTGCGAGCGCATGAGATTGCCAATGAGGTGCGGCGGGTCAAGAAGCAGCTGAAGGACTGCCAGCAGCTGGCGATGCTCTACAACAACCGCGAGCGCATCTTTGGCTTGCCCATCACCAACGTAGGCCTCCTCTGGGCGCACTGCCCCCCAGCCCTGAGAAGGGCTCGAGGAGGAGCCCGTGACATTTGTGGCCACGTCTGGAGCCAGCTGCCAAGTGGCAGGGCCCTGGCATTTGGGGAGGGCAGGACTGAGCAAGCTGCAGAGAAGAGCTTACCCTCGTCTCCCGGCCCCCAGGGCGAGGAGGCTGCCTGGACTCAAGCAGGAGGCTGGAGGCTCAGTGCAGGCCTTGCTTAGCCACTCAGAGCCCAGAGCCCATCGGGGGAAGGAATAAGGGAGGCCAGGCCTGAGTCCATGGGGACAGGATCAGGGACAGCAGCCAGGAGCAAGGAGGGGCCCCAGAAGGAGCAGCGTGGAGAGAGACTGGGGAGCACCCCGACACAGCCCCAGTTTTTCTGCCCCTGTAGTATGACAAGCTCTCCAGGATGGTGAAGGAGTTCCAGCCCTACCTGGACCTCTGGACCACAGCCTCTGACTGGCTGCGCTGGTCGGAGAGCTGGATGAACGACCCCCTGTCAGCCATCGACGCAGAGCAGCTGCAGAAGAACGTCATCGAGTCATTCAAGACCATGCACAAGTGTGTGAAGCAGTTCAAGGACATCCCAGGTAGGCAGCCCAGCCAGCTCGTCCCCTCCTTCCCTGCCTGTGCCATCAGCCTCTCACCCCTGCCTGCCCTGCCCGGCAGCCTGCCAGGATGTGGCCTTAGACATCCAGGCCCGCATTGAGGAGTTCAAGCCGTACATCCCGCTGATCCAGGGGCTGCGCAACCCTGGTATGAGGACCCGGCACTGGGACATGCTGTCCAATGAGATCAACATTAATGTCAGGCCCAAGGCCAACCTGACCTTTGCCCGCTGCCTTGAGATGAACCTGCAGGACCACATTGAGAGCATCAGCAAGGTGGCCGAGGTGGCTGGCAAGGAGTACGCCATCGAGCAGGTGGGCCACCACCAGCAGGCCTTCCCTTCCCCACCCACATGCTGCCCAATGGTGTGGGAAGGTGACAGTACTGGGCCCCATCCCTGGGGTCATTCACCAGGCGCAGAGGTTGAGGTGCATCCTATTAAGTGCGTTAATAATGCATATGAAGTGATTGGCATGGTGTCTACCATCCCTATTATTACTCAGTTATTCCTCTCTCAGGAAGGTGCTGATAGCATTACCTCATTTAACAGATAAGCAAATTAAAGCTCAGAGAGGTTCTGCAATTGGCCAAGGTGGCATAGCCAATAAGGGCTGGAACTGGGACCAGAGCTCCTAACCAGTGCCTTAGCTGCCTCCCAACATGCTTGTACATGCATGTTGTATACATACACCACATGTGAGAGCAAGTCAGCCTTGGATTCCGATGAGGGTCCATGGGGGATTTGTTGACCAGACAAGCTGAGAGTTTGCTGAGGGGGCCTGAGTGAAGATCATGGCCAGGTAGAACCTGCCCTTCCCTGCCCAGTGCTGCTCAGTGTGGGCCAGCTCTTTCCCGGGACCCAGCCTTGACTCGTCCCTACTCCAGGCACTGGACAAGATGGAGAAGGAGTGGTCCACCATCCTGTTCAACGTGATGCCCTACAAGGAGACAGAGACCTACATCCTCAAGAGCCCAGATGAGGCTTCTCAAGTGCTTGATGACCACATCGTCATGACCCAGAGCATGACCTTCTCGCCCTACAAGAAGCCCTTCGAGCAACGCATCAACTCGTGGGAGAACAAGCTGAAGCTGACCCAGGTGGGCCCTTCCTGTCCTCCCCTCCCCCCATCCCCTCACCCTCACAGCACCCTGTCCCAAGGCTGCTCTTTATGGTGTCTGGGTGGGGCTGGAAGCGGTGGAGTGCCTTGCTGAGGTTTGCACAGCTCCTGGCTCTCTGACAGACCCCTCACAAAGAGGAGGGGGACTAGAATGGGGCTCTCCATCTCAGGTTCGGCTGCTGGAGGAGGCAATTCAGAATGTGCAGGTGGGGCCAGTGTTTGGTCCAAAGCTGCAGCTGAGGAGGGGTGTGAGAGCTGCCAGCAGACCCCCAAAGTGCTGCCTAGGCTTGGGACAGCTAGGACCTCCAGTCTCAGGACTTTCTGGTTTGGACACCACAAGGCCCTGAGGCTCCTCAAAGTCCTCCCAACTACTCGGCCCTGAGCTTCTCACTTGCAGCTTCTCTCTTGGAGCTGGCTCAGGGTAAGAGAGCCAGGGCACAAGGGACCGCTGCTCTATGGGGCTCTCAAGGCCAGTGGCCAGCACTATCTGCAGAGCTCTGAGGTCAGTGCCAGGGCCAAGCCTACTGGTATGATTCTGACAGCCCCTTTCAGGGAGCTGTTCAGAAACTTCCAGTGAAGGCCAGAAGCTGAGCGAGGAGGGCTTGCCTGTATGTTCCTCGGGTCACCCAGACAGGCCTGAGCTCATCAGCATTGTCCCTGGGTCTCCACCGTTTGCTCACACTGTCCTCTCTACTGGGAATTCCATCTCCTCCAGGGCTCAGCATCGAGCGGCCCTCACTGATTCCCCCACACCTGCCTGCAAGGTATTCCCATCGAGGCCCTTGGTCCGTTCCTCTTACAGAACCCATCACACACACTGGGCCCTTGGTGATTCAGAGGCAGAACTGGCTGTTTAGAGGATGGTGGGCTCCTCAAGGACAGGGACCACACCCTCCTCTGTTTCCTCTGGAGCCCACATGGACCTGACCTGGGCCTGACACAGGCTGGCCACAGCACATGTCTCATGAAGAAGAGAATGAACTGATAAATGAATGGGTTTGCAATGATAGGAAATGGCAAGAGATAAATTTGGAAAGGCGAATCTGGAGGCAGAGGGGAAAGTGGCTTGAAGAGGTCTCACTCTTGGACTGATGTTTCACAGAGTATTTTAGGGAATCTCAAGCTCAAGTCCCAGTACACCTCAAAGAATCCAGGGGTCATAGACCCAAAGTCCTCCCAGGAGAGGAGACTGGTTTGGTCTTCCGTGCACTGGGCTCTTTCCTTGTTTCTTTAGGGTTTGCTGGTTGGGGCGTGGTTCTCTCATAGGAAGAGTGGCTCCCCTGGCTCTGTTGGAGGATTGGGCATCCTGTGGGGGATTTGCAGTTTCTCTGGAGGGCAGACATCCATGCAGCCTCTTTGTTCTCTGGAGTACCGTGGCTGACAGTGCCATCTAGAAATTTCCCCGTGGACACTGGCTCTGGTGCCCAGTGCTCTGCCTAGAACTCTAGTGGGATAGAATGTCTAGGTCATGGGGGACAGGACCCAACTTGAACCCCAGGCCCTGACAGTCCATACCCTGTCCAGGAGGTGCTAGAGGAGTGGCTGAACTGTCAGCGGGCTTGGCTCTACCTGGATCCAATCTTCAGCTCTGAGGACATCAACAGGCAGTTGCCGGTAGAGAGCAAGCGCTACCAGACCATGGAGCGGATCTGGAAGAAGATCATGAAGAATGCCTACGAGAACCGGGAGGCGAGCTCACACAGGGATGGGAGGGGGCAGCTGGGACCACTGGGGAGTCTCCTGGTCTTGTCTCTTACTGAACAAGAAAGACTGGAGGACAAGTCTAAGGCTTTGGTCTTGGACCGTGTCCCCCTGAGTGGTCTCCCCAGTCTTGAGAGACACTCCTCAGACACAACAGTTGATGGTTTTCCTCTTGGAGATTTGCAGTCCACAGTAGTATTTTTAAAGACCCTGACAGGTCCTACAGCAAATCAAATTACTTGGCTTTGGTTAACACTATTTTTTTTGATCATAGACTTCTTTTCTGTGGGGCTGACGGGGGTGATGGAGGCAGCCCCTGTCTCGGGGCAATTTTCCTGCCCCCATCTCTTCCTGGGCCCCACTGAGGGTGTCTACGTGGTGGGCATGGGTCCTCTCTGAGCCCACCTTGCTGCTTCCCGGTCAGACCGCTCTTACTTCCAGTTTCTCTCTGACCCGGGCCATCCAGGTGATCAATGTGTGCTCTGACCAGAGGCTGCTGGACAGCCTGCAGGACTGCAACAAACTGCTGGACACGGTGCAGAAGGGCCTCAGCAAGTACTTGGAGACCAAGAGGAGTGCCTTCCCCAGGTGGGCACCACTGGCCCATGCCCACTCTGTCAGTACCTGCCCACGATGCTGGGGCCCCAGTGCCCCTCCAGGCTGGGGTGCAGGGATGTCAGTGATACTGGGGCAGCTGGGACCCAGGGGCTGCCTGACCCACTCCCTCACCCCTGTTCCCCTGGCAGATTCTACTTCCTGTCTGATGATGAGCTACTCGAGATCTTGTCCCAGACAAAGGACCCCACAGCTGTGCAGCCCCACCTGCGCAAGTGCTTTGAGAACATCGCCCAGGTGGGTAACTGGGCCAAGGGCTCAGGGCCAGGAGCACTGGGGCACCTTCCCAGGGAGCACACCTCTTATCTCACCTCAAGTCTCTTTAGCAGGAAATGAGGTGGCAAGTGAGATTCCTGGCTCTTAGAGATATACCTGGGGCCTGTGGGAGGAAGGTCAGCTGCAGAACCCTTGGCTCAGGGTTGGGGGACCCTTGCTCCCAGCTCACCCAGGGGATCCCTGGCCCCTGCCATACACTGAGGTTCTGGCTAGGCTGAGAAACCCATGAGGCCAGAGGCTCCTGACTCTCCTTGCCCTGATCTTCGTCTACGAGGGAGACCACACAGGCCTGCACAGGAGGGGGACACGCAGGGCAGGCTTAGCCTCCTTTCCCAAGTGGGCTGAGCCACAGCTGGGGACAAGGCAGTCCCATCTTGCCCACAAGCAGTCAGGGAAGGCCCAGCCAAGGTGGAGCTCTCTTCCAAATGTGAGAGCCACCTTCTGAAGGTGGAGAGCACAGGCGGGGTCAGTGCTGGGGCTCTGGTGGGCAGGGCTTCTGGGGACACTGAGGGTAACCCCACTCTTAACTGCCCCCCACCCACAGCTGCTCTTCCAGGAGGACCTGGAGATCACACATATGTACTCGGCAGAGGGTGAGGAGGTGCAGTTGTCCTTCTCCATCTATCCGTCCAGCAACGTGGAGGACTGGCTGCGAGAGGTGGAACACAGCATGAAGGCCAGTGTGCGGGACATCATCGAGAGAGCCATCAAGGCCTACCCCACAGTGAGCCATGCCTCCCCTCCCAGCGCAGCCTCCCAACCTACCCGTTCTTCTGTTTGCTACTTTCTCAGTGCCTCTCTGCTCTATCACGGGGGCTGGGCTACCTGTCTACCTCATCCTCAGACTACAGCCTTGGCTGCTGCTGCTCTCAGTCAGCCAGAGTGTCTCTGGGGGCAAAGGGTCCTTGGGCCCCATTCAGGGAGGAATCTGAAAACACCCTCTGAAAAGTGAGACTGGCTCCTAGTGATAATCAGTTGCTGTTGTTATGTTTCATGCACTCACTGTGTGCCAGGCCCTGGGATGGGACTTCACCCCCATTACCTCTCTCAGCCCCACAGTCACTGGCTAGCCTGGGAGTTAAGCCTTAGCCTGGGGGTTAAGCCTTATCCTACAAAGTAGCCGAGAGTTGTTTCCTGCCCAAAAGGCATGTGATTCATAGGTGGCAGTCAGGATTTGAACCCAGGGCTGTTTGTTCCCCAATCCTGGGCTCCCACCCCTCTGCTTCCAGGTCTCCTCTGCAGAGGAAGTAATGACTCTGCCCAGCCCTGAGAGGCCCAGAGCGTAATGGCTTCTCTGCTTTCAAGGTGGAATTAACAACCTGAGACCACAAGCACAGATGACATTTAAGTGAAAAACAGTGTGCAGGGTCAGGGCTGGCAGCTTCCTAGGTCAGCCCCGTCTGTGTTATCATCCCAGATGCTCAGGACTCAGTGGGTTCTGAACTGGCCTGGCCAGGTGACCATCGCCGGGTGCCAGACCTATTGGACCATGGAGGTGGAAGAGGCTCTGGAGGCCAGCAACCTCAGTACCCAGCTGTTCCCCCAGCTCGCCCGGCAGGTGGGACTCAAGGGGGTCACCATCTGCTCTTCACAAACACCCCACACACTGGGAGAGCCCAGGCCCTCCAGGACCTTTGTTGTGTACTGATCCTGGAAGAGGCCTGTGGTTGGAGCCAAAGAGTAGAAAGTCAGACACCCTTGAAATGAGTGTCTCATGACCAACCACAAGTGGGAGGGATGTGGGCTCTGAGGGGAGCTCTGAGGACAAGCAGTTGCCCCTCTCCCAAAGGTCACAGTGGCAGCCTCCTCCTGGAGCCCTCCTGGGCTACCCTGCAGCCTGCGCTCACCCTGTGCACCGGCTCCTCACCACGCCCCACCACCTCACCTGGCCCTTGATACCATACGCTGCAGGGAGGCAGATGCCATGCATGTGCCTCCGTTTTTATCATTTCCCTGCCAGACTTCCCATGTGACCAGTGCCCTGCCTGCCCTCCCCCTGCCTGGTCACTGCACCCCACCCATCCCAGACCATCAGAAACCCCCAGAATAGAGGGGTTGTTCCTGGCAGAAGCCCACCCTCTGAACAAGGGAAGGGAAGCCTGCCCGCAGCGTGGCCCTGCCCATTCCTGATGATGTCCCCCGGCTCCTGCAGCTCAGTGACCTGGTGGCACTGGTGCGGCGGAAGCTGTCCCCCATGCAGCAAGCCGTGCTGTCAGCGCTAATCGTCATCGAGGTCCACGCCAAGGATGTGGTGAACAAGCTGATCCAGGAGAACGTGGTCAGTGTGAATGACTTCGAGTGGATCTCACAGCTGAGGTGAGGAGGCAGGTGGTGTGGCCACATCCAGGCCCAGAGCAGCAGCAGGAGGGGTCAAGGGACGTGGGGAGTCAACTACAATGGGGTGGTCCCTGCCCTCAGGGCCCTGGGGCAAGTTAGGCGCCTAGATGATTTCACTCCCCAAAAGAACCGCCTCTCCCCTACCACATACCCTGCCCAATGGCCCGTGGTCCACATGGCCTGGGAACATATCTCCCTGCAAAGCTAGGTACTACTGGATGAATAACAACCTGTACATCCGGGCCGTGAATGCCAAGTTCATCTATGGCTACGAGTACCTAGGCAACACTGGGAGGCTGGTGATCACGCCCCTCACAGACAGGTGAGTGCCCCCCTTCCCACGTACCCTCCCACACTGGGCCCCTCCCTCCAGTTCTGACTAGCCCAGGAGTCCAGGGCCCACAAGGCACAATCAATCCATCAAAGGTTAGGAGCTCAGCTTTCGGGTTTAAAACCGACTCGGCCCATCATGGGCTAGGCGACCTTGGGCAGGTGGCTCAACGCCCCCTATGCCTCAGTTTCCTCTTCAGCTTTCTCAGGGTGGTTATGAGAGTTTCGAGAGCTGATGTGTAAAGCTCTTAGCACCTGTGTGGTGCTCAGTAAGCATCTAATGGGTGTGTGCTTTACTGATTTTATCAGTCAGATCCTCCTTTCAACAGGAGAGAGCAATTGATCTTGAGAGAAACAACGGGTGAGTCCCTTTACAAAGTGAACACTTCTCTTCTAAAGCAATCAGTCATTTCCTCTGGCTGCCTGTATTTAGTAGCAGCTGGATTTTCAAATTGGGTTTTGAGGAAAGGAAGGGAAGAGTGGCCACAGGTCAGCCATCCTGGCAGGTCCCTGAGCCAAGCGCTGCAGGGCCATGGGGTGGGGGAGCACTGGTCAGGTGGCCAAGGGCTCCAATCCTGACCCTGGAAGCCAGGGCTGGGCCCGCCTGGGGCCCTGAGAACGAGGAGGAGCAGGAGCTGCCCCTCCACAGGGCCCAAGACAGTGGGGGATGGGGGCTCTCTCTCCTCGTGTCTGTGGGACTCCTGAGGAAGGTGCATGGCCCACACCCATCTCCTCTCACTCCCGCAGGTGCTACCTGACCCTGACTGGGGCCCTGCACCTCAAGTTTGGGGGTGCCCCAGCTGGCCCAGCTGGCACAGGGAAAACTGAGACCACAAAAGACCTGGGCAAGGCCTTGGCCATCCAGACCGTTGTGTTCAACTGCTCCGACCAGCTCGACGTCATGGCCATGGGCAAGTTCTTCAAGGGCCTGGCCAGGTAAGGCTGGGTGTGCAGGTGGCACAGACAGGGCAAGAAGGCTGAGCTCTCCCAGGACATTGCCAAGAGGAGCCTTACAGGATAGTGGAGGGGAGGGGATGGGATAACAGAAGTCAAAGGCTCGCCCCTGGCGGCCACTGGGACAGAGTGGTGTGCGGTGGGATTGTGGCTGAGCTGATGGAGAGCACCACTGAGGGCTTCCTCCCCAGCAGAGTCAGCAGGGGCCCTTGGACGTGCCAGGGGGCTCTGAATTCATATCCCCCCTCAACATTCTCCCCTCAGTGCTGGGGCCTGGGCCTGCTTCGATGAGTTCAATCGCATCGATGTCGAGGTGCTGTCTGTGGTGGCACAGCAGATCACCACCATCCAGAAGGCGCAGCAACAGCAGGTGAGCCTCCCGGGGGCCACCCCCATCCACATCTCCCACAACTGACCACGTTTTCCCTTCAACTATACCCGTCCCGCCCATGCCGCCTTGCAGCCCCCCACACTGGTGGGGTGAGAAGCCAGGTGCTCAGGCCTGCCCTAAGCCCAGCCTCTCTCATCTCACAGGGGACTGGGCAGTCCCCCCGACCCCAGCAGAGCTGTCTCTGGGGGACTTCTGAAGCCAGTCGGGGAGCCCCATATCCTTACCCGACTCTGGGTACAGCTCCTAGGCCAAGCTGCAGTAGATGAAGCGGTCCCTCCGCACATCCTGACCGTTATGGAAAGTCCCAGCCATTTGTCCTTCTGGTTTTGTTCAAGGTGGTCAGAGGTCTTCTCCTAGGGATAAGAGATGGGAGGCTGGCAGGTGTCCCAACCCCAGTAAGGCCCTGGGTCCTAGTAAGGGCTGAGCTTGCCCAGGTCTAAGGAGAATCAGTGTTGGGAAATGGGGGTGGAAGAAGATATGTGAAGACCTCAGGGAGCTGGGACCTGGGAGGCCACGGGTAGCCACTGGGACCAGAGGTCTTAGGCCAGATCCTTAGAGAGGAGCCAGCCCATGGTCAGGGGTCCAGCCCAGGCCGACCAGTTATAGCCAGGACAGGGGCATCAACAGGGATGAGGGGGAACATCCAGAGGATGGGGCAGGTGAGCCAACCCCTCCCTACCCCTGTAGGTGGACCGCTTCATGTTTGAAGGCGTTGAGATCCCACTTCTGCAGTCCTGCGCTGTGTTTATCACCATGAACCCGGGATATGCTGGTCGCACGGAGCTGCCCGATAACCTGAAGGTGAGATTGGGCCTAGGTTTGTCCAGGAGGCGGCTCAGGGCATGGGAAGCACCAGAGCTGTGGCCTGGGCTCAGAGATGCTAAAGCACTTATGCAAGTACACACAGCTGCTGGACATCAGGGACTGTGCTTCCCCATGGCAGCCCTCCTGCCCAGGGGCCCTGAAGCCCACCCCCAGCCATGGAGAGGAGGGCCCAGGCTTGTCCTCAGGGCTTGGGAGGAGGTAAGGGGCAGGTTCAAGTCAACACAAAGGACCGGTTTCTAAGGGGCACAGGGATCCACTCACGGGGGCGCAGCGGAGGGAGAATCCAAGCATCGGTGGGGGAGGAGGGCAGTGGAGCTTCCTTCAGAGGACCAGACAGTCCAGAGAGCAGGTGGTGCTCTGGGAAGGGGAGGTCCACACGTATACTGTGTGCCCCAGGCACTATTCCGGCCTGTGGCCATGATGGTTCCGGATTACACCATGATCGCTGAGATCTCCCTCTACTCCTTTGGCTTCAACGAGGCCAATGTGCTGGCCAAGAAGATCACGACCACCTTCAAGCTGTCCTCCGAGCAGCTCAGTTCCCAGGTGAGGTCCTGCCCTAACCTGGTTCCAGGGTCTGAGAGCTGCTTCCTTCCCCTAGCAACCCTAGGAGATAGGAATTACATCCCCATTTCTCAGCTGAGGACACTGAGGTCCTAAGTAGGCAGGTCCTAAGACTGGCCAGGCTCATGTGGTGAACAGGGGAGCTGGAGCAGGAGCCAGGAACAGATGCCTACCTGGGCTAGATCAGGTGCAAGCGAGGGTCAGCCAGTAAGAGACCAAGAGCCGCACAATCCAAGGCTGGAGAGCAAGTGCACGTAGGTCTCGTGGGACCAGAGCGGGACAACCAGCACCCCCTCCACCCGAACCTCCCAACACCAGGGACTTCCCCTCAGTGAGCTAAGCCCAGGTTCTAGGGGCACATGCTGTTGGTATAGGCACCAGCACTGGCAGATGAGCTTTCCTGTTTGGCTCCAGTCTCAGGCAGGCTCCCCCTTTGCAGTGGCAGAGATGAGCCCTAGCTCTGGGCTTACATGCTCCCATCTTAGTTTCTTAATGGTTCCAAAAAAGTCCCTGGTGTCACCCTAATGGGCTCTCTTTAGGTGACCTGCTCATGCATGAACATCACTGTGGCTTGGGAGACCATACTGCCTTTGACCAGGTGGGGCCCACTGAAACCCTTGGGCTAGAGGAGCATTCTGTTACGGGGAAAACAGCAGCTGTCCACAGAGCACACCATAGGTGTCAGCGCCTCCACACACCCTTCTTTCTAACCATCCACTTTCAAAAATATACCCCCTCAATAGAGCAGCTATCCCCACATGGTTCTGGAAATGCAATCAACCCTTCCCAAGTGCTGATGACCCAAAGGCAAGCCCAGTCTCTTCATCCAGCTCCAAGTCCAAGATTTCTGGGAAATGTGCTGGTCTGTGGGTCAGGTCCAGATGTAGCTTCCTGGTCTGGCACCATCAGGCAAAATGATAAGTTTAACTATTTCCAACACACCTGCTATATAATGGAGAGAAACAGAACCAGAGGCAAAAGCGGGGAAAGCCAAGGTAGTATGGCTGAAAGGGTGGGTCTGGAGAGATATGATGAATGTTAGAAGGAAGCTCAAAGGCCATCGAGGCAAGTCTGCTTGTGGCACAGATGGGAAACTCCTTCATCCCCTTTTTGAACAAAACTTGAGTGCCTCCCTGCCCTTGGTGCTGTGCTGGGGCCACAGGGATTGAGCCATGACCAAGGCAGACTCCTCGCCCTCAGGGCCCAAGAGGCAAGCAGGGGTGCAGGATAGGTAACCTGGTAATGGGAGCGGGCCACTGGGGGAGTGAAGTAGAGGGCACCACCGGAACCCTAAGTGGGGCACCTGGCCCAGGCTGGGGCATGCAGGTGGGTGCAGACGGCCTGAAGGGGAAGTGACACTTCAACTACGAGCTAGGCGATGAGGCACAGCCAGGTGTTAGCTGGGAGTATTCCAGACAGAAGACCCGAGAGGGACCATGCTCACCCACCCCTCCTCCTGTATGGTGGTGACAGGATCACTATGACTTCGGGATGAGAGCTGTGAAGACTGTGATCTCAGCTGCCGGGAACCTTAAGCGAGAAAACCCCAGCACGGATGAGGTGAGCTGCATCCAAAGAGGTGTCTGGGGAGTGGGGCTCTAGGGAGGCTCTGGAGCAGCTAGAGGTGTGTCTGACCTGGGCCTCTGCTGCAGGAGCTGATTTGCCTCCGGGCCATCCGAGACGTGAATGTGCCCAAGTTCCTGCAGGAGGACCTCAAGCTCTTCTCTGGGATCGTGTCTGACCTGTTCCCCACCATCAAGGAGGAGGTAACTGACTACGGCATCCTGGATGAGGCCATACGCAAGGCCTGTGAGAAGAACAACCTCAAGGATGTGGATGGTGAGCCCCTGGCCCTACCGTCCTGTGGTGCCAGAGGAGGGCTGGGTCTGGCCACCCCAGGTTGCAGTCCAGCCTCAGGGTCCCTCCCGCCTGGCCAGGCATGTGGCAGGCTGGGTCTCTCTGCTCCTATCTCTGCTGGGACACTTCAGGTGGTGGGAGTCTAGGGAAAAACTCTCCTTCACTCTCACATTCAACACTTCTGACACCAGATGTATGGGGTTTTACCCTATGCTCATCAATTCTCAAACACAGCTGTGTTCTACAATTCAATTCAATCCTGACATTAATCAGAGTTAGCACAGACCCCACAGGTTATGGGCTCAGTCCCACAAGACTGCCTCCACTTCAGATACTAGTCGCAAGTATTGGGTCCCCAGGTTACCCACAGCCTCTGTCCTATTTGGCTACAAATCAGAGATTCCCTTGACACCGCCCCCCCGCTGCCACTCCGGCTTCATCATTTGCTAGAACAGCTCAAAAAACTCAGGGAAACACGAGCGCTTGCTGATTTATTATATAATAAAGGATGTGATAAAAAGGATACAGATGGGGGCTTCCCTGGTGGCGCAGTGGTTGAGAATCCGCCTGCCAATGCAGGAGACACGGGTTCGTGCCCTGGTCCGGGAAGATCCCACATGCCGCGGAGCGACTAAGCCCGTGAGCCATGGCCGCTAGGCCTGCGCATCCGGAGCCTGTGCTCCGCAATGGGAGAGGCCACAACAGTGAGAGGCCCTCATACCGCAAAAAAATAAAAAAAATAAAAAAAATAAAATTTAAAAAAAAAAAAAAAAAAAAAAAAAAGGATACAGATGAACAGCGGGATGAAGAGATACATAGGGCGAGGTCTGTCCCTGTGGAGTTGGGGTGAGTCACCTTCCCAGCCCATGGATGTGCTAACCAATCCAGAAGCTCTCCAAACCCTTACTTTTGGGGTCTTTTTCTGAGGATTCATCATGCAGGCATGGTCACTTACTAACTCCACTTTCAGACCCTTTCCCATCTCCGGAGAATGAGGGTGGGCCTGAAAGTTCCAAGCTGCTTCTGGTGACCCGTCCCCTCCCAGGAGTTCACCACCAAGAGTTGCCTCATAACATAAGATGTTCCTAACACTTGGGAAATTACACAGGAGCTCTGTGTCAGGAACTAGAGACTAAATATTGGAACTTGAAGGTTCTCCAAGCACCCCTGTTTACAAGGGTTTGAGGAGCTATGCATCAGGAACCAGGAACAGAGATGATACAGAGATTGCCTTTTATTTCACAGTGGGGAAGCAGGTGTTGCCCTTCCTCCCTGTGGAGGAGCAGTCACAGCTTGGACCACACCCTTGGCCTTGTTACTCCTTGACAGAGGCTCTCCTCTGCCCCATCCTCACCTTGGGGTAGGAATGGGGTTTGATGTCTGGGTTGGGGGAAGACGGTGAGCCTATCCACACCCGGTGAGCCTATCCACACCCCTGCTCTTCACTGTTCTTCATTACATATGCGGCCCTAAGCACCCCCTGGCCTGCTGAGGCCCCAGCAGGTGAGTTGAATGAAGCCTCAAATTCTTCTCTCCCTTATGGCCTTGGGGCAGCTTTGCCAGCACCAAATAACTGGACTTTGTCCCTTTGGCAGGGGCCCCCAGACCTGCATAGCTCTCCTGGACCCCTATTCTTGGGCTAAAGTGATGTGCTCATTCCCTGCCTGTGTGGGTCTGGCCTGCCACTGCAGCAGGCAGCTGCCCCTACAGTGCTGGTCTTGGTCAGTCAGAGACCCTGACCGACACCGGATCTTTTATTTATTATTTATTTTTGCCTGCATTATTTTTGGCGTGCTCTAGGCAACGCGGGCTTCAGTAGTTGTGACACGCAGGCTCAGTAGTTGTGGCTCACGGGCTCTAGAGCACAGGCTCAGTAGTTGTGGTGCCAGGGCTCAAACCCGTGTACCTTGCATTGGCAGGCAGATTTTTTTTTAAGTTATTTTTAGCATTCAGGATTTCTTTTTTAAAAATTTTTATTTATTTATTTATTTTTGGCTGTGTTGGGTCTTCGTTTCTGTGCAAGGGCTTTCTCTAGTTGCGGCAAGCAGGGGCCACTCTTCATCGTGGTGCGTGGGCCTCTCACTGTTGCGGCCTCTATTGTTGCAGAGCACAAGCTCCAGACGTGCAGGCTCAGTAGTTGTGGCTCACGGGCCTAGTTGCTCTGCGGCATGTGAGATCTTCCCAGACCAGGACTCAAACCTGTGTCCCCTGCATTGGCAGGCAGATTCTCAACCACTGCGCCACCAGGGAAGCCTGGCAGGTGGATTCTTAATCACTGTGCCACTAGGGAAGCCCCTGACCCTGGATCTTGTCCCTGGGATTTTGCTTCATGTTGGCCAGCACTTCCCTGGGGCTGTGCTCTCAGTAGGCTGGGTGGTAGCTTTGGAGCTGAAGTTGATTTCGAGGCCTGTGATAGTTTCTCACTGAGCGAGCCTGTGCCAGATGGACACCCGACCAGTGGATATTAGGGAATAATAGTCACAATGGAAATAATAGCTGGCCATTAACAGAGAATTCCTGCTCTGTGCCAGGCTCTGTGCTCAGGGCTTCACCTGCCTCTACCTATGAGGTAGGTACTAATACCATCCCTATTTTACAGATGAGGAAACTGAGGTGCAGGGAGTGAGGTAACCCATCACAGGTCACACAGCAAACTAGTGTCAGAACCAGGATCTAAGCCCCCACTCTGATCCCTGGGCTCCCTGCCCTGTCCTTCCAGGATTCCTGACCAAGTGTATCCAGCTGTATGAGACCACGGTGGTGCGGCACGGCCTCATGCTCGTTGGGCCCACAGGCTCTGGCAAGAGTAATGTAAGTGTTCCCTGTGCTATATAGTAGGTCCTTGTTGGTTATCTATTTTAAATACAGCAGTGTGTACATGTCAGTTCCAAACTCCCAATCTATCCCTCCCCCCACCCTTTCCCCCTGGCAGCCATAAGTTTGTTCTCTATACTCCAGTATTAAAAAAAAAAAAAAAAAGACTAATATAAGTGCAGCCTAGCTGGGCAGCCCAGTGCCCAGACAGTGGGCCTGAGGGCAGAGCAGCCTCAACAGGGGTCTTGGCCCCCACTTGTGCCTCCTTGGCCTTTAGAATACCCTCCTGCCCGCCGTGGCCCACAGCCCACTCCAGTCCTGCTCTCCAGGGAGCTTGGAGGCTCACTCTCGGCTGGCCCTTCTCCCCAGTGTTACAGAATCCTGGCAGCTGCCATGACGTCACTGAAAGGGCAGCCGTCCATCAGCGGCGGTGTGTACGAGGCCGTCAACTACTACGTGCTCAACCCCAAGTCCATCACAATGGGCCAGCTGTACGGGGAGTTTGACTTGCTCACCCATGAGTGGTGAGTGGCCCGGGGCCCCTCCAGTGACTGCCCTGCTCCCAGACCTTTTCAGGCTATGGGCCGTGGGCCGCCTCCCTCCCTGAGCCAAGTGGAAGGTCAGGAGCTCCGGCTTTGGAGCCCAAATGCACTGGGACTCTACCCACCACTGCACTTCCTTACTGAGTGACCCACCTCACCCCCTGGGCCTTTGTCGCTCATCTGCAAAGTGGGGATAAAATTGACACCATTATTATGGAAGATGGCTGGGACAGTGTAGCACATGCTGAGCTCTCAGTACATGTTGACTTTTGTTAGTACCCACGAGAGGCTGGTGGTCTCTCTTGGGGCCTCTGCTCCTGGGCTGAGACGTGCATTTTAGGGGAAGTGCACCAAACTGGGAGATGTCAGCACCTGAGGGTTTTCTTCAGGGCTATTCTGTCTCTCCAGAGGAGTCTCCAGTCTCCTGCTGGGGTGTCTTCTTGGTCCCAGTGTCCTGGAACCTAGTGGGGGATGGGCACTGGAGAGGGGCTGTCACCTATCTTTCTGAATGTGGACCTGTCCAGCTTCCCCCATTTCTGGTGAAGGGTCTCACCCATGCCTACTCCAGGCTCTTGTGTGGGTAGGTG
This sequence comes from Kogia breviceps, assembly GCF_026419965.1. Lineage (NCBI taxonomy): Eukaryota > Metazoa > Chordata > Mammalia > Artiodactyla > Physeteridae > Kogia > Kogia breviceps. Next base: position 36,854,776 of record NC_081319.1, on the reverse strand, counting down.
GGGGCCTGGGGATCAGACCAGAAAAATGCCCTCCTACCCACCCCCTTCCCTGGCATTTGGTGCCTCTGAAATCTGAGGCTTCTTGGGCTCTATGGAAAGGACTAGATACATCTCATGACCCTGCTTTCTCTGCGAGGTCATTTACCCCTTCTCCACCTCTGTCTGTCTTCCGAGACTGTGTGGACCTCTGTTTCTGTGTTGCCTCCTCGCCCATCTTCCTTTTCTTTCTGTCTTTTTTTTTTTTTTTTAATTCCAGGACACTATAGTTTTTTTTGTTATTGTTTGTTTTTTGTAAATTTATTTATTTTTGGCTGTGTTTGGTCTTCGTTGCGGTGTGCGGGCTTCTCATTGTGGTGGCTTGTCTTGTTGCGGAGCACGGGCTCTAGGCGTGTGGGCTTCAGTAGTTGTGGCATGCAGGCTCAGTAATTGTGGCTCATGGGTTCTAGTGCGCAGGCTCAGTAGCTGTGGCGCACAGGCTTAGCTGCTCCGAGGCATGTGGGATTTTCCCAGACCAGGGCTCGAACCCGTGTCCCCTGCATTGGCAGGTGGATTCTCAACCACTGCGACACCGGGAAAGTCCCCTCATCTTCCTTTTCTTTTGGGGATATTACTTTTCATTCTCCTTTAATAGAACTTTAGTGAGGACTCTGCTAACAGAGAATATAAGCACACATTTTCATTACATTTATTATACCAAAAAGTCCCATTTTCCCTACTATAATTTTTAAGTGAATGAAGATATTTAAGAAGAAAACAAAAGCAGAGCAGGGCCAACTTGGATCCAGGTTTCCCTGGGAGCCAGCTGTGCTTGCTGCCCTGCCTCCCCTGCACCTACAACCCTCTCCTCCCTGGTGGCTGCAGGACAGATGGGATTTTCTCCTCCCTCATCCGGGTGGGGGCCATCGCTTCCGACACCAACAAGAAGTGGTACATGTTCGACGGGCCGGTGGACGCCGTCTGGATTGAGAACATGAACACGGTGCTGGATGACAACAAGAAGCTGTGCCTCAGCTCCGGGGAGATCATCAAGCTCACAGAGGTGTGTCCGCCTGTCTGCTCACTCTGCTCTCCTCAGCAGCCAGGTGGGCCCAGGGGCCACACCACACTAGCCAAGCCTCATCCCCGTCCACTCTTCCCTCTTGGGGCCACAGCGCCCTCCCCATCCCCAGGCTTCTGTACTGCAGGCACGTCCTACACAGCTGCTCGGTGCTGCCCTTTCGGCAGACCCACTTTCTGTGATTCTCAGAGCCCAGGGCCAGGACAACTACCCCAGCTCCTGATTGATGCTGTCTTGTGCCTCCCAGGCCCATTTGCAGTCATATCGGCCCAGTCTGGGTTAGGCATACTGGCAACGTGCCTGGAGTCTGGAGAACATGGGAACAGCTACCTGGTGGGAAGTGTGGGGCAGTTCTTAGAGAAGGAGGGGTATTGCCTGAGCCTAAGAGCAGCCAGTCTCTTGAGTCCTTCTGAGAACACCTGGAGGTCAGTGTGACCCTGTGTCCATGTAAACAGGTGTGGGGCTCTGGAGCAGAGCACACAGCTCCCATGGGATATCCCCAAGGCTCTAGGGACCCCAAAATGCTCTGACCCGAGGCTGGCCAGAGGGCTCCCAGGAATCTCCTGACTTAGACTCCTTCTTGGCCTCTGGAGAGGGCTGTATTATCAACTGAGGACCAAAGGGTTCCTGCATTTGCCCCCACCCCAGCCCTGTTCCTGGCCCAGTGCCTGCCCTGTGACCTGCGCACAGTTGCAGGATGGGCAACCCCTTCCCATGGCTCTGCAGCCCTTTCCCCTGCAGTGGAGGCTGGCAGCTGGCCCACTCACGCATTTCATCTTGGCACCAGGCTATGACCATGATGTTTGAGGTGCAGGACCTGGCAGTGGCCTCCCCAGCCACAGTATCCCGCTGCGGTATGGTGTACCTGGAGCCCAGCATCCTGGGGCTCATGCCCTTTGTCGAGTGCTGGCTGAGGCATCTCCCTGCTTTACTCAAGCCCTTTGAGGAGCAGTTCAAGGCCCTCTTTGTCAGCTTCCTGGAGGTGAGTGAGACTACGGTGTGCCGGCCCAGGTGGGGCAGCCGGGTGCTATAGCCACCAGCCACAAGAGCTGCGTGTCCATCCCCTGCAGGGGTCCATCACTTTCGTCCGGTCCTCAGTGAAGGAGGTGATTACCTCAACCAACAGCAACCTGACCATGAGTCTCCTCAAGCTGCTGGACTGCTTCTTCAAGCCCTTCCTGCCTAAAGAGGTACGGCTCTGAGCAGTGGGCTGGGGGCCTTCTCTCCTTACCTGAGGGCCCTGAATCCCAAGTCCAGTTTCCTGGAAGAGAGAATCAGATTGGCTCACATGGGTCATGGAACACCCTGTCCAGTCTGCTGCAGACGCAAAACTATGGCAGAGACCAAGGGATGCCTCCCACCCCCTGGCTTCCTCAGGCCACTTAGTTCTGTCCCCGCCTCTGTCCCCAGGGCCTCAAGAAAATACCTCCCGAAAAGCTGAGTCGCATCCCAGAGCTGATCGAGCCCTGGTTCATCTTCTCCCTGATCTGGAGTGTGGGTGCCACAGGGGACAGCGCCAGTCGCATCAGCTTCAGCCACTGGCTCAGGATCAAGATGAAGACAGAAAACGTGAGAGGCGGCAGCTCCCGGGCTGGGGTCCAAGGTCTAGGATGCATACGCTGAATGCTGGGTGTTTGGGGGCCGTCCCCCAGGCCCAGGCCCCCAGAAACAAGTAGCCACACAAGCCACCGGGTCTCACCGCCTGGTTTTCCCCCTGGTCCTTCACAGCTGACCTTGCTCTTTCCGGAGGAGGGGCTGGTGTTTGATTACAGGCTGGAGGACGGCGGCATCAGCAGCACCACTGACAATGAGGATGATGAGGGCAAGCAGGTGACTGCAGACCTACCCAGGGAGGGCCCCACTGGGTGGTGGCTGTCCTCCTTGATGAATAGTGACTGCAGAGAAGAGGCTGCATTGACGGTCACAGGTCTCAGGCTGGGGTTATTTGCATCATCTCCTGAATCCTCACAGACCCACAGGGTGGTTATTATTGTGCCCATTTCCCAAACAAGGAAGTTGAGGCTCAGAACTGTCACACCCAGCTAGTTGGTGGCAGAGCTGGACTTGAACCTGGGACTGGGAGATGTCAGAGTGCCTCCCTTCCCAGCCATGCACACTGCCTCCCCTGTGTTGATGCTGCGCCCAGGGATTAATCAACTCGGTTCTACTTAAAAGCACCATTTGCCCAGAGGCTGGGCTCCTTAAGGGTGGGGGAGTAAGCCCCCATGGCCTGTCTTGATGTCCCCATTTCACCTCTTAGCTAGTGAGGGTCCCATTAGCCTACCCTCATGGGATCAGGACTCCAGCCCAGAAGGAGGAGGGACTAAAGAGGCATCTATAGAGATGGTTACTGCATAGGGTCCTGCTGGGGGTCTCATGGAGCACGTTTGAGTCTAACCATCAGTACTGTTCCCAGTGGGACATGTGGGCTTGACCACAGTGAACACCCCCATCAAGGGAGGTCTGCAAGTTGAGTCAGGGCTATGGGTGGAGGGATGCATGCAGGTGGGGATGATGGGGGAGAGCAGGCCAGGTGACCTCTCAGCGTCTAGGTGATGCCAGCCCCATGGTTCTGGCCCTCACATGCTGGGGTAGCCTAAACTAAACAGCAAAGACCTTTGCATTCTGGGTTGTCCAGTTCCCATAGTACTTCCCTCATGCAGAGGCCCAGAGACTGGCCCCACTGGGGTAGCTGGATGCAGGGAAGCCTTCACTTGGGCAGCTGTGTGCAGAGAGCCCCCCATTCCTGGAGGTTTGTTCTGGGAGTCCCCCACCCTGGGCGGAGAGTGGGCACAGGGCTTCCTGTTTCTATCAGAAGCAGCCCCTCACCTGGACCCTCTTGCTGAGTCCCAGCAGTGCCGCTCCTTGCCCTCCTGGTGCACTTGGCCAAGGGTGAGACGGGGAGAGGTTCCAGACCCACCCTGTGCCACCTGTGGTTCCAGGTTGCCTGGGTGAAGTGGATGGACTCCTCAGCTTCGTTCACCATGATGCCAGATACCAACTACTGCAACATCATCGTGCCAACCATGGACACCATCCAGATGTCCTACCTGCTAGACATGCTACTCACCAACCACAAGCCCGTGAGTGCCCTTGCCATGCCCTGCTTCACCCCACCCCAAGGCCTAGGTCAGGAGTGGCTGGCTCCCACACTGACAGGGCGGCAGCTCATGCTGCGTGCTGGGCCCTATGAGAGCACTCTGACCCTGTGCCCCCTGCTCTCCTAGGTGCTGTGCATTGGGCCGACAGGCACAGGGAAGACCCTCACCATCTCCAACAAGCTTCTCAAGAACCTGCCGCTGGAATACATCAGCCACTTCCTCACCTTCTCTGCCCGCACCTCAGCCAACCAAACCCAGGACCTCATCGACAGCAAGCTGGATAAGAGGCAGGCACCCTAGTTCCTTCGTGGGTCCGATGTCCCCCCACCTGGCTTGGCCAGCTGCTGTCCCCCGCTCCCCTCCTGGGTGGCCCTTGGGCTCCCTTGCAAACTGCTCTGGAGCCTTCTTCCATCAGGAATTCCCGCCGAGCCCTTCTGTGGGTGCTCTCCCTGGGCTGGGCACTCGGGCGGGGCTTGTTATTCATCTGCCTAGAGGCAAGACTCAGAGCAGCCAGGTGTAATGTCCCAGGACGCTCAGAATGGGACAAGGAGTTGCTCAAGAGGCTCAGCAATTCGGGGGAGCCTGAAGTTAGTGAGGGCTTCCCAGAGGTGGAGCTGCCATCCTGCCAACCTGGATTCCCTAAGGACCTGGTACCCGTGGGGGCTGGGCTCACACAGCCGCTTCCCACAGGCGGAAGGGCGTGTTCGGGCCACCCCTGGGGCACAACTTCATCTTCTTCATCGATGACTTGAACATGCCAGCCTTGGAGACATATGGCGCCCAGCCACCCATCGAGCTTTTGCGCCAGTGGATGGACCACGGCGGGTGGTATGACCGCAAGATCATCGGTGCGTGCTGGCTGCCTGGGCCAGTGGGGCAGGGCTGGGTGTGCTGGGCAGGGCCAGGGCCTCACCCATTAGGTGCAGTAGGCACAGGGCATGGGCCCACAGGACTCACAGAGAGTCCATGGAAGTGTTTTAATGTCTTTTAAAATTAAGGGGAGGGCTTCCCTGGTGGCGCAGTGGTTGAGAGTCCGCTTGCCAATGCAGGGGACACGGGTTCGTGCCCCGGTCTGGGAAGATCCCACATGCTGCGGAACAGCTGGGCCCGTGAGCCATGGCTGCTGAACCTGTGTGTCCAGAGCCTGTGCTCTGCAACGGGAGAGGCCACAGCAGTGAGAGGCCTGCGTACCGCAAAAAAAAAAAAAAAAATCAAGGGGAAAATGAACTTCTAGGTCAAAGAACATTTAAAATGCATAATATTAATATATTTGTCTATGTACCAATACTGTGGTAAATTATAATTTTTAATATATATATTTTTTAATGGAGGAGGAGACCCAAGAAGGCAAAAGTGCCCAGGGCCTACAAAAGTCTTAATGTAGCCCTGGGCAGGGCCTTCTGACTTCCTGCCCCCACTCCAGGAGCCTTCAAGAGCCTGGTGGACATCAACTTTGTCTGTGCCATGGGCCCCCCCGGTGGAGGCAGGAATGCTATCACTCCGCGGCTGACCCGCCACTTCAACTACCTGTCCTTTCCTGAGATGGATGAGGTCAGCAAGAAGCGCATCTTCTCCACCATCCTGGGCAGTTGGATGGGTGAGTATCGGGCAGGAGTGGGATAGGAGGCCACAGGCTAGGGCAGAAGCCCTGGCCAGGTAAGCCACACCAAGGACAGCTGGGCAGCACTGGGAAGGGCCGAGTGGCTGAACCACTGACATCAGCCCTGGCTTCACCCCTTACTCAGCTATGTTACCTTTGGCCAATTCATGAACCTCTTTGAGCCTCAGTTTCTTCATCTGAAATGGGTGATAATATCAGTGTCCAACACCCTGAGTTGTGAAGGTTAAATAAGACACTGCATGTACAGCATCTAGCAAGAAGCCCGGCATGTGGTAACTGTGGAATATATGATTTATACATATGTATACATGTACTTTCATCCATATAAGTACACGCATATATGGTAGAAAGGCTAGTGAAAGGATGTTACTTTTGTAAATCAGGAAGTGCCACCAAGATAGAAGGGACAAAATGGTCCTGATCTTCTGTGGTGCTTGAAGAAAAGTCTGTCCCAGGATGCAGTTTCCCCCAAGCAGTCCACTTCTTACATAACACACACCCTGACCTTTGAACTCCAGTTGGCACTGTGCCAGGTGGTGGGTGATGGGAGTCAGGCCTTCCCTTGCCTGGCCTCTCCTGGCCTGCCCTGCCCCCAGGGGCTATAGGCCAGAACTTGCCCCCATGCCCAGCATGGAGGTGGGGGCCATATGGCTCTGAGGAGGGGCGTGATGGTCAGTGGCTTCTCTGGGGCTGCCCAGCTGAGCACAGCCGGTCAAGGTGGACAGCAAGGGACCCACCTAACTCTGAGCTGCGTGTCTCTCCCTCAACCCTCTAGATGGACTCCTCGGAGAAAAGAGTTACCGGGAGCCCGTGCGCAAGTGCAGGCCTGGGCAGGGCCTGGGAAGGCCTGGATGGGGCAGGGGCACTGGTTCCAGGGGGAGCCCTGGACTCCAGTTGGATGTCATTGAGGCTGGGTCCCAGGGGCCACAGTGAACCATCCTCAGACTCCTGAGGGGACCTCGGGCCACTGCTAGAGCAAAGGTTGCGCAGCACCAATGGCCTGCATAGGCTCATTCACTGTTACATGGCCGGTCAGTCTTTCAGTGCCCGGGTGAGTGTCCAACCCACAGTAGAAGCAAGGTGAATGCAAGTTGAATGAATGAATAAGGAATCCAACAAAGTCCCACCCTGTGTGAAGAAGCAGAGGCTCTGAGGAGAGGGCATGAGCCTGGAGCCAGGAGCAACCTGAGCTCGTGTTGGGCGTCCCCTGTGTGGCAGCGGATCTGCTGCTCATTGCAGCAGGGTGACTGGCTGCTCCAGACCTCCTCAGGCCTCCGTATCCACTGCTGACCTGCACGCAGGCCTCCCTGGGCCCTGTCTTCTCTCCTGTTCCTGGGAACAGATTTCCCTGCTCCCGCATGAGGCCAAGCCCTCCTCTTAGGCCTGAGTCCCATCCCCTATTGTCGGCTTGACAGCCACCGACATCAGTGTTCTCTTCTCCACTGGGCCATTCCATCAGCGTGAAGACATGCCCCTATTTCTCCCATCTTAAGAACAAAACACAAAACAAGACCCTCTCTTGGACCCTCCCTACCTCCTCCCCCAGGCTTGGCTCCATTTATCTGTCACCTTGAGATCAAAACACCCCAAGAGTGTTTTCTCCTCCTGCGGGCACCAGCCCTCCCTCGCACTTTCTCTTGAGCCTCACCAGTCCCCGGAGAGGGCTCTTGTCACCAGCAGCCTCACGGCATCCAGACCAAAGTTCAGCTGGGTCTTCACCTTTCCTGGGCTGTCAGCTGTCTGTGGGGGTCACCCTCCCTCCTCCTAGTCGCCTTTCTAGGTAAACGGGGGGCTTACTCTCAGCCTTTCCTCCCTCTAAACACACTCTTCTGGGACATCATCATCCCACCCTGGAGATAAACCCCTTAGTGCGGATGCTGCTGAGTGTGTGTGTTCAGTCCAGACCTCTTGCCTGAACCTCAGACCCACGTCTCCTCTTGAATGTCCACTGGGCGTCTCAGGCTGAACATGTCCAAACCTGAGCCCCTGACCCACCAGCACCTGGCGCTCCACTCATCTCAGCTGATGGCCACTCTGTCCTTCCACTCGCTCAGGACAGGGGCCTTGGCACCATCCGGACTTGCTCGCTCTCTTTCTCTCTCTCTCAGGAGGTCCTGCTGCCTTTCCCTCCAGAACCCACCCTGAATTGCGCTGCTCAGCACCCCAGCCCTCACTCATAGGCCACTGCAGCAGCCCCCCACACCCCGGTCTCCCTGATTCTGTCTTCACCCCCTGCATCTGTCTGTCTGTCTGGAGGTCTATCCATCCTCCACTTGCAGCCAGAGGGACCCATTCAAACGCTGAATCAGATCACATTCCTCCTCTGCTCAACCATCTCATGCAGACTAGAGCCCAGGTCCCGGCAGTGGTGGGTACCCCTCGTCACTGTCTACTCTTACCACCCCCTTGCTAAGTCCTTAACCCCCCAGGCATGCCTGCCTCAGGGCCTTCGCCCTGGCCACGACTTCTCTGGAACACCTTCTCCAGTTCTGAACCTGCTTGGCACCTCAAGGCTTCGGGTCTCTGCTCAAGTGCCCTCCTCCGCAAGGCCTCCCCAGCATTTATGTCAAATCCCCCAACCCTGGCTCTCCCCAGACCTCTCTCCACACATTTTGCAACCCCTGTTTACTGTCAGTCTGTTCAGAGTCTCCCAGCAAAGAAAGTCAACTTGTTGGGGGTGAGGAGCATGTCTGCTGGGGCCACCCTCTGTGCCCAGCACCTAGAACAGTCCCTGTGTTAATGGATGAGCCCGCTTTGGGGCTAGTGAGCCGTCCTGCCCCTTCTTTGCTTTATTCCCTCTTCTGAGGGCTCCCTCTGCCCCAAATCCCCACTGACAGAATTTTGGTTCCCAGCAAAGAATTGGATTGTTTTCAAAGCACAAGCAGATAGGTTATGTTAGTGGTGAAAATGCAAGGGGCTGATAAGCCCCCAAGGTCATGGCTGAGCCCCAGGCCTCCACATCCACTGTGGTGCACTCCTGAACCCTGTGTGGGCCATGCAACCCTCCCCGTGCACAGCTCAGAGTGGCACGTTTCAGGTCTGGCCCCGTTAGTGTTCTCAATTCCATTAATGTGTCCCAGTGCCCCAACATATGGACAGGCTATATCAGTGATAAGGATGTAAAAGGGGGGAGCTCCGGGTGAGAGATTCCTCACCCCATGGTGGGGGACACCAGGAAAACCTTGCTGGGGAAGTAGCATCCGAGAGGGCTGCAGAGTGGGCAGAATCCAAGCATGCAGCCTGGGGAAAGCCGTGTGCAGAGAACACAGCACCGGATCTGCAAGGGCTGTGACCCAGGGCCACTCTCCTGTTCCCACAGCTGGGGCCCCCAACATTTCCCACTTCACGGATGCCCTCGTGGAAGCCACCATCATGGTGTACTCCACCATCACCTCCCAGCTGCTGCCCACCCCAGCCAAATCCCACTACACTTTCAACCTGAGGGATCTCTCCAAGGTCTTCCAGGGCATGCTCATGGCCGACCCGGCCAAGGTCAAGGTGAGGACCGGTGGGCCCCCTCCCCAGTGTCCAGCAGTGGAGTGCCCACACTGCCCTCACAGTCCTCCCTGGTTTTAGGCCTTCCTACCCAAACACTCCTCAGCCTTGATCTGGCCAGGCCCTCGGGCAGGGGGTGGAGCTGGGGACCCGGCAACAGGTACCAAGCCCTCAGGAACCCTGCCTTCATGCAGCTGAGTCCCAGCTTGCAGGTGAAATCCACGCCTAGAATGCTGGCTGTGATGGGATCACACAAAAGCAGGAGCCAGGGCATGGCAAGGGAGGGGGAGGGTTCCTGATGGAAGCCCTGTGTATGAGAAGATTGAGGGGAAGAGTGAGTGGTACCAGGTGGAAGGAGCAGGAGTGCAGCGGGGAGCAGTGTCAGGTGTGCTGGGCAGGCTCTGTGGGCTGCAGGGGGAGAGAGTCCTGAAGGTGATGGGAGCTGGGGGGTAGGTAGGGGGCAGATTTGCACTTTGGGATGGGGAATGGATGGGTCAGTGTGTGGGCCCAGGGTCAAGGGCATAGTGTGAACAGGACAGGTGCCAGCCCTAGCCCTGCCTAGCTATAGGCAAGGGAGTCGAGAGAAGAGCTTTGGGACTTCCTGAGGGCGGTCCCGTCACCCAGGGAGCGGCAGGGAAGTCTGCATGGAGGTGACAGCAGGATGGGGGTAGAGTCAGAAGGAGCTTTGGAGTCAAGTGAGTGGTTAGATGTGGGGTGTTGGGAAGGTATAAGGAGAATCGGGCATTCCTCTTGGGCTTGGGGTTTGGGGAGCTGTGGGGACCCTAAGAGGGGAGAAGCTAATTGAGCTGGGAGCCCCTCAGGCACAGCTGGGCCTGGAGCTGGGGGTGGAGAGGCTCAGGCGTCAACGTGTGGACTCCACCCTCTGTGGAGACAGCAGACACCCAGGGCCCTGGCCGGGTCTTGGTGGGAGAGCCAGGCCCAGGTTCGTCGAGAGGTGGCTGAGGGTGCGGGGCCGAGACTGGGCAGTGACGCTGGGGCGGCCGCAGGACAAGGTGCAGCTGCTGCGCCTGTGGTACCACGAGAGCTGCCGTGTGTTCCGCGACCGCCTGGTGAACGAGGAGGACCGCAGTTGGTTTGACAAGCTCCTGGAGAGCCGCGTGGAACAGTGGGAGGTGGCCTTCGAAGAGGTCTGCCCCTTCCAGCCCATCCTCTACGGGGACTTCATGTCGCCAGGCTCTGACGTCAAGTCCTATGAGCTCATCACCAGCAAGAAGAAGGTGAAGGGGCCTGCTGGGGCCCTACCCCTGACCCCCGACCCCCGGGACCCCGGCCCTCTGCAGCCACCACGGTCTGACCAGAGGGTCGGACACTGGTCTGGAAGGCCAGCTCAGGGACTTCAGGCCAGAAGTTGCCTCTCTGAGTCCTATCTCCTCGCCTGTCAAATGGGCGCTGTAGGCCCCTCTTGGCCCTTTCCTGAGGACAAGCCTAAGGTTCAGCTGAGACAGGCTCTGTAAACAGGGACACGCCATGCCCATTTGAGGGACTATTATCCCACCCACAGAGCCGCGGCAGGGCCCTGGGCACTGCGAGTCTTGAGTCAAGACCCCAAGGTGGCAGGATGAAGCTGGAGTGTGGGAGCCTCCTGTTGGTTTCTTCACACACACCCTCCCCTAGCACCCAGGAGCTCCCACGGGGCCCCAGGTCGGTACATCCTGGTGAGCCCTCGAGGCAGCAGGCAGGTCTCTGACCTGACCCTCAGGCCTCGGTGTGTCCAGCGGGTCAGACCTCATCCAGGAAGACCCGGCATCTTAAGGCCAACATCCCTCTGTGCACAGAGGAGCAGGGCTGGCCAGGGGGACGGAGTGTTGTGCTCCCTTTGCGGGGCACAGTGCATGGGGACAGAGGGAGGACCCAGCTCTCCCCGTTCCCCCCCGCCCCGCCGCCAGATGATGCAGGTGATTGAAGAGTACATGGAAGACTACAACCAGATCAGCACAGCCAAGCTGAGACTGGTCCTCTTCATGGACGCCGTGAGCCACGTCTGCCGCATCAGCCGCACCCTGCGCCAGGCGCTGGGCAACGCGCTCCTGCTGGGTGTGGGCGGCAGCGGCCGCAGGTCCCTCACGAAACTGGCCTCGCACATGTGAGGGCCCCCAGGCGTGGTGGGCAGTGGGCGGCCGGTGGCAGACTCAGTTCCATTCGTGGTCTTCCACATGTTCCATGCTGAGGCAGACGCACCTGGCCCACGGGCTTCTAGACCTGGGAGAGTAACCTGGGGTCCAAGGAGAGACAGCAGCAGTGCCCTGTGATGCTGCAGGGATGGGGGAGGGGTAGCTGCAGGCATCCAGGAGAGATTCCTAGAGGAGGTGGCCATGGGCCTTCTCTTCTAATCAAGGCTGGGAGGATGGAAGGGAAGGGCATTCCAGGCCGAGGGAGCAGCCTCAGCAAATGTCTGGAGGCAAGAGAGCAGGTTCAGGGTTGGGGGAGTCAGCAGGTCTGCCCAGGATGGGAGCAGATGGCTGGGGTGGGGCGCTTGGCCTCAAGCTCTGGCATGCCTCCACCCAACCACCTGTCTCCAGGGCCGAGTATGAGTGCTTCCAGATTGAGCTGTCCAAGAACTATGGCATGACCGAGTGGCGTGAAGATGTCAAGAAGGTCTTGCTCAAGGCTGGCCTGCACAGCCTTCCCATCACCTTCCTGTTCTCAGATACCCAGGTGCGACCACATGGGCAGTGGGTGGGATCCAGGGTGGGCTGGATACAACCCACCCCAGTGTGGCATCCTGGAAGGTGGTCAGTCCTTCATGCCCATGTCACTGTCAGTTGGGGGTGGATCTTGGGAGGAATGGCTGGGACCAGGGGGAGCGGGCCAAACCTAGTCTGTCAGGGCTGGTGGGGGGCATAGATCACTACTATGCCCTGGGGGTAAAGAAGGCCCCTGGCACCATGGCTGACCACAAGCGGGACCACACTCACTGGTCAATGGCTTCCTACTTCAAGGACCACAGGACTTGTGCCTGAGGTGCTGTGCCTACGGCCCCCTTCTTGGGGCTGCTCCGTCTGGAGCTCCCTAGATGAGGCCTCTCCCCAGGTCTGAGAGAAGGAGAGGTTGTGGGTCCAGGGCCTCAAGACAAACAGGGCAGTGCTTAAACCTGACTGGTGGTCGGGACTGGGCCGAAGCTGAAGCCCTGGAAGGCTCCCAGCCCTACTCCTGTCCCCCGGGCTCCCCTTACATAGTCAGGCAAGTGAGGGTGCCCTCTGGCACTGACTAGGCCCTGGCCATATGAGACAGGCAAGGACCCGTTTCTGCCTGTGGCCTGGTTTTCTCCTGTGCATAAACTGAGACGTAGAGAGGCCTGGCAAGAGAGGAGGAAGACACCACATCTCCCACCCAGGACCCAGGGCCCTTCCACAGCCCAGCAGTGATGTTCAGAGTCTCTGCTGTAGGGCAGGTCTGGGTGTGAGTCCTAGACCATGGCTTGTGAGGTCACTTGTGTGACCCTGGGCTTCCCTGAGCCTTAGTGACATGGTCTGTGGAATGGGGCTCCTGTGAAGGTCCAGTGAGACCATGGTCATGGAGCCCAACACCCAGGGGCCATCATCAAGGCTCAGCTCCTCCATCCCCATCTTCCCCACAGATCAAGAACGAGTCCTTCCTAGAGGACATTAACAATGTCCTGAACTCAGGCGACATTCCCAACCTCTACAACACGGACGAGCAGGACCAGATTGTCAACACCATGCGGCCCTACGTCCAGGAGCAGGGCCTGCAGCCCACCAAGGCCAACCTCATGGCTGCCTACACTGGGCGTGTGCGCAGCAGCATCCACCTGGTGCTGTGCATGAGGTATAGGCGGCCACTGCAATCTCGCAGGGACAGTGGTTTTAGGTGGGGGAGCACCTGGGCCTGGCCACCATGCCATTGGGTCCAGGCTGCTGTGCTGTTGTGTCCTGGCTGCCATGCCACAAGGCTGTGAAATGACCCTGGGTCCTGGGTTCCTGGGGGTGTAAGTCAGTGTCTCAGGGCCTCATTTGGACCCCCACCTCCCCAGCCCCATTGGAGAGGTCTTCCGAGCTCACCTAAGGCAGTTCCCCTCCCTGGTCAACTGCTGTACCATCGACTGGTTTAATGAGTGGCCGGCAGAGGCCCTGGAGTCTGTGGCCACCATGTTCCTGAATGAGATCCCAGAGCTGGACGCCACCCCCAAAGTAATTGAAGGACTGGTAGGTATCTTGGTGAGGAGCAAGCCTTTGAGGGGGACTGTGTAGGTTCGGGCTTGGGGTCACCAAGGCCTGCGTAAGAGTCCCAGGCCCACCACTGATGGGAAGCCTTTGGGCAGACAGCTTTACCTGTCTAAGCCTCAGTTTCATCATCTGTATAATGGGAATGCCACAAGGTTGTCACGGTGACGCAGGAGGCTGGGCACACAGTTACACAGTCACAGTTTATCTTATTCCCTGAGGGCTCCACGGAAACTTTCTTTAAAGGGCCACCTGATACAGGGACTTCCCTGGTGGTCCAGTGGTTAAGATTTCACCTTCCACTGCACAGGGTGAGGGTTCAATCCCTGGTCAGGGAGGTAAGATTCCCACATGTCTTTGCGACAAAAAACCAAAACGTAAAATAGAAGCAATACTGTAACATATTCAGTAAAGAGTTTTTTTTTTTTGTGTGGTACGCGGGCCTCTCACTGCTGTGGCCTCTCCCATTGCGGAGCACAGGCTCTGGACGCGCAGGCTCAGCGGCCATGGCTCACGGGCCCAGCAGCTCTGCGGCATGTGGGATCTTCCCGGACCGGGGCACGAACCCGCGTCTCCTGCATCGGCAGGCGGACTCTCAACCAGTGCGCCACCAGGGAAGCCCCTAGAGTTTTTTTTTTTTAATGGTCCACATTAACAAACAAACAAAGAGCCCCCTGATACAACCCAGAGACTACAGATGGGGTGGGGGGTAGATTTGTCTTGTCCAGCCTGAGAGAGTGATGGTCACTTGGGGGCCAAGAGCTAGGGTGAGCCCATTTCTGCCCAGCTGTGCTGAGGCCTTGGGCCGTCCCTCCCCACCTCAACAGCCTCTGAGAGGGGCCCCACCTTAGGGCTTTATGAGAGAAGCAGGTCATAGGGGCTATGATAAGAGCACTGGGCCAATAGCTGGGACACACCTGCGTCCAAGTTCAAAGTGAACTCTGCCCTTGACAACTGTGTGAACTTGAAAAAGCCCCTTGATTTCTCTCAGTTGTGGGATTTTTCATCTGCAGAATCATAGGAGAGAGTGAGTGTGAGGGCCGTTGAGGTTCCTGCGTGTGGCTCCCTCCCTAGAACCAGGCTTCAGTGGCTTCAAGGGCACCCTGGTGCCCTATTTTTGCTGGGGGCTCTACAAGACTGTCATCAGTGGTCTGCTCCCTCACAGATTCAGGTTTGCGTGTATATCCACCAGTCGGTGGCCAAGAAATGTGTTGAGTATCTGGCCGAGCTGGTCCGCCACAACTATGTGACCCCCAAGAGCTACCTGGAGCTGCTCAATATTTTCTCCATCCTCATCGGGCAGAAGAAACAGGAGCTGAAAACCGCTAAGAACCGCATGAAGGGTGGCCTCAACAAGGTGGGCCAGGGTGGGGCCTTGTGGGCAATGTCTAGCTGCCCGTGGTTCTGCGCATGCAGTCTCAGTCCTGACCCCGGAGGCCCAGCCTGGCCTTTCAGTTGGCAGCCCACAGTGTTTAAATGGGTGGCTTCCTCCCTCACCAAAAGAGCAAAAGCTGCTGGCCAAGGGCAAGGCCAAAGCAGGTCACCCCAAATATTTTTAGGGGACTGCTCCCTTCCTCTGGGGTCCAGTGGGCAACCTGGGGGCCACTGAAGCTGCTGGCCACAGCCTCTCACTTGTGAATGAGGGTGGCCCTGCAGGGACCTCTCCCCTGCCCCCTCCAGGCCTAACTCACTCTCGGGTCCCCATCACACCGTCACACCGGATTTCTTCTCTGTGCCCCCCGCCTCCCACCCCGCAGCTGCTGCGCACTTCGGAGGATGTGGCCAAGATGCAGGAAGAGCTGGAGATTATGCGCCCCCTGCTGGAGGAGGCTGCCAAGGAGACCACGCTCACCATGGAGCAGATCAAGGTTGGGGGTGCTCCTGGCCCCCTCCCTGACGCTGACCACATCTGAGGATGCTCGGCATCCCCATGCAACCGCAAGATCCCTAGCTGCCCGGCCTCACAGGTTGCTTAGCCTCTTAGTGCCCAGTTTCCTCATTCAGTCGTGTGTTTATTCAACAAATCCTTGCTCAGAACCTATGCCAAGTGCTGCACTGGGCAGAGGATATGGTGATGAGCAAGGCAGACAAATCTAAACCCAATAATCGCAACACGGACTGAGCAGCAGGGCAGCCACAGGTAGCGGTGCAGAGTCTGCCTGAGTCTCCCTCTAAGATCCTTTGTGTCTACAAGAGGGGCCACATTTGAGGGCCGGTCCTCACAGCAACCTCCGCAGGTTTGCATATTCATGACAGCAGCTTTCTGGCAGAAACAATCATGTCCTGCTCTACAAAGGCAGTGGTACTGAAAAATTTTCCAGCAGATAGAAAGAAAGTGACTTGTGGGAGGGGAGTGCCTTTTTCTGTTCTGCATGGAGGTGCCCTGTGGGTTTAGGGGTTCCTGCCTGTGGGGCAGTTATGCTCAAGCATGTAAAGCCCTGAGCCCCATGCCAGGCCCACGATGAGCACTCAGGATTGGAAGGGGTTCCTAGCACTCCCAGATCTCCATGGGCTGTTACAGCCGAGAGGGTCCTTAGAGAATGGGGCATCCCACCCCTCATTTCCTTCCACTTGGGGAGACAGACACAGAGATGAGGAGGGAGGAGGGCACACCTGTCCCTGACGTGGGCCATCACTGGGCCCTCCCTACTTCTGGTCCCTAGGTGGACACAACCATTGCTGAGGAATCCCGGAATTCAGTGCAAGCAGAGGAGATCAAGGCCAATGAGAAAGCCAGGAAGGCACAAGGTATTGCTGACGATGCCCAGAAGGATCTGGATGAGGCTCTGCCCGCCCTGGATGCAGCGCTGGCCAGTTTGCGCAACCTCAACAAGAATGATGTGACCGAGGTGGGTGGCTAGGCACCTCCCAGGGTTTTCTTGCCATCCCTCCCTGGAGCCCTCTTGGGTCCTGGCCTCTAGGTCCTCCCTCTACACATCCCTTGAGGGTCATATGTCAAGAGATGAGGGCAGAACTAGGGTTTGAATCCAGCTGCCTGCCCTTACCTCCTTGTGTCAGCCCCCAGGGCCTGGGCAGGTGCATGAGGAGGGCTTTGGGCCTTGAGAAATGAGCATACAGGTCCTCGTGGCCAGGCCTGGGTATATGGGGGAGCAGTAGCTGCTATAGGCTAAGGCAGACCTTGGGGGATCCCCGGGTGTGCCCTTGGTCTGTAATGGGAGGGACTTGGTTGGTGGGCCCCACCCTGTCTGGCTGCTGTCCCTGCCTAGAGGTACCCACTCCGTGATGGACCTCCCCCTTCCCCACTCTTGGCCTGGCCCACAGGTGCGTGCCATGCAGCGGCCACCCCCAGGCGTGAAGCTGGTCATAGAAGCTGTGTGCATCATGAAGGGCATCAAGCCCAAGAAGGTCGCTGGAGAGAAGCCTGGCTCCAAGGTGGATGACTACTGGGAGCCAGGCAAGGGGCTGCTGCAGGACCCCGGCCGCTTCCTGGAGAGCCTCTTCAAGTTTGACAAGGTGAGCGTGCCAGGCACCCGGCCAGCTGGGAGTGAGTGAGGGCAGGACCCAGCTGGGCAGAGAAGTGGGAAGAGGTACCGGCCCCCTCCTCCCCCCAACAGCTCTGGGGCCTCCATCCTATCTCACCTTACCTGCAACACACACAGCCCTGTGGCCACAGAGCTGATGGGACCGGATCCTTGCACAGAGGAGCTCTCCAGCTGGTGGGGGCAACAGACAGACCAACCAACAGATGGGTGTCGAGGAAATCAGGACCTGGGAAGGCTCCTATGCCCATAGGACATCACCCACAGTCACTCCAAGGCTCCACAGCCTGGAGATTCTCTCTCCTGCCCTTTTCTCCCTGAAAACCCCATGGCGCTGGCCAAGACCTTCCCTGTCTGCTCAATCATCGCCTCTCCCTCAGCCTCAACACCTGAGGTTTAGTGCCTGTCTGTCTCTGGATTTCTCTGCCTTCCTGTCTATCTGAGGTTCTCTGTATCCATGGGCATGCGCTCTCATGGGGCTGCTTAGGGTTAGGTCAGCCTGGAGCCCGCAGCCCTCTTGGAGGGCCCCTTTCCAGCCCAGAAATTAGTCCCACGCGGGCCGCTCCTCCCCTCCCCCACCATGTGTCAGTATTGGAGCCCTGAGCATGTCCCAGACTGCATTGGGAGGGAAGAGACAATGGCCCATCTCAGTGACAGCTGGACTTTGTATGGGCTTCCCCATCCCTCTAATTGAGCCCAAATCAGGAGGCTCACAGCCAGCACTCAGGTTCCCCTGGTCCCAAGCTCTGACCTCTGGGAGCTCATGAACAATACAGATTCCTGGGCTCATCCTGAATTACAGAGCTGGATTCTCCCAGGGTAGGACAACCGCTTCAAGAGTATGGTGAGCTCTCGGGATGAGGATTATTACATTTGAACATGAGCCGGGTTGGGCATCAGAACCGCTCACTCGTCTCCACATCGGCCAGGGAGGAGCCTTTGTCTCTAAATGGGTTTTAAGTGGGGCCTGCATATTATCAGATCTTCTTTTTTTTAATTTTAAATATTTATTTATTTATTTATTTAGGCTGCGCCAGGTCTCAGTTGCGGCACGTGGGATCTTCGTTGTGGCATGCGGGATCTTTTTAGTTGTGGCATGTGGACTTCTTAGTTGCGGCATGCATGTGGGATCTAATTCCCTGACCAAGGATTAAACCCGGGCCCCCTGCATTGGGAGCGCGGAGTCTTACCCTCTGGACCACCAGGGAAGTCCCTGTATTATCAGATCTTGAGATTGTGTCATTTCTTGAAAAAGAAAAGTCTCTGATCATATTATTTGAAATCCTAGAATACAGAAGATCCTCTTCTGGCCAGCTTTTGTGGGTTGTGTTTATTCCCTAGGGAGGACACCTGTACTGAGGCCTACACGGGGCATAGCAGCAGGAGCAGGATGCCCCTCAGCCCTGCAGAGCCTTCTCTGTCCTCCCTGGGAAGCAGCCCCCTGAGCCCATGGTTCCCATCCCCAGGACAACATTGGGGAGGCGGTGATCAAAGCCATCCAGCCATACATCGACAATGAAGAGTTCCAGCCGGCTGCCATCGCCAAGGTGTCCAAGGCCTGCACCTCCATCTGCCAGTGGGTGCGCGCCATGCACAAGTACCACTTCGTGGCCAAGGCTGTGGAGCCCAAGCGGGTGAGGGCTGGGTAGACCTTGGGGGCAGGGGAGGGGGTGTGGGCTCCTCTGGGAACCAGGAAAGCTGGTCCTGCGCCCTCTGCCCACAGCAAGCCCTGCGGGAGGCCCAGGATGACCTGGAGGTGACACAGAGGATCCTGGAGGAGGCGAAGCAGCGCCTGCACAAGGTGGAGGATGGCATTGCCACGATGCAGGCCAAGTACCGAGACTGCATCGCCAAGAAGGAGGAACTGGAGCTGAAGTGTGAGCAGTGCGAGCAGCGGCTGGGCCACGCCCGTAAGGTGCGAGGGCCTGTGGCGTGGCCTGCGCCTGACAGGCTGGAAGGGCCCGGGTGGTAGGGGGGGTTCCAGGGTGGCTGTCCACACACCAGCCATCTCGGGGACTGCGCCAGGCAGGGACACCCAGGCCCCCGGCCCAGCCTCCCAGAACCCACCCCATGGGCTGTCCTTGCAGCTCATCAACGGGCTGTCAGACGAGAGGGTGCGCTGGCGGGATACAGTGGAGAACCTGGAACACACACTTGACAACATCTTCGGGGACGTGCTGGTGGCTGCTGGCTTTGTGGCCTACCTGGGCCCCTTCACGGTAAGGAGCCCCCGGCCCCGCCTTGAGGCCTTACCTCCACGAGGGCTGGCCTGAGGGCGGCTCTTCTCTCACTCATTCAACAAGCACTTCTCAGGTGCCCCGTCTGAGCCAGGTGCTGTTCCAGGCACTGGGGATATGGCAGCTCACAAAACAGCCAGAAAACCTGCTCTGGTGGGGCTGGCCTTCTAGAGGGAAGTGTGAGCTCACACTGCCGTGCTTGCTGTGTGTCTCTCATTCAATCCTCACAGCTGCCCTGACGGGTGGGCATTGTTCTTATGCTGGTTTCACAGATTAAGGGGTTGAGGATTGTGGAGGCTGAGGATGTTCCTCAATGGGGCTAGAGCTCAGGCCTCTGTCTCCATGTCTGAGCTCTGACCTCTACACAACTGCTGGGTGCTGGGGTGCAGGGGGAAGTGGGAGGGCATCGCGGCTGTCTCGGTGGGGTGACCTTGAGTCTGGCATCTCCCCAGGGCCAGTACCGCACGGTGCTCTACGACAGCTGGGTCAAGCAGCTCACGACCCACCATGTCCCACACACCTCCAAGCCCACGCTAATCGGGACTCTGGGGAACCCCGTGAAGATACGCTCGTGGCAGGTGCCCACCGTGGGGGGGCTGGAGCAACTGGGCTGGGCCTGCAGTGTGGTCGGGCTGGGCCAGGAGCCTCTCGCCTCCCTCCCACCCTCTTTCCTGGATCTGCTTAGAGATGCATCTCCTGAGCCCGCCCGGGGCCAGTCAGAGGCTGGGGCTAGGAGAGGAGAAAGCCGAGCGAGTGGTACAGATGCTGGCTAACTGTGGGCAGAGAGGTCAAGGGGTGCTTATGAGAGTGGGGGTGGGGTGGGAGAGCAGTGTCCAGAGTGAGGGTTACGAGGTTGTGTCCGAGCTAGACCCTGGAGGATAGGCAGAGTTGGCGCAAGGAGAGAACCAAGAGGCTTAGGCAGAGGCTGAGCGTGAACACAGTCCGAGAGGGCTGTTGGGCTTTACTGGCTCCGTGAAGATGGTCTGACTGAGCAAGGACTCAATAGGCAAGAGGAACAATGGGCCCAGCGAAGGAGGGTGTCGGGAGCCAGCCAATAGGAGGGAGACCAGTCCTGGGGGCTGAGACCTCAGGACTGCCCTCCACCCTCAAGAGGGTGCAGTAAGGAGAAGGGAAACACAGGCAAAGCACAAGGTTGGGAGTAGCTGATGTCCCAGCTGAGCCTGCTGTGTGAGATCCCCAACCCAGCCCGGTTCCCCACAGGTTGCTGGTCTCCCCAACGACACACTGTCAGTGGAGAATGGGGTCATCAACCAGTTCTCCCAGCGCTGGACCCACTTCATTGACCCTCAGAGCCAGGCCAACAAATGGATCAAGAACATGGTGAGCCCACCCACCGGGTGCCACCACCCCACCCAGCGGGGCTTAGCAGGTGCAGGGGGAGTAGCTGAACCTCAGGCTTGTTCTCAGCCCCCGCCACCCCCACCCGCCCCCTGTGCCCACAGGAGAAGGACAGTGGGCTGGATGTGTTCAAGCTGAGCGACCGCGACTTCCTGCGCAGCATGGAGAATGCCATCCGCTTTGGCAAGCCCTGCCTTCTAGAGAACGTGGGCGAGGAGCTGGATCCCGCCCTGGAGCCCGTGCTGCTCAAGCAGGTGGGCCTGCAGCAGTGGGGGTGAGGGCGGCCCCCTTCCCCTGCCTCACTGTGAAGCCCAGGCCACAGTGCTTGCCCTTCCCACCTGCCACAGACATACAAGCAGCAGGGGAACACGGTGCTGAAGCTGGGAGACACGGTGATCCCCTACCACGAAGACTTCAGGATGTACATCACCACCAAGCTGCCCAACCCACACTACACGCCTGAGATCTCCACCAAGCTCACTCTCATCAACTTCACCCTGTCTCCCAGGTAAGCCCTTGGTCCCTGGGCCCCCGAGCATCAACTCTGCCTCAGCCTGCCTGGCTGCCTCCACCCACCCCCAGGCAGAGACTCAGTGGGTTTCCCCCTGAGGCCCTGCCAGCTTCCTCCCAGGCACTCTGCATTTCAGGTCTTTCTAGCCCCTCCGCCAACTCCCTTTACTTGCCACCGTTTCCACCTGAGAAACCCCACCCTCAGATCATCCTGATCCCTGGTCAGGAACCCCTCCCCCAGCCTCCCTGGCCAGCACTAGCCCCACCTCATCTGGATACCCTTTCCCCACAGCCCTTGCTGAGCCCTTGTGTACTCACCCCCAGAGCTGTCCTGGAGCCCTGTGGGGGGCATACTCGGGCTCCCTGCACCCAAGCTATTTCCTGCCCTTGCTGCCCTAAGCCCAGGCACTATAGCTTTTGCTGATCACCTACAGAGTGCTAAGGCCTCCATGCCAGTGACCAACCACTGTGAACCTCTCCACAGACAAGGGGGTGAAAACATCCTCAAGTCCTGTCCCTCCTCATCACCCCCAGCCCCCTCCTGCTGAGAGGGAGTTTTTCAGAGACCCCAGCAACTCATATGTTCAACTGCCTGGTCCCTGCTGGGATTCCAAGCTGCCACCTGAGGTCTCACTGAGAACTGGTCACTTTGAAGCCAGGCTCTGCCTTAGCCCTGCAGCCTGAGACAGAGGCCAGGACTCCCAGGCTGACACCAACAGGGATGCTAGGCTCTTTGGAGCCCCAGGAACACAGGTACATAGGTGAGTAGGCTCAAGGCTGGCCCTCCAGGGCCCACCAGGTGTCACAGACATAATGTCTCCTGCCCCTGGCAGTGGCCTAGAGGACCAGCTGCTGGGCCAGGTAGTGGCTGAGGAGCGGCCTGACCTTGAGGAAGCCAAGAACCAGCTGATTGTCAATAATGCCAAGATGTGCCAGGAGCTGAAGGACATTGAAGACCGGATCCTGTACCGGCTCAGCTCCTCTGAGGGCAACCCTGTGGATGACATGGAGCTCATCAAGGTGCTGGAGGCTTCAAAGATGAAGGCTGCTGAGATACAGGTCAGCAACTGCCAGCCCACCCCTGCCTGCCTCTCCCTACCTGCCCCAGGCCTGCACCCTATCCCCACCCACCTCTGCCTGGTGCCCTTTGACAACCTAGCTGAGCCTGACCAGCACCCCCTGTACTGTACCCCCAGGCCAAGGTCAGGATTGCAGAGCAGACAGAGAAGGACATTGACCTCACACGCATGGAGTACATTCCCGTGGCCGTCCGCACCCAGATCCTCTTCTTCTGCGTGTCTGACTTGGCCAACGTGGACCCCATGTACCAGTACTCCCTCGAGTGGTTTCTCAACATCTTCCTCTCAGGCATCGCCAACTCAGAGAGGGCAGGTAGCCCTGGCACAGATGCACATGTTGACACAAACACCAGGCTCTACCCTGGCACAGGTGTGACACACCTGGATGCATTTCCACAGCGGGCACACACACGTAGACTCACACCCATGTCCACTCATACACACTCTCATCAGACTGACACTACATAAGAACACACGCCCCTCCTACCCTTCTCGGAGCAAATGCCCCAAGGGAGTGCCCAGACTGCCCCTTTGGCTACTGGGGAGATGGGCTGGGCTGGGCTGGGCCCCAGGGATCTTGCTTCCCTCCCCTTTCCCTGCACTGCCATCACCCCTCTGCCCTGCAGACAACCTAAAGAAGCGCATCGCCAACATCAACCGCTACCTGACCTACAACCTCTACAGCAATGTCTGCCGCAGCCTCTTTGAGAAGCACAAGCTGATGTTTGCCTTCCTGTTGTGTGCCCGCATCATGATGAACGAGGGCAAGATCGACCAGGTGCGTGATGGAGGGGCAGCCAGTTCCTTGCTTGAAAACAGCCAGGAGGCCCTGGATTAACTATGGCCCAGCAGCTCGTGTGCACATGTCTTCTCAGAGCCTTGAGAGTGCTGATGAGCACAGAGACAGTCCTGAGCCTCCCAGCTTATGGTCTCATGAGCCCCAGGTATTTCGTGGTGCATTGGAAAGCACTGAGAGTCACAGCCACCACTGCTTGAGGCCTCACTGTGTGCCGGGTGCTGGGATCACAGCTACCCTCTGACCTACCCCCACAAAACCCCTGGAAAGCAGAGTTCTGATTCTTCCTACTTTCCAAGTGAGGAAACAGAGGCTCAGAGAGGTCAAATCCTTTGCCTAAGGTCACACAGCCAGGGAAAGGGAAAGAGGTGACACTAACCCAGATCCGTGCAACTGCCACCCCCAAGGGGAACTCCATTTCTCTGGCTGAGGATGGTAGGGGAGGCACTGCTGGGTGGGGCGCTGGAGGCAGGCCTCAGGTCCTGGGCACTAGCCTCCCCTGTCCCTTGCCAGAGCGAGTGGCACTACCTCCTGTCCGGGGGCTCTGTCTCTGTCATGAGTGAGAACCCTGCCCCGGACTGGCTGTCAGACCGAGCCTGGCGAGACATCCTGGCACTCTCCAACCTGCCGGCCTTCTCCTCCTTCGCCCTTGACTTCGTGAAGCATCTATCGGAATTCCAGGCCATCTTTGATAGCCCTGAGCCCCACCGGTGAGCTGGGACCCAGGGCGCAGCAGGGTGGGCACATCAGGGGCTGAGACCCAGGAACAGGCTTGCCCTGGAGCCTTCTCTGAGGGACCACACAGGGTTGCCTTGCAGCTGTGACTACATCTTTTCCATGCCCCCGGCCATGTACCCCTGGACACCCCATTTTCCCCTGCTGTCCAGCAAGCAGAGACCCTGTGGCCAGTGCCCTCCCACAGGTTGTCTCTCAGGGGGACGTGGGCACTGTTGCAGGGAGCCCTTGCCTGGCATCTGGGACCAGTACCTGGACCAGTTCCAGAAGCTGCTGGTCCTCCGCTGCCTACGTGGGGACAAGGTTACCAATGCCATGCAGGACTTTGTGGCCACCAACCTGGAGCCACGCTTCATTGAGCCCCAGGTAAGTGCTGTCAGCCAGCACCTGGGCTAATCCCCACCCTGGGTCCCAGGATCCTGGCTGCACCTGGACAGACCACTTTGCAGCCTTGGTCAGGCCAGGACCCCTAGCCACCCCAAAAAGCTCTGAGAGTTTCCAGGTCCCACAAGGAAGCCCCTCTGGGACTACTCTGGGGGCCCCAGGACCCCCCTACCTCGCCCTGGTCGCCTGCCCCTGAGGAGAAGCTCTAGGTGGCCCCAGCATCTCTCCCTGCCCTGCAGACAGCCAACCTGTCATTGGTGTTCAAAGACTCCAACTCCACCATGCCCCTCATCTTTGTGCTATCGCCTGGCACTGACCCGGCTGCCGACCTCTACAAGTTTGCTGAAGAAATGAAGTTCTCCAAGAAGCTCTCTGCCATCTCCCTGGGCCAGGGCCAGGTAAGGGCAAGGGGGTGGGGGAGAAGGGAGCTGGTGGGCTGGACCAGCTGGTCCCCCACCACTCAGCACTCCTGTCCCCACAGGGCCCTCGGGCAGAAGCCATGATGCACAGCTCCATAGAGAGGGGCAAGTGGGTCTTCTTTCAGAACTGCCACCTGGCACCAAGCTGGATGCCAGTCTTGGAGCGCCTCATTGAGCACATCAATCCCGACAAGGTACACCAAGGGAATATAGTACAGCCATCCAGGACTGATAAGGCTAAATGAGTTTGTCCCACAGAGCACTCAGCCTAGCCACTGGCACACAGTGGGTGCTCAGGAAGTGACATATGTAACACAT
Source organism: Kogia breviceps (assembly GCF_026419965.1). NCBI lineage: Eukaryota > Metazoa > Chordata > Mammalia > Artiodactyla > Physeteridae > Kogia > Kogia breviceps. The sequence continues at coordinate 36,829,963 of NC_081319.1, read as the reverse complement.
ATCAACTAGATTAATCTTCCCAGTGGACCCCTCAAGTTACTGCTACCAGTGACTCGCCCAAGGCCACCCAGCACAGACGGGTGACCCTGGAACTTGCCGAAGCCCATGTTCTTTACCAGTGGTCCGTGCAGCCTGGTCTGGCCCAGCCCAACGCAGGGGTGGAGTCAGGCTGAGGGTGGCTCAGGGTCCTTGGGTAGGAGGGAGCCTGGTGTTGAGGCAGGCACCAGGTACGGGTCTCAATGCTCACGTGGAGTGTGGCCACCAGGTGCACCGGGACTTCCGCCTGTGGCTCACCAGCCTGCCCAGCAACAAGTTCCCAGTGTCCATCCTACAGAACAGCTCCAAGATGACCATTGAGCTGCCACGTGGGGTCAAGGCCAACCTGCTCAAGTCTTACAGCAGCCTCAGCGATGACTTCCTCAACTCCTGTCACAAGGTGAGACACACTTGGCACGTGCACCCCTAACCTGCCCCATCTCCATCCCCACCCTTCATGCTCCTCCACCCCGCCCCCACCTCCGGCAGGTGATGGAGTTCAAGTCCTTGCTGCTGTCTCTGTGTTTGTTCCATGGGAATGCCCTGGAGCGTCGTAAGTTTGGGCCCCTGGGCTTCAACATCCCCTACGAGTTCACGGACGGGGACCTGCGCATCTGCGTCAGCCAGCTCAAGATGTTCCTGGACGAGTATGACCACATCCCCTACAAGGTGGGCTGGGGATGGGCTGAGGGCGGGGAGCTGGGCGCCTGTGGGGGCCTGACCTACCCCCCCCCGTAGGTCCTCAAGTACACGGCAGGGGAGATCAACTACGGGGGCCGCGTCACTGACGACTGGGACCGCCGCTGCGTCATGAACATCCTGGAGGACTTCTACAGCCCCGCTGTGCTCTTCCCCGAGCACAGCTACAGTGCCTCGGGCATCTACCACCAGATCCCCCCCACCTACGACCTCAACGTGAGCACACACGGGGGCCATGCTTTAGGCGGCCTGCCAGGCTGGGGTCCTGGGGTGCCATGAACACCTGGGTGCTGGGACACTTGGCCCCTACCGGCCAGTAGCTCCTTTTCATTGATTGATCCATCCCACAAAGATAGCCTTGGAACTCAGGTTCTGTGGGCAGAGGCCAACTCCCAGTTTGTGAGGAGTTGTGAGGAGACTTTGTGAGGCTGGGAGGGGCTGGGCGGCTCCTCTGAGGCTGCCAGGTGAGGCAGTGAGGCGGGAAGCAGCCCAGACCACAGTCAGGGAGGGCTCCCTGAGGAAATGCTGCTTCAGCTACAATGTGTGAGGAGCAGGCAAGTGCTGGGTGGAGCACCCCAGAGTGTGGGTCAGCAGTGTAAAGGGCCTGTGGCAGGAGGGTCTGTGACAGGTTTGAGCAGCTGAATGAAGAAGCAGGGAGCTAAGCAGCAGGGAGAAGTGGGCTAGGAGGGAGCAGAGGCCATGAAGTCCCGAGGGTAAGAAGGAGATGTGTAAAGCTTGCAACCAGGGGTGACGAGTAGGGGATGTGCTCGATTGGAGGGCTGTCCCGCAGGCTGGAGGTAGAGCAGGGCAGGGGCTTCAGTCGCAGCGCTCCTACCCTCCAGGGCTACCTCTCCTACATCAAGAGCCTTCCACTCAACGACATGCCTGAGCTCTTTGGCCTGCATGACAATGCCAATATCACCTGTGCCCAGAATGAGACCTACACCCTGCTTGGCACTATCATCCAGCTGCAACCCAAATCATCCTCTGCAGGCGGCCAGCGCCGGGAGGAGGTTAGTGGCAGCAGGGCAAAGGGCCCAGTGGTTGGGCAGGACCAGTCTCCTATCCACCATCATGCCTGTTCCCTGGTGGGAAGTAACTCTGTGCATGTAGAATTCTTTGTGCCCACAGATAGTGGAGGATGTGGCCCAGAACATTCTGCTCAAGGTGCCTGAGCCCATCAGCTTGCAGCGGGTGATGACCAAGTACCCTGTGCTGTATGAGGAGTCAATGAACACGGTGCTAGTACAGGAGGTCACTCGGTAATCCCCTGCCACCCCCAGCCCTGAGTCAGCAGGCCACTGGGCTGTAGAGTAAAGACAGCAAAAGCTACACCAAGTGCTATAAACCCATTCTCTAACTCAGCCACATTTTTATTCCATTTTACAGATGAGTAAACCAAGGCCCAAAAAGGTTACATGACTTGTCTAAGGTCATACATTTACTAACAGCCAGAGCTGGAATTGGTACTCAGGCCACTCGACCCCACTCTATGCTCTTAGACCCTATGTTCTGCCATTGTTTTTTTGTCTACGGCCTACAACTGGGGAGTGCGGATATGGCCACACGGCCCCAGACCACTGCCTTCCTCCTTGCCACTGGCTCCATAGGTACAACCGGCTGCTGCAAGTGATCACACAGACGCTGAGAGACCTGCTCACGGCACTCAAGGGGCTGGTGGTGATGTCCTCGCAGCTGGAGCTGATGGCTGCCAGCCTATACAACAACACTGTGCCCGAGCTCTGGAATGCCAAAGCCTACCCATCACTCAAGCCGCTGTCCTTATGGGTCATGGACCTGCTGCAGCGCCTGGACTTCCTGCAGACCTGGATCTCCAAGGGCATCCCAGCCGTCTTCTGGATCAGCGGCTTCTTCTTCCCCCAGGCTTTCCTGACAGGCACCCTGCAAAATTATGCCCGCAAGTCTATCATCTCTATTGACACCATCTCCTTCGATTTCAAGGTCTGGACTCAGCCAGGGCCAGGTCAAGTGACAGGCTGGGGTGTAGCCCAGGCAGGAGGAGCACGGAGGCCACAGCTGGCTGGCAGAATCAGGGGACCCCTGAGAGAGGGTTGGGGGACAGGGAGAGCCAGGACAGAAGAGACCATAAGCCCCAGGGAAATCCCTAGGGGCAGAGCACAGACTGTAGGCTACCAGCTGAAACAGCAGGTGAAGGGGGACGCAGGCAGAGCCCTCAGGAGGGAGCTTGTGCCTCCTGACCCAAATCCTAACCCAGATTCTGGGTGTTTATATGTGAGGGGACATCTGTGTGCCCACCACAGGTGATGCGCCAGTCAGTATCAGAGCTCAAGACAAGACCCAAAGAGGGGTGCTTCATCCACGGACTGTTCCTGGAAGGTGCCCGATGGGACCCTCTCACCTTCCAGCTGGCTGAGTCTCGGCCCAAGGAGCTATACACAGAGATGGCTGTTATCTGGCTCCTGCCAACGCCCAACCGCAAGGTCCAGAACCAGGACTTCTACCTGTGCCCCATCTACAAGACACTGACCCGTGCTGGTATGGTGCCCAGGGCGGGGAGCCTACACCACAGGTGGGGCCCAGGGTTGGGCCAGTTAGGCTGACCCAGGTTAGCTGAACAGGATGGCTGACAGAGGTCAGTCAGCACTCACTCCTGAGACTGACTAGGCCAGGACAGAGCTGGACCAGTAGTAGGCAAGGTGATGCCCAGGGGCTGGGCCCAGTTTGGGGGGAGTGGCCCCTGAGCTCACCATCCTCTTGCCTCCCTTAGCAGACCCACCTTGGGTCCTGGGAGCCCCAGCCTGCCAAAGGAGTTTCGGAGGGGGTAACTGAGGCCTGGAGAGGTGGGGTGGGCCTGGGCTGGGTCCACAGGGAATGAGCAGGGGCGTTAACTCTCCCATTCTCATCCTCAATCGTCAGTGCAGTAACTTAGGGCAGGCCTGAGCCTTGGCCACACTCCCCAGACAGGCTTCCTCTTGGGTCAGGTCCCCTTCCTTGTCCCAAGCTCAGTCTGCCAAGTCCACTGCCTTTCTTTATACCCTGTTCCTGCCCTAGTTGAAGCAGACAACTTAACCTTCCCCCTTCTTGCCTGCTCTAGGAACACTATCAACCACAGGCCACTCCACAAACTACGTCATTGCTGTGGAGATCCCCACCGACCAGCCCCAGCGACACTGGGTAAAGCGTGGTGTGGCCCTCATCTGTGCCCTGGACTACTAGACCCAGACAGAAGGGCTGGGGCCATTAAAGTTGCATTTCCTAAGCAGTCCAGCTGAGCCTTAGCTGCTTACATCAGGCCCCCTCTGTAGAACCCACTGCCAGGGAAATGGTGGGGGTGAGAGGCTACAGTGGCCTCAAGAGAAAATGTGGTTAGCAGGGGGAAGAGTGGCACAGTTGGCAGCTTTGACCTGCAACAAGGGAAGAGAGGTGAGCCTTGCAAGGTCCCAGGGCCCCTCCAGGGACTGCACACCAGGCAGGACTAGAGACAGAGGTACCACCTCCATGGAGTCCCAACACCTCTCCAGGTTGCAAAGCTGTCAGATCTGGTGAAAGCCATGGCCCTCTCCTCCCACGCTACACCTTGCATACAACTCCTCAGGTTCCACAGCCCACCCAAAGCCCCTCCTCAGTTCGGACCGTAAGTCCCAGGCCTAGGGGCCCAAGAATGCACTCCCCTTACCTCTTTGGTCACACACAGGGCCCTGGGCCCAGGTCTGGTTAGGTCCTTACTCCCACCACAGCCCTGGCCTACAAACCTTAGGCCAACAAGCACAGGAGGGCTCATTTTTTAGGAGTTTTATTCATTCATTAGTCCAATATTTACAGAGGCCAGAGGGGTCGGGCTATGCTTAGCGCAGAGGCAGCTGCCATGCCTGCCAGCTGCCCCCCACCCCAGTCACTATGTACACATAAGGGGCCTGCCTGGATCACCTTCAAAGCCACCTGGAAGAGGCCATGGGGCTATGTTTGGGGCCTGAGCTCCAGAGGCAGTGCTGGACCCATTAGCCATTGGCATCAGGACCTCTGGGAACATGGGGCTCCAACTGGTTGTCTTGGTCCTATTGTCCCCCACCCTGAGTGCCTTGCAGAAGCTGAGAAAGCTGGCATGGCAGGGAGAGCTGAGTGGTGCCAGCTTCCTGCAAGCAGCCCTGTCTCTGCTGTCTCTAAGAAGAGGGAGACATGATAATACTGAGGGGCGGGCAGAGGCTCCTCTGAGCCCAGGAGCCCAAGGCAGGCCCCTTGCCAGGGCCACAACACTGAAGACAAAGAGCCCAGGGCCTTGCCACAGAGAGCAGTCTTACCAAGCCTGGCCACCAAACAGCTCAAACACTTCTCTCTGCTCAGGCCATGGGACCCAAGCAGGCTGCTCACCCCACCCCCACTGGAACACCCCACTCCCAGTCTAGCCCAGCAGCCAGGTCCCTGAGTTTGGAGCTCTCCCAGGAGGAATGAAGAGCAGACCTGGCTTCCTCTCAACAGGGACAACTGGGGCCAGAGCAGCAGGGCCCCCAGCTATGACCCTGCAGGAGTGACCCTGGCCCTCCAGGATGACAGCTGTTAGGAGAGAACTCAGAGTCAGGAAGCTGACTATGTCAACACAGTGGTGGCAAGATGGGTTAGAGCCCAGAAAAATAGACGTCTCTGTAGGTAAAATATATATTCTGCTGCCCAGGCAGAAAGGCCAAGTCCTGCCGCTCCACAGCCGGCTGTGGAGGAAGCTGTAGCACCTCCCTGTGCCCCAGCTCCTGCTTCCAGAGCATGACGGGACAGCCCTGCCCTGGCAGGCACTGGGGTACCGTGCAGAGAATCCTGGCCTGGCTCCTATTCCCAGGGTCTGGGCTCTCTGACTCCAACTATTCAGTAATACTGGGAAGAGGGGGAGTGGGGCAGGGGAGGGCCCTGGTGAGGGCCGTGTGGCAAGAGTGAGCAGCAGGGTCAGGGCCAGCAGTCCTCACTGGCGCTTGGCCTTGTAGGGGCGTGAGCGTTTCCGCCGGTCAGGCTTCCGCTGCTTGTGGAGTCGGCCAATGCTGACCCCCTGGCGCCGCCGCACCGAGATGTTCTGCTCCACCAGGTTGGCCAGCATGCCTGTGGAGAGGCGCAGGCCCTTGAGCGGGTGGCTGGATGCCCAGCAGCCACTCGCTCAACTGGCCACAGCCTCTGGCCAGAAGCTGAGGCTCTCTCGGCCCTCCCTGAGACTACAGTCTGCTCAAGCCCCAGCAGAGGCCTGAAGGAGGGGGTCTGAGGGCCAGGGCTCTGAGCAGGGCATGCCAGGTAAGGTACAGTAGTGAGACCCCTCACCTTCCTGAGCCAGCATGGAGATGAAGGTGCAGATGAACTCATCGTAGTTGTGTGTTCTTCTCTGGTCGTCGATCTGTGGGAGAGAAGAGTGAAGACATGAGGACGCTGCAGCCATCTCCCCAGAGCAGCCACCAGCTGACCCCAGCAGGTCGCACCTCTGGGAAGACAGGCGGGCAGAGGACCAGGCAGCTGGAGAGAGGGCCCACCTTGAACTTCTTCCTCTTCTCCACCTCTTCCTTGAGACAGGCCTCATAGTTTGCAATCTCAGCCTCCACACACTTCAGCAGTGCCAGCAGCTCCTGCCAAAACCCAGCAATTGCACCCGTGTTGGGGTGGGGGGGCTGGCCAGCACCAAAGCCCCACTACCAGCAGGCAGCTAGAGGCAAGGATGAGCAGCCAGAGTCCCTGGAGCCTATCGAGGCCCCTGCCGCCACCCGACCCAGACAGGCTTCCTGGCACCTGGCTTCAGCCACCACCCTTCACACCAAAATTCCAACTAGGAACCCAGCACCTGGGCAGCAGTGCCCTAGGCCCTTCCCTTGTCAGTATTAGAAGAGAAAGCTGCAGAGGGGCTCACCTTGGGTGAGTACTTCTCCCCGCTCAAGGGCTCACTAGGCCTGACCAGCCCAGACTTCTCTCTGCTGTCCACAGCCTCCACCACCTCTTTCTCCTCTGGGCTACCAGACCCCTGGCTGCCTTGGCTCGGTCTGATGGAAGGTGAGGAACCCTTCCCACTCTCTGGGAAGAGAAGGCACGAGAAGACCCATCAGAGTGCAGGACACGTGGTGGTCACTTGGCCACCTCCCTCCTCAGTATGCCACTGGGAGGCCAGTGAGCCAGCCCAAGGCCCACCTGTCAGTGCCAGGGGACTCAGCACACCGTCCTCAGCCAGGTGCAGCAGGCCCGTGCTGATGACAGGACCCAGGTCGCGTACAGCACGATTGTAGCGTATGCAGTCAACACGCAGCAGGCTGTCATCCTCTCCAAAAAGCACCTTAGAGATGTGGGAGGTGACGGGGCTAGAGGGCCGCGTGGGGTTGGCTGAGCGGATGGGTGAGCGTAGTGGCGAATTGAAAGCGCTGCCGATCTCAGAGGCTGTGTCAGTGCTCTCATTGCTGGGGGTGGGCGAGGGCTGTGAGTGCGTGGGCACTGCCACAGCCGGACTCCCGGCCCCGCTGCTTGTCTTGATGGACAGAGGAATTGAGAGGTCTTTCTGGGACTCCTTGAGCTTCTCGGCCAAGACGTTGATGGTGTTGGGCTGCAGCACGGACAGCTGCCCATCCCCAGAGCCACTCAATGGCCCTGGTTTCCCCGGCCCCTTTCGCTTATACCTGTGGGGCCCAAGGAAAGGTAAGCCAAGGGAATGGGCCAGGTGACCACGTTCAGCAATGCCCAGAATGACCTGAACACATCTTGGCCTCCAGGGACTGACCCTGAAGCTCCAGCAGCCTGACCTGACCATGCCAAGCCTGGGACGCTGAGCTTCGACAGCTGCAGCCAGGTGACCTCAAACGACACCTCCTCTATTCCAGCTGTCTCACTTCTGGCCTTTTGCCCATGCCAGTTCTTCCAGCAAAGATATCCCCCACCCCATCTCTCAAGGCCTAGACAAAAGGCCTTGATGTCTGGTTAAATGTGCACGGCCCTCGCCCAAGCCCTTCAAAAACTTCTTGGGACCTGGAGTCAGCCCCTTCACGTCAGCCTCCCCAGGGCCCTACACTCAGCAGGCATTCAGCATTATCTGCTGAAGGGCATTTTCTGGGCTGGAAGATTCAAGATAGGATCTGCAGCACTCAGCCTCCAGCCTTACAGAGCTGAGGCTGACCTGATGGCAGAGTTGGTGTTCTGTACGTCATCCTCCTCATCATCCTCGTAGTCGTCCTCGTCGTCTGAGTACTGCTGGGGTGGGCGGACTGGAACTCGGCTGCGGCCCACACCTGCTGCCAGGTCTTCCTCCTCCTGGGGCAGAGACCCAGGGCGGCCATGAGCCAGGCTGGACACAGCAGCCACAGCCAGGAAGCCAACATGGCTCTCCAGGTTCAGTCCACTGAATCCCTCCAGGTGCTCCAGAGCCCACCCACATTACCTGCCTACATAGGGCTTCTAAGAAACAGAGTGCCCTGAAACACCTGCATTTATTTTGCCAGTAGAACCCAACCCATAGAGCTGAATCCAACCCCATGCCCTAAACATTTAGCCCCACAGCCATGAGACTGAGTTTAAAGTCAGAGGAGCTCTGTCTGTCTCCCTAAACCCCTGCCATCGTAGGGGCTTCTGAGTATCAGACAGAGGAACCTGGTTACCTAGGCCCCGATAGAAGGCAAACACCAATGAATCACCTGAGGAAAGTGCCTGTTGCAACGTCTCAAAAGAATCCTGGAGGGAATCCTCCCAGCTTACCTGCATGGGGGACTTGGCATAGTTGTGATTGTCCAGAAAGGCTGGCAGCCGCTGGACGATAGGAGTGGGGTTTGGGGGAACCCCATTGATGCTGCTCCCTGGAGGCTTCACCACCAGCTTGGGTTTGCTGGGAGGGCTGTGGGTCGGGGCTTGTGGGCACGAACCAGCCACCTCCTCCGCACCATCTGAGAGGGCGAGGGGCACAGGCAGGACTTTCAGCCAGACCCTCAAGAAAAGCTGTCCTCAGCCCACTGTCTCCCCAGTCCTGGGGCACAGCACTGCTCCCCTTCCCTTCTCAGAGAAGAACAGCAGAGACAGCTGATGGGTGGAAAGTCAGCAAGCTCTAAGTCATGGGGCCACAGAGAGACAGGAAAAGGATGAGATGAAAAAAAGAAGGCAGAAAGAAAACAACTTCTAGAGAGACTAGAAAGGGAATATACATTAAGAAGGCTTGGGGGACTGTGGTAATGGCAGCCCTTTCCAGGTGCCTTTGTTTAGGGGGAGACTGCTCTTCCTCCATGTTTCAAGGGGAGAGGGGTATAGGCACCAGGCTTCAGACCTCCTGCAGGAGCCTCTGAACCACTGCCCAAGTGCCTCCATAGAAAAAGACTTGCTCTGCTTGGGGTGGCTCTGAGGCCCATGAGAGGCTCCAATACCTGTGTGGGTGCCCTCAGAGGCCGCTGGGGCCCTGCTTGTTTCCAGGGCCAGAGGGGACTTGCTGCTGACTGGTTTGGTATCTTCAGGCAACTGTGACTCTTGAGACTTGTGGGTCTGAATCAGCTCTGGCTGCGTTACCCTAATCAGCTGAAATCAAAATCCAAGGTGCAGAGGAGTGAAGGCAGACCCTAGCTTCTACCTTGGACAGCTAAGGGCCTGGGCTCTACTCATTCACTTAAAGGGAAATAAAACAGCCAAACCTCCTTTCAGAGGCTATTCTTCCCCTCCCCATGCCAAGTCCCATCACCTTTCCCACAAAGGGAGCAAAGGAAAGGAGTGGTTAATTGAAGCCCAGATCCACAATAGAGAATAATGTGGGAATCAGACACAGATGCCCCAGTGGAGGGAAGGAGTGGGTGCCTGGGCTGGGCAGGGCCTGGGCAGGAGGGGTACCCACCTGCTGCAGGGCCTCCAGTACTGTCTGACGATTCACCTTCAGAACGTGCAGCCTGGCCTCATACTTGATCCTGCGGTCGGGCACCACCGCCATCAGGTTGAAGCGGATGTCATGGTAGGGCTCCCTGCAGTCACAGCCGTGGCCGTGAGAGCAGCTCTCACCCTGGCCCCGCCATCAGGTTGAGGCAGATCTCCTGGCAGGGCTCCCTGAAGTCACACCTGCAGCCACAGGTACAGGCCCCACCCCAACAGGCGGGCAGCAGCTGGCCATGCACACCAGGCACCTGAGCTGGTGCCTTCCAACAAGCTGCGTGAGGGGCCTGTCAGGAAGTGAGCCAGCACACGTGGGCCACCCGGGGCTCCACCAAGGCCTGCCCCTCCCCAGGCTATCCTGAAGCAGGCCGCACACAGCCTGAGTGGGAAATAGGGCAAGGAGATGGGAGCACAAGATCTAATCCTGATCTTGCCAGATTCATCACATGGCCTTGCACAAGCCATCTGGCCTCTCTCTGCCTTGGTTCCCTCCTCTGTGTCCCTCCCAATGGGGGCACAGCTCCAGAAGGTAGGGCAGGCTCAGGGCCCTTACCCTGCAGTGGCGAGGCCGATACGCTCCATGATGACCCTCCGGGCCTTGTCTGTCCACTCCTCATCCTCCCCCCAAGGCCCTGAGGAAACCAAGACAAGGAGTCAGTAGGTAGGAAGTCCTGAGCTCAGGCAGGCCAGGAGTTGGAAGGATGACGGAGAGCAGGTGACCCAGAGAATCAGGGGCTAGTTGGACAATGCAGTACAGGATGCCATCCTGCCAGAACCACATGTCTTCAAGACGCCCCCGCCCCCCCACACACCCCACCACTGGGTCCCAAGCGCTTGAGGACCTTGAGCCCCACCTCCTCAGGAGGTAAGCAGAGAAATCCGATGGGCCCCCAGCTCAGAGTGCCTACCATGGTCAATGGGGTAAACCTTCAGCCCATCCAGCTCAAAAAGCCGGCCTGTGATAGGCACATAGCTGACAAAGTGGAATGCCTCCATGGTCCGCACAGCACTAAGGCCATTCTGCTTCTCAGGGAGATGGCGTGGCTCAGGCCTGGGGAAGGACACAGTCAGTGCCCAGAATGGTACAACCCCCTTCCTTGCCCCCACCCCCATCAGTTCCCACAGCTCCCACACACCTGGCATGGCTATTATGTGCCTTGGCCAACTCTGGAGCATTGCCAATCGCATATCCTTTGCTCTAGAAGGAAGAAAATAAGGCCACATCAGAGCAACTTTTCAGGCGGGCCTCGGGTGGGAAACAGAGCTCAGGAGAGCAGTCCTGGGGGCATTTCAGGAACTTGAAAAAGCACAGGTGGCCTCTCCTGAAGGCCTAGTGGGGGCAGCAAAGAGTTCTGGAGCCCCCAAAAGATGGACTGTACTGGCCTTGCACAGTAATCAGTGGACACTGGAGAACAACATTGCCTGATAAAGTCCTAATAAGGTGTCACTTAAGGAATGTTCCTCTCTTCCCCAGGTCTGTCTCCTTTTCTGACAATTGGGCCTTAAAAAAAGTTGACTTACACAATTAATTTACAGGTCAAATATAATGTAAATATCATTTGAAAAAGCCTCATAGTGCCAAATGCCGTGTGGTGGCATTATCAGTGGCAGATCTGGTGGTCACATATGCCTAGTCAGCTGAGTCAGGATTAAGGCACTGTGGCCTACCTCAGGGCTGAAGCCTTTGGTGAAGTCCTTCATGCGACTCAGGGTGGGCCCCAGGTCCACATTGCTGCAGTTCAGGAGCACACTCAGCAGGGCATGAGTGGCACAAGAGTTGGGGATCAGCTGTGAAACAAAGAACAGTCACCCATCCACAGCATCCTTCACCCCAAGCCCATACTCATCAGGAATGGGGACTCAGAGAGGGACAGTCATGTCTGGACAATCCTCATCAGCTCCCCTCATCTTTACCCAACATTTGTTCATTCAACTAAGTACCCATCAGGAGTCTGGGGACATGGAGAATGGACTCAAGACATCACCCTGCTCTAATGAGACTCCCTTTTTTAGTGAATAAGAGCTCAGTTCCTTCTGCCTTCCCCCACTTCCACTTTCCAAGTGAAGAAAACGGCTGCATCCCACCCTCCAGAAAGAACACAGGGCCCAGCAGACCTGGTGGGCAAAGAACATGTTATTCACAATATCATCATCAATCACAGATGTATCATCCACCAAGGTAGAGACCTTGCGACGGGATCGGCGCTCTTCGATCCATTTGAACAGGAAGATGAATCCATACACGGGGCTGGGGAAAGTAAGGGACAGAGCTAGACCAGTCAAGTGGGGGAAGGCAATCTGCATTCCCTTTCCTCTCCCCTATTCCTTTGCACTGTGTTACCACTCAGGTGCCCTTCCTGTGATCCCACCTCTCCCTTGGCTTCTTCCCAACGCCGCCCAAAGCGGCCCTGCGCCCTCGCACCCCAGAAGCCCACTGCAGGCAGAGTCATCACAGCCTCTGGCTGTGATGCTCCAGGAGTCGCCCAGTATCCTTATGAAGTCAACCATTCTGGGATAAGAAAAGCTGGAACGATGGCTCAGGACCGGGTAGGAACAGAAGGTAAGGTGAGAACAATAAATGTGATGAGGAATTTAAACACTAATTCTCACTTGTGAAGCCCAGGGCCTGGGCCCCAGTGCAATCAGGGAAGTTAGTGAAAACCCATATCAGTCCCTTCTTTTCTGGAGGGAAAGAAGCAGACTTCTCCGTTTAGTCACTGTAGCAGTTCCTCCACACCTCTATTCTGTAGGACCACCAAGACAAGACCCTGACCTTGGTCACCCAGGAGAGTCCTTGTCAGATGCCACAAACCAACCAATCAATATGAGACCCCTGTGTGGGGATTAAATCCACTGGCACATGGGCACAGTAAAGCAGTCATTAATAAATTACAGCTGCACAAAAGGTACAGTTTGACCTGAGTCAAGAGCAGGGAGTTTCTGGCTGGAAGGCCACAAAAAACAGATGAATTTAATCCAAGAGATGGTTAGAATTTGTATTGAGAAGAGGCTACCACATAAAGGGAAGTGCTGAGGGAAAACTGGGAGAAACGAAAGCACAGCACCAGATTCATCAGTAAGGCACCCAACGATGAGGGATGCTTCCTTAAACGAGATTTTACAATTTGGAGCCTCTGATACTACCTCCCTTGAGGAGCACTCTCTCCCGGGTCCCTCCCTAGCCCTCGGGGTGTAAGGGGCTGCCAAAGCCACGCCGCGTGCCAAGCCACTCACCCCTGGCATTTGCTCTGAAGGTCATAGATCTCCTCCACCTGCACCCCTTTGACACCTGCGATCAGGTAAGGAAAGAAGTCGGGAAGTGTAGCCTCTGGCTGTGGAGCGATGGCCCAGGAGTGGGCCCCCACAGCCTGGTTCCGGCGCGTAGGAGAGGCTCTTACCGAAATCTTCCACCAGTAGGGTGAAGAGGCCTGGGTGGGGCGACAAGAGGAGCGGGTAGTGGTCAGAATGGCGCGTCTCGGACCCACCCGGCCTCCCCAGCTCCAGGCCTGCCCGGTCCCTTCCTCACCAGGGTCGCTCTCCAGCTCCAGCCAGCCCTTATTCATCTTCCCGTGGGGCTGCCCCTCAGCGCCATGTCCAGGCCCTCCCGACCCCCCGCCGCCCCCAGCCGGGAGCCCCTGCCACCCCCGGGGCCCCTAGCCCCACACACAGACAACGGGCCCCGTCGCGTCACCCGCCCGCGCCGGCGGCACTACGTCACCTCTGCGCGACGATCGCCGCCCCGCCTCTGGCCTCTTCTGCAATTTCGACTCCAGACGCCGGCGAGCTCGCGCGGGAGTGCAGGGCGAGAGGACGGGGCGGGGCTAGAGCGCGGGTGGCGCGAGAAGGGGCAGGGCAAGCGCGCGGCCGTTAGCGGGCTACCGTTAGCGGTTCCGCTCTGCGCAACCGTCAGCGTCGCTGTGCTCGCCGCGGCTGCGGTCTCCGTGGGTCGTAGTCCGCGTGACCCGGCCCCCGTTTGCGTATTCACTCCCTTCGCCGGCGCAGTCACCGCGCGGGGCGGCGGCCCGTGAGGTAGCTACCACGGCTTGCGGCAACGAATAAAGCTCCGCCAGAGCGGCGCCCTGGGCGATAGCTGGGCGGGCGGCCGCGGCCGGGAGCGGGCGCCCGTGCGCTACCGTGAGGAGTGAGCGGCTGAGGCGACCTCCGGCCTGGCCTCGCACCAGCAGCCCGGCAGGCGCGACATGAGCCTGTTCTGTCATCCGCGGGATGCTCGTTGAGTCTTTGGCTGTTACCGGGGGATGGTTGTGGCCACACCGACTCGTATTTTCCATATAAATCATTGTTTATTCTTGCGGTGGCGGGGCCGAACACGCTTTTTTATTTTCTCAACAAGTTTTACCCAGCACTTATCCAGCGAAACAACTCGGTAACCGTTTCAAGGGAGCATCCGCTCGGTTAGGAAATCTCAGACTGAGCAGCTTGTGGAAGCCAGCATTTGCAACGTCCTCTTCGCATGCTTTGAAGATCCTTGCGTCTTCCTGTAACTACCACTGTGCGCAGAATCCCGCTCAAGGAACGTCTTGGTCCAGCGATGCAAAGAACTGACGTTTCAAGGTTTTATTTCTATTGTTAGATCTGGATTTCCCCAACGACTCGGAACTGTTCAGTAGCCAGCTAAAGTGGATCCCCTAGTGCACGCCCTTCTCTCTCCTCTTCCAGCCTGTCCAAGTGCTTTTGTTGAGTAAGAAGCCATCAAACGTCATTACCAATGCAAGTGCAACTCATGGGTTAGAAGAGGAGATGGAGCCTTAGTTTGCTGAAAAGCTAGTTGCCTGAGTAGTTACGTTCATGCAGAATAGTTGACAGTCCCTAAAGGTGTTCATGCTCTCCAGCTGTGGTCTGAGGACATGGGTACTGTAGTGTGTGTCCCTGGACTGACCTAATTCACTCAATTCTCCTAAGAAATGCTATCCTGAAGGAATAGGAAGGACACAGTCCTTCCTTCAGTGGAGTGCTTTTTATTTCTTTTCCCCCTTTCCCATTCAGGGATTTCCCCCTTAACCAATGAAAACTGTGAATTTATAGCCAGCTGACATTGGTCGGGGGAGGAGTGGCAGGGTGTCTTTTCCACTTCTGGGCCTTTTAACCTTGGTTCACATCTAGAGGAAGGTTGAGAACAGGCCAGACCTCAGTGATCATCTGAGCCTGGTGAAAAGAAGCAGTAGAAGCCAAGGGGTGATTTGTCAGGGTTATATCTTGGCTCTCACTAGAGGGAGTTCTCGCTTTAGGCAGCCAGAATCTCACAGGCTCCCTTTCCTAGGAGAGAGCTACCTAATCTAGCTTTTCCTGGGTGGAATTAAGGAACTTAAACTTGGGGGCAAAAGGAGGCATTTGTCCTGAGTGCTACCTCATACATTTAGTAGGCCCAAAGAAAACAAAGAACCAGTTAGCCAGTTCAAGCAATAGTTCCAAGTTCTCATACCGCTGTGGTGTATCAGTAACTGTGATCTTGAGCAAGTGCCTCTGTGCGACCTCTCTGTGCCTCAGTCTCATCTTGAAAATAGGGATAAAATGGTACCTATTGCCAGGGGGGTTTTCGAGTTAAATGTAAAATGCCCAGAACAGTTCTGGGCATGATTTAATAATTATTGGCTATTACTGGCATTGATACTGGGCATGTCCCTTTTATTTTGTCACACCGATGGGGAGGTGAAGCGCACTGTTGCTTTGACCCTGTGGAACTTGATAACCAAATGTAGAATTAATTGCTGACTTGTTTATATTTATAGCTGGAAGAGCCGGTATTGTCTTCATTATAGTATAGAAGAATTCAAGATAGGAGAGGCAACAGAAAATGAAGACTATAAAAGGAAAGAAGAAGGAACATCAAAGATTGAGGTAGAGTAGGCAACTTAAGAGTTTGGGAGAAATTGTCCAATGGCCTGTAGTATATGCTTCATTTTTTGTCCCCTTTGCTTGGTCTTGGAGGCTAAGGTTGGTTAGTGTTGAAGCATACCCCAGTGGTCCCTGGGAAGCTGCCCAGTAACCTGTCCTCCCAGGGATGTCTCTACTGGCAAAGTCCTGGCTGTGGAGCCCTACTGCCTAGAGTCATATCCTGGCTCTAACACTTGCTAACTAGGTGACCTGGGACAGGTTATTTCATTTCTTTAGGCCTCAGTTTCCTCATCTGGAAAATACATAATAATAGAACCCACTTTTTAGAACATTCTGTAGATTCACTGAGCTAATATATATAAAAAGCCAAGAATATTGCCTAGCAATAGGAAATTCTTAATCAATTTTAGTATCATTTTATTATGCCTTGTGAGCATGGTACCACCTGAGATTCAGGGTAGGTGACAGGAGAAACAGTAAAAGAAAAAAGGGGGTTTGTTCTTGCATTCATTCAGTCAACACAGACAATAGAGGCACTAGAATAGAAAGATGGCTATGATCTCACATAATTCACATAATTCCATGGGCATGTTTTGTGCTTTCAAAAAATATGAAAGGGAAGAAGAAAACTGATGTCTTAGTCTTTAGCTATTTTGGTCCTTCATCAGACCCACGGATAGCATTTTGAGGGAAATGTTACAAGAGATGCCAACAGGATCCTCAAAGACTACCTTGTACTTTTTCCATCTCTTGTATAGAAAATCTGCCAAGACAAGGAGGGTAACCCAGAGGAAGCCTTCTTCAGGGCCTGGTAAGAAAGACTGGAGGTTCTGTTTGGCTGCTGCCTCCCGACCTCAGCAAAGGCCACCTGTGTAGGGCAGCAAGCTTGCTCTTCTCACTGTCAGTTCCTTCCCAGAATCTCTAAGATCCTGAAGAACTCAGAGTCTGTAATTTTTAAATGTCACATCCAAAGTTCAAGGAACAAGTTAATTAAAGCCACTTGAGATAAAAGTATATGAAGTGAGCAGTTGCAGCCAACTCCGTCAGATGTGGCTAAAATTATATGAAAGCCCAACTGATATCAAATAACACTTCATCCCAACCTCCTCCTTGTCAAAATGACCCTCTTCCCAGTACTGTACTCCTCCTTGTACTTAGAGAGATCATTATGCTCCCAAAATGAATTCCTAACATCCTTTCTTCCAGTTTGCTGGCTATGCCTTCAAGAACCTGGGGATCCCGAGAAATTAGGGGAATTTCTTCAGAAAGACAATCTCAGTGTGCATTATTTCTGTCTTGTGAGTATAAGGCCCCCTTTGCTTTGAATGTCCTCTGGCTTTGCTGTACAGTCTGTGCTCTGCTTTTGCATCCAGCCTCAGATCCATTGCCCTGTTTGCTTGTTTTTCTTAATGGATTTTTTCTTTTAAAATGTAATTTTAAAAAAGTAATGTGTGTACCTGATGTAAAATCCTAACAGTATAAAGTATGTACAATAGAAAGTCTCTTCCCCTAGTAGTATTCCCAATCCTTCTCCCTCTCCCCAGCAGCAAATGCTACCAACAGTTCTTCCAGCTATTTTTTCCTGATATTCTTTTAAAATTAAGTATAGTTTGTAAGTTATAGAATGTACCCATTTAAGAATACAGTTTGATGAGTTTTGATAAACTCATAATATCATGGGGATATAAAGTATGTCCCCATGTAAACAGTACCCCAATCAAAATTATTATTTCCATCATGCCAGAAATTCCCTCCTACCCTCTTCCAGTCAGTTCCCCCAGAGGTGATCACTGTTCTGATCCATATGTTACTTTTGCCTATTCTTACACTTCATATAAATGAAACCATACAATTTGTACTCTTTTGTGTCTGGCTTTCACTTAACACAGTGTTTTGAAGATCGATCCATGTTGCATGCGTTGGTAGCTTGTGCCTTTTTATTGTGTAGTTGTATTCTGTTGTATGAATATATTATAATTTGCTTATTTATCCACCTGCTGATGGACATTTGAATTGTTTTCATTTGGGGGCTATTATGAATAAAGCTGCTATACATATTCACATACAATTTTTTTGTGTGAAACCATGTTTTCACTTCTCGGGCAAATGTCTAGGAGTGAAATTACTAACTATATGTTAACTTTGTGTGAAGTTGCCAGATCACTTTCCAAAGTGGTTGTACCAGTTTACAATCCCACTAGCAATTTATGAGATTTCTGTTTGCACAATATTCTTGTCCCAATTCGTTGTTGTTAGTCTTTTTAATTTAAGCCATTCTACTAAGTGTGTTTTGGTATCTCATTGCGGTTTTAATTTGCATTTTTCTGATGACCTAAAATGTTGAGCTTCTTTTTGTGTGCTTATTGGCTATTCACATATTTCCCTTTGTGAAGCGTATGTACAAATATTTTGTCCATTTTAAAAGTTGAGTTGTTTTGGGATTTCCCTGGCGGTCCAGTGGTCAAAACTCTGCACTTCCATTGCCGGGGGCACAGGTTCGATCCCTGGTAGGGGAACTAAGATCGCACATGCCGCACGGTGAGGCCAAAAAAAAAAAAAAAAGTTGAGTTGTTTTGTCTTATTGAGTTATAAGAGCTCTTTGTATATTCTGGCTACAAATCCTTTTTCAGAGATGTGTGTTGTCACTATTTTCTCCCAGTCTGTGATTTGCCTTTTAATTTTCTTTTTATTTTTCATATGAGTTGGTTTCATTCCAGGTGATGCAGAATTCAGGATAGAACAAGGACTTAGGAACACACTTTGGCAGGATTCTGTGCTGGATTTATGCGGATCTCATAGCTAAGGTAGAAAATGGCTGAGAAAAACTAAAGACAAGATGAGCCACTGTATGATTTTCTTTTTTTTACAAAAATTTATTCTTAAATGTACAAAAGTTTCCAAGCTGTAACTATAGGTGGCGACAGATGTTATGGCAGGGAATCCAGATGTTTAAACAGGAATGGAATCATCATTGCCTCAGGCACAAGGAGCAGCTTATTTTTTAAAAATTTTATTTTACTTATTTTTTGGCCACGCTGTGCAGCTAGTGGGATCTTAGTTCCCTGACCAGGAATCGGACCCGGGCCCAAGGCAGTGAAAGCACCAAGTCTTAACCACTGGACCACCAAGGAATTCCAGGAACAGCTTACTTTTTGCCAGATTTCTTAATTCCCTTGTGACCAGGGGCATTTCCCCACAGACTTCCCTTTTAGCTCCTCGAGTTTCTTCTGCTCCTCCTCCTTTTTCTGCTTGAGTGCCTTATCTTCCTTGCCCATCTCCTTGGCTTGCTTCTTGGGCTGCTTCAAGGACTTCTTGCCACCTTCATGGCCCAACATGGTGCCTGCTGCCCCTTCCCCCTGCCTTTTTATTTTCTTAATGATGTCTTTCAAAGAACAAAAGTTTTTAATTTTGATGAAGTCCAGTTTATCTATTTTTCCTTTTATGGTTAGTGCTTGTTTGTGTGTCCCAAGAAATCTTTGCCTACCCATTGAATTACCTCAGTGCCTTTGTCAAAATCAGTTGAGCATGTATCTGTGGATCTGGATGATTTATTTTATGTCATAGATCCTGTGTGTTGATCCTTACCAATACCACACTGTTTTGATTATTGTGGCTTTACAGCGTCTTGAAATTAAGTCTTGTTCTGCAGTCTTTTCCAAGATTGCTTTGGCTATCAGGTGCTTTCCTTTTCCATATACATTTTATATTTAAATTTATTTATTTATTTATTTATGGCTGTGTTGGGTCTTCGTTTCTGTGCGAGGGCTTTCTCTAGTTGTGGCAAGTGGGGGCCACTCTTCATCACGCTGCGCGGGCCTCGCACTATCACAGCCCCTCTTGTTTCGGAGCACAAGCTCCAGGCGCGCAGGCTTAGTAATTGTGGCTCACGGGCCCAGGTGCTCCGCGGCATGTGGGATCTTCCCAGACCAGGGCTCGAACCCGTGTCCACTGCATTGGCAGGCAGATTCTCAACCACTGCGCCACCAAGGAAGCCCCATTTTATATTTAGTTTGTCAATTTTTCGTTAAAAAAAAAAGCCTGTTGGTATAGTGATAGGGATTGAATTGAATTTATGGATCAGTTTGGGAAGAATTGACAAACAATATTGAATCTTCCAGTCCATGGACATGATATATTTCCCCATTAATTTGTGTCTTTTAAAATTTATCTCAGCAATTTTTTTTTTTAGTGAAGAAGTCTTACACATATTTTGTTAAATGTATTCCTAAATATTTTGTGATTTCTATGCTATTATAAATGGTATTTTAAAATTTCATTTCAAGTTTGTTGCTGGTGTATAGAAATGCAGTTTATTTTTGTACATTGATTTTGTATCTGCAATCTTGTTAAATTCACTTATTAGTTCAGTAGTTTTTATTTTAAAATTTTTTTGTAAATGCCTTAGGATTTCCTGTGTACACAATCACTTGTGAATAAAGGCAGTTCTTTCTTTCCAATCTTTATGTCTTTTAATTCATCTTCTTGCCTTATTATAATATCTGGGAACTTCAATCTAGTGTTGAAAAGAAGTTGTATGAGTGAATATCATGTCTTGTTCCTAACGTTAGAGGACAGCATCCAATTTTTCACCATTAAATATGATGTCAGCTGTAGGTTTTTCTTAGATGCTTTTCATCAGATTGGAGAAGTTCCCTTTTATTTCTGGTTTGCTGAGGGTATTATGAATGTGTGCTGAATTTGTCAGATGCTTTTTCTGCATCTGTTGAGATGATCATGATTTTTTTTCTTTGTTTAGAGAATGTGGTTTGTTACATTGATTAAATACTTTAATGTTAAACTAATCTTGCATTTCTGATACAAATTCTGCTTAGTCATGATGTATAATCCTTTTTAATGGTGCTGGATTCAATATTTTGTTTCATTTTTGTATCTATGCTCATGAGAAGAATTGGTCTGTGCTTTTTCACTCCTGTAAGTTCTGTCTTGTTTTGGTGTCATGTTTTATTTAATTTCAATGCATTTATAAGCATATACATTTTCAACATAAAATAAACATACTATACACAGTGTTTTGTATTTTACTTTTTTTTACTTCATATATTTATGGAGCTCTTTCCGTATAGAACATTTTTTTAATAGCTAATTGGTATTCCATGGTACAGGTGTGCCAAAAAGTATTAAACTCCTGTTAAAGGACATTTAGTTTATTTTTAATCTTTCACTACTGATTTTTCTGTTTGTAGAAATTACACATGTTCATTGTAGAAGATATTAATAACACTTAAAAGTATAAATGGGGCTTTCCTGGTGGCGCAGTGGTTGAGAGTCCACTTGCCGATGCCAGGGACACGGGTTCGTACCCCGGTCCGGGAAAATCCCACATGCCGTGGAGCGGCTGGGCCCGTGAGCCATGGCCGCTGAGCCTGCGCGTCTGGAGCCTGTGCTCTGCGACAGGAGAGGCCACAACAGTGAGGCCCGCGTACCGCAAAAAAATTAAAAAAAATTTTTTTTTAAAGTATAAATGGAAATCGCTCATATAGTCCTAAAGCCTTGAGAGACTGTTAACATAGATAACGTTTTAAGCCTAATTGGGATATAATTCAAGCATCCTCAAGTCATCCAACCGTGTAGGCTCACTTTTTCTATAATGTTAAAATAAAATAACCTCAGCCCCCATTACATATTACATGTAACTGCTGCAGTAGGTCCATTACCCTCCATAGTATTTTTGGAAGCTTCTTGGGGTGGGGCTCAGGTATGACATTCTTCCAAAGTATGTACACGTTCATTGTTCATGGGTACCTAACAGTTTAGCTTCTTTTCCCTTGATTTCCCATTCTAGACTCTGCTTTGGGGACATTTCAGAAACAAAAGGTCCTTTAAAGTATGTTTTTAAAGAAAAGTTCAATTCCTCCCCTTGATTTGAAAGCCCTGTTTCCCTTTCTGTGGAGAATACACTCTGAGAAGAGTATTTTGTACTGAGGGGCAGTACAGCGGGAGAGTGAGAGTGTGGGTTCTGTGGGCTCACATGTGAAGGCGACTCTGCTACCTCCTTTCTGGGTGACCCCAGCCGGGTCACTTGCTGCACTACACCTCAGTGACCTCTAAGATGAGGATCACAATGGCATCTGTATCACAGGGTTGTGGTGAGCAATGAGTCACTACACAGGGAATGTTTCTCCAAAGTGCTCAGCACACAAAAGCAGTGCTCAGTGAATGAAAGGCAGAGTAGCACAAAGGTGGGTAAGAGCCCAGGTTCTGGCTCTTGATCCTGTCATGTTATTTCTCCTATAAAATGGGGATGATGATAGTACCTACCTCTTAAGGTTGTTACAAGGATTAAATGAGTTAATATTTGAAAAGCACTTAGAGCACCCAACACTTATGCTATGTAAGGGCTTGTTAAGTAAATAAATTACCCTGTAAATGCATATATAGTCCACCAAGCTCTGTTTCTTAGCTCTCTTACCCTGTCATCACCCACTGCACTGTTTCACTGATCATCAGTGTTGACAGCCTGGTTCTGCTGACCTTCTAGATCTTATCTAGCAAGCTGCCTCAGAGGGGCCAGTCCAATAGAGGTTTCCATGGATTCCTGCCTGAGGACATCAAAAAGGAGGCAGCCCGGGCCTCTAGGAAGGTTAGAATCCTCTGAAATGGGGGCCTTGGGGTAGGCCTCTTCTCATACTCCTCTCATCATCCCTGTTTCTATTATTTTCCCTAGTTGCTAGTTTAAAAGTCAGAGGACTCTTGAATTTCCCACTGGTCCTTCTCTTAAGTTACATGCTTCTCTAGGGTATAGTATCCTAAGTGAGGAGAGGGAGCAACATCCTGAGAAAGCCAAAAAGAATTCAGTGCTGCTTGGAGCTCAGCTTTGGCATACCCTAGAGCTTCTAGGTCCACTGAGGAAGAAGAATGGCTGTTGCTTCAAAAAATTTCCATTCCATAGAATGATGTGCCACAGAATGTCTGTCTGTTTTGGGGCCCTGAGCACTGCCTGGGATCTCATTTGCAGATCTGCTTTGTGTGCAAGAAAAAGGGAGCTGCCATCAACTGCCAGGAGGATCAATGCGTCAGAAACTTCCATCTTCCTTGTGGCCAGGAAAGGGGTTGCCTTTCACAATTTTTTGGAGAGTACAAGTGAGTGATGAAGGAGGAAAGTTGGGTTGCCCTTTGCAATTTGTTATTTAGCATCTAATGAAATCAGAGTCCAGTTCTCATGGGCCTGTTTTGATTCACCAGAGAATCTGTCCCTCCATTCAATAATGAGAAACAGTATCTTGATTTGGTGATTTCACAGGGGTTGCTTCTTGCTTCCCATCCCATCTTAAATTACAAACAGCTGGGGTTCTTAGCTGCTCAGAACTAAGTGGGGCTTTCAGGAACAGGAGGCTGTGGAGATAGTCCCAGGAGCTTTGCTCAGTGGGAAAGCAGCTATGAGAAAGAATGTGGCTGTTCTTTGCCCTGCTCCTCCTCCTCCCCCATGAGCGTGGAGGTTCAGTGGACACTGGTCTGGGTGGTTGATTGCCCTTCCTAGGCCGGGCAGCTGGAAAACTGCATCAGTGACAAACCAGAAACCAAGTCTATTTATCCTACCACAGATCATTTTGTGGGAAACATTGCCCAACACAGAACATCCAATGGGAGAATGTGGGGGAGGAAAGCTGTGTCTTGTGCTGTGAAGACTTATCCCAAGCAAGTGTTGAAAACATCCAGAGCCCGTGCTGTAGCCAAGCTATCTACCACCGCAAGTGCATACAGGTGGGGCTTTCCCTGGACTGGGGACCCTCCACAATGGCCCAGTTCTGAGCACCCTGAGAATGCTCAGGCAATCTCAGCTTTTGTGCTCTGTGCTGCAGGCCTGTATACAGGACTGGTTCCAGAGGAAAGTTAGCCTGGTCTCTGGATATCCTTGACCTGTAGGACTTTTATCATAAGATTTAGACTGAACAAAATCCTCAGGATGGCTGGAGCGAATGAGCTTATCCTAGAATGAGTCAAGTAGCCTGAAAATCAGCCATGCTTCCTGGGATTGAAGGAAAGGGAAATGTGTATTCTTGGTACCTGACCCCTAATGGGTCGAGCACTGCCAGGCCCCATGACTGGAGATGACAGCTGAGGCACTCCTGGGCACTCTCTTGAGCTTTTGGTCCCTGGTCTGATGCCTGGATTTGCAGCCCTTTCCCCAGCCCATCCAAATTCCTTGTCCTGTAACCCTTAGTCAAGCTCTCCTAGCAACATCCTCTTTGTGAGACGAGGGTGCGGGGTGGGAAGAATGTGATCAAAGATAGTGTTTTTACAAACACTATCTTCCATGTTTATCTTACAGAAATATGCCCACACATCAGCAAAGCATTTCTTCAAATGTCCACATTGCAACAATCGAGAAGAATTTCCTCAAGAAATGCTAAGAATGGGAATTCATATTCCAGACAGGTAGTAGAAACTTTATAGCAGGAATTGAACCAGGAAGTGGGTTGCCTAGGTTTCTAGAGAGAAGGTGAGTGTGAGGATAGTTCAGAGAATGAGGAAGCAGCAGAAGCACTGATGTACAGTGAAGCGGGAAGGGTGGAGGGAGAGCTTTTCAATTATAAAAAGAAATGGGGGGAGGGTGAAGCAGGGGTGGTGGGCATGTTTCTGAAAAAGGTGCTTTGGGGGTCAGAATTCCTTGGGTTCTTGAATTCCAGTATGGAACTAAGGAACACCTGTGTTCCACTTATCTGCTTCAACCCTCTCCCACTGCCAGGCCACTAGCCCTGCCTTGCTGAAAGTATTCAGGCAATCTGTTAAACTCTTTTGCTGTGTTAGCTTGAGTTCTTCCTAGTTCCTCCCAGGTGGACAAAGATTTTACCAACCGCTTATATGTCCCTTACTCACTGTTTCTTCTCCCACTGCAGAGACGCTGCTTGGGAACTCGAGCCAGGGGCTTTCTCGGAGTTGTATCAGCACTATCAGCATTGTGATGCCCCCATCTGTGTGTATGAACAAGGCAGAGACAGCTTTGAGGATGAAGGGTAGGAAAAGCCTCCTGGCCAGAAAGATGTCTCATCAGGGCCATCTTAGACCTTGCACAGTTATCAAGTGCAAGAAATTTACTTTTGTCTACAGACCTCAGGGTGAACATAGCTGCTGAGTCCCATCCTTGATCAGCTCAGGACTCACTCATGTACAAGTGAACAGGTCTGTCTAAAGGGTCTGCTCTCCTTGTGCCCCATGGAGAGATACTCAGGGCCAGTTCCTTCCACGATCTACCTTGCGAGTGGCTGTGCCTGACGGCAGGTCTTGGGATCAGCACTCAGCCACATCTCCGTCACGGGTAAAATGTGTAGTAAAGATACCTAGGGAGCCCTCAGCAAAGGCCTGGCCTGCAGCAAACATTCCAAGGGTGGTAGTGAGTGTTACATTTGTCCCACAACCCTCCCTTGGCTCTTCCTATAGGAGGTGGAGCCTCATTCTGTGTGCTACGTGTGGATCCCACGGAACCCATAGGGACTGCTCCTCTCTCAGATCCAGCTGTAGGAAATGGGAGTGCGAGGAGTGTGCGCCTGCTGCTGAAGCCACAGGTGGGACTGGAGGGGTGGTCTGGTCTCAGAACCGGGTTGGGGGTCAGGGGTCTGGGGGACTTATGGTGCCTGGGAAAGGAGGAGGGTGTGCTGTCAGATGGGGACTTTTAGTTGGTACTTTAGTTTGGGGAGGAAAGCGGCTAGGGAGGGGCATAAGGACCTGCGCCTGGGAGAGAGACAGAGGGTCGAGTTTGCCTCTCCCACCTTTCTTTCACCACAGTACACACCTGAAAACTCAGGTGACATCCCCTGTTGCAGCAGCACCTTCCACTCCAGGGGGCATTTCTGCAGAGACACCAGAGAATCTGGGCCCTTCTTGGACTGACTGGCCAGGCTCTTCCTCATTAGAAAAACCAGAGTCCTCTGGTTGCAGGACAAGGGGCCACTCCTGGCGATCCAAAGCTGTCAAAATCACTAAGAGCTGCAAAAAGTCCAAGTAACAGTTTCTGAGTAGTCGCTGCCAAGCACATTTGAGTACAAAGCTGTGTTCCTCCATCAGGTTTGGGGGAGGGAGCACTTTGGCACTGTGAGTCAAGGAAAGGGGGCTAGCAGTGAGACTCTGAACCAAAGAAAGAGAAGTCCCAGGGGAACTTGAGTTCAGAGCAGAGTCCTGATGCCAACCACAGGACGCGTTTGTGGCTTTGAGAGCACCTCTGCTCTTTCTGCCTGATTCGCAGAGGGCCGTTTCTACTCTTCTTTTTCCACCAAGATTCTTCCACCTTGATCTTGTTCTCATATACCTCTTCTGACTTCACCCACGTTTGTTATTATACAAATAAAAGTTTTCTCTCCATTGGTGTCTCCTTATGCATTCACTCTGGAATTTATCTAGCATACTAAGGAATCTGGAGGGTAGAGTGAAGGAATAGGAAAACACACCTTTCTACTCTTTAAAATTCAGTGAATTAAATGTAGAACTTTCAACTTAGACATGTTGCTCTGGAGGGAAGTATTTTGCAGGTAAATCGACTTTGCGGGGACAGAGATTTCATCGTTGTGCAAATAAACACACAGGATCTCATCAGGAAGGTGAGCCAGCAAAGGAGAACACACTGGACTGAGAATAGGCCACTACTGCAAGGCTTGGGGCCCTGGACTCAAAGGCCAGGGACTGCCGTGCTCATGTGGGACAGAACGGGCTCCACTCACTCCAGGCAGCCTGGTCTTTAGCATACCTTCCTAACCCTAACACACCTCCACTCAAACCCTCCTGTCTGGTGGCTCGGGCATTTCTAGCTCAGGTAAGGGGGCCATGCCAGGACATTAGGCAAGATAGCTAGGACAGAAACCTGGCAGAAGGTCTTGGGATAAATTGAATAGAACATTTGCTTGTTTTTAATGATTCTGTGGGATTTGGATTAGTGGGGGAAACTCAGGACCATTGCCAGGTACAGAGTTTGCAGGGTCTCGGTGTGAACTTGGTTTAAATGTTGCTGACCCCTGGAGACTTACATATGCACAGTGATTTGGATTTGACCAGATTCACTGGGAATGACAAGGAGGCGGTGGGGGTGAAAATAATACTTTAAAAAGAAATCAAGAAATACTAAAAGGATTATAATGAAAAATACTCTCTTGACTTATCCTTCCCTACCCCCAGTCCTATTCCCTAAAGGCAACTACTCTCCACATTTTTTAGCCATTTCTTGATATATTAATCTTAGACATTTTTGACTTCCTATTATATTACATAAAGATCTAGCACCTTTAAAACCTTCCCATGTTCATTCCCTCCATCTTTTATAATTGCATCACAATTTTTGTTAAATTAACCTTCAGTGTTGAGTCAAGTGGTACACTATGACTATTTTTCGTCACATTGGTTTTTTGTCTTAAAATTTTATTTATTTTTGCTGCGTGGTGTCTTCATTGCTGCACTTGGGCTTTCTCTAGTTGTGGCGAGTGGGAGCTACTCTTCATTGCAGTACGTGGGCTTCTCATTGCGGTGGTTTCTCTTGTTGTGGAGCACAGGCTCTAGGCACGTGGGCTTCAGTAGTTGTGGCTCGCGGGCTCTAGAGCACAGGCTCCATAGTTGTGATGCACGGGCTTAGTTGCTCCATGGCATGCGGCATCTTCCCGGACCAGGGCTCGAACCCGTGTCCCCTGTATTAACAGTCGGATTCTTAACCACTGCGCAACCAGGGAAGCCCTGGTCAGGTGTTTTGTAGAGTGCCCCTCAATTGGGATTTGTCTGATGTTTTTCTTTTCTTTCTTTTTTTTTTTTAATTTATTTTTAGCTGCATTGGGTATGTTACTGCATGAGGGCTTTCTCTAGTTGTGGAGAGCAGGGACTACTCTTTTTGAGGTGCGCAGCCTTCTCATTGCAGTGGCTTCTCTTGTTGCTGAGCATGGGCTCTAGGCGTGTGGGCTTCAGTGGTTGTGGCTCACGGGCTCTAGAGCACAGGCTCAGTAGTTGTGGCACACGGGCTTAGTTGCTCCATGGCATGTGGGATCTTCCCAGACCAGGGCTCGAACCCGTGTCCCCTGCATTGGCAGGTGGATTCTTAACCTCTGAGCCACCAGGGAAGTCCTTGATGTTTTTCTTATGATTAGACTGGAGTTATGGGTTTGAGGGAGGAAGACCACACAGGTAAAGTGCCATTTTCATTACATCAAATTGAAGTTACATATGATCAACATGACTTATCACTGTTGATGTTGATCTTGGTCATCTGACCAAGTTAGTGTTTGCCAAGTTTTTCCAGAAAGAGAAAAATTACTCCTTTTCCCCCTTTATATACTGTAAATTTTGGAAAGAAGCCACTCTGTGCAGCCCACAATTAATGAGTGAGGATTTATGCCCCCTCCCTCTTTAAGGACAGATTATCTACATATATTATTTGGAATTCTTCAGCATGGGAGATTTACCTATCCTCTCCCACGTATTTATTTATTCAACCATTTATATCAGTATGGACTCATGGATATGCATATTATACTTTGGGTTATAATCTAATACTACTTTATTTTGTTGTTCAGATTGTTCTAGCTTTGGCCATTGGGACTCCTATTCCTTTTCACATACTGCCATTATTGTGTGTTTCATTTTGGTTTGGTTTGGTTTGGTTTTGAGCACTTCTTTACTTTTTGGCACTACAAGATGCCCCAGGCTTATCTTGTATATTTTAAATACCTGTTTTCACAAATGATGTGTCTATTAGAATTAATTATCATTTTATAACCTAGGACCTAGAACATATAGTTCACTTGGAGAGGGTAGGAATAGACATCAAATAAAAATTCCCCAAAGCACCTGCTCTGCTTCCTCTAATTCTTACCTTTGTGGGAACCATGAACTAGGGCCAGGAACCTCAGATTCTCCTTATGTTTCCTTTCTGCTCAACCACCCTCTTTCTTGTCAATTTGACTATTTTTCAAATGTTTGTCTTCCTCTCCGTCCCACTGCCAGTGTTGAGCTCAGACCCCTGTGCCTCACAGGACTGCAGCAAAAGCCTTCTCTCTGCATGGTTTCCTATATCCACTTGCTTTGCTTGGCATATCCATCCTCATCCCGTCTGTTAATTGCCATAAAACATCTGCTAGCTCTTTACTTAGGATGGCCCCCGCTGAGATGGACATCTAAGCCCTTCCATGGGCAATCTGCCATGGCTACCCTGAAATACTGGGCCCTGAGCATGAGATTTGCAGTCTGGAGAGCCATAACCTCTATCCTCAGCCTGATGGATCCAGCATAAGGGCCACTTCTTCATCCCTAGGCACTCTCCCTGAGCTCTGCTTATACCCCTATTATAGCCTGTGTCATTCTCCATCTGGTCCCATAATTGTCTCTCCCTCTAGACTGGAAGCCCCTTATGGGAAGGGACCTTTCTGTCTTATTAACCTTTCTCCCCCTCATGGTGTCTGGCTCAGGACCCCACATGCAGAGGCAGTTTGATGTCTACTGAGTTGTTGGATGTGCTCAAACCCTGCATTCATAAGCCTGATGTTTTACTGTCAAACACCAGAGGGCACTGTGAGCATGTTGAGGAAGAAGATTATACACCAGAGGGCACCGTGAGCATGTTGAGGAAGAAGATTATAACCCTTTAGGCATGGAAGGTTGCGAAGGGTTTATGAAAACTTGCTTCTATTTGGGGATTGCACAGGACTTACTGCTGTTCACTTGTTCTAAACACATCCATTCAAGTTTATCCATGAGTTGTGCTCCTGTTATATCTAGAGGTTAGTATAGATGTTACTAATGACACTTCTATCATAGGTCAGGTCCTCAGATAGGACTGCCTTCATGGTCTCTCCAGACCCAAAGTGATCCTCCTAACCCCAGCTGCCCTCCTCTCACCCCTAAAAATGGGAACTGCCAGTCCCAAGGGGAATGGGTAATATGATTCTGTTCCTCTTCTGCCCTACCCTCCTGCTGCACATACACACACACACACACACACACACACACTCACACACTCACACACTCACACTCTCTCTCTCTCTCTCTCTCTCTGACATCAGGACCTTTGGTTGGTGGTTCAAAGGCTCTAACTTCCTGTTGGCAGGGCAGGAGGTTGCTATGAGAAACAGCACCTCCATTGGCCCTGACCCCAGGAACACAGCGTCAGCTCCCTGTATGCTTCCAGGCTGGCTGGATGTGAATCGCAGCATCACAGGGGCCCCTAGGTATGAGAAGGCTCCCTAAAAGACTAAGCCAGGGAGCCCCATTCCAGAGGGGTTGGCTATTTGCAAGGGTCTCATGCCTTGTACATTTTTTCCAAAAAACAACATGGCAATTGTAGGCCATAAACCAAAGAGTTGATGTTTTTCAGAACATAATCTCACTTTTCCCTAGCAAACCACCTCTAGCCCTGGGGTCTCTGAGCAGTGTGACAGCATGAGGCCTTCACAGAGGGAGTGAAGCCCAGGAGCTTCTCCCCCTTGTCTTTGGTATAAATTTGTTCCTTGGGCCTGCCCTGAAGTGCACCTCTAATAAACAGGAAGACTTCTGCGCCATCAATGTCTGTCCCTCACAGAGCATCTGAGACCTGTCTGGGCCATCAAAGCCATCCTCAGCTCCCAGGAGCATTCTGGAGGGGAACCTAGTCTCTCCAGAAACAATTCCCCATTGTGTCCCCTCACTTGGAAATCATAGATATGTTAACAGGCCCTTACATTTAGGCAGGTCCTGCCCTGGCTTTGTGCTAGTGTGTTGTTTTTTCTTCCCTGAACAATGTCCTTTCCAGTAGAGCCAGCCGTTCACACCATTGTCTGAGACCCTTGGACTACAGGAAACAGTACCAGATTCTTATCAGCTGGGGGGGTGGGGTGGGGTGGGGGCAGAGTGAACAGATGAGGTCATGCCCATAAAGCAAGCTGCTGGTCTGCCATGTCATTCTTCTATACCTTTATCTGTGAGAGCAGAGACCCCTTGTCCTTCTAACAGGCAAATCTGGGCTTTAAGTGTCTCTAATACTGTCTCCTCCATTTGATGGCAGACACTTGGACTCTGCTTTAGGTCTCTCGATTCACTTTGGAATCCTCTCCAGCCCACAACTGTCCCCTTGCCCTGGTCTTCCCTCTCTGCCCAATGGGATGTTCTTGGTGGTGAAACACACCCCATTGGGATGGCTTAGGGTGTGCTCCAGTCATCTTCCTCCCTGGGGGAAAGGGGTCAAGACTGGTCACCTGAGTCCTCCTCATAGCAGAATCCCTGAATACAAGCTACTATTTGACTGCTGGAGGCCTGGTGTGAGGATGAAGATGGGCATCCCTTTCAAGGCCTCCCTGAAGACTGTGCAGCATTTCCAATCCTCAGTGGAGAATGATTTTTTTAAAGGCATCATTGAGGAACCAGGAGTTTCCTTAATGAAAATCCAGTGGGGAAAGTGAAAGGCTTCATTAGGACACAGCCTCTAAGGAGGAGGGGGCCAGCAGTGGTACCCACACAAAGGTGGGCTGGGGCTGGGCAGTGGGAAGTGGGCACAGGGCCACAGCTGCTGTTACTTCATCTCCTGTGCACCAGGAGGGTGGGT
This sequence comes from Kogia breviceps, assembly GCF_026419965.1. Classification (NCBI taxonomy): domain Eukaryota; kingdom Metazoa; phylum Chordata; class Mammalia; order Artiodactyla; family Physeteridae; genus Kogia; species Kogia breviceps. The sequence goes on along the minus strand of NC_081319.1, from coordinate 36,799,050 downwards.
GAGTCCGGAAGAGGAGCCAGGGTGGGGGTCCAACAATCCTTGAGCTCTTTAGCAGGTATTATATCCAAACCTAGCCCCACTCATTCCTTCTTTCTGCACACCAGGGCCAAGTTTGTAATCTCGGAAATGCCTGGGGATTTGATCCTGGTGTGTGTTGAATTTTCTCCTTGCCAGAGCCCCTGCAGACTAGGACTTGGGTGAGGCTGGGGTTAATCCTTAACTCGGGTGGAAATTGGTCTGTTTCTGAGCAACTGTCTGCTACTTGTAAGGAGATGTGGCTGGCTGAAGACACCTCAGTTTGCTGGACTGCAGAGGCACGAGAGAGTTCTCTGCGACCCACCTTGGCTCTAGCTGCATCTGGGGCCATTGCGAGCCCACAGAGAAGATAACCTGGAAGGAGACAGACCTGCCTCCTGATGGCTGCTGCCTGCCCACTCCTGAAGCTGGAGGATTCTAGGGGTGTCTGGGACCTGACCCAGGCTTAGCTGAATGAAAGGGAAGCACAGAAGCCATCTGAGAAAGTGAAAAGGGCTGTTTTCCACCCTTATTCTGACCCTACCCTGCCTCTCACCTTTCCTTAGAAACTAGTCTTTTGGACTGCAGGACAGCCACAAGCTTGGGGTGAATCCCAGCCCTCCACAGTGGATGATGCCAAACACAGGAGGAGCAGGAAATGGGCTGGGGAGGCAGGCTGGGTGTGGGAGAACAGGAGCCAGAGGCAGGGCAGAGTCCAGGCCCAAGGGACAGCAGACTGGCAGCTTGGCAGCCCTGGCCCTGGGGTGGCAGGTCCTGCTCTGGTACCAGCCATGGGAAACCAAGATGTGACTATTCCATCTGCAAAGTCGGGGGCTCCAGTGTTTACAGGCTTAGAAGGCAGAGCTTAATAAATTAATCTCAAATGTAAAGGGAATTAATCTAACCAGCATTTTCCCAAAGTATGCTCTTCAAAAGATTAGAAACATGAGGTGGTAACTGCTCCATGGGAAAAAAAGGGGATAGAGGGCCACATGTTTTGGAGGATCACGTAGCATATAGTAGGCATGCCAATTAATGATAAATCATCGTGAGCTCCTCAGGGATTTCACAGGGCAAGCAAGCAGGCAGTGCACAGCTCTGTAGGGGCTAAGGGGAGAGAAATCCCATGTTTATTTGACCATTGTCGAGGATCTCATGAGACAGTTGTTCCAAAGGACAACTTTTGACTAGCCCCTTTCTCGAAGCCCCTTTCCAGTTCTAAACCTGTTTGGGAAATCATGAAACAGGATCAAAGACCAGGGGAAGTATGAGACTTAGAGGGAAAAGCTGGGAGAGGAAGATAGAGTGAAATCCCTGAGGCAGGAAATAGGGCTGGAGATGAGGGTGGTGGTGAGGGGCTGGGGGAAGTCCCAAGGCCCAAGGGGTCTTCAGGGTGTGGGCAGTGGTGACATGGGAGCAGATACATCGTGCACCCCAGGGGAGAAGGGGGCTCTGAGGTTGCATTCACACAGCCTCCCAGCCCAGCACTCCACACCAAATGGTGCTCTGATGATGCTTCTCAGATGGGTGGTGATGGCCCGAGGCTGGGCAACACGGTTTCACTTTCTGTGAGGCCTGCGTGCTTGTGCAGGGTCCAGGAGGTGAAAGCAGGGGTCCTGCTCCAGTGTCTGGGCTGCAAGATGGGACTGATGACTGTTAAGTCCCCTAGTCCATAGCACAGATTGAGAAGGCCATCCAAGCAAGAGGCTAATCTCTGTGGTGAGGTGGGGTGATGTCCCTCCCATCTTTAAAGCACCCCTGCCTTTTCCCATCTCCCTCCAGCACCAGTGGAGTCTGCTCTTTGGGCAGGAGCATGATGTCACGGGGGGAGTGGGGCTGGGGGAGAGGCGTCTCCTGCATCCTGCCCCGCAGGCCAGACTGGGGCTCCCCCTCCTCTGCCAAAGCTGCAGGTCCTACAGCACAGCCTGGCCCCCCAGGCAAGAGCACAGTGGTCTTAATATACGTTGGTATGTGGCTGATGAAGATTGGCACCAGGCCAAGTGTTGCTATCACTAAGTCAAGTGTTATTGTGAAAAAGGAGCAGTGCTGCCTACGTGCCCAGCTGCCCTTCGCCAGCAATTTTTTTCCCTGGCTCAAGGTCTTCCTGAAGTTCCAAGAAATCTCAGAAGCCCGCAGGACAGGATTTTCCTAATTTAATAAGCAATCTCAGCTTCATAGGCAAAGCCCTCTGACTCCTTCCTTCCTCTGATACCCATCTCCTTCCCGTCTAGAAAATGCCACTCAGGGTGGTTTCTCCCTCCTGGAAAGGACAGGGAAAGCCCCTCATTTCCAGCTCACACAAATGGCATCAGTTAATTTAGTACAGAAATACACAGATACAATAATGGTAATAATTATGTGATATAAGTATTAACTTCATCCCTTTCCTTGCAGGTTGTGTGGAAAACCCCTGCTCTATCCTCACCAGCTCTTAGGGGCGGTGACAATAAAAAGAACAATAGTAATTATGAGAAGCATGCTTTGAAGACAGAGAAACCACAAGGCTCATCTCAACATATGAATACAAAAATAGAATTCACACATAGAAGCATTTCCAGGAGTGAACAACACACGGTATCGTGGAGGCGGGGGGTGGGGGGGTATGGACCAGTGGAAGCTGTCCATAATTTTCCAAGTGCAGGTGTTCCTCGTTCAGGATTTTTAACTCCTCCCTCTGTTTTCCAGAGTAACTTCCCCAGGGGACCCAGCCTAGTTGCTAGTGCAGAACCTGGGATAGAGGGGCAGAGATGGCTGCAGCTCTGACACCCATTCCTGGGGCTCTGCGCTGTCTCCCCACCCTCTTCCATGGCCTCTCTCTCCTCCTCCCCCCACGGTCCTCCTCCTCTGCTTTTACGTGCTGACATCCCAGCCACAGCTACCCCAGGCCAGAGGCTCCCCAAAGTGCTGTCAGGTTAACCTCAATCCTTCTGGTTCACTCACTGTGCAAAGAGGGGAAGAGGGGCCTTTTTCGGACCCCAGTTCTCTAGAGGTGGTAGGGGCTGGGGGGTGGGGGGAAGGAGTGCGGGGTGGCTCGGATAAAATCCAAGACAGAGTCTGGGTTTGAGTTCAGTGGGGCAGGAAGCCCTGTCTTGCTTTTTATCTGTTTTTTCCTCCTTCTTTTCATCTTGGTTTTTAATGGAGGGAATCTCAAACCTGATGCTCTTGTCTCCCTCCTGTCGGTTTTGTGCGTCACTGACTTGTTCACATGCAGGCTGGGAACAACTTTTCATTTAGTCCTCCTCCTCCTCCCCCTCCATGCTCCCCAGCCCAAGAAACACATTACTGCTGATGGCAAAAACACCTCCCTACACGCCCAGACAGATTGTGTCCTGGCCACCTGAGCCAGCAGCACCCCCAAGAACCAGCAGGACTTAGAAGCTTCCCCCTACATTTTTTTTCCCTTAAAAGAAAAAAAGGCTTCATAAATGAACCATCCGTGACAAACCCTTATTTAGCAGAAACCAAAGATCCCAGGGTGGGAAACATCTGGCTCCTGGGCTAATTGATGCCCTCTGGGGTCCTTGAGAATGCCCACCCCTGGGTCCCATAGGCGGTCCTAGGGTCTCCCACCCTCTCCCCATCTCAATAGCTTCAAGCTTCTGTGGCCTCCCAGGCAAAGCCCTGCCCCTTGTCCTGACCACCAGCTGCAGCTTGCTCCCAGAGCTGCCACATCCCCACCCTCCCAGGCTGTGGGTCAGCTTGCATTGCCCTGGGAAAGATAGCCCACCCCTCCAAACACCCCACACTTCCCCAGCTCCCCTCTCCCTATCTCTAGTCCACAGAGTTGGGGGATAACATTCTCCTAGAATTCACCCCCTCCCTGCTCATCAACATGGAGACCCTGATGGTGGGAGGGGCAATCCCATCAGGAGGTGTGGGCATCCCAGGAAACCTGGCCTGGCTGTTCCGAGACCCGATGAAGGGATATCAGGCTGGGAGGTCCAGACCATTCCCAGGTCCCAGGGAACTCTAGTAGTTTACGCTTCTGTGATTCTGAGATGCAGAAGAGGGGTTGTGCAGTGGCAGGGAACTACCAAGATATCAGGGCGCAAAGTGTGAGGGGGTCTTGCTTTTCCACCTTCTCAGCGCCTCCACTTTCCCTCCCCACCTCAGTCAGGGTAGGTCTTCTTAGTAGGTACTAGCTTAGAGGCAACTTCCACCCTCCTCAGCTGCCTGAGGGCCCCCTGCCCAGACACCTCCTCAGCTGCACCCACACACCCAGTCTAAGGGTCACTCAGAATGGCCATTGTTCTGCAGGCTGGGTAAAAATCACCCAGCCCTCTTGCCTCTGGCACAAGTGGAAATGTGCTCTGGGGGCCTCATTCAAGAACAAATAGCAGGCCCACTGGAGTTGCCAGCAGCCCGAGGGTGCTGGCTCCAGCCTGGGACTGAGAGCACAGAGAGGGGCAGGGAACAGGTCCAGGACACAAGGCCCTCCATCAGGCCCCAGCCTATCCTGTGGGTGGCCTGGTAGGTGTCTGGGGGCAGAGATTCCCATCTCTAAGAGGCAATCAGGCATGTTGGCCCCCTCTGCCCTAGCTTGGTGGGTGGGAGAAGCTGGGGGCTGCTGCTGGCCACTTGGCCCATCCCGACCACGCCCTCCTCCTCCCTCTTCTATGTGGCCTCCACCTCCCGGGGTGTCCGATTACGCTCAGCTTGCACCCGGCTCTTTACCTTCCTGCCTAGTTCCAGCCCCATCCAGCTCTTGCCCTTGGCCTGTTTGCTGCGGCCTCGGCTGCGGGAGGGGCACCACACACGCTCACAGTACTCATCCACCCGGGGCAGGTTGGCGAAGCCGATGAGCTGCAGGATGTCCTTATACCAGGCCTTGGAGGGGGTGGAGGCCGGGCCTCCTTGGGCTGCAGGCTCCTCTGGCCTCGGCTCCCAGGGAAACAGAGTATCAAGCTGTGCAGCCATGATCACTTCCAGAGCCAGGCGGACCACCACCTGGGAGAAGCCGTGCTCCAGCGTCATGCAGGTGTAGGTGCCCGCATCCAGGCGGTTGAGCCTGCGGAACAGCAGCCCCTGTTCCGTTTGCAGGATGCGCTCATCTGTCTTCACCTGCTGGGGGTGTGGGAGGGCATGAGGGCGCCTGGAGCAGGGCCTGCACCATCAACTTCTCTGCCCCTGCTTTTCCAAATTTGCCATCTCAGGGCTCATTCTCCCCTTCCCAGCAGCTTGGCCGGCTCAGCATCCTCGACCGTGAGCTAATTGCAGGCAGGGACTCACCTTCCCATAATCCAGGACAGGGCCTTCTCAAAGATTTGACTGACTGGTTTCTCCCCTACTCAGAGCTCTGGATCCCCTGTCTTGGCCTTGGGGGGCCCTGGCACATATTCCCAGGGAACAGAGGGTTAAAGAGTATTTATGGGCTTTTACTCAGGGGGGGCTATACCCCCTGACCCAGGACAAGAACTCCCCTCCACTCTACACACACACACAAACACACACACACACACACACACACACAGTCCTCCATGTCTCGGTCTGCATTGCCCACTCCCCCCACAGTGCAGGGCCCACAGCCCCATCACAGTGTAGGAGGTGGAACATGGTTCCGATCCAGCCCCGTCTCTGGCCTGAAACCTGTCTGGGCTTTAGTCCGCACATGTGTACTTTGAGGCAGCACTGCTTGGGTGGTGAGTGTTGTGTAACTCCATCTCATCGCTCCCCTGCCCCGTCCCCCCCGGGGGAGACTTCTCAGTGCCCAGCCCAACAGCTGGCCCAAGGCTGGCCTCCTCCAGTTCTCAATCTGGAAGGAGAGCCCCTCCTGTACTCAACCCACTCCCTCCTCTTCCCTACCCGTGGGAGTGGCTTTCGAATGGTTCTTCACCCTGCCTCCACCCACATCCAGACTCAAGCCCCAGACTCAAGCCATCTCTGGGCTTGACAGACTTTGCTGGATGGGGGAGGAGAGGGCCTAGGCAGACAGCTGGACTCCAGGGAGGATGTGTGGGGCCAGGCAGTGTGTGAGTGTGTGTGTGTGGTGGAGGTGTGTGTGCAAGGGCCAGTGATCAGGGGCCCAGGCCTAAGGCAGAGGAGGACCAAGAACCCCTGGGGAAGAGACCCCTTCGAAGATGAGCCATATGTGTAAGCATGGGGGCCTTCCTAACCAGCCTAGATCCCTTCCCTCTCTTCTATCTCTGCTACCCCGCTCTCACACAGAGCCCAGCTCAGTACCCAGGAGTTTGTGGGCTCCCTGTCACTGGAGAAGTTCTACCACATCTGGCCTGGGTGTTCCCAGATGGCAGGAACAGGGGCACCTCCTTCTAGGCACCCCAGGGGCTTTAATACATACTTTTCTTAAGTTGATCTTGGCAACTCCGCCCCCCCGCCCCCCCCGCCGGGTTCATGGAGGGGTGTGACCTCAGGACACAGGCAGGCTGGAGCCAGGGTCCTCACTCACCTGGTCAGGCCTCTCTTCCCCTGGCCTCTGTAAGAACCAGCGCACAGCGGCCTGGGGGGACTTGGGCAGGCACTCCAGGAAGGTGCTGTTGTGCTCTGTGCCGTAGACTGTGGTGGTTGCCACAAGTCCCGCAGTCTCCTCTGGAAGGATTTGAAGGTGGGCTCAGCTCAGGAACTATAGGACCCCTGGGACCACCCACTGACTCCCTCAGTCCAGGAGCCCCCATTAATGCGACAGGGACCTAGGTGTCTACTGATCCCTAAGCCGCTCACTCTGCGCAAAGACCCTAACCCATATGCTGACAGGAGCTGTCCACATAGGGAAACTGAGGACTGCCTGTTACTACAAGAACAGCCTGAGGCCATACTTCACAGGGGTCAAGCCCAGGCCACAGGGGTGAGTGGGGGCCCTGTGAGAGCCCAGCTGGTGCCCCCATGCCCGCCGCCACTCACCCTCCTGGCTCTGGCCCAGGCACTGCAGGGCAGGGTTGCCATGCCGGATGTCCTGCCGGCGGAACCGGCGCTTGCTGGTGCCGGGCCGGTAGCGGGTACAGGAGGCACCATCCCAGGCACAGTACGGGTCCCGGGCCAGGCAGCACTCTGCACAGGCACTGCCGTAAGTCTCACACTGGTGCAGCTGCAGCCGGGCCACGCCCAGCCTCGAGCCCACGTACAGCATTTGCTGGGAGGGACATAGGCAGAGCCCGAGGTGAGCCTGTGCTCTGCCTAGAAGCAGCTAGGCTCTCAGCTCCCTTGGCTTTCCTGAGACCCCTGACATTTGCAAGAGTCTTCCAGAACCTCTTGAGTGCATTCCCAGAAGAAAAAATGTTTATCACCCACCTGATCTACATCAGATCCTATGCTAGGACGTGGAGGGAATGGGGCACACCTGGGGTCTTTTCGCTAAGGGGCTTCTCCAGACCTTCCTGGCAGCAGACCTTTGCCCTCTACCCCAATGGCCTTTATCCTGTCTTGCCCCTGACTTTGGAGGTGAGCTCTGCTTTAAGCAATCCCAGTACAAAAGTCGAGATTTACCCAAAGATGAACTGGGGCAGATGAACTTGGGGAGATTTTGCTATTTGCAAAAGGACACACAGCAGGCCTCTAAAATCTATTTGATTTAAAATCTGGATCTTGTTTTCAAGCACGTTTTTGTCTCCCCTGAGGAACTGGCCTTTGTGGATCTCCCCTTATCTGAACACATGCTCACTTACTCCGGGCCTCCCGCTCCCACTGGTTTCATGCGTGGGAATCTCAGCTCCCAGCTGAACTCTCAACTCTCATTGCAGGGCTTAATCAGGCAGTCCCAGGGCCTGCTGTGACTCAGCTTTCCATAAGACAACAGCAGTGTTCAGGGAAACTTCACGAGACAGGTGGAGAGGAAGGAGTGGGGAGAGATGGCAGCTACTCTTACCCTTTTGACGGAGATCTCCATCTCAGTGATGGGTGTTGGCACCTGGGAAAGAAGCAAGACCTCCCCTGCATCCCTGTTTTCAGTCTCTTCCAGACTCTGGGTGGAAACCATCTTTTTCCCAGGTCAGTGCACTCTGTGGCAACTAAGGCCAGACAGTCTCTCCTACATTAGAAAGGTCCTCTCTCCCTGGCTGGCCTCCAAGTCTTGGCTACAAGCACAAAGCTCTGGTGTCCCCTCCCACAGTCCTGTTCCCCAGCAATGAGGCAGCTGTCCCAAATCACCCATCCCATGTGGTGAAGCACAACAGTTCCCCAAACACAGATGATCCCCTGTCTGACTCTATAGAGGGGTCAACAGAACCCTTTGGGGACGTGGGGTGTCAGCCACCCTTCAGTGCAACTTGATCCTGGCAGGGCTTTGTCAAGGGGTGATCGCCTTGGCCATCCCTCACTGGGCCCCCCAACTCTCAGCTCACAGACTGCGTCTCCAGGCCCTGCGGTCATTTAGAAGCATCGGCAAGGCCTCTGGAGTAGTGAGCGTCATCACTTTCACTCCCCACTGGCTGCAGGTTCAGTACAGCAGGCCCATCTCCCTCCTGTACTTTGCTCCTGCTTTCTCGTAGCCAGGCCTAGACGCAGGGATGGGGCTTGAGGGGACCCTTCCCATCAGTTCCCCCCACTCACCTTAAACACCTGGAGCTCCTCCAGAACCACCTCCTCAGGTTCAGCAGGGCCCCCCACCTGGAGGGCAATGACCTTGAGCACGGAGCCTGAGTCTGGGGCAGGGGAGGAGGGGTCAGTGGGAGAGGAAGGGGCAGCATAGGTCCTCACACACCTCCCCTGCCCGGCCACCCCACTCAGCCCACCCACCAGTCCCTAGGAAGATGACATCATAGGACCCATCCTCTGCCTCCACACGGTCCACCACGATCTGACGCAACTGCTGGGCCAGGTGGGTTTTGACGAGGACGGGGCGACCCTGCCGAGGACGCACGGGCCGGAACATGAGGGGGTGGGCTCGGGCAAACTGCAGCACCTCATCCGGGTAGTCCTTGGTGCTGCCAAAGGGTCGTCCTGGCTGTGCGGTCATCTTGCTGGGGCACTGTGGGCAGCGGCAAAGGGAGTGCCTGAAGCTTCCTGTGATGTCACATTCCTCACCCCAGTCTGTTTCTAGGCTCCACTGGCTGGGCACGCCAACCTCAGAGGGACCACTTGTGGACCCTTCACGCTGTAAGAGACTCCTTAGTGTGGTCTGGGCTCTGCTCCCATCCTCACCCCACCCAGCACAGCTGCTCTGGAGCCCCAGCTCAGCAGCTGCCTTAGGGCTGCATGCAGACACAGGCCTGTCCTCAGGCAGAGCCCCTCCTGGCATCTACTCAGCCCTCTTCCCTGCCCTGGTCCCAGGCAGATACTCACCACGCCAGGACGGGGAAAGGGTACCTTGCCCGCATAGGCCCCCCACTGGTGCTGGGGACCATCTTGGTGGGCAAAGGGCCCCTTGAAGACCTCCCAGATATCAGCCATGTGGTACACGCAGACAGCATAGCCCTGGAACACAGCACTGCCAAGGGCAGACAGGGACAGTAAGGCCAGGGAAGCTGTCAGAGACGGGAAGGGGGCAGCCTGGTTCCATAGGTAGGACAGAGGATGATGGTTGCTGTAGTCAGCAGAGACCAGAAAACGAGGACCCCCAGGCAGAGTACAGCCATGGAGTCACCGAGTCAGGGACAGAGACGGGGACCCATGGCGAGGCTGGACGTGAAGGCAGGGGCTCAACAGGGGAGGCGGCAGTGCAGAGACAGGAGGGGAGGGGAGGCTGTGTGCCCACCTGACCGTGCTGAACAGAGCGTACACCTCCAGGCTCTTCCCTGCATTGGGCCACAGCAGGAACACGTCCTCTGGAGACAGAAGGCCACGACCAATGCCCGCCACTCACTGGCTCTGAGCCCTCCCCAGCCCTCACCCAGCCTGCCCTGGCCATGCCCTTACCCAGCTGGTCAAAGTGGGTCTCGGCACCTCCAGGGCCAGGCACGGAGCAGAGTAGCCTGGCCTTGAGGAAGGTGCTCCATTTGCTCACCAGCACCCGCTGGCCACCTGCGTCATTCTGGGGAGTGGGGGCCAGTCAGCCTTGGGTCCCAAGGACGGGCCCCTCCTCCTGTTCCTCCACCCTCAACCTTGTGGGGGAGGCATGGATGTCAGCTCCACACCCTTGCCTCAGTTTGCCTGCTGCTGTGGTTTGGGACAGGTCTGGGAAGGCACATACGGCCAGGATGTGAACCTCACTGTCCCTGCCACAGCTCTCACCACGCAGACGCGGCCCACGCGGCTGACAGTGACACGGCCCGGGCCTCCATCAGGTGAAGGGACTGTCTCCGAGAAGAAGAAGTACACCTTGTCATCGTCCTGGTCGGAGTTGTCAGGGATCCGGGTGGCCATCACAAACCTGGGCTCTGTGAGGTAACAGGGTGAAGCTGGTGGGGGCCTCACAGGGGAGTAACAGGGTGGGAGGTGAGCCAGTGAGGAGGGGAAGAGGTGCAGGGACCCCACTGGAGGCCGGAGTCCCAGGCAGTGAGTGGGGATGGGCTGCCCCTCTGGTCCCCACTCCAGTGTCAGCTCTCCCACCTCCCTGCCAGTGCCAGGGGCAGACCCCAGCCAGCCTTGCCCTCAGCAGACCCCTGGGCTCACCGTGCAGGAGGTTCTGGTCAGAGTCAGAACGCAAGGCCGGTCGGGGACCCCCACTCCGGAAGATCATGGCTTCACGCCCCAGGAAGTCGGCATTGAGGCCTGTGTACAGCTCCCCTCCTAGGGTGAGGGTAGGGGGCAGAGTCAGGGGAGGAGGGCCAGGCCCTGTACCCAGACCCCATCCCTTCCCAGTGATGTCGGCCGGCTCCCACCCTTGTCATGCCCACCCTGGCCTGGGCATCACCCACCTACAAAGGTGCTGGCGAAGGGACGGCTGGGCTCGTGTGGGCACCTCCCCCGCCCACTTTCCAAACTTCGGGGCTCCAGACGGAGCACATGCTGGGGAGAGGGAGGGAGGGAGGGAGGGAGAGGCGTCACCTAGGAAAGCAGAGCCAACCCCAACCCGGGCAGCGGCCATCCCTTGCAGCTGGAGAGTGGGGGTGGGCGGAAGGTGCCCTTATTCAGGACCTTGCCGGCAGGGTCAGCTCCCTGGCACAAAGGTGCCTTTCAGGCTCTGAGCCCTCTGCCCTGACCCAGGTTCAATGGGGAGCGTTCAGACAACAGGGAGGAAATGTTACTGCTTCCCAGTCCCTTGCGGGGCCGACCCGGCTCACCTCTCCACGATGCCCAACAGCAATGAGGACACAGGTTGGCTGGAAGGCACCAGTGCCACATGCCAGCAGGTGGGTCCGGTTGTGGGGCTGCAGCACTCGCACAAAGTTGGCACACTCCACCTAGGGGGAGAAGCGGGGTGGGGGGATGATCTAGGGCGGGGGGTAGATTCTTCACCGTCAGGAGCCTTCAAGATCTGCTTCAAGTGGCCCCAGAACAGGCACCTGGGGAGCAGCCCCAGGCTCTCCTGGGGGTCAGGGACTGGGTGTTGGTCATGGTGGGGGCAGTCACTCCTGACATCACTCACCAAAGGATCTCTTCCCTTGCGAACACACTCCTCCCTTTGTCCAGGCTGCGGTGGCCACAGCACCTGAAACACAGCCTGTATGAGCCCTGACCTCACAGCCTCAGTTGACCCAGCTCGTCTCCCATCTGGAGTTGCCCAGCTCTCAGACAGAGCCGCTTCCCAGTCAGTCCAGCTCACCTCCCGGGGATCCAGCCATGCCTGGTCCAGCCGCAGAGAGTAGATGGCATCACGGCCGCCCAGAAACAGGCGGTCCCGGTACTCGTCCAGGTAGAGGGCCCGAAGGTCCAGGGAGCCCCGGGGACCCAGAAAGACAGCAGAGCGGTTGGCAGAAAGGAGGTCTAGGAGGGAGGGAGGGAGGAGGTCAAGGCCTGCTGCTCAGCCCCCTTCTCTGTGGAGGTGGAGGGTCCCAGCTGTGCATTCACTGTCCCCGCCCCCACTCACAACTGGAAAATGTTAATATGCAAGGGGTGCTGGAGGGCTTCAGGGAAATGACTCCTGGGGGTGGGTGGGACAGGGGGCTCTGAGCCCCCCACCCAGTCCAGCCCACCCAGGGGCCTGCCCCCTACACCTTCACTCCGTGGCCCCCTGGTATTCCGTTAACATCTCCTTCCCCCTGGCCCATCTGTGCTCTACCCAGTCCCCAGGGAAGATGGCCCCACTGGCAGAACTTATGGCAGCAAGCTGGGTGAAGTGCTGGGAGAGCCTGGAGGAAGGGTGGGTGGTCTGAGCAGCGTGCAAGGCTGACTCAGTGGGACAAGTGGATGGACAGGGGAGAGCGTTCCATCAGAGGGAGCACCTGGCTAAGGCCTGGGTGTGGGAGAGGCCAGGTATGGTCAGGTGGATCTCTAGGCTCTGGTCCAGCGATATGGCTAAAGAGGGTTTTCTCTTCCATGGATGCTGCCCACCCAGGCCCTAGGGATGAGGGTGGCTCTCTGGGGATGATGATCCCAGGAGGTGGGGATCCTGAAGTAGGCCCTTGGGGTCCAGCTAGGTAGCTGGAGATGATGGATGGGCAAGGGCAGAGTGGCAGGATGTGGTGGAAAGGGGCGATGGCCACCATTGGGAAGGTGAGGTATCCAAGCCCAAAAGGTCATCCTCTCTATCCCCAAACACTCACTCTATCCCCAAACTCATTAACAGCCTCTTCCAGGAAGCCCTCCATGCCTGACAGTACTTTGGAGGAGATTTGCCCTATTTGGACCTTTTCTTGTAGCCGGACTTAGCCCAAAGCCACAGCTCCCAGGGCAGGACCACATTCCACAACCCCTGGCACTCCCACCCCCACCCTGACTCCCTTCAGACTCTCCAGAGTGGAGCCATGTCTCCAGCCTCCGACTCTCCAGAGAAGGCCTGGGTCTCCCTGCTCGGACTGGGGTTCCTGGGGGAAGGTGATCACTCCTCTGGTTTCCCCAGGAAGAAGAATCTGTGGAGAGCCTTTGTCTCATCTGATTCAGAAGAGGCCTGTGCCAGCTGTAGCACAACATATCAGGTTAGATCTGCAGAGGAACCTCCTGGGCCAGGATGGGCAAAGAAGGGAGGCTACAAAGAGCCTCGTGGATGGAGGGGAAGAGGAAAGGCCAGCATTGCAAAGTGGGCTGCAAGAGGCAGGAGGGGGAACAGGGCTGTGGGCATAGGGTGAGGGACCCCACTTCAGGGTGGATGAGAGGGACAAGATGCTGCCCTCTTCCCCACTGTCTGCCCTGGGCAAGGGGCCCAGCTGAGAGCAGACAGATGCTCCAGACCTGCCCTCTCTGCCCCCTCCCCATCTCTCTCTGCCCGTCTCTGCTGAGATCTCTCTCCTTTTCTCAGCAGTCCCCTCAGTTTCTCCCCCAGTGTGTCTCTGTCTCTCCCACCTCCACCCTATTTCTTCCAAGACCTGTCCCCCTCCCCCTGCCTTTCTCCCAGGCTCCTGCCTCTGGCGGCCAGCCGGGAGCACATGCCAGGGAGTGACTGTAAAGTCTTTCCCACAGGCTGTGCTGGGAGTGACTGCATCCTTCCTGCTGTCAGAACAGACTGCCCTGGGCTGGCTGGGGTCCCATAGCTGGGGTATGGCAGGGTCCAGGGCTCCCAGGGACACACACACAAACAGGGTGCGCACTGCCCTACCTCGGTAGGAGAGCCGCAGGCGGGGCACGCTGGGACCAGGGCTGAGGCTGCCGCCGCAGAGCAGGAGGCCCCACAGGAGGCAGCAGATGGCCCAGGCTGAGGGGGCCATGCTGGGGAACCGGGGCACCAAGCTGCTTGCAGAGCTGCCCTGGGTCCTGCCGCTGCCGCTGCCGCTGGTTGTAGTTTGCTCCGTTGCAACCAGGCCTGCCATTTATAAGGCAACAGCTCCACCCCGTCCCAGGCGGGGAGGAAGAGGGAGGGAGCAAATGCCCTGCCATCCACCTGCAGCCTCTCATTCCACCTCGGCTGGCCCAGCTGATGCCTCTGTGTCAGAATAGCTAGTTCCCCATTTTGGGAGACTCCTTCCCAGCTGCACTGTGGGTGGTTTATACAGAAATGTCCACAAACCCAAGTCCCTAAGCTCTAGCAAAATGTCAAGGGGGGAAATAGCTTGGAAGAGAGATCAGAGATCAGAGGTTGATGGGCTGGGTGGAGGGGGTCTAGCTGGGCTCTCTTTTGCTCCTTGCCCCTCTGGTGCCCATGACAGAGACCCCCACAGAATGATTCTGGGCCCTGGGCCCTGACACCAAGGGCCCAGCCCCCTGAAGTCTTGGTCAGGCTTCCCAGCTCCCCTGGCAGGGCCCAACTGCCTGGGGGGAGTCATTCCAGCCCAAGGGGCTGGATGGGGGGCTTGAGGTCTGGCCACACTTCACAGATCTGAAATTGGCAATAGGTGAATGCCCAGACTTCTCCACCCAGGCCTGTTCGTGTCTGGCCTCCAGGCCCCATCCCAGCCCAGTGGGGCAGGGAAAAGGATTCACCCTGTGCCAAAGAAGCCCTTATTGCCCTGCGTCCCTCAGTCTCTAGTCCTCCCCGAGCCCCAGGGCCCAGAGTGTCACCAGGGAAGTGGTGGGTTCTTCCCAAGGGTGAAGGGAGGGTGCTCATGCCCCCACTCCCTCCGCTCTGAGCTCTGATCCAGGGGACAGGAGAGTCACAGAAGAGGCACAAGGGGGGAGATGGGGCTGAGGGGTTGAATAGGGCAAGTGAGGAGACCTCCCCCCCAAACAGCAACCCCTGTCTCCACCCTCCACAGCTGCCACCCCACCCCATTCCAGACCCCTACACTCAGAATCTGAGGACTTGGGCACTAAGATTACCACCTCGAGTGAGAATCCTGGTGCTCCCAGGATTCTAGAAACTCCTGCAAGTTACCAGCCCGGGCTCTCAGATGGTGGTCAGGAAACTTGGGGGCATCAGAGAACTAAGGACATGGCCCAGGCCACACAGCGGCCTGAGAACAGGTCTTGCTCAGTCCTGCCCCTTCCTGGGACCCTCTCTTGCTTCCCAGGCTTCTGAGGGTACTGGGACCCCACCTCCCTTGCTATCTCTTTCCTGAAAGAGAAACAGCTCAGTCTCTGAGTCAGCGTGAGAAGGACCCAGGGACCTGGAACCCTGTCTCCCTGTCCCCATCTCCCCTCAAAATATACATGCCTCTTGACCTGGGATTGGGCAACATGCTACTCAGGGAGGCCACCTTGCCTCTGGATACCCTGAAGAAACTTGGCCAAGGCCTTTCCCTCTCTGGGTCTCAGTCTCCTCCTTCCAGAGCCAGGGACCAGCCATCTTAGGTGTAACAGGCTCTATAAACTGGAGAGGGGTGCTTGTGCGGCAGCTGCCATGATGGTGATCATATCCTGGGCCCTTGGAGGAGTGGAGCCCCTCTGCGTACATCTCCCTGGGGAGATGTTTCAGCCTAGTAGCCCGGGCTGGGGGCCAATGTCTGGCTGGAGATTGAGCCAGACAGCCCCTCAACCAGCATGTGGCCACCAGCTGTGGGTGGGAGGCCCAACAACTCCTCAACCTGCCAGCTAACCCTGGGGATCTAAGCTCAGCCAGCCCCCAGCTGTGACTGCAGGGGAGGCCTGGGTCTACTGGAACAGGATGCAGGGACAACCTGTTCCACACTGCAGAAAAGCAACCTGTGGCAGGGGCTAAACTTGTTGTGTGGCCTCGAGCAGGTCCTCTTCCTCTCTGGGTCTGGTTCCCAGTCTGAGAAGGGGGTAAGGATCTTCTGTAAAGATCTCTGCTTGCAGGGAATTCCCTGGCAGTCCAGTGGTTAGGACGCTGCAGGACTCCGTGCTTTCACTGCCAAGGGCCTGGGTTACATCCCTGGTTGGGGAACTAAGATTCCACGAGCTGCGTGGCACAACCAAAAAAAAATTAAGATCTCTGCTTGCTGGTTGCAGGTGGGAAAAAGATCCCAAGTGTGCCCTTGGTGTCTGGGATCAATGGGCCCAGCCACAGGCATCTTGTGCCATCTAATGGACAAAGTAGGAACTGCAGGAGGTCCCAAAGCTGCCCGTTGTCTCAGGCGGTGATGGGCAGCAGGGCCACCCAGCAGAAACCACACCCTCTTAGGACAGCAGGCAGTAACCAGGCAACCTTAATAGAAAGAGGCAGGGGCAGTAGGAGATACTCCAGTGATTGCTTCTTTTTAAAAATTTGTAAAATGTATTTATTATTTTTTCCTAAGTATAGTTGATTTTCAATATTGTATTAGTTTCAGATGTACAGCAAAGTGACTTGGAGATATACATATATATATATATATATATATATATATATATACTTTTTCAGATCCTTTTCCATTGTAGGTTACTACAAGATATTGAATATAGTTCCCTGTGCTATACAGTAAATCCTTTTGTTTATTTTATATATAGTAGTGTATACCCCATACCCCTAATTTATCCCTCCCCCTTTCCCCTTTGGTAACCATAATTTTGTTTTCTATGTCTGTGAGTTTGTTTTTCTTTTGTAAATAAGTGCCTCTGTATTATTTTTTACATTCCACATATAAGTAATATCATTATTGTTTGTCCTGCTCTGTCTCACTTACTTCCCTCAGTATGATCATCTCTAGGTCCATCCATGTTGCTACAAATGGCAATATTTCACTCCTTTTTATGGCTGCGTAATACTCCATTGTGCATATATGTACATATATATGTATATATATGCCACATTTTCTTTACACATTCTCTGTCAGTGGACATTTAGGTTGCTTCCATGTCTTGGTTATTGTAAGCAGTGCTGCTATGAACATTGGGGTGCATGTATGTTTTCTTTTTTTTTCATTTTTTCAATGTTTATGTTTTATTTATATATTTTTTCTTATTAGTCATCCATTTTATACACATCAGTGTATGCATGTCAATCACAATCTCCCAATTCAGCCCACCACCCCCACCACCCCCTGCCGCTTTCCCCCCTTGGTGTCCATACGTTTTTTCCTCTACTTCTGTGTCTCAACTTCTGCTCTGCAAACCGGTTCATCTGTACCATTTTCTAGGTTCCACCTATTTGCGTTAATGTACGATATTTGTTTTTGTCTTTCTGACTTACTTCACTTTGTATGACAGTTTCTAGATGCATCTCTACAAATGACCCAATTTCATTCCCTTTTATGGCTGAGTAATATTCCATTGTATATATGTATCACATCTTCTTTATCCATTCACCTGTCGATAGGTATTTAGGTTGCTTCCATGACCTGGCTATTGTAAATAGTGCTGCAATGAACATTGGGGTGCATGTGTCTTTTTGAATTATGGTTTTCTCTGGGTATATGCCCAGTAGTGGGATTGCTAGGTCATATGGTAATTCTATTTTTAGTTCTTTAAGGAACCTCCATACTGTTCTCCATAGTGGCTGTATCCATTTACATTCCCACCAACAGTGCAAGAGGGATCCCTTTTCTCCACACCCTCTCCAGCATTTGTTGTTTGTAGATTTTCTGATGATGCCCATTCTAACTGGTGTGAGGTGATACCTCATTGTAGTTTTGATTTGCATTTCTCTAATAATTAGTGATGTTGAGCAGCTTTTCATGTGCTTCTTGGCCATCTGTATGTCCTCTTTGGAGAAATGTCTCTTTAGGTCTTCTGCCCATTTTTTGATTGGGTTGTTTGTTTTTTTAATATTGAGCTGCATGAGCTGTTTATATATTTTGGAGATTAATCCTTTGTCTGGGGCTTCCCTGGTGGCGCAGTGGTTGAGAGTCCGCCTGCCAATGCAGGGGACATGGGTTCGTGCCCCGGTCCAGGAAGATCCCACATGCCATGGAGTGGCTGGGCCTGTGAGCCATGGCCACTGAGCCTGCGCGTCTGGAGCCTGTGCTCCGCAACGGGAGAGGCCACAGCAGTGAAAGGCCCGCATACCGCAAAAAAAAAAAAAAAAAATTGTTTTAATCCTTTGTCTGTTGATTCATTTGCAAATATTTCTCCCATTCTGAGGGTTGTCTTTTCATCTTGTTTGTAGTTTCCTTTGCTTTGCAAAAGCTTTTAAGTTTCATTAGGTCCCATTTGTTTATTTTTGTTTTTATGTGTGATTTATATCAGAGTGTTCTTCCTATGTTTTCCTCTAAGAGTTCTAGGGTGTCTGGCCTTACATCTAGGTCTGTAATCCATTTGGAGTTTATTTTTGTGTATGGTGTTAGGGAGTGTTCTAATTTCATTCTTTTACATGTAGCTGTCCAGTTTTCCCAGCACCACTTATTGAAGAGACTGTCTTTTCTCCATTGTATATCCTTGCCTTCTTTGTCATACATTAGTTGACCCTAGGTGCGTGGTTTTATTTCTGGGCTTTCTATCCTGTTCCATTGATCTATATTTCTGTTTTTGTGCCAGTACCATATTGTCTTGATTACTGTAGCTTTGTAGTATAGTCTGAAGTCAGGGAGCCTGATGCCTCCAGCTCCGTTTTTTTCCCTCAAGACTGCTTTGGCTATTTGGGGTCTTTTGTGTCTCCATACAAATTTTAAGATTTTTTGTTCTAGTTCTGTAAAAAATGCCATTGGTAATTTGATAGGGATTGCATTGAATCTGTAGATTGCTTTGGGTAGTACAGTCATTTTCACAATATTGATTCTTCCAGTCCAAGAACATGGTATATCTCTCCATCTGTTGGTATCATCTTTCATTTGTTTCAACAGTGTCTTATAGTTTTCTGCATACAGGTGTTTCTTCTCCCTAGGTAGGTTTATTCCTAGGTATTTTATTCTTTTTGTTGCAATGGTAAATGGGAGTGTTTCCTTAATTTCTCTTTCAGATTTTTCATCATTAGTGTATAGGAACGCAAGAGATTTCTGTGCATTAATTTTGTATCCTGCAACTTTACCAAATTCATTGATGAGCTCTAGTAGTTTTCTGGTGGCATCTTTAGGATTCTCTATGTATAGTATCATGTCATCTGCAAACAGTGACAGTTTTACTTCTTCTTTTCCAATTTGTATTCCTTTTATTTCTTTTTCTTCTCTGATTGCTGTGGCTAGGACTTCCAAAACTATGTGGAATAATAGTGGTGAGAGTGGACATCCTTGTCTTATTCCTGATCTTGGAGGAAATGGTTTCAGTTTTTCACCATTGAGAATGATGTTTGCTGTGGGTTTGTCGTATATGGCCTTTATTATGTTGAGGTAGGTTCCCTCTATGCCCACTTTCTGGAGAGTTTTTATCATAAATGGGTGTTGAATTTTGTCAAAAGCTTTTTCTGCATCTATTGAGATGATCATATAATTTTTATTCTTCAATTTGTTAATATGGTGTATCACATCCATTGATTTGCGTGTATTGAAGAATGCTTGCATCTCTGGGATAAATCCCTCTTGATCATGGTGTGTGATCCTTTTAATGTGTTGTTGGATTCTGTTTGCTAGTATTTTGTTGAGGATTTTTGCATCTATATTAATCAGTGATATTGGTCTGTAATTTTCTTTTTTTTGTATTAACTTTATCTGGTTTTGGTATCAGGGTGATGGTGGCCTCATAGAATGAGTTTGGGAGTGTTCCTTCCTCTGCAATTTTTTGGAAGAGTTTGAGAAGGATGGGTGTTAGCTCTTCTCTAAATGTTTGATAGAATTCACCTGTGAAGCCATCTGGTCCTGGACTTTTGTTTATTGGAAGATTTTAAATCACAGTTTCAATTTCATTACTTGTGATTGGTCTGTTCATATTTTCTAGTTCTTCCTGGTTCATTCTTGGAAGGTTATACCTTTCTAAGAATTTGCCCATTTCTTCCAGGTTGTCCATTTTATTGGCATAGAGTTGCTTGTAGTAGTCTCTTAGGATGCTTTGTATTTCTGTGGTGTCTATTGTAACTTCTCCTTTTTCATTTCTAATTTTATTGATTTGAGTCCTCTCCCTCTTTTTCTTGATGAGTCTGGCTAATGGTGTATCAATTTTGTTTATCTTCTCAAAGAACCAGCTTTTAGTTTTATTGATCTTTGCTATTGTTTCCTTTGTTTCTATTTCATTTATTTCTGCTCTGATCTTTATGATTTCTTTCCTTCTGCTAATTTTGGGTTTTGTTTGTTCTTCTTTCTCTAGTTCCTTTAGGTGTAAGTTTAGATTGTTTATTTGAGGTTTTTCTTGTTTCTTGAGGTATGCTTGTACAGCTATAAACTTCCCTCTTAGAACTGCTTTTGCTGCATCCCATAGGTTTTGGATCGTTGTGTTTTCATTGTCATTTGTCTCTAGGTATTTTTTGATTTCCTTTCTGATTTCTTTTTTTAAAACATCTTTATTGGAGTATAAGTGTTTTACAATGGTGTGTCAGTTTCTGCTTTACAACAAAGTGAATCAGTTATACATATACATATGTTCCCATATCTCCTCCCTCTCCTTTTTGATTTCTTAAGTGATCTCTTGGTTAGTTAGTAACGTATTGTTCAGCCTCCATGTTTGTGTTTCTTACGATTTTTTCCCTGTAATTCATGTCTAATCTCATAGCATTGTGGTGAGAAAAGATGCTTGATATGATTTCAATTTTCTTAAATTTCCTGAGGCTTGATTTGTGACCCAAGATGTGATCTGTCCTGGAGAATGTTCTGTGCACACTTGAGAAGAAAGTGTAATCTGCTGTTTTGGGATGGAATGTCCTATAAATATCAATTAAATCTATCTGGTCTATTGTGTCATTTAACACTTGTGTTTCCTTATTAATTTTATGTTTGGTTGATCTGTCCATTGGTGTAAGTGAGGTGTTAAAGTCCCCCACTATTATTGTGTTACTGTCGATTTCCTCTTTTATAGCTGTTAGCAGTTGCCTTATGTATTAAGGTGCTCCTATGTTCGATGCATATATATTTATAATTGTTATATCTTCTTGGATTGATCCTTTGATCATTATGTAGTATTTCTTTTGATTTCCATTTTCATGGAATATCTTTTTCCATCCCCTCACTTTCAGTCTGTATATGTCCTTAGGTCTGAAGTGGGTCTCTTGTAGATAGCATATATATGGGTCTTGTTTTTGTATACATTCAGCAAGCCTGTGTCTTTTGGTTGGAGCATTTAATCCATTCATGTTTAAGGTAATTATCTATATGTATGTTCCTATGACCATTTTCTTAATTGTTTTGGGTTTGTTTTTGTACGTGCTTTTCTTCTCTTGTATTTCCCACCTAGAGATCTTCCTTTAGCATTTGTTGTAAAGCTGGTTTCATGGTGCTGAATTCTGTTAGCTTTTGCTTGTCTGTAAAGCTTCTGATTTCTCCATCGAATCTGAATGAGATCCTTGCCGGGTAGAGTAATCTTGGTTGTAGGTTCTTCCCTTCATCACTTTAAGTATATCATGCCACTCCCTTCTGGCTTGTAGAGTTTCTGCTGAGAATCAGCTGTTAACCTTATGGGAGTTCCCCTGTATGTTTTTTGTCATTTTTCTGTTGCTGCTTTCAATAATTTTTCTTTGTCTTTAATTTTTGCCAGTTTGATGACTATGTGTCTTGGCGTGTTTCTACTTGGGTTTATCCTGTATGGGACTCTCTGCACTTCCTGGACTTGGATGGCTGTTTCCTTTCCCATGTTAAGGAAGTTTTCGACTGTAATCTCTTCAAATATTTTATCAGGTCCTTTCTCTCTCTCTTCTCCTTTTGGGACCCCTATAATGTGAATGTTGTTGCGTTTAATGTTGTCCCAGAGGTCTCTTAGGCTGTCTTCATTTCTTTTCATTCTTTTTTCTTTATTCTGTTCCACGGCAGTGAATTCCACCATTCTGTCTTCCAGGTCACTTATCCGTTCTTCTGCCTCAGTTATTCTGCTATTGATTCCTTCTAGTGTAGTTTTCATTTCAGTTATTGTATTGTTTATCTCTGTTTGTTTGTTCTTTAATTCTTCTAGATCTTTGTTAAACATTTCTTGCATCTTCTCGATCTTTGCCTCCATTCTTTTTCTGAGGTCCTGGATCACCTTCACTATCATTATTCTGAATTCTTTTTCTGGAAGATTGCCTATCTCCACTTCCTTTAGTTGTTTTTCTGGGGTTTTATCTTGTTCCTTCATCTGGTACATAGCCCTCTGCCTTTTCATCTTGTCTATCTTTTTGTGAATGTGGTTTTTGTTCCACAGGCTGCTGGATTGTAGTTCTTCTTGCTTCTGCTGTCTGCCCTCTGGTGGATGAGGCTGTCTGTATGTATGTTTTCAAATTAGAGTTTTCCGTCTTTCCCAGATATGTGCCCAGGATTGGGATTGCTGGATCATATGGTAACTATTTTTAGTTTTTTAAGGAACTTCCATACTATTTTCCATAGTGGCTGCACCAATTTATATTTCCACCAACAGTGTAGAAGAGTTCCCTTTTCTTCACACCCTCTCCAGCATTTATTATTTGTAGACTTAAAGAAATTTTTTTTGTTGTTGGAGTATAGCTGATTTACAATGTTGTGTTAGTTTCTGCTGTACAGAAACTACCACATATACATATATCCACTCTTTTTTAGGTTCTTTTCCCATATAGGTCATTACAGAATATTGAGAAGAGTTCTTTTTGCTACACAGTAGGTCCTCATCAGTTATCTATTTTATATATAGTAGTGTGTATATGTCAACCCCAATCTCCCAGTTTATCCATCCCCCCATCCCACTTTTCCCCCAGTAACCATAAGTTTGTTTTCTAGATCTGTGACTCTATTTCTGTTTTGTAAATTAGTTCATTTGTACCATTTTTTTAGATTCCCCCTATCAGTGATATCATATGATATTTGTCTTTCTCTGTCTGACTTACTTAACTATGACAGTCTCTGGGTTCATCCATGTTGCTGCAAATGGCATTATTTCATTCTTTTTTATGGCTGAGTAATATTCCATTGTATACTTGTACCACTATTTGTAGACTTGTGTGTGTGTGTGGTACGCAGGCCTCTCACTGCTGTGGCCTCTCCCGTTGTGGAGCACAGGCTCCGGACGCGCAGGCCCAGCAGCCATGGCTCATGGGCCCAGAGGCTCCGCGGCATGTGGGACCCTCCCGGACCGGGGCACGAACCTGCGTCCCCTGCATCGGCAGGCGGACTCTCAACCACTGCGCCACCAGGGAAGCCCCTATTTGTAGACCTTTTGATGATGGACATTCTGACCAGTGTGAGGTGGTATGTCATTGTAGTTTTGATTTTCATTTCTCTAATAATTAGTGATGTTTCAAATCTTTTCATGTGACTGTTGGCCATCTGTATGTCTTCCTCAGAGAAATTTCTATTTAGGTCTCCTGCCCATTAAAAAAATAATAATTTTATTTTATTATTTTTTCAAAATTAATTTATTTAATTTGTTTATTTTAGGCTGCACTGGGTTTTTATAGTGCACGGGCTTTCTCTAGCTGTGGCGAGTGGGGGCTACTCTTCACTGTGGGGCGCAGGCTTCTACTTGTGGTGGCTTCTCTTGTTGCGGAATATGGCCTCTAGGCGTGCGGGCTTCAGTAGTTGTGGCATGTGGGCTCAGTAGTTGTGGCTCGCAGGCTCTAGAGGGCAGACTCAGTAGTTGTGGCGCATGGGCTTAGTTGCTCCATGGCATGTGGGATCTTCCCGGACCAGGGCTCAAACCCATGACCCCTGCATTGGCAGGCAGATTCTTAACTGATGTGCCACCAGGGAAGCTCCCTCTGCCCATCTGTTTTTTTAAATATGAAATGAAATTTTATTTTCTCCTGATCTCTAGAGATAAAGCGGCACCACTTCAAGAGAGACAACAATTCAATCCTTTAAAACTCCAGTCTTAATCTAGCATCACGCTGTAATAGAATAATTCTTCCTGGGGGTAAACGGAAGCATGCTTTAAGGTCCCAGCTTATAATTATTTTACCATTAGAAGCATAACCATATTTCCAAAACCTGGTGTTTACTGTTCTGATCTATTTGCTACACTCCCAACCATCAGCGGGTTCCCAGTTAGAGTGATAAGCCTGGAAGGAAATGAAGGCCTTTCTAAGAACTAATAAAAAACCATCTCTTCCGTAAGTGGTGTTTATATTATGTTTGCCATCGTTTGCTGGAAGACACTCTAGGAACTGCCCATTTTTTGATTTTTTTTTTTTTAAATATTGAGTCGTAAGAGCTATTTGTATACTTTGGAAATTAAGCCCTTGTTTGTTGTGTCGTTTGCAAATTTTTTCTCCCAGTCCGTAGGTTGTCTTTTTGTTTTATTTATGGTTTCCTTTGCTGTGCAAAAGCTTATAAATTTGATTAGGTCCCATTTGTTTATTTTTCTAAAATGCTTATTTATTTATTTATTTGGCTGCGCCAGGTCTTAGTTGCGGCATGCAGGCTCTTAGTTGCGGTCTGTGATTTCCTGACCCGGGATTAAACCCCGGCCCCCTGCACTGGGAGTGCAGATTCTTAACCACTGGACCACCAGGGAAGTCCCCCCATTTGTTTATTTTTTATTTTATTTCTTTTGCCCTGGGAGACTGATTTGAGAAAATATCGCTACTACTTATGTCAGAGAATGTTTTGCCTATGTTCTCTTCCAGGAGTTTTATGGTGTCATGTCTTATTTTTATGTCTTTAAGCCATTTTGAGTTTATTGTTGTGTTTGGTGTGAGGGAGTGTTCTAACTTCATTGATTTACATGCATCCAGTGCTTGCTTCTGGTGGAGAAAATCAAGGGGGACTTCATGGAGGAAGCACTATCTAGGCAAAGGATGACACAGCCCAGAAGAAATGGAGAGGACTCAACAGAGCAAAACAGTCAGAACTGGGTGATGCATGTGGAGGGAGCGCAATGGCATGTGCTAGTGGGAACTTGTCAACTGTATACATGTGTGATGTGTACTGTCATGCACCATATGCCCCCAGGTGGGCATATAAAGAAAGGGTCACAGTCCAGCCTCTCCCAGCTAGAATTCTGGGGTGGAAATGCCTGGAAGGAATGGATGTCCTCAGTCCCTCCTCCACCAACCTAATTCTGGAACAGAGATATTGGGAAAATCTCACAGGACTTCCCACCTGTGGACCCCTTCTTTAAGGCATCAGCCAGCCGCCCCCCTTATACTTTGTAGCTGGCCTAGTCATCCTCCTGTTTTGTTCACAGAGGGCTCGACTCTTGGGGCTTTCCTTTTCTCCTTCCCTGATCCCGTCAGCATCCCATACCCCCTGGGAACCCCTGGCCTCTGCAGTCCTTGTCCTCCTCCCCCCACCTCAGCCACCCATCCTCCAAGTCACCACCAATGAGGACGTAACTTTCATCATCTCCATTCAGAACATTCCTCCTTTTATACCACCTTGTGCTTAGCATACCCCCTGCCACAATTTTTCCCTCCCTGCCTCAAGCCCCCCTTTCTCCTTGCCCAGTTTGGGTCCAGTCGCAGATCTATAACCAGGCCCTTGACACACTCCTGGAGACCCTAGCTGCTCACCCTCTGCAGCTGTACCCTACATCTTGCTTTAACCCTTCTCCAGCTCCACTAGGTTGCTCCCATCAGCATACAGGCCACTCCCTGACCCACCTTCTTAAATGAACTTCCTCAAACTCCACATCTCCCCTCAGCTCCAGCTCAACTCTCTGTTCCCTGAGCCCTTGCAAAACTTCACCAGTATTGTCCACACTTGCCGTCTCCCCTTTACCTGGCCTCACTCCTTTGGCCCCTTTTAGTTGAGCTCCCATTCCACCATTCCAGTGAAACCCTTGTGTCCAGGTGGCCAAGGCCTCGGGGCCTCCAATTTCCCCAGCTCCAGGGCCATCAGCTGTCTTCAATGCCTCCTTCCTTCCCTCCTGGGTCCTTGGGCCCTTTGCTCACTCAGGGTCTCTCCTACCCCACCAGCCTCATCTCCTCTCCAGTCCCCATTCTAGCACTATGTTGGTTTCCTCACTGCACTCACCTCCCTCTTTGTCTTCTTGAGTTGACTATAAATTCCACAAAATTAGGGACTGGGCCTTGCTCTGAAGGGTCCCAGCATTCAGCCAGCACTGGACACATATTAGGGGTGTGACTAAACCCTGGAATGGTACACTGGCTCGTGGTGCCACCCAATGTAGCCTTGCCTCTTCTCTTGAGACGTCATTCCTGGGTGTACATGTAGGTCCTTGAGTTTTCCAGCTCCTGAGGGCAGGACTGAGGGGACCCCTCTCCTCTCCCCGACCCCAGATCTCTCTAGGAACCAGGCAGCTCTGGCCTCCACTGAGGCATCTTCAGAATTCCAAGACTGTCTCCGGAATGCTGGGCCTCTCTGGGGAATGCCAAGTCTGGGGCACAGGTGGGGAGGCTGTGGAGTGGCTGGGTGGCGTACGGACAGCTGCTGACCTTCTGGCTGGAGCCTAGATGCTGTGGCAGCTGTCCTTCTTGCAAGCACCACTGCTGACACCTCCACTTCCTTGCAGCCCCCCATCTACCCAAAGCCAGTTTCACTGTTCTGGCTGTAGCTCTGGCCTGGGTGCCCCCAGTAAGCTGAGAGCCACAAGGCCCCATGCCTCCATTCCCTGTCAGGGAGGGAAAGTGGGTTGCTGGAGCCGTGAGGTTTGCGGGAACTGGAAATCATGCCCATCAGGATCTGTTCATCAGACAGAGTCCTCAGCTGGGAGCCAGGTGGCTCTGCTCTCCCCCAGACTCACTGGATGAACTTGACAGGCCCCTGAGTCTCTGGGCCCCAGGGTCCTTACCTGTCAAATGGGCAAGGGGAGTAGACAATATGCCCCTCGGTCCTGGGAAGTCAATGTCGCCGGCAGGAAATCCAGGTGAGCGGGCAGATGGACTGGAGCTACAGGCCCGCTAAGCCCCAACAGTGCCCTGCTTCTCCCCAACCAGAAGCGAGAGGGAGCCACGGCAGCCGTGCCAAGTGGCATCCAGGGCCTAGCCTGGTGCTGAGTGACTGCCCTCTCCAAGTATAGGACCCCTCGGCTGCCAACTGGCTGACTAAAGCCGTGGCCCCAAGGAGCCTGTGAAATGCAGATTCCTGGGCCACCACAGACTCCAGGTGTGGAATTGCTGGAGATGGGGCCTGGGTACCAGCAGTTATAGAGAGGAGCCAGGTGGGTATGGAGCGTGGTAGTCTCTGATCTAACCTAACCCCTCCTGCAAAAGATGGTGTGCAAGGGTGGTTAGAGCACAGGTTCTGGGACAGGGACAGAAATGGTCAGGGCAGGAATCGACCCTAGTGAAGATTAGGGAATGAAAGCCAGACACCAGGCCTCCAGGGAGCAGGGCTTTATTTGAATTCCCTAAGACAGGGCTGGGGGAGGTAGTCAGGGAGGGCCTGTGGTCAAGGACACACGCAAGTTCACATCCTGGGGACCCTAGCCCCCTGCCCCTAACCCCAGGGCCCGGCTGGAGTTGGAAGGTGGCACAGGCAGCTCTGGGAGAAGGTCGATGTCTACTCCACTCCCTTCATGAATTCCAGGAACTCTGTGAGAGAGGGGCAGGCTAGGTCAGAGGTCGGGGCTGGGCAGGGCATGGGCAGTGGGGGTTCAGCGCACCCCTACTCACCGTCATAGTCAATGCGGCCATCGTTGTTCTTGTCACCATCCTTCATGAGCTCCTCAATGTCGTCCTCTGTGATGGTCTCACCCGTAGCCTGAAGCATGATCTTCAGCTCCTCCAGGTCGATGTAGCCGTCAGCGTTTCTGCCAGTTGGGTGAGGGGGGCCTCAGAGCCCATGGTAGGGGCAGGGGGAGGGGAAGAGGCAGCCCTGCTCAAGACCCCGGGAAGTAAGGAAGGGCCACTGGGAGATGGGGTATCCCATCCCGCTTTGCACAGAATGGGAGACTGAGGCCTTGAGGTCACAAGACTGTCCCCCTCTGCCCAGCTCCACTAGGGTCAGGGTCAGAGGTCAAGGGTCACACACTCACTTGTCAAACATGCGGAAGAGGTCAGAAAGCTCCTCCTCAGACTTTCCTTTGCTGTCATCCTTCATGCACCGAACCATCATGACCAAGAACTCATCAAAGTCCACTGTGCCGCTGCCTGGGGGGGGTGGGCAGCACAACCGTTGGAGAGCAACGGTCAGAATGGCTGGCACTGCGCTTGACACTAGACCCCACTGTTCTCACTGCATCCTCATAGTAACTCTGTGAGACAAGTGTGGTCATTGTGCCCATTTTATATGATCTGGCCAAGGCTCAGAGAGGCTAAACAGTTCCTTTAAGGGCACAGAGTAATAAGTGGCAGAGCCAGGATACAGGTCCCCAGAGAGTTGGGGGCACTATGGGTCTGGGGCTGGGGCGGTGGGTGGGGGCAAAGGGGCTCACCATCCTCATCCACCTCGTCAATCATCTCCTGCAGCTCCTCAGGTGTGGGGTTCTGCCCCAGCATCCTCATCACTTTGCCCAGCTCCTTGGTGCTGATGCAGCCATCCTCAGCGCCCAGCACAAAGATGTCAAAGGCTGCCTTGAACTCTGCGTCCAATAGGAGAGGAGGAGAAACAGAGCAGCTAGGGCTCAGCAGCCAAGAACCTGGAAGGCCAGACCTGTAGGGCCACCTGCTAACCTGCCCACTTCCCTCTGAGACCTCTGAGGTCACAGGGAGAGGGACCCCAGCCTCTGGCCTCCAGCCTGATGTCCTCATGCTCCCCCAGCCAGGCTCTGCTGTTCCCCCACGTGCATGTTGGGGTACTCACCATTTTTCTGCTCTTCTGTTAGCTGCTCTACCTAGAGAGGAAAAGAGGTCTCAGGACCCAGGCTCAGGTCTTAACTGCTGTCGAGGAAACCAACCCATTCCACAGGTGGGAAGACTGAAGCCCAGAAGAGGCAGGCCATTCCCAGGTCACAGAGCAGAGGCCTCAGTTCTCCCTTCTAGCCCCCAGAATCCTGAGGTGACCCAGCTGGCCTGAGACTGGGCTCAGGGCCAGGGTGACAGGTGGGCACCCCCTCTAGGACTAAGGTGACCCTGAGTAACAATAGTCAATGACCACTCAATGCCCTTTCGCCCCCACCCCCCACCGAAACCCAAGCTGGGTGGCCTGAGAGACAGCTGTCCCTCAGGTTGGGACAATAAAACCAGTGCGGGGGTGGGCAAAGCCACCCACTGTAACCTGACCGGGGTGGCCACTGGGCTATTTTTAACAGGGGACAAAGTTAAACCTGGTGATTGTTCTGGGGACTCTGGCATGCAGGGGTGGGGCAGCGTTATCTGGCCCCCTGGCCTGTTGGTGCCTCAGGAGCCAAAATTAGTCCCTGGCCCTGCCAGGCCTTGTATGGGCACAGGGTGGAGGGCTGGTCCCCCCCCTCACAGCTCCATGGACTCCTGCAGGATAGGCAGGGGCACCCCCATAGCCAGCCATAGCCCTTCCCTGCCCAGGAATGGGGCCACATTTCCCAGGGCTGAGGGAGGGGTTCCCTTGTGGACAGCTGTCTGTGTCAGATCTCCTTGTCTCTGTGCTGTGGGTAGGTCAGCAACACGCACCCTCCCGAGATAGAGTAGCATCCGAAGCCCCTCAGCGGCCCCAGCAGGGACTTGGGGTGACCACCCACTAGCCCTTAGCCCTGGCTAAGCCACTGAGCCCTGAGCCTGCCAGGCCCGATGGGGTCTGGGGCCCCAGTACTCTGCTCCTTCTTCCCAGTCACTCCCTGCCTGCCTCAAACTTCAAAGCCCCTTCTCCAGCTCAGGATTCTGGCTCTGCAGCCTTCTTCTCACAACCCCTGTCCCACCCTCCACAGCATCTTCAGCCAGTCAAGGGAGTGGAGGGAGTGGGGGATTGGGAGTGTGTGAGAAGCAGAATGTGAGGGACAGAGATGGGGGGCAGGGAAACAGCGACAGAACCTCAGAGGAAGAGCCTGGGAGGAACAAAGAGAGTGGGAAAACGACCAGAGACACCAACGCAGAGAGATGTGGCCGGGAGACAGTAACACAGACTATAGACATTTGGAGACAGGTCTAGACATGATGTGAAAGCTTCGACATCCTCCTCCACCACCCGGCACAGCTCCCGCAGACCCTAAACTCACCCCTTCCACACCCGGGAACACCAGACCCACCGTCTCCTTGAAGGCCTGGGCTTCAAGTATGTGGGTCCTCTCCTGGGTCCCCACCACCTCCTGGGGGTGACCTTGCACCCCATCCCGAGCTGAATGAGTCCCCAGTGGGCCCACCCACCCTAGCCCTGCCCAGACCCATCCCTCACCGCAGCCTTGTAGATGTCATCCATACTGGCGGCTCACAGGGCAGGCTGCTGGGGTTGCCAGCAGCCCTGGGCTTAAATAGCCCTGCCCCATCTCATTCCCCGCCCATCCCACCCCTGCCTGCAGTATCCCCCACTCCCTCCCCCGCAGCTCTGGTGATCTTACACTGGCCTGAGTCCTGTGTCCTCTGCCCAGGGCAAGGAGCCGATGAAGGGCTACAAGGACCAGGTCTCTTTTCCTCTGTCCCCCATTTCCCCAGGGGACTCTCTGGAATGGTTTTAATGAGTGAAAACGTGAGCCCAGGGCAGGACAGGAGCTGCAATGTAGTGGGCCTCAGGCCAGGCCCCTATACACATTAGCTCAACTCCTATCCAACCAGGGAGGTGGGTGAGGCTCTTGGGGTGTGGCGACTTGCTCAAGGTCTGTCTGACTTGGTAGCTCCTGCCTTAAGTTAAACCTCTCTGGAGTAGGGGCAGCAGTATGCAATAAGAGGCTGGGAGTGTAGGACTGTGCCAAGAGAAGCCTCGAATGCCAAGCTCAGAGTATGGTGCTGTGGAACTGGTGGAGAAGGAAGGCACTGACCTACCTCAGGAGAGTGTGGTCTGGAGCCCTTCTGCCAAGGGTGCCAGAGAAGCCATGCCCAAGACCTCTCATCTCCCCAGGGAGAAAAGTACTAGCTCTAGGCTTGACTGCACTCAATCAGTCATTCAACAAATATTGATACATCAACAGATGCCCCATCTGTGTAAGACTCTCCCCCTCCAGTTCCGTTACCACCTCTCTTTTCTAGACCTGGGTCTTCCCCTGAGTTAGGGCTGCTTCTCTGTGCTTCCCCCTTCCAGTACTGTAGTTCCTGGGTCCAGGACCAGGCTGTTGCCCCCTCATTTTGAGCTCTAGTAGGACACCATGTGCCAGATGGCCAGCACATATCCCTTCCTTCCACCTAACCCTTCACTTCCCTCACACAGGGCCTACACCAGTTCCCTGCCCTGCCTGACAGGTCTGCAGGGATTAACCCACTCAATTCTCTAGAAGCCCATGTGACAGAGATCTCTGAGTCTCGGAGAGGTTAAGAAATAGCCCAGAGTTATTCTGTCCTGCTCGGGCTCCAGGCACAGATCAGATCTTCCTTCTCTCTCAACCCTCTCGTGCCCTCCAGGGAATGAGCCCAAGGGCCAGGTGAGATGTGGTTACTGTCTCTTATCTGGAGAGGGAAACTGAGGCCAGGCGTGGCAGTGACTTGCTTCGGGTAGCCTGGAAGGTGCGGGGCCATCGCACCTCCCTTCCTGGGCACCTAGCGGCAGTGCCCAGAGCAATCCCCGCATGGGCCCTCAGTTTCTCCCACGCTGCAAAGAGCGTGGCAGGCGGTGCCACGGAGGTACCGGTTACGCAAGAGGACAGTCCCAGGCGTCCTGCGCACGCGCGCCGCTGGCGGGTGCTGTCAATTACGCGCAAAGGGGGGAGTGGGGCGGGGGCGCGAGAAGGCGGCGGGGCCAAGATGGCTGCACGGCGCGCGGTGGGGGCGGGGGGCGGCGGGGGCCTGGGGGCGGTGGGACGCTGACCCCGCCCCCTGCTGCTGCCAGTCTGCGCCGGGCGGCGGCGGCGGCGACCGAGTCCGGAACATGGCGGCGGCGGCGGCGGCGCGCAGCTTTGGTCCCGAGCGGGAGGCCGAGCCGGCCAAGGAGGTGCGCGTCGTGGGCTCTGAGCTCGTGGACACGTATACGGTGTGTTGGGGGCTCAGGTCCTCGAACTGGGGGTGGCGGCTAGAACCCGGAGTCTGAGTCGGGAGTGTTGGGGAGGGCGTCTGAGCCCCGCAACTGGGGAGCTGGGGGTAGGCGGGCTGCGATTTTGAGGAGTGGCCCTGGGATGGCGGAATCCGGGGAAGGGGCCTGGGCCGTGCAGCTCCAGAAAGAGGGTCTTGGGGTGGGGCCCAGGGAGGGGGCTTGGGAAGGGTACGCGTTTAGAAAAGGAGGCTAGGGTTGAGGAGAATCAGAGGATAAAGGGGGTCTGCGGAAGAGGGGAGTCGGGTTGAGGCGGAGGCCCCTCCTAGGCCTGGAGGGGCGCCGGCCGGGGAGGACGTGACAGGGTGTCCCGGAGGAGGGGGATTAAGGAGTGGGGCTTTGATGGATGGAATTAGGGGAAAGGGTCAGGGTGCTGTAGGCTCTTAAGAAGGAGAGGGGGCGGGGCCTTGATTTGGGGGGTGCCTAGGGGTTGCAGTTGAGATTTGCTCAAAAAGTGAAGGAGGGATCTGGGGCCTTCGCGCTGAGGCAGACACAAGAATGGGGGAGGGGTGGGGCGCAGACACCGGGAACTGAGGGGGTGGCTCAGGGCTGAAAGGTCGAGACCCAGGAACCTTAGGGCTCTTCGTGGCTTTAGAGTGTGCGGGAGTTGGGGCAGCGTACTGCCCGCGCACGCTTCAAGGCTGTGGGGGAGATGGAGGACAGAAAAGGGGGGCAGTTGCGGACTGTGATGGAGTTGGAGGCCCTCCGGGGTCTGGATAGGGTTGGGCACCAGGCCTGTGGGCCTTGGAGGCTGCCTAGCAGGGACTGGCCCCAAGGTGCGGGCATCCTGAGCACCTCCCAGCCTCCTGTCCTTTGTTCTCGGAGGGTGTGTGGTGGGGGCTTTGGCCCTGCCTTCACCCCACCCCCTTGGCCCTCATCCTAACCCTCCTCCTGAGGGTCATTTTTCTGGCTTTCTCCTTTCCTGGGCGGGAAGAGGGGGAGGGAAGCTGCCAGGCGGTGGAGAGGGGCTGGTGGCGGATCCTGGAGCAACAGGCTGGCCCTGGAGAAATGGTTGCTCCTCCAGGGAGGCTTCAGCAGAGCTGATTATTTTCTCCTCCCCCTTCCCTGCGTCCTGCAGAGAGGGGCGGGACCCTTGGACCAGGGGGCCTCATCCAGGTGAAGGTTGAGGTCTCTGAGCTGTTGGCTGGTTGGCCGTCACGCGTGCACTGCATGCAGCTGGAGGGTTAGCTCCCAAAAGCCTCCTCATTGCACAGGGCTGAGTCCCTCCTCTGAATGGATGTGGGGGGAGGTGGTGATCCAGGAGGACTGGAGGGTACCATTTCGTGTCCTTTTGTCCGGATATGCTGATTTGGGTATTATTAACACCCCTACCTTTTGTTGAACGCTTGCTACATGTCAAGCGCTTTACAAAGCATTTTGCGTGCATTACCTTTGATTCTTAAATCTAGCAGATTTTAAGCTGGAGGAACTGAGGCTCAGACAACTTAAGGCTAACAGTCACTTATATAAGTGACATAAATAAACCATAGCCAGGAAATGGCAGAACCAGATTTTGAACATAGGTCTTCCTTGACTCCACGGCCTGTTCCCTTCTGATAGGGCTTAATTGTCCATAACTGCTTCCCCCCACCCCCCCCCATCAGCTTCTTAGTGCCTTGACTCCTGGCTCAGCAGCAGAAATCACAGCCCTGAAGCAGCTGAAAGCGTTGGAAAAGGACTTGATTCTAGGATACAGTCAGGGCACCTGGGAAAGAATTACAGCAGAAAAGCTGGTCCTGCCAAACCTGACCCTGTTTTGCCTCTCTTAGAAGGAATGGCCTTCCTTTCCTGCAGCTCAGGTTGGATTGGGCTTTGACTTACATGAGGCTGGAGTTAAAAAACTAAAGAGAACGCTTGATATGATAGCCACCTTTTCTGTTTCTCACTGTTGGATAGAGCTCAGACTTATCCCATGTGCCTGCCACATCCAGTGCTAGGGCCATGGAGGAGAGGGGGCCTTGCTGCTCGTAAGGGTCAGGTGCAGAAGCTGGTGGGCAAGAGCAGCTTAACTTTGGCTTGGGGGTTGGGGGGGTCTGGGTGTGCTACAGCTATCGTTGAGGGTAGGGTGGCACTTTCCTTACTGCTGGCTGGGCAAGAGCTATCGGTTTTTCCTTTTAGGTTTACATCATCCAGGTTACTGATGGCAGCCATGAGTGGACAGTCAAGCACCGCTACAGCGATTTCCATGATCTACATGAAAAGGTAACCCTTGAGAGCTGGGATCCTGTGTCTCAGGGCTTGGGGGTTTTTAGGCCAAGCTCCCATTGTGCCTGTTTTAGGGCAAAACAGGCTCTGTGCCAGTTACATTAATAAACTGGTTTATTAATGTAACTGGCAGAAAAATTGGTGGATCCTGGGAGTTCAACCCTTGCATAAGGCAGTGTGCAAGGAGCATATTTGAACTTTAGTTTTAAGATTGTCATTTGTAGCTTGGATGTGACATGCCGGGACAGTTTCCCGGGGAGGGAACAGGCTTGAACTTGTTCCATCTGACTATACCTATTCCAGAACCTATGCTTTAATATCTGACTGTGATTCCATTGCTTCCTTTCCGTTTGGAGAGAGCTGCCTTTCTCTGGGTCATTTGCAGCCACAAGTATTTTGTTCTGGTTTGGAGAAGATGGTGATTTTAGGGGCCTTGAGGCATTATTTTCCTGAATGTCTCCAAAGCCTCCAGATGGAACTCCTCATCTGGAATTGTATTGGTATTTCTAGTGCTAATTAAACTTGAGGCCAAATCCCAGGTGCAGCAGTTTGATCATTAATTCTGGTACTGCTGCCAGGAGGGGCTGTGGAAGTCATAACAAGCACCTGCCCTCAGGCTGGTTCCCTTGGCCTTGCACAGTTACAGAACCTCTTGGTCTGTGGTTGACATTATGTTTGCTTACAGCTCGTCGCAGAGAGGAAGATCGATAAAAGTTTGCTTCCGCCCAAAAAGATAATTGGGAAAAACTCCAGGAGCTTGGTGGAAAAGAGGGAGAAGGATCTGGAGGTCTACCTCCAGACACTCCTGGCCACCTTCCCTGACGTGGCTCCCAGAGTGCTGGCCCACTTCTTGCATTTTCACTTCTACGTAAGTTTCTCTTGGATTTTCTCCTTTGCCTACAAGCCCACAGCCACCAAAACTCCAGGCAGTGAACCCTTGTAGACCTCAGCTTTGAGGAGAGGTGGGCTGGAGCTGGAGCCTGAGGTTAGAAGATGGAGGAGCATCCTGGTGGGGTTGGGGTAAGGACAGAGGCATGTTCATCAACGGATTTGCCTTAAATTAGACTATTGGCTGTGGCCACAGAGCGGTTTTCCTCCCCCACAAGGCGTTCTGTTTAGCACAAATGGCCTATGGATTTTTGAGCTACGGTTCCATCCAAATGGATGGGGTTAGATTAGAAACAGCTGACCCTCCGCATCGACTGTTGTTGAGTTGTTGGTTCCCAGCTCAAAAACTAATTAAGGGATCAGTCTGTGTTGGCAGAATATTGCCATCTTAGGGCATCGTTATAGTCCAGGGTGCTGAGTGAGAGTAGATAGTCTTCCTCCAGTGGGACTGTATGTCTCAGAGCAGCTCTGCACCCCCTTCTGGATGGAGGAACAACTGTCATGGGCTGCTGGTGACAGGATGAGTTGTCAAAATTCAAGGAGGGAAGTTTGGTGCAGTATGAAACCAAAATGTTAAAAAGCCAGCAATTTTATTTCTGAGAATTTATTCTAAGGGAAAAAACAGGGCGACTGAGAAAAGGATATGGGTACAAAGGTAGTCATTCCAGGATTATAACGAGATGTTGAAGACAGTCAAAAGCCCAACAGAAGGCTACTTAAAAAAAAAAAATTAAAGGGTACAACCATGTAATTAGATATTATGCTGCTAGAAAAATGACGGTGTAACTGTGGATTTGTTGGAAAACAAATATATTACTGTATGAAAAGAGGCTAGACAACAGTATTAGGGTATGGTCCCATTTTCATTAAAAAAAAAAAAAACTTGTATGAATATATTTGTGTAGGAAAATTCTAGAAGGTTATACATCAAAATACTAGGAGTCTTCGGGTGATAGATTTTTGGATAATTTACATTTAATTGTTTTCTCTTTGTGATGAAGATGGGGGATAAAACTCCTTTTTCCTTTTCAGGCTTGCCTTTTAGGAAGGGATCTGTGGGTTGTGGTCTTTTTTTTTTTTTTTTTTTTTTTTTGCAGTACGCAGGCGGGCCTCTCACTGTTGTGGCCTCTCCCGTTGCGGAGCACCCGCTCTGGACACGCAGGCTCAGCGGCCATGGTTCACAGGCCCAGCCGCTGCGCGGCATGTGGGATCTTCCTGGACCGGGGCACGAATCCGTGTCCCCTGCATCGGCAGGCAGATTCTCAACCACTGTGCCACCAGGGAAGCCCTGTGGGTTGTGGTCTTAAAGGCCCAAACTTATTTAAACAGTAACTGTCTTGAGGTATTTTCAGAGTAAGACAGCTGAACCTTTCTTGAAGTGTTAGAGCCTGGGAATTTGGTGATAGCACTAGCAATGGGCCTCTCGGCTTGGAGGGGCCACGTGGAAAAAAGGGTGGCATTTATAGATGGTAGACATATATGTATATATATCTTTGGATTTTGTTTGGCATATACCAGTAATGTATGTGGTTGGCAGTAGTTTCCTGTTGTAGCCTTTTTTTTTTTCTTTTTCTTTCCTTATGTGAAAAGAAATGTCCATTCCTTATGCGAGTCTTTCAGATAAACTTAACTGGTTAGTATTTTAAGAAATGCTGTAATTTAACAAAGTGTTTTTTTTTTTTTTTCTTGCGGTACGCGGGCCTCTCACCGTTGTGGCCTCTCCTGTTGCGGAGCACAGGCTCCGGAAACGCAGGGAGAGCAGCCGTGGCTCACGGGCCCAGCCGCTCCGCGGCATGTGGGATCCTCCCGGACCCGGGCACGAACCCGCATTCCCTGCAGGGGCAGGCGGACTCTCAACCACTGCGCCACCAGGGAAGCCCCAAGAAAGTTTTGTTTGGCTATTTAGGTTTAAAACTTGATAAGCAGCCCTTTGAAATTATAATTCATTGCTTAAGACCTGGGCCTTTGAGGAGGTCTCCTGGATACCTCTGAGCATGGAAAGGCCTGGACTGTTCTTTTGAGATAGGTTTGCCTGAGATAGACCTGGGAGCTGCCCCACATCTGTGGTTCTGGTTTGAGGCATGCTCTACTGCTTGGAGCAGTTCAAACATATTTGAAATAACTGTTATCAAAAGGGCCACTTGGTTATATAAATCCAAGGTTTTAAAAAGTGATTGACCCATCATTAAACTGAATCAAGGTTTCTCAGCTGTGGCACTGTTGACATTTTGGGCTGGACGATTGTTGTGGCAGCTCCTCTGTGCTTTGTTGAGCAGCATCTCTGGCCTCTGCCCACTAGATGCCAGTAGCGTCCCCTCCCCCCACCCACCAAGTTGTAACAACCAAAAATGTCTCCACTAGTTGCCAAATACTGCCTCAGGGGCAAATTGTACCTGATTGAGAATCACTAGATTAGATCTTCAAATGACTGAACAAACAGGGTCCAAAAGATTTGTCAGCCTTTTTTATAGGCTGGAAGCCCTTAGGGAGTATTTCTGATAACCTTTACCCCATCAGTGTCCTCTCTGAAATTGTTCCCAGTGTGCTCCACCTCTTGTGGGGCTGACAGTGGACTGGGTGGATGCAGGGAACCCTGTTTGGCCGAGGTGTGGATTTAAAAATTTGAGATATAATTCACATACCATAAAATTCACTCTTTTAAAGTGTTCAAGTCCCTGGTTCTTAGTATATTAACAAAGTTGTGCATCTGTCACTACTATCTAATTGCAGAACATTGATCACCCCAAAAAGAAACCATGTACCCATCAGCAATCACTACTGTACTTAGTAATGTATGGATTTGCATATTCTGGATGTTTCATATAAATGGAATCATACAGTATGTGACTTTGTGACTGGCTTCTTTCACTTAGCGTAGTGTTCTCAAGGTCCATTCATATTGTAGCATAAATCAGTACATCAGTCCTTTTATGGCTGAGTAATATTCTATTGCTTGGAGACACCACATTTTGTCCATTTATCAGTTAATGGACATTTCGCTGGTTTCCACTTTTTAGCTTTTGTGAGTAAGGCTGCTATGAACATTCATATATGCTTTTGTATAGACCTATATTTTTATTTTCCTTGGGTATATACTAGGAGTAGAATTGTTGGGTTATATGGTAACTGCAAATTTTTTTCCGTAGTGGCTGCACCATTTTACATTTCCACCAGCAATGTGTAGGTTCTTATGTCCCCACACCCCTGCCAACACTTGTTACTGTCCACTTTTTTGGTAGCCATCCTCATGGGTGTAAAGTGGTATCTCATGGTGGTTTTGATTTGCATTTGGCTAATAACTAATAATATTGAGCTTCTTTTCATATGTTTATTGGTTATTTGCATATCTCATTTGGAGAAATGTATTTAAATTCTTTGCAATTCAAAAAATTAGGTTATTTTTGTTGTTGAGTTGTAGGAGTTCTTTACATATTCTGGATATTAGACCCTTATCAGAAATATGTTATGCAAATATTTCCTCTCATTGTGTGGTTTGTCTTCATTTTCCTGATAGTATTCTTTGAAACACAAAAGTTTTAGATTTTGATGAAGTTTATCCATTTTTCCCCTCTGGTCGCTTGTGTTTTTGGTATCATATCTAAGAAACTATTGCCTAATCCAAGGTCACAAAGAGTTACAACTGTTTTTTTCTTCTAAGAGTTTTATAGTTTTAGCTCTTGTATTTAGGTCTTTTAACCATTTTGAGTGAATTTTTGTACATGCTGTGAGGTTGGGGTGTGGTGTGAGGTTGGTAGTGTGAATTTTGATGTCAAGGAAGGAAAGCACCACTTCTCTCCCCAGCCAACTGAGATGGGGTGTCCAGAGGCCAATGCAGCCCTGTGTTGCAGTGAGAGGGCACACCTCAGCCCTGGCCTACTGCTGGGCTCTCTCCCTCCAGATAACTCTGCCCTAGTGTTCCTGCACCCTCAGGGACAGACCGCATCCCAGAGCCCCTAGAGCAGATGGCTTCAAATTCAGTAAAGTGGAATCCCACGGAGAATTTCAGCACACACTGCTTTGGGGCAGGATGTCTGACAGGCAGGCAGAGTTGAGTTTGTCTCCCAGCCCTTCTGCTTCCTGACAGTTTATTCCAAGGCAGTCATTTTAACCCCTGTGTCCCAGTTCCTCTTGTGAGAAATGATTCCGGGCTCTTGAGGATTGCAGGAGACCATGCGGTGAAGGTGAAGGACCGAGAAGAGCGATGGGCCCGTGGCAGGGGCTCACCAGGTCCCAGCCAGTGCCAGCTCTCCTAGTTAGGAAAGGCACTCACTTCTTGTCAACGGTAGTATTTATATCATTTTCTTACTTTAAAACTAGTTGGCTAGAACAAAGCCACTTTTTGAAATTTGAAATCAGGAGATAGGATAGAACTGTTACCATCTTAAAGGCAGCCTTTGGTGATTTGTTTTAGTTGCAAAATACAGAGGCTGTAAGTGATAACAGATATCTTTGCAACTTAGTTACAGTCTTGGAACTCTCCTCAGCCAAAGCTTAGGCTTGAATCTGTCCATCAGGAATTTTTATGCACCTAATATACCTGACTTCTGCTAGCATGCCTCACAGGCGTGAAATAAATTATAAAAGGACTCTCAGCCCTTAGTGTGTGTGTGTAAACCACACAGTGATGTGTAATTGAGTCTCCTGTTAATGTCCCACTGACACACACTGTGCTCCAGCCTGTGTCAGGCCGGACTGTCGGGCGGGACTGGGGTTATTCATTGAGTAGGGTCTGCGCTTTGGGGGGCAGTGGGTCGTGGGGTTCCGCATGCACAAACATGCTCAGAGTGGTAGTCGTCGAGCAGTAGCCTAATAGTCCATGGTGCATTTGTGTGCAGCTCACACTGCTGCCCAAGGCTGCAAACCAGCACGTGACCTGGCAGGTGGCTGATTGATTGGTCTGTAACACGTTTGGAGGTGGGTATTATAGTTTTTAAACATAGCTGGTTTTTTTTTAATTGAAAAAAATTTAAAGTATAAAGAATGTCTTTTTTTTTTTTTTTTTTTTTTTAATGCATTTCAGTTCAGACATTTGTGGGATCCTGAAGCACTTCAAGTCCCTTCAGCAGGATTGGGTGGGATGTGGGCGGGGTTACCTGGTCCACAGGTGACCTCTGAGCAGAATCTACAGGAGCTTAGACTGGGGCCTACTGTCCCCCACCCCCACCCCATTTCCTTCTGCAAGGGGCTGCTCACCTTTGCGTACAAGGCCACAGTTCAGCCAGAGCACCCTGAGGAGGCAGAGAACATGCTTCTCTGAAGACACCTGTGCTCTAGATTTGAGGGCTGAGGCATTTCTTTGTTCCTCTTTGATTAAGAGTCTCCCAAGGTGAAGAAGATCAGCCTTGCAAACTAAGTAGATACTGTTGCCACAGGGTGCACTTCCTGTGGCCCAAGGGCAGGAAAGAAATTGCTACATAGTCTGCTTTTTAGATTGTTCAGAAATGGAAACATGCTCTTTGCTTAGCATGAGCCCTTGGCTCTCACTGTCTCTCGGCTTTCTGTGTCTTCTGGAAATCCCAGCCCTATCTCCTTCCAGGACTGGTGTTGACAGCAGCTGCCTGGAGAAGTGTAACTTTGAGGGTGAGGGTTGTTGGGCACTAAGGGTGGACAGGGAACCCTTCTCCCACGGGAGACCTCCTAGGAGCCCAGTGTCAATAAGGGGCTGGAGAGGCTGGGCAGCTGCTCTTGGGGATTGGAGGTGGGTGCAGATCAGGCCTCTGGGAGCTGCTCAGGAATCTGTATCTTTTAAGAGTGTCCAGGTGTTCTGACTACAGGCAGGATGGGGAGGTGCTGATCTGAAGACAGGGCTTTGTTCTCAAAGGTGTAGGTAGATAAATGAGCCTTTGGGTCATTCCTAGGTCTTACTGATCTTCGGTTCTTCACAGCAGCCAAGGAAAACGTAACTGAGTTGTTGCAAGAGAGTGAAGTTGAACTTAGGAGTGAACTGATGCCCTCTCCTCTCACTGGCTGGAGCCTCTCTTGCTGAGAGCCTGCTCTGCTCCTCTGGTGTCCATTTTACATTTGACCCTGTGTCTTGCTAGACTCTGAGCCCCTTAATGCCGGAGCTGTGTTTGCTCATTTTTCTCCCTTTGGCTTTTTGTTCATGTGTGAGAATAAGGGGAAGTTATTCTCATTGTATATAAATTGAATTTCAAGAAGATGAAATAAACACATTTTATTTTTAACAAATACCTTAAAATACTAAAAGAAATTAGGGGAATGTTTTATAATCTTGAGGTAGGGCAAGAGGTCCCAGAAATGACAAAGGAAAAGAATCACAGGTTTAAAAACATGAACTTGACAAACCTCTCTGTGTCAGGAGAAACAGGGTGACTGTAGGTAAAAGGCATACACAGACAAGAAGAAGCTGTTTGCAATACATAAACAACATGTAAAGTATCCTTTATGTATAAAAGGTAAGGAAGAGAGGAGCAACTGAGAGAAAAACAGGAAAAGGACACCGTGTCTCCTGCAACCTGGTACCTTTTGAGTCTGGTAAACACGTGAATTGCTTGTCCTGGTGTCAGAGGTATTCCTGTGAGTTACAAAGGCGATTGTACAGCCTCCATCTGGACCTGTTTATGAAAGTCCGTTTGGCTGCCATCTGTCAATTAGTTACAGTTCTTACCTGCAGGATGTGGGGCTGCGGGCCCCAGGGCCCTGCTAATGCCATGGCTACACCACTGAAATGCTGAGGCAATTGGTTGTGAACAGAGAGGATTCAAGACCAAGTGCTTGGGAGTGGGGCTTTGCTAGTTTCTAGCCATGTAAAATTGAGAACTACAGCACCTGTCCATCTCAGTTTGCTCACCTGTGAAACAGGATTCAAAATACAGGCCTCCTGGCCTAAGGCGTTGGGAGGACTGAGCAAACCGCTGGGTGGGGAGTGCTCAGGCCATCGCCCGCCCGGTGTGAATTAGGACCCCAGCATGTTAGCTGTTTA
This sequence comes from Kogia breviceps, assembly GCF_026419965.1. Classification (NCBI taxonomy): domain Eukaryota; kingdom Metazoa; phylum Chordata; class Mammalia; order Artiodactyla; family Physeteridae; genus Kogia; species Kogia breviceps. The sequence continues at coordinate 36,757,317 of NC_081319.1, read as the reverse complement.
CTATGACTGAAGGCTTGTCCTTGTCGTGCCTCCTTTATCCCATCACTCTAAAAGGATATCCTTTCATGCCTCTTTCTCATGACCCTGGGCTGAGTGGTGCTGTTGCAGGGCTTGAAGGGATGGGCACAGGAAGAGAGCGGGCGCTTGCTCTTTCCTAAGATAACCTGTGGGACATGAATGTCAGTGGAAATGGTCCCTCTCAGGCAGGGTTAGCTCTGGGAGGCCCTTTTTCCCAGCAGGGTGATGGGAGCCTCTCTTTGAGAAGAAACAGGACTGTCTCTCTACCGTGCGTCTCCTGGGAATCTCCCAGGGCCACTCTGGGGAGCTGCTGGCTTCCCAGCCAGCTCTTGACATGGCCAAACTTTGCAGCCTCCCGGTCCTGGTGTTCTCAGCCAGTGCCTGAGTGGCCTTGGAGTCAGTGGTAGTCTATTCGGTTCTCCTTTGGAGGAGTCATTTCAAATGTCCCTTTATCTGGAAATATTGTTTACCTTTCTGAGCTCCTTGATTCATTTTAGTTTATTCTCTCCATTTTGTTTTACTTTTTGGAGAGCTGGCATTGCAACAGCAGAGGGGGTAGGTAGCTGGGAATGTGCAAGTCCCAGTGACTGGGAGCAGGTGGATTTCCTGACTGGGTTTTGTTTTCTCTGCAGGAGATTAATGGCATCACTGCAGCACTGGCTGAGGAGCTCTTTGAAAAAGGTATATGGCCAGGGGTCCTTGAAATACTGGGTGCAACTTGCCCAGCCCTGTTAGGCAGCCAGGGGCCCTGGGTGGCACAGAACTCCATCAGTTGCTCTGTGCCAAGTGAGTCCTAACCAGGGCCCACCTCCCTGGGGTTGCCCAAATCCCTGGACCTGGTCCACAGCCAGGCCTGCCCACCTACCTGTTCTGCAGGTCTGAGGAGCTGTATTCTTCACCTTAGGACCCCCCGGGTCCCTGTGTCGGGGGCTAATCCCAGGCTCAGGATCTATTCCAGGGCCTTATGGTGGAGTTCTGGAAGGTGGGTGGCATGCTGCCCTTTGCACCGGGTCTATCCTTACCTAAAAAGATTCTGATGGCAAACAGAAGCTGACTTAGGGTCGCGGGCCTGCCAGAGAGCACAGTAACGGTAGCTAAGATGTAGAGTGCTTGTGGTCTAGCCTTGTGTTTGTATCTTACTGCCTCCCCCTAGGAGAGCCAGAGAAGGACATTGAGGATAAGAGGCCCAGTTACCTGCCTGAAGGCAGGTAATATGGTTGGAAAGTACATGGTTGGAAGGAGCAAAACGAGGACCAAATGCCAGTCTGTCTGGCTTGGCTCAGAACCCCCTCCTGCTCTCAGGCCCTGTACTGTGCTGGCATCTTAGGCCTCACCTAACCTTAAGACGTCTGCATCTTGGAGGTTGCAGCGTGGGCCTGATGCCCACAATGCTGCCTGCATCAGCTTTCTCCTGGCCCAGTGCCTCAGATTTTTAACTCATCCTCACCTCAGGGAGGTTCCCCAGCTGCAAATTCCCGTGACCCTTCCCTCCTTTGTAATCACGTGTCCTGGATCTCCCCTGCGTGCAGTCAGCTCAGGAGGGGGGCCGCTCCTGCATTCTCAGGACCATGGCTTCTTCCTGACTTGGTGCATCTAATGGGTGCTGGCCAAGTGCTTGTCCACTGTTGGCCAGGTGTGCTGGTGCCCTGGCCGCACAATGGGGATGGGGCTGGGGCTCAGTGCTTACCCCATGGGCTATGGCTGTTGCAGGAGAACAGCTCCTTGGGGCCGGCGAGGTCTTTGCCATCAGGCCCCTGCAGCTGTACGCGGTCACTGAGCAGCTGCAGCAGGGAAAGCCCACGTGCGCCAGCGGGGATGCGAAGACTGACCTGGGGCACATCCTGGACTTCACCTGTCGCCTTAAGTACCTTAAGGTAAAGATGGGGCAGCTTGGTTGGGGAGAGCTACTTAGTCGTGGACACGCACCTCCTAGCCTGGCAGTGTGTGTCTGTGGAGACTCCCGTGGGCCCTGAGGGAAGGAAGGCTGCATTTGGTGATCTTGGCACTGTGCTTTCAGCTGTGAGCGCCAGGGGGCAGTCGTGAACCAATGGCCCCTCGCTTTAAACCTCGGCTTTAGCCTGCTTTGTTGACCGTGGAAGTGGTGAGTGGGAGTACATGCCCAGCCTGCCTCTCACAGCCAGGCGAAGCTTCGAGTGCGGTTTGGTAGTTGCTGTAGCACTGCCCTGTGAACATGGATGGGAAGTGGTTGTTACAGCAGCATCTCTAATTCAAGCCATTTATTTGGCTGTAGGTTTCTGGCACAGAAGGACCTTTTGGGACCAGCAACATTCAGGAGCAGCTCCTGCCTTTTGATCTGTCAATATTCAAGTCTCTTCATCAGGTAGAGGTAAGGCCCAGGGCCCCTGGAATGCAGGCAGGGCTGCGCCCTGTGCAGGATGGTCTTGCATTCTGACCATCCTGTCTTTGACTAGGGAGTGTTCCCAATATTGGGTGTCTGGATTTAATTTTAAGACACTGTTGCTTTTCAGTATGTGACAGATTCCATTTAGGTAAGTCAGGCCCATCTGAAGGCGGAGAAAGAGGGGCTTCTGCTACTCTTGGCTGGTCTGCACGTCCCCACCCCTGCAGCATTTGGACAGGATGGAGCACCAGTGCGCAGCTGCTTCTGGGCTTCCTCATTGTGCGAGTTGAGGTGCTGGGAAGCCATCCTGTGGGTCAGGCAGAGCCAGTTCCAAGTCTTTGTCTCCCAAAGCAGATCAGCAGAGGGTTTGGAGGGTCCTCTGCTCTCTGGCATGCCTACACCTAACAAGAAATACTTTGCATTACTCACTGCTAAACTCCTGGGTTCACAATACCAATTTTGTTACCACTTCTTAAATAAATGAGAGGGGACTCAGTAATGAATGATAAAAAATTTCTCATCTCAGCAATGAGAAATCAATACTTTTGTGTTCAGCCCTGTGCCCATGTCTGATGTTCACTCCTTGATGGAATCTTCTCAACCATGTGAAGTGGGCACTTGTATTCCCATTTTACAGTTGAGGAAACTGAGGCTTAGGGAGGTAAGGAAGTTTGGCCAGGATCACACAGTTAACGATGGGGAAGCTGGGATCCGAGTTCAGCTGAGTCTGACTCTGCAATGTGCTGGAATTGTCTCAGAGACCTTGAGGGCCATTCCCTTGATGGGCATTTATGCCTTGACCAGCACCGGTGAGTGGGGCTGGGAAGTGAGGGGAGTGCCTGGCTGGACAGGCTGAAGCTACGCCGGGCGGGGTGTGTAGCACTTGGGCAGGTGGCTTGAGGGAGGGTGCTTTGGCCTGTACCCCTCCCTCATCCTGCAGGGCTGCTGAGGCTAGTGAAGTGAGGCCGGTAAAGTCATCGGCTCTCCAGCTCTGGTGTCCCTGGCCCTCACTTTGTGTCCAGCTGCCAAGCCCCAAGCAGCCCTTCAGAGAAAATGGAGTTCATGATTCATCGTCTCATAAGCTACTTAAGAGAATGTTTAGTTAGCACTAAAAATTGGGGAAAGGAGAGACTTAGGGTTTAAGTCACCTCCTGCCTTGAAGGATTCGGGGTCACCGATGGTTGTACTCCTTTTGTGTATGGGTGATGAACACCCACTTCCCGGGACTTCTGGTGGAGCAGTGATGCCGTTTCTGAGACGTAGCTGTTCTTGTTCCAGATAAGTCATTGTGATGCCAAGCGCATCCGGGGGCTGGTCGCGTCCAAGCCCACCTTGGCCACGATGAGTGTCCGCTTCTCAGCAACTTCCATGAAGGTAAGCGCAAGCTGTTACCACCCAGGGTGCTGTCTGAGGGGCAGGATCCTGCACTGTGGTCTCCCCACAGAGGATCATGCGAACTCTGCTGCCATCTGTCAGGAACCAGAAGCCAGACTTTCCTCTGGGCAGCCGCACACTCATGTGGGACCTCCCAGTGCTCGACAGTCCCTGGGACGCTTCAGTCCAAAATCAACACTGTTAAACGAGAGATTTTAAGGAACTGGGTAACCCCTCCCCATGGAAAAAGCCACTGGTTTTTTAATAACCAAATTGTTTAGCAGCGGCGAGTGTCAGAACATTTATTAGGTAGACTGATAGAAATGTTTCTCTAAACGTAGAAAGCCTTGGTGTGGCACTTGTTCGTATCTTGTTCTCAGTGGACTTGAGTAGACAGACCAAGTTGTGTATGCTGGGCCCTGTTTGTATGTGAGTGACACAAATATGCAAACTGAGAGTGTAAGAGATCTCTTCTCTCTTTTATGGGTTGCATCTTAGTAATGTTAAAATTCTTCTAGAAAGAAACATTGTGGCACTTTTAGAACTTAGAGTGTCTGATCAAGATTTGGGTTTGGTGAAAAGTCTTTGTCTTGAGGCTACTGGCTGAAAGGAGGAGGCTTGTGTCCGGCAGCCTTGCCTCTCTGGGAGTCACTTCCTGCTGCCTGGCTCAAGGAGCCCAAGATGATCCATTGAAGGAGGAGAGGTCTTATCAAAGGGCATCAGAAATCGAAACAAAGAGGCCTGCCTGCCTCCCTCCCCTTGGATGGTGCCCCTGTGCTCCGTGCTGCTCCCGTCTCAGGACTGCTGGATTTTACCTTGTGAAGTACTGATTAAAGGGCTTACTGTCCACCATGGGGACCACAGTGCCAGCTTGTAAAGCACAGTTGCCTGGGAACACTGCAAATTCTGACCTTCAGTCTCTGAGATTTAAGCCAGAAAAGGCATCACCATATAATGAGGCTCTTGGGAGCTGGAAAAGCATTTGCTCAAGTAGGGCCAGAACATATTCCAAGTGGCTGTTATGTTTCTGAACTCTTCAGTTATTTCACAATCATTTCAAGGCATGAACCAAAAGCCCCATTTTAATGCAAGTTCACTTCCACATACTAAATATGCTCCAGCCCTTCCTGAAATTTTGCAATGACTGTGTTCCCAATCAGTGTTGCATGAGGGCCCACGTGTGGTGCTCACCAGATGTTCTTACACAGGAAGTCCTCGTTCCTGAAGCCTCAGAATTTGATGAGTGGGAGCCAGCAGGCGCAGCACTGGAGGGCACTGTGACTGCCGTCATCCCCACGTGGCAGGTGCTGACCGCTCTGGACTTGAGTCACAACAGCATCTCTGAGATCGATGAGTCTGTGGTACGCTCTCCATGGCCTGATCAGACCCTGGGGTTGGGTATTTAACCTGGCTTTTCCTAGAAGGACCACCGAAAACCTGTACCCAGTGCTCTGTGCATTGCCTGCAATTTTTAAGTTAATTTCAAAAATGGGGTTATTTAAACGAGGTGAGGAGTGCTTAGAACCAAATGAAGTGTATTAATTGCATGTACATTTGATAGAACAGAAACACAGTAAGTGGTAAAATTTATTCCCAAGGACTGTAGCAGAAAAATCAGTCTATAGGTTCCAGGGACTTCCCTGGTGGTCCAGTGGTTAAGACTCTGCACTTCCACTCCAGGGAGCACGGGTTTGATCCCTGGTCAAGGGACTAAGATCCTGCATGCCGCGTGGCACAGCCAAAAAAAAAGAAAGGTTCCAGGTGTGCCCATGTAAGAGTGACATCCAGATGGTACTTGGGCAGTAGGACTGTGATTCTTGTACTTGTGCCTCTCAGTGGGTGTGGGTAGAGTTGAAGGACACACCTCCTTCTGTCTGCAACCTTGCCATTTGTCATTTTTACAAGCCAAGTGTTCCGTAAAAACAGTGGGTCATGCTCAGCACTGGAGTCCCTGTGTTATGTGTTCCTGAGGACGTGCTTCTGGGTGGACACTGGGAGGTGTCACGTAAGGGGCCCTGCACAGATGGCTAGCCCAGGAGTCCGTGGTCAGGAGGAAGCCTCCCAGGTTGTCTGTCCACCATGTCCAGGAGCCACGTGGGGTCCAGCTTCCTAGGTAACGTCATGTGTTATCTTTTCTTTCACAAGAAACTGATTCCAAAGATTGAGTTCCTGGACCTGAGTCACAATGGAGTGCTGGTCGTGGACAATCTGCAGGTAATTTGTGTCTTTAGAGACCATCATTGCCTGCAGGCTTCTCACAAGGTCCTGTTCTCCTGAGATGCAGCCTTGGGAGTTTGGCTGTACTCTGGGGTTTCTCTCATGGGCACTCGAAAGGTGTCTGGGTGCACCAGAGGTTTGTAAAGTCAGGGGCTGCTGCCCTTCCCTTTGGGTCCCAATGATGTACACTGAGCATTTGTTGCTCTAGTTCCCCCAAATTAGAAAAGATTTGTAAATACAAATTGAGTGTGATGAAAGTGATGTGCCTCCATTGTGAAGACGGACAGCCTCATTTTCAAAGCCCATGCCTACCCTGTGGGCCATGCTGCCCCTGCGGGGGATGCAGCTGGGCTGTAACCTGTGCAGGGAAGAGGGATTTCCCTTTGGAATAACTATCAGAGGAACTGGTCATTTTAGGTTGGAAGGCCCATCACACCCTTAATGTCAGTCCCCTTTCTTTGGAGCCTTAACCTTAACCACTTTACTCTGTTCTCAATGCTGCCACAGCACCTGTACAACCTCGTGCACCTGGACCTGTCCTACAACAAGCTCTCCTTCTTGGAAGGGGTTCACACCAAGTTGGGGAACATCAAGACCCTGAACCTGGCAGGCAACCTTCTAGGGAGTCTGAGTGGCCTGCACAAGCTCTACTCCCTGGTCAACCTGGATCTCAGCGACAACAGAATCGAACAGGTGAGCCGTGCCCCAGAAGGGTCTTGGGGTTCTGGAGTGGCTGTGCCTTGGCGTTGATCACTTTAGCAAGAACAGTGGGCTTCCTTTCTTTGACTGTCAAGTGTGTGGTCACCTTGCTGAAGTGTTAAAGAAGGGACATGGGAATGCCTTGCAGATGGAGGAGGTCAGGAGCATCGGCAGCCTCCCGTGTCTGGAGCATGTGGCTCTGCTGAACAACCCTCTGAGCATCATCCCTGACTACCGGACCAAGGTGCTGGCTCAGTTTGGAGAGCGGGCCTCGGAGGTAAGCTGCTCGGGGAGGGGTCAGCTGGAGGTGACATCTGCTTACGTATACTTGCCTGCTTCAGAAGGACGTCCTGACCGTGAGGGGCCTTTCAGATCTGGGAAGTCCGCTGCCTCCCTAGGAAAAGTTTCCCTCATGCATCTCCTCTTGGGGGGCCACCGGCTGCCTTGCTTCCTCAGTGGGCTTCCCCTTACCTCTGTCAGAGCTTCAGGTAGGGGTGCTCCCTAGGAACCAATAAGCACAGCCTGAGTGTGGAGGGACTGTCTTCAACTGTTAAAAAGTGATGGTTATTGTAGATAAGGGTCAGGAATAAGATATCTGAAATAATTATATTTCCTGGACAACCTCTGGCCATAAAGTCTGACCATAAATCTGAAGGGTTTGCCCACCTTGGCCAGTGTCACCCAGTCCAGTATCTGCTGTCTGCCAAGTGGCCGCCTGCTGCCCCGCCAGCCCAACCGGTCCGTCTCCAGGTTTACCTGTTTCCTCAGCCTCAAGCAGGCTTCCTCCACTCTCCCCAAATCCCAGGCTGGAAGATACCTGGGAGTCTTTTTGCATCCTCCCCCCAACCCCTCCATCTCTTTTCAGCCCCAAGTGCACCTTTCTCCACACTGTCACCAAGACAACATTCACAAGATGTCACCTCCTCCCCTCCCTCGCTCCCAGGCCCTTGGGACCTTCCCTCATTTGACCACACTGCTGCTCCCCACTGCCTGCCGGCCCACAGCTCCCTCCTGCACTTGCACGTGGGGTCCCTGCCCTTCTGCCTGCTTCCCGTGCCTTTGCCCTCCCAGTTCCCCAGCCCAGAAGGCCCTCCCCTTGCTCTTTGCAGATCTGAGTTCCGCCGTAATTGGAGGCTTACTTCAAGGCACCACCTTCCCCCCTCTCCCAGACACCCCAGAGGCCTTCTCAGTGGACCCTGCAGCCCTGCCTTCCCTTCCTGGAGAGGGACTTCCAGAACTGGGCTAGGCAGTGTGGGACCTCCCTGGGCCACTCCAGGGAGCTCCCAGATTGCTTCCATGGGTGGTGAGGAGCTCACTTCCCAACAGGCGGAGCCTCTGCAGCCTCCTGTGTCCTCACGGGGCCTGGCCCACCCCTCGGTGGGACCCTGCCATTCTGCCCCCTCCATGCTTGCCAGCACCTATGCTGATAGCCATTTTCTGGACACTGTAGGTCTGTCTGGACAACACAGTGACCACAGAGAAGGAGTTGGACACAGTGGAAGTGCTAAAAGCGATTCAGAAAGCCAAGGAGGTCAAGTCCAAATTAAGCAACCCGGAGAAGAAGGTGGGTCTTTGTGTGGGAGGTGGGAGGAGGGGTGGTGAGGAGCCAGCTGGGGAAGGAGCTGGCTTGCAGTGGAACTGGACCAGGGAGCACTCCGGGCCATGGAGTCCTGGCTGCACCCCTCGCCCCCCAGGCTGCATGACCCTGGGCTTTCACGCCCCCTCTGTTCTCGTCTGTGAGACAGGTGGCGATAAGACTTGCCGCATGGGGTTGCTGAGGGGTTAGTTAAGATCTCTTTCCCTGTCACTGATGTTTGTGAGAGCCATGAGCTCCTCACGTCTCAGGCTCTGCCAGGTTCTGTTCTCTTCTTCTGGATCTGTCTCCTCTCCCCGACTGACTGAGCACTTCTCTTTAGGTCAGTGAGGATTCTAGGCTCTCTGCTGCTCCGTGCGTCAGGTCCAGCAGCTCTCCTCCCACCGTGGCTCCCACCTCTGCCTCCCTACCCCAGCCCATCCTCTCCAACCAAGGTAATCACGTGTGTATCTTTCTTCCTGGCAGAGCTGCATGTGCCCTGCCTGGGTCCCCAGCTGGGCTGGCGTTGGGGGAGAGATGCTGGCACCTGTTCCCTACAAGGTTCAGGTGCAGGGAGGGCGTGGTGCTGTCTCCACCCCAGCCCCTCTCGGGGTGGCGCATGGCTGGGGGGTGCCTGGCTGAGGTTTGCTTAGTGAGGACTCCCAATTGCTCTGACACACGCATCCAGATCCTCTAGGGTACCACGGGGTGTGCTCTTTGAACTGGCTGCTGGCCCATAAAGACCCCACTGGCCCACAGGCAGTGGGGGCAGACTGGGTCCTTGTTCATGGGAACCCAGGCCTGGTTACTTCCCTAAGTCGGGCACTCTGATACCTGCTTGGGGAGCGTGCCTCATTGCCATGGCCCTGGTGTTATGACCCAGCCCCAAACGCTGTGTTGGTGGGGCCAAGATGGGCTGTCTGTGAACCCATGAAAGACCAATCCCTTTGATCCACCCACTGTCTTAGCGTTTTCAAAGGGCTTTCACCTCTGAACCCAGGCATCCTCGGAGATGAGTGAGTGAAGCAGGTCCCATGAGTGTCTGCTGGCCCGGCCCCCACGGAAGAGGGGAGGGTGTGCCGTCCCGAGTGGAGCCGAGGCTCGGGACACACAGGAAAGAACGCCGCCCACCCGGGCTCCTGGAGACGGAGAACTTGGTGTGAGGTCTTGGGGAAAACAGTTTGACCCTATGTTTCAAGAGCCAGAAAAACGTTCTCACCCCTTGACCTGGTAACCCCGCTGGTGGGGGTTTTATCTTAGCGGGATAAGATAACAGGGAAGTGGAAGGTGAGATGCTTAACTGTAGCACTGTTTATGCTAGCCAAACATGGGCCGTGATGGACATCAGAGAGTGAGAGGGAGATTAAGCTGTGGTCCAGAATACCCTGCAGCCATCACAGCCGAGAGGGGAAGGCTGGATAAGAAAGGAGAAGTGCTGGGTTGAGTCAGAGAGCCTGCGCAGGGCAGCGCACCGAGGTCACAGCCGTGGACGTGAGCCAGAGAGTGGATGGGGACGTTGGTGCTGGAGCAGTCATCCCTTTGCTTTTGTAACACTCTTGACTGAGAAATTTTGGTTTTATTTTTTTACGTAAAAGGGGAGGGCGTTTGTATCACTGTGAAGATGCTTCCCTGACCGTGTCTCCTGCCAAGGGGCCAGAGCCCTCCTCAGGCCCCCCGCCCCTGGGTGCCTGTGGGGGGACTGCATGGCTAGGCTATGGGGCCAGGGCCCAGCCTGTTCTCAGTCAGCGTTTGTTGAGTCGGGGAATGAGTGAGCCGCAGGCGGTGAGGGAGGTGTCTGCCCCTACAGCCGTAGCTGCGGGCAGCGCCCCCTTTGGTGGCAAAGCCTCTGCACCAGCCAGGCCCGGCCTCAGCCGCTTTCCTCTCTGCCCCTGCTCCTGGGGACATGCCATGCAGTGGCTCACTGTAGTCTTCCCCCTTGCCGCTACTGGACCTTTAGACGTTGTCTCCAGATCTGCACCTCTTATAAATAAAACTACAGTGGATGTCTCTGTGTGCACATCTCTTTCCTTTTGGTGAGAAAAACAAAGGTTGGGCCCCGTCTAAGCATTCTAATGTCCCCTGTCCCATTCTCTGAGTGGCCCTTTCTGACCACTTGTTTGTACAGACCACAGTCCAGGAAGGAAGCATAAAGACTGTCCCTATCCACATTTCCTCAGTTCCAAACAGGGCTTGGGTGGGTAGTGACAGGAAAATGTTCTTTTTCTTGCTAACGTGGAGGAATCCGCAGAAGTTTGTGTTCAGCCATGTGCTATTGGACTTTGCCTGCATGGGCGAGGATTTCTCCCTGGGTAGGGGAGCAGCTTTGTTCCCAGCCTAGTTCTGTAGAAGTGAACATACTTGTGAATGAAGTGGGCCCCCGGGGGTCTGCCTGGAGGGGCGCTGTCCAGTAAACACCAGGCCTCTGGTAATCTTAGGAGCTGTTAGCCAGCTTGTTGGAGCCATGGAGGGTTGTGGCCATAGGGACTGATGTGCAGAATGACCAAGTTGATTCTTCATCCAGGTCCAGGGCCTGAGAGGAGGCTGTAGAGAAGTGGTTAGGAGCAGGCACCTGGGCTGGGTCACCTGAGTTTGCATCCCAGCTTTCTGGCTGTGGTCCCTCAAGCAACTTGTTGCCACCCGAAGCTCTGTTTTCTCTACCCTACTTCATCGATTCTAAGATGCACACATTTCCACCTTGTGACTTCTCTGAAATTGAGATGCATCTTTCAGTCAGTGGCGTCTCATAGTCGCTGTCAGCCAGCTGGTATTCGTGATGGAGTTGTGTGAAAACCTTCCGTGGACACCTGCTGAGACCAAGATGGCACCACATCTACGCATCTTAGATTTGATGAGCTGTGGTAAATAACGGGAGGCGTGCATGAGCTAATGCTGCGGAAACACTTAGTACTGCTTCTGGTCCATCAGAAGTGTCAGTAAGGGCTTTCTGCCTGCGTCCTTTTTGGAGGGTGTCAAGATGACCAGGACAGTGCCCCTGAGGAGCTTGGAGCCTCTTGGGAAGATGAGCTGTACCCCCAAGGGAGAACAGGGCAGAATGATTTGGGTCATTTGTGGAAGACAGAAGTCTGTCTAGGGCAGAGAGGACTTTGCAGTGGAGTTGTATGTGAGGTGAATGTCAAAGGATGGTAGGATCTGAGCATGTGAGGGAGGAGGAGGGGGTGGATTCCAGGAGAGTACAGCACGCTTCATGCCTGGCTGTGTGCCTGCTGCCCTTCCTGCCTGTGCACAGCCCCTGCTGCTTTGCCCTGGAGGGTGTCTGGGCTTGGCCCATCTGCCTGCCTAGCCCATGGGCAGAGGACCTGAGCCATTGTGAGTTGTCCTGACCCCAGCCAGCTGGACGAGGGCCTGTGACCTCTGGGGTACTGAGTTCTCTGAGGCATTTTGTTGGGCCATGGTGACTGGTGGTAAAGCCAGGCTATGGAGGCAAGCCGTGGGCTCCTCCAGGTTTCTGCAAAACTTGGAGTTAATGCCCAGCATTCATCTAATCAGCTGCATTTAGGAGAAAGTTAAAAAAGATTGTACCCTCAACCAGTCTGGAAAATGTCTGGAGTGAAGTAATGGGCCAGACAAGCTGTAATAATAATACAACAGCGTCAGCAGGCTTCAGAAGCAGCCCAAGTGAGTCAGAGCGTGCTGTCCATGGGCGGTGGCCCAGGGGAGGGTCAGTGGGATGTGTCCTGTGGGAACGTGGGCATCGGTTGTCCTCGCCAGCCCTGGAGGAAACCCGAGCCTGCAAGAACGCCTGGCCTTCCGATGAGAGGTCTTGTGCCCCTGTGTCTGCAAAACTCCACAGGGATGCTGGGGTGGCGGGTAGGGGGACTTGAACCATTTCCCCATGAAGATGCTCTAGGAGCAAACACATTTAAGGCTCTTGGTGGACATATTGCTAAACTGCTCTCCAAATGGGTGGGGCAGCTTGCACCCCAGTGCCTGCCTCTGCCAGTTAGGCCAAACAGCCTGACCTTTGCCAAAGTGAGAGGCCAAACTTTCCCTTCTTTGATGGCTCGGGAGAGTGAACTTATATCTTGTGTTACGCCTGTTGGCCGTTCTTTTGTGGAATGTCTGTTCATTCTTTGCAGTCTCCTGATGGGATTTCTAATTTTCTCCCTCCATTTTTTGTTATCTGTAAGAGCGTTTTACAGATTAAAGATACAAACCTTTGACAAATGTCGTGAGCACTTTTTTCTCATTTCGTTTAGGTTTCGTTTTTTACTTACAGAAGTTTAGCTTTTATGCAGTCACACCTCAGTTTCTTCCTTTGGATTTAGGCTCAGAAAGTCTCTCCCTACCTGAGATTAGAAAGGCAGTCATTTGTTCTTATAGTTATTTTAAGATTTCAGTTTCAACATTTTCTTCTATAATCCATGTGGCTAGGTTTGGGGTCTGATTAGCCTCCAGCCATGCCAGTAGCCCGAGGGCCCAACCCCATTTGTTGAATGGCTGCTCTCCCTGCCCCACCTGCCCCACCTGCCCCACCCGCTTGCCCCTGGTCTCTCCAGGAATCATGTTTGTGCAAGAAGAGGCCCTGGCCAGCAGCCTGTCATCCACCGACAGTCTGACTCCTGAGGACCGGCCCATTGCGCAGGGATGCTCTGATTCCTTGGAGTCCATCCCTGCGGGACAGGTAACATCCTCCTCCTGCTTCTGGGGGTTGGTTACCTCTGCGGCCAGCTCTTCTGCCTGAAGCTGTCTGGAAGTAGGAGGTGGCCTGGCTGGAGTTGTAGCAGATGCTGCCAGTGCTTGGTGTGGCTCTGCTTTGTGGTTAAGGGTCTGTTCAGTTAGCATCTGTCATCTATCTGTCTCTTTCTTTGGACTGATGGGAATAGGCAGTTTTCTCTTACTGGACCCTGGGGGGCAAAGCCGCATAACCCTTAGTGCATGTGAGCAGACTCCCTGGGGAAAGTTCAGAAGGCCCTGGTCAGGGGGGCTTGTTTGGGCTCCACACCCATCAGGAAGTTTCTCCCCCTGCTGTCTGGCACCCCTGGGCCATTTTGCCTGTTTCTGCACGTCACCCACCCTGGTAATCTAGGAAACGCTGTGACTCTGTTACTTCTTCCGTGGCTGCTCCTGAGGGTCCCTGAGCTGTTTCCTGTGTGTTGGAAAGAAAGAGGACAGCAGGTGTGGTGCGAGGGGCTTGTTTGCTGTGTGCGTGGGGAGTGTGCTTGGTAGCTGGGCCTGCGCAGCCCTGTCTCTTTTCACCAACACAGTGTCACGGCCGTGTGGCACTGGGGCAGTGGGCAGAGTCCTCGCTCTGTCCCGACACTCCACTGCACTCTCCCTTCACCCTCCCTAGGGTCACAGCAGGAGGCTCCTGAGCCCTAGGTCTTCCCCGCTGCCCAGAGACCATTGGGAGGGCCTTGCCAGGCACTGCACAGCCTCTGCTCACCACGTCCTCTGCTGGCCTGGTACCAAGTTGGTAGATGGTCCACATGGACCCTGTGGGATGGCACAGGGAACATTCAGTTGCCAGACCCGGAGGTACAAGATGAGCTTGCGGAGGGCGAGAGGCTTTGGCCCAGGGATTGGGAGTGTGGGCTGGGGTCAGACCGACACAGTTGGGAATCTTAGCTCTGCTGTGCACTGGCAGGATGACTGAGTGAGTCTCTCTGCCTCTCTGGGCCCCAGGATCCACCCTAGGGTGGAGTGTGGGGATAGCAAGGAGCCTCCTGCTGGGCCATAAGGAAGTGCTCGGGGCCTGGCACCCGGTGAATGCCAGGGCATGACTGCGGCAGGTGGGGGCTGACTGCAGTTCCTTTCCTGGCAGGCACCTTCTGATGATTTAAGAGACGTGCCGGGAGCTGTTGGCGGTGCAAGGTAAGGAAGAGGCTATCGTGGGAGGCATTCTGGGCCTTTTGCACATGCTCTGTGGGCCAGTAGTAACCAAGATTTTCTTAAAAGTCTGTTTGCAGAAGTCCTATAGAACTATTTCTTCCATTAAATAAATAAACACAGCTGAAATGGGTTCTGGTCTGTTTCCAAGTTCTAATCCCTAAACTTTGCATTGACACATGTTATCCTACGCTAGGGGTCAGCAGGTCAAAGCCAATTTAGTCCACTGCCTGTTTTTTACAGTCTGTGAGCTAAAAATGATTGTTCCATTCTTAAAGGAGCGGTTTTAAAAAAACCAATGTGGGTGGGGTAGCCCCCAAAACCTCAAGTGTTTACTGTCTTTACAGAAGAGTTTCCCCAACCCCATTCTACATACCCTTTTTCACCAGGGCCAGTAGAGGCCAAGAGGCGCTTGAATTTATTTTTTTAAATTTTTATTGGAGTATAGTTGATTTACAATGTTGTGTTAGTTTCAGGTGTACAGCGAAGTGAATCAGTTATGCGTATATCCACTACTTTTAAGGTCTTTTCCCATATAGATCATTACAGAGTGTTGAGTAGAGTTCCCTGTGCTATACAGTAGGTCCTTATTAGTTATCTATTTTATATATAGTAGTGTACACATACAAACCACAATCTCCCATTTTTTTCCTCCTCCACTTCCCCCTGGTAACCATAAGCTTGTTTTCTACATCTGTAATTCTGTTTGTTTTGTAAATAAGTTTATTTGTACCACTTTTTTTAGATTACACATGTAAGTGACATTATATGATATTTGTCTTTGTCTAACTTCACTCAGTATGACAATTCCTAGGTCCATCAATGTTGCTGCAAATGACATTATTACATTCTTTTTTATGGCTGAGTAGTATTCCATTGTATATATGTACCAGATCTTCTTTATCCATTCACCTGTCGATGGACATATAGGTTGCTTCCATGTCTTGGCTATTGTAAACGGTGCTGCAGTGAACATTGGGGTGCATGTATCTTTTCGAATTACGGTTTTCTCTGGATATATGGCCAGGAGTGGGATTGCTGGATCATATGGTAGTTCTCTATATTTATTTTTTTAAGGAACCTCCATACCATTCTCCATAATGGTTGTACTGATTTACATTCCCACCAACAGTGCAAGAGGGTTCCCTTTTCTCCACACCGTCTCCAGCATTTACTGTTTGTAGATGTTTTGATGATGGCCATTCTGACCAGTGTGAGGTGATACCTCACTGTAGTTTTGATTTGCATTTCTCTAATAATTAATGATGTTGAGCATCTTTTCATGTGCTTTTTGGTCATCTACATGTCTTCTTTGGAGAAATGTCTATTTAGATCTTCCACTCATTTTTTGACTGGGATGTTTGGGGGTTTTTTTGATATTGAGCTGCATGAACTGTTTGTATATTTTGGAGATTAATCCCTTGTTGGTTGCTTCGTTTGCAAATACTTCCATTCTGTGGGTTGTCTTTTCATTTTTTTTTTTTAACATCTTTTTTTTTTTTTTTTTTTTTTTGGTGGTATGTGGGCCTCTCACTGTTGTGGCCTCTCCCGTTGCGGAGCGCAGGCTCCGGACACACAGGCTCAGCAGCCATGGCTCACGGGCCCAGCCGCTCTGTGGAATGTGGGATCTTCCCGGACCGGGGCATGAACCCGTGTCCCCTGCATCGGCAGGCGGATTCTCAACCACTGCGCCACCAAGGAAGCCCTAACATCTTTATTGGAGTATAATTGCTTTACACTGGTGTGTTAATTTCTGTAGGTTCTTATTAGTTATCTGTTTTATATATATTAGTGTATATACGTCAATCCCAATCTCGCAGTTCATCCCACCACCACCACCACCACCCCCTGTTGCTTTCCCCCCTTGGTGTCCATACATTTGTTCTCTACATGTGTGTCTCTATTTCTGCCTTGCAAACTGGTTCATCTGTAACATTTTTCTAGGTCCCACACATATGCATTAATATATGATATATTTTTTTCTCTTTCTGACTTCACCCTGTAGGACAGTCTCTAGATCCATCTATGTCTCTACAAATGACCCAATTTTGTTCTTTTTTATGGCTGAGTAATATTCCATTTTATATATGTGCCACATTTTCTTTATCCATTCGTCTGTCGATGGGCATTTAGGTTGCTTCCATGACGTGGCTATTGCAAATAATGCTGCATTGAACATTGGGGTGCATGTGTCTTTTTGAATTATGGTTTTCTCTGGGTATATGCCCAGTAGTGGGATTGCTGGGTCATACGGTAATTCTATTTTTAGTTCTTTAAGGAACCTCCATACTGTTCTCCATAGTGGCTGGATCAATTTACATTCCCACCAACAGTGCAAGAGGGTTCCCTCCCTTTTCTCCACATGTGGGTTGTCTTTTCATTTTGTTTATGGTTTCCTTTGCTGTGCAAAACCTTTTAAGTTAAATTAGGTCCCATTTATTTTTGTTTTTATTTTCATTACTCTAGGAGGTGGATCAAAAAAGATATTGCTGTGATTTATGTCAGCACTGTATGTATATATGTATACATATATTTATATATGTATACAATGTATATACAATATGTCTATGTATGTACATGTACAATACATATATACATATACAGTGTGTATATATATTTTAGTTTGCTTGTTTTTTCTTTAATTGAAGTATAGTTGATGTACAGTATTATGTTACAGGTGTACAATATAGTGATTCGGTTTTTAAAGGTTATAATTCAGTCATAGTTATTATGAAATATTGACTGTATTCTCTGTGTTGTACAATATATCCTTGTAGCTTTTTTTAATACATAATAGTTCATACTTCTTAATCCTGTACCCCTATCTTGCTCATCCTTCCTTCCCTCTCCCCATTGATAAACACTAGTTCTCTATATCTTCTTTGTTATAGTCACCAGTTTGTTTTATTTTTTAGATTCCATATAAAAGTGATATCATACAATATTTGTTTGACTTATTTCACTTATCATAATACCTTCCAAGTCCATCCTTGTTGTTTCAAATGGCAAAATTTCATTATTTTTATGGCTGAGTGGTATTCCATTGTACATAGGTACCACATCTTTATCCAGTCATCTGTTGATGGACACTTAGGTTGCTTTCATATCTTGGCAATTGTAAATAATGCTGCTATGAACATTGTGGCACATCTATCTTTTTGAATTAGTGTTTTGGTTTTTTTGGGGTATATACCCAGGAGTGGAATTGCTGGGTCCTATGGTAGTTCTATTTTTAGTTTTTTGAGAAACCTCCATACTGTTTTCCACAGTGGCTGCACCAAGTTATATTTCCACCAACAGTATATAAGACTTCCCTTTTCTCCATATCCTTGCCAACATTATTTGCATTCTTTTTGATGATAGCCATCCTGACACATGTGAGGTGATAGCTCATTGTGGTTTTGGTTTGCATTTCCCTGATGAGCATCTTTTCATGTGCCTGTTGAGTGCTGCCTATATTTTCCTCTAAGAGTTGTATACTATCCAGCCTTACATTTAGGTCTTTAATCCATTTTGAGTTTATTTTTGTTTATGGTGTTAGGGAGTGTTCTAATTTCACTCTTTTACATGTAGCTGTCCAGTTTTCCCAGAGCCACTTATTGAAGAGACTGTCTTTTCTCCATTGTATATTCTTGCCTCCTTTGTCATAGATTAGTTGACCATAGATGTGTGGGTTTATCTTTGGGCTTTCTCCCCTGTTCCATTGATCTATATTTCTGTTTTTATGCCAGTACCAAACTGTTTTGATTACTGTAGCTTTGTAGTATAGTCTGAAGTCAGGGAGCCTGATGCCTCCAGCTCTGTTTTTCCTTCTCAACATTGCTTTGGCTATTCAGGATCTTTTGTGTTTCCATACAAATTGTGAAATTTTTTGTTGTAATTCTGTGAAAAATGCCATTAGTAATTTGATAGGGATCACATTGAATCTATAGATTGCTTTGGGTAGTACAGTCATTTTGACAATATTGACATAGTACATCTCTCCATCTGTTTGTGTCATCTTTGATTTCTTTCATCAGCATCTTATAGTTTTCTGAGTACAGGTCTTTTGCCTCCTTAGGTAGGTTTATTCCTAGGTATTTTATTCTTTTTGTTGCAATGGTAAATGGGAGTGTTTCCTTAATTTCTCTTTCTGATCTTTTGTTATTAGTGTATAGGAATGCAAGAGATTTCTGTGTATTAGTTTTGTATCCTGCAAATTCACTGATGAGCTCTAGTAGTTTTCTGGTAGTGTCTTTAGGATTCTCCATGTATAGTATCATGTCATCTGCAAACAGTGGCAGTTTTACTTCTTCTTTTCCTATTCGGATTCCTTTTATTTCTTCTCTGATTGCTGTGGCTAGAAATTCCAAAACTGTGTTGAATAAAAGTGGCAAGAGTGGACGTCCTTGGCTTGTTCCTGATCTTAGAGGAAATGCTTTCAGTTTTTCACCATTGAGAATGATGTTGGCTGTGGGTTTGTCATATATGGCCTTTATTATGTTGAGGTAGGTTCCCTCTGTGCCCACTCTCTAGAGAGTTTTTATCATAAATGGGTGTTGGATTTTGTCAAAAGCTTTTTCTGCATCTGTTGAGATGATCATATAGTTTTTATTCTTCAGTTTGTTAATGTCATGTATCACATCGACTGATTTGTATATATTGAAGAATGCTTGCATCCCTGGGATAAATCCCACTTGATCATGGTGTATGATCCTTTTAAGGTGTTGTTAGATTCTGTTTGCTAGTGGTTTTTTTTAACATCTTTATTGGAGTATAATTGCTTTACAATGGTGTATTAGTTTCTGCTTTATAACAAAGTGAATCCGCTATACATATATCCCCATATCTCCTCCCTCTTGTGTCTCCCTCCCACCCTCCCTATCCCACTCCTCTAGGTGGTCACAAAGCACCGAGCTGATCTCCCTATGCTATGCAGCTGCTTCCCACTAGCTATCTATTTTATATTTGGTAGTGTATATATGTCCATGCCACTCTCTTCGTCGCAGCTTACCCTTCCTCCTCCCTGTGTCCTCAGGTCCATTCTCTACATCTGTATCTTTATTCCTGTCCTGCCTCTAGGTTCTTCAGAACCTTTTTTTTAAGATTCCGTATATATGTGTTAGCATATGGTATTTGTTTTTCTCTTTCTGACTTACTTCACTCTGTGTGACAGACTGTAGGTCCATTGACCTCACTACAGAAAAC
The DNA here is from genome assembly GCF_026419965.1 of Kogia breviceps. NCBI lineage: Eukaryota > Metazoa > Chordata > Mammalia > Artiodactyla > Physeteridae > Kogia > Kogia breviceps. The sequence continues at coordinate 36,738,040 of NC_081319.1, read as the reverse complement.
TCAATTTCGTTTCTTTTTATGGCCGAATAATATTCCATTGTATATATTTGCCACATTTTCTTTATCATATTCCATTGTATATATGTGCCACATCTTCTTTATCCATTCATCTGTCGATGGACACTTAGGTTGCTTCCATGTCCTGGCTATTGTAAATAAGCTGCAGTGAACATTTTGGTACATGACTCTTTTTGAATTATGGTTTTCTCAGGGTATATGCCCAGTAGTGGGATTGCTGGGTTGTATGGTAGTTCTATTTTTAGTATGTATGTATGTATTTATTTATTTATTTAGTTAGTTAGTTAGAGGTACGCGGGCCTCTCACTGTTGTGGCCTCTCCCATTGCAGAGCACAGGCTCCAGACGCACAGGCTCAGCAGCCTTGGCTCACAGGCCTGGCCGCTCCACAGCATGTGGGATCTTCCCAGACCGTGGCACGAACCCATGTCCCCTGTATCGGCAGGTGGACTCTCAACCACTGCGCCACCAGGGAAGCCCTATTTTTAGTTTTTTAAGGAACCTCCATACTGTTCTCCATAGTGACTGTATCAAGTCACATTCCACCAACAGTGCCAGAGGGTTCCCTTTTCTCCACACCCTCGCCAGCGTTTATTGTGTGTAGATTTTTTGATGATGGCCTTTCTGACTGGTGATACCTCATTGTAGTTCTGATTTGCATTTCTCTAATGATTAGTATGCTGAGCATCCTTTCATGTGTTTGTTGGCAATCTGTATATCTTCTTTGGAGAAATGTCTGTTTAGGTCTTCTGCCCATTTTTGGATTGGGTTGTTTGTTTTTTTTGATAATGAGCTGCATGAGCTGCTTGTAAATTTTGGAGATTAATCCTTTGTCAGTTGCTTCATTTACAAATATTTTCTCCCATTCTGAGGGTCGTCTTTTCATCTTGTTTATGTGTTCCTTTGCTGTGTAAAAGCTTTTGAGTTTCATTAGGTCCCATTTGTTTATTTTTGTTTTTATTTCCATTTGTCTAGGAGGTGGGTCAAAAAAGATCTTGCTGTGATTTATGTCACAGAGTGTTCTGCCTACATTTTCCTCTAAGAGTTTTATAGTGTCTGGTCTTACATTTAGGTCTTTAATCCATTTTGAGTTTATTTTTTGTGTGTGGTGTTAGGGAGTGTTCTAATTTCATTCTTTTACATGTAGCTGTCCAGTTTTCCCAGCACCACTTATTGAAGAGGCTGTCTTTTCTCCATTGTACCTTCTTGCCTCCTTTATCAAAAAAAAGGTGACCATATGTGAGTGGGTTTATCTCTGGGCATTCTATCCTGTTCCATTGATCTATATTTCTGCTTTTGTGCCACTACAATGCTGTCTTGATTACTGTAGCTTTGTAGTGTAGTCTGAAGTCTGGGAGCCTGATTCCTCCAACTCTGTTTTTCTTTCTCAAGATTGCTTTGGCTATTCGGGGTCTTTTGTGTTTCCATACAAATTGTGAAATTTTTTGTTCTAGTTCTGTGAATAATGCCATTGGTAGTTGGATAAGGATTGCATTGAATCTGTAGATTGCTTTGGGTAGTAGAGTCATTTTCACAGTGTTGATTCTTGCAGTTCAAGAACATGGTATATCTCTCCATCTGTTTGTGTCACCTTTGATTTCTTTCAACAGTGTCTTATAGTTTTCTGCATACAGGTGTTTTTTCTCCCTAGGTAGATTTATTCCTAGGTATTTTATTCATTTTGTTGCAGTGGTAAATGGGAGTGTTTCCTTAATTTCTCTTTCAGATTTTTCATCATCAGTATATAGGAATGTAAGAGATTTCTGTGCATTAATTTTGTATCCTGCTACTTTACCAAATTCATTGATTAGCTCTAGTAGTTTTCTGGTAGCATCTTTAGGATTCTCTATGTATAGTATCATGTCATCTGCAAACAGTGACAGCTTTACTTCTTCTCTGATTTGGATTCCTTTTATTTCTTTTTCTTCTCTGATTGCTGTGGCTAAAACTTCCATAACTGTGTACAATAATAGCAGTGAGAGTGAACATCTTTGTCTTGTTCCTGATCTTGGAGGAAATGGTTTCAGTTTTTCACCATTGAGAACAATGTTGGCTGTGGGTGTGTCATATATGGCCTTTATTATGTTGAGGTAAGTTTCCTCTGTGCCTACTTTCTGCAGGATTTTTATCATAAATGGGTGTTGAATTTTGTCAAAAGCTTTCTCTGCATCTGTTGAGATGATCATATGGTTTTTCTCCTTCAGTTTGTTAATATGATGTATCACATTCATTGATTTGCGTATATTGAATAATCCTTGCATTCCTGGGATAAACCCCACTTGATCATGGTATATGATCCTTTTAATGTGCTGTTGGATTCTGTTTGCTAGGATTTTGGTGAGAATTTTTGTGTCTGTGTTCATCAGTGATATTAGCCTGTAATTTTCTTTTTCTGTGGTATCTTTGTCTGGTTTTGGTATCAGGGTGACAGTGGCCTCATAGAATGAGCTTGCTTTGCAATAGAAGGAGAGGTGTTAACTCTTCTCTAAATGTTTGATAGAATTCACCTGTGAAGTCATCTGGTCCTGGACTTTTGTTTGTTGGAAGTTTTTAAATCACAGTTTCAATTTCAGTACTTGTGATTGGTCTGTTCCTGTTTTCTATTTTTTCCTGGTTCAGTCTTCAAAGGTTGTACCTTTCTAAGAATTTCTCCATTTCTTCCAGGTTGTCCATTATATTGGTGTATAGTTGCTTGTAATAGTCTCTTATTATCCTTTGTACTTCTGTGGTGTCATTTGTTACTTACCCTTTTTCATGTCTAATTTCATTGATTTGAGCCCTCTCCCTTTTTTCCCTGATGAATCTCGAGCTAAAGGTTTATCAATTTTGTTTATCTTTTTTTTTTTTTTTTTTTTTTTGTGTGTGGTACGCAGGCCTCTCACTGTCTCTCACTGTTGTGGCCTCTCCCATTGCGGAGCACAGGCTCAGTGGCCATGGCTCACGGGCCTAGCTGCTCCGCAGCATGTGAGATCTTCCCAGACTGGGGCATGAACCCGTATCCCTTGCATCGGCAGGTGGTCTCTCAACCACTGCACCACCAGGGAAGCCCTGTTTATCTTTTCAAAGAACCAGCTTTTAGTTCCGTTGATCTTTTCTGTTGTTTTCTTTGTCTCTATTTCATTTATTTCTCCTCTGATCTTTATGATTTCTTCTACTCACTTCGGGTTTTGTTTGTTCTTCTTTCTCTAGTTCCTTTAGGTCTAAGGTTAGGTTGTTTATTTGAGATTTTTCTTGTTTCCTGAGGTAAGGTTGTATTGCTGTAAACTTCCCTCTTAGAACTGCTTTTGTTGCATCCCATAGGTTTTGGATCATCATGTTTTCATCGTCATTTGTCTCTAGGTATTTTTTGATTTCCTCTTTGATTACTTCAGTGATGCATTGGTTGTTTAGTAACATATTGTTTAGCCTCCATGTGTCTGTGTTTTTTATAATTTCTTTTTCCTGTAATTGATTTCTAATCTCATAGCATTGTGGTCTGAAAGGATGCTTGATATGATTTCAGTTTTCTTACATTTACTGAGGCTTGATTTGTGTTCCAGGATGTGATCTGTCCTGGAGAATGTTCAATGTGCACTTGTGAAGAAAGTGTATTCTGCTGTTTTTGGATGGAATGCTCTATAAATATCAATTAAATCCATCTGGTCTGATGTATCATTTAAGGCTTGTGTTTCCCTATTGATTTTCTGTCTGGATGATCAGTCCATTGGTGTAAGTGGGGTGTTAAAGTCCCCCGCTGTTATTGTGTTACTGTCGATTTCCCCTTTTATGGCTGTGGGCATTTGCTTTATATATTGAGGTGCTTCTATGTTGGGTGCATGTATATTTACAATTGTTATATCTTCTTGGATTGATCCCTTGATCATTATGTAGTGTCCTTATCTCTTGTAACAATCTATTTTGTCTGATACAAGTATTGCTACTCTAGCTTTCTTTTGATTTCCATCGCATGGAATCTCTTTTTCCATCCCCTCACTTTCAGTCTATATTTGTCCCTAGGTCTGAAGTGGGTCTCTTGTAGACAGCATATATACTGGTCTTGTTTTTGTATCCATTCAGCCAGTCTACATCTTTTGGTTGGAGCATTTAATCCATTTACATTTAAGGTAGTTATCGCTATGTTTGTTCCTATTGCCATTTTTAAAATTGTTTTGGATTTGTCTTTGTTGGTCTTCTTTCTTCCCTTTTTCTTTTGTTCTCTTATGGTTTGATGCCTATCTTTTTTTTTTTTTTTTTTTTGTGGTACGCGGGCCTCTCACCGCTGTGGCCCCTCCCATTGCGGAGCACAGGCTCCGGACGCGCAGGCTCAGCGGCCATGGCTCACGGGCCCAGCCGCTCCGCTGCACGTGGGATCTTCCCGGATCGGGGCACGAACCCGTGTCCCCTGCATCGGCAGGCGGACTCTCAACCACTGCGCCACCAGGGAAGCCCCTGATGCCTATCTTTAGTGTTGTGTTTGGGTTGCTTTTTCTTTTTTATGTGTGTATCTATTTTAGTTTTTTGGTTTGCAGTTCCTGTGAGGTTTTGATAATAGCAGTCTACATACAAGGTTGTTTTAAGTTGCTGGTCTCTTGATTTCAAATGCAGTTCCCATATTCTGCATTTGTAGTCTCCTCATGGATGCTGGTTTTGACATCATATTTGTGTATGGATGGTTTCCTACTTAATTACTTTATGTTTGCATTTACCAGTGAGCTTTCCCATTTGTGATTTTCTTATTTCTAGTTGTGGCCTCTTTTTTTAACCCCCTGCCTAGAGAAGTTCCTTTAGCATTTGTTGTAAGGCTAATTTGGTGATGCTGAATTCTCTTAGCTTTTGCTTGTCTGTAAAGCTTTTGATTTCTCCGTCAAATCTGAATGAGAGCCTTGCTTGGCAGAGTTTTCTTGGTTGTAGGTTTTTCCCTTTCATCATTTATACTCCAATAAAGATGTTTGAAAGACATCTACCTATCTATATAAATATATATCTCTTGCCACTCTCTTCTGACCTTCAAGAGTTTCTGCTGGGCTTCCCTCCTGGCACAGTGGTTGAGAGTCTGCTTGCAAATGCAGGGGACCACGGGTTTGTGCCCCAGTCTGGGAAGATCCCACGTGCTGCGGAGTGGCTAGGCCCGTGAGCCATGGCTGCTGAGCCTGCGCATCCGGAGCCTGTGCTCCTCAATGGCAGAGGCCACAACAGTGAGAGGCTCGCGTACCACAAAAAAAAAAAAAAAAGAAAAAGAAAGTTTCTGCTGAAAAATCAGCTGATGACCTTATAGGGATTCCCTTGTATGTTATTTGTTGCTTTTCCCTTGTTGCTTTTAATATTTTTTCTTTGTATTTAATTTTTGTCAGTTTGATTAACGTGTGTCTCAGTGTGTTCCTCCTTGGGTTTATCCTGTATGGGACTCTGTGCTTTCTGGACTTGGGTGACTGTTTCCTTTCCCATGTTAGGGAAGTTTTCAGGTGTAATCTCTTCAAATACTTTCTCAGGCCCTTTCCCTTTCTCTTCTTCTTCTGGGACCCCTATAATGTGAATGTTGGTGCACTTAATGTCCCAGAGGTCTCTGACACTGTCCTCATTTCTTTTCATTCTTTTTTCTTTATTCCGTTCTGTGGCGGTGATTTCCACCACTCTATCTTCCAGCTCACTTATTCGTTTTTCTGCCTCCGTTATTCTGCTACTGATTCCTTATGGTGTATTTTTCATTTCACTTACTGTATTGTTCATCTCTGTTTGTTCTTTAAATCTTGTCTCTGTTAAACATTTCTTGTATCTTCTTGGTCTGTGCCTATATTCTTTTTCTGAGATATTGAATCATCATTACTCTGAATTCTTTTTCAGATAGATTACCTATCTCTAAAGGAGCTTGAATTTAATTAAATGTGAAGGTCCTAACACCCTCAGCCCACTCCCCACGGCTCTCACCTGTGAAGGCGACTGGGTGCCCCTGCAGGGGACTGTTGTCAAGTTAGTCCATGCCCATGAGCACTCATTGCTCTTGGGGCTTGTGGCCAGCGTCTGAAGGACTGAAAAGTCTTCATGATGTGTGCAGGATTGTGTTGGATGTCTGTGGTTTGGGCCCTGGGAGTGTGGTGGCCCCAGCCTTCCAGCACCTCAGCTCCCCACCAGGGTGCTTGCTAGGACCAGGCTCAGCTGTTTAGGAGGCTTGGGAGACCCATGGGTTGCTTCTTCAGGGCCTGGGGACAGCAGCAGGACTGGACATGGGAGGTGGGGACATCCCAGCCCAGCATGTCACTGACCTGGCTTCTTCCCCACACAGCCCAGAGCACACGGAGCCAGAGGTCCAGGTGGTGCCCGGGTCTGGCCAGATCATCTTCCTGCCCTTCACCTGCATTGGCTACACCGCCACCAACCAGGACTTTATCCAGCGCCTGAGCACGCTCATCCGGCAGGCCATCGAGCGGCAGCTACCTGCTTGGATCGAGGCTGCCAACCAGCGAGAGGAGGGCCAGGGTGAGCAGGGCGAGGATGATGATGAGGAGGAGGAGGATGTTACTGAGAACCGCTACTTTGAAATGGGACCCCCGGATGTGGAGGAAGAGGAAGAAGGTGGGCCAGGAGAGGAAGAGGAAGAAGAGGAGGAAGAAGAGGAGGAGGAGGAGGGCGAGGAGGAGCGCCTGGCTCTGGAGTGGGCCCTGGGCGCAGATGAGGACTTCCTGCTGGAGCACATCCGCATCCTCAAGGTGCTCTGGTGCTTCTTGATCCACGTGCAGGGCAGCATCCGCCAGTTTGCTGCCTGCCTCGTGCTCACAGACTTTGGCATCGCCGTCTTTGAGATCCCGCACCAGGAGTCACGGGGCAGCAGCCAGCACATCCTCTCCTCCCTGCGCTTTGTGTTCTGCTTCCCGCACGGCGACCTCACCGAGTTTGGCTTCCTCATGCCTGAGCTGTGCCTGGTGCTCAAGGTGCGGCACAGCGAGAACACGCTCTTCATCATCTCAGACGCCGCCAACCTGCACGAGTTCCATGCTGACCTGCGCTCTTGCTTTGCTCCGCAGCACATGGCTATGCTGTGCAGCCCCGTGCTCTACGGCAGCCACACCAGCCTGCAGGAGTTCCTGCGCCAGCTGCTCACCTTCTACAAGGTGGTGGGCGGCTGCCAGGAGCGCAGCCAGGGCTGCTTCCCCGTGTACCTGGTTTACAGTGACAAGCGCATGGTGCAGACAGCCGCCGGGGACTACTCGGGCAACATCGAGTGGGCCAGCTGCACACTGTGCTCCGCTGTGCGGCGCTCCTGCTGCGCACCCTCCGAGGCTGTCAAGTCTGCTGCCATCCCCTACTGGCTGCTGCTCACACCTCAGCACCTCAATGTCATCAAGGCCGACTTCAACCCCATGCCCAATCGTGGCACCCACAACTGCCGCAACCGCAACAGCTTCAAGCTTAGCCGTGTGCCGCTCTCCACTGTGCTTCTGGACCCCACACGCAGCTGCACTCAGCCGAGGGGTGCCTTCGCGGACGGCCATGTGCTTGAGCTGCTTGTGGGCTACCGCTTTGTCACCGCCATCTTCGTGCTGCCCCATGAGAAGTTCCACTTCCTGCGCATCTACAACCAGCTGCGGGCCTCACTGCAGGACCTGAAGACTGTAGTCATCGCCAAGGCCCCTGCAACTGGGGGCAGGCCTCAGAGCCCCCCTGTGGATGGCCAGCCTGCCGAGGATGGGGCCCGGTAAGACCGAGCATGGGGTTTTGGGGGCCAAGGGGCGGGAGGCTGGCTGAGACTACTCACCTCACCCAGATCTCCAGCACCCCCTCAGCATTGCCTTTGGCTCCCTCGGGCTTGTTGCTGGGCTGCTTCTTATCTCCCAAGGCTTCAGAAGAGGCCCAGGAAATCTGTCTTTCCACAAAACCAGGCTGGCCCAGTTCTCTGCCACTTAGAGTCCTGTGTGGCTGGGTCCCCAGGCTCCTGTTCCTACCTTGCCTGGCCCTCTCCACTGGGTCCAAGCATGGCCTCTAGGCATCATCCACACCTCCTTGCCTCCACGCTCGCAGTCCCGTGGCTGGCTCTGTGAGCTAGGGGGCTGCTTCAGACACCACCTGCCTCTGACCCCCAGCTCCAAGCCCGTACCCTTTGGTGAGCCACACACGCCTTCTCAGGAAGACCTGGGTTGATCAGGGGCCCTCTCTGTGTGTAATTTTGTGAGTCTGTTCCAAAGGAAGCTGTTGGCTGAGAGCAGCAAGGTCTGAGTGTGTGAGCTGGGTGATCACTTTGTGCAAAGCTCCTTTTCTTCTTTTGGGGAGACTGAAGTGCAGAGAGGGGAGGAGTTGGCAGCCCTGTCCTCTTTTTTTTTTTTTTAATTTATTTTTGGCTGCATTGGGTCTTCATTGCTGCGTATGGGCCTTCTCTAGTTGCGGTGAGTGGGGGCTACTCTTCATTGCGGTGCACAGGCTTCTCATTGTGGTGGCTTCTCTTGTTGCAGAGCACAGGCTCTAGGTGCGTGGGCTTCAGTAGCAGCACACGGGCTCAGTAGTTGCAGCTTGTGGGCTCTAGAGCGCAGGCTCAGTAGTTGTGGCGCACAGGCTTAGTTGTTCTGTGGCATGTGGGATCTTCCCAGACCAGGGCTGGAACCCGTGTCCCCTGCATTGGCAGGCAGATTCTTAACCACTGCTCCACCAGGGAAGCCCAGCCCTGTCCTCTTCTTCCTTACTCTCCTTCCCCTGCTCCTGCCCCCGAGACTGGCTTCCCTCAGGGCCACCTGGGGTTGGCATATAGTGGCTTGTGGGGGGCCATGGTCACACCCACAGGTTCACCCGTGCCTGGGGCTCAAGAGGCACCCTTTGCCCTTCAGGGTGCCCCTTTCTCCTATTACTGCTCCCAATGTCATGTATGCTGGGGCTTCCCTACCTGGGCAAGAAAGCCCTTTGTTTGTTGGCCTTCCTGTCCCATGAGACACGGTGTAGCTCACTTTCTCTTCCATCCTGGTGGACAGTGGAGACCCTGCCCTCGCGCCAGCATCTCACAGGGCATGCCTTCTCTCTCCAACCCATCCCCTCAGCTGATGTTCACAAAGGTCATCAAGCATATTCTTGGCTGAATCAGGGACCCCTTTTAAGCCCAGCTCAAGTCCCATGCTCTCCATAGAGACCCTTGATGCCTCCAGGTACTGGAGAGCCGCTTATGCCAGAGGCAGCCTTGCATGGCCATCTCTCCGTCTCCCTGCCCCTATGATGAGGCTTCAGATGGTGACACTTTGTCTCAGTTTCCCTGCCACCCCCAAGCCTGGCTGGACCCTGCCCACAGTAGGGACTGCATGCAGAAAGCAGGCGCTCGGCTTTACCCCAGCAGAATCATCTCTGCCCCAAGACAGCAGGAGGACATCCCGGGGGGCTTGGGGGCATTTGGCCCAGTGCAAGATCAGGGCCCCAGGGGTCTCTTGCAACAGCTGGACTGTCCAGTTGAGAGGATGACATCTAGGACTCCCCGCCAGCATGAGCTTGGGCATGTAGGCTGGTATCAGGGAGCTCCAAACCTCTGTGAGGGTTCTTTCTGAGCATTGTTCAATCTCATGCTTGGAACAGACCAAAGAAAACCCAGTGTGGCCACATGCAGTGGTGGCCAAGTTGGTTGAGATCCTGGGCTACCTGAGGAGGCCTCAAAGGCAAACTGAGGAGCAGTTTGAGTATTTGGTTCTCAACTCCATGTTCCCCAAGGTCCCAGCCCTGGGCATCTTGGTCTGTGCTCTGGACTCTGTAGTGGCATTTCTGACACCTTTACCACCTTCTCAAAATGATTTTTCTGCCCATGAGCCACATCTGTCTTTCTCAGCCCTGCCCTATCTTCCCGTCTCCCCCTCAAGAGAAAGGGCCCCGGCACTTTCTCTCTGCTCTTTGGTCTTCCTATAAGGAACCAAGGTGAAATCCCCAGATGACCCCAGAGGTGGTGTGTGGTACATGCGTTTCCCTCACACTGAGGTTACACGTGGGATGTGAATCTGCATTTGGGACTCACGTGTTAATATTTTTCTTGGGGGATTGGGAGATGCAGCAATGAGCAGCATCTCCACGAGGTCCCGGCAGAGGCTCCAGCTCCAGCCCCAGCCCCAGCGGAGGTCCCAGCTCTAACCCCGGCAAAGACCCCAGCTCTGGCAGAGCCCTCAGTGCCAGCTTTGGTCCCAGCAGAGGCCCCAGCCTCAGCAGAGACCCCTTCGGAGGCCTCAGTGGGGGCCTCGGCCCTGGCAGCGGAGGCCCCAGCACAAGTGGAGGCCCCTGCCCAGTACCCAAGCGAGCACTTGATCCAGTCCACATCTGAGGAGAATCAGATCCCCTCGCACCTGCCTGCCTGCCCATCACTCCGGCACATCGCCAGCCTGCGGGGGAGTGCCATCGTCGAGTTCTTCCACAGCAGCGTTGCCGAGGTAGGGCCAGCGCGCCTGTGGAGGAAGGTGGCACTGTCGTCCTGGGGCCCCGGCAGGCTCACCTTGGGGTCAGCCTCAGGTTCCCAGACTTATGTGTGCTGGCTTTTCCCGCAGCTTCAGCTGTTCACAGCTTTGAAGACCTGAGTAGGGAGAACCTGGGGTGCCCTCCCCTGGCCAGTTGTTTCCTCCATCACTGCCTCCTCCTGCGGCCATTCCTAGCTTTGGGCCCCGGGCAGACCCCACGGCACACCGTCTCCCATCCCTCACCTCCTCTCTGCTTCGGAGTTTATAAATACGTTGACGAGACACAGTAGAGGTCCCATGCCTCCCCATCCAAGGCTGTGGGCCCGTCCCTGGGACGGCAGGTCACTGGTTAGTGGGGCTGGCGGAGGCCACCCTCCACAGAGGCCTGGAGGAGGAGCTGTGTGCCCCGGCCGCCCTGCTCTCCTGCAGGCCCCAACCCGGCCCCTCTGTGTCCAGGTGGAAAACGAGGAGCTGCGGCACCTCCTGTGGTCGTCGGTGGTGTTCTACCAGACCCCGGGGCTAGAGGTGACCGCCTGCGTGCTGCTCTCCACCAAGGCCGTGTACTTTGTGCTGCACGATGGCCTCCGCCGCTACTTCTCGGAGCCGCTGCAGGGTGGGCACTGGGGCCTGAGGGGATGGGCGGGGTTCTGTCTCTAGAGCCCCTGTGTCATGTCAGGCAGCAGCGATTTGGCTGCACTGGGCCGAGAATCTTTTCTGCGGAAGGGGGGTGATGACAGCACTTTCCTCCTTGAGCTGTCACGTGGGATGCGAGGCCAGGCATGAAAACGCCCAGTAAGGCCCCGTGAGTGCCCGGGACCCAGGCGTGCTGGGGGGGTGTTGGGCAGCCTCTGCCCCTTGGGGCCTTGATGGGCGCCTTAGCCAGTGCCCTGTCCTGGGGCTCCTGGTGTCTCCAGTGCACCAGGCAAGGCTCAGACTGTAGAACATGTTTCCCCGAGGCCATGTGTGCTCAGAGGTGGTGGGGGCTCCTTGCCAGGCCTCAGTGGGCCAGGCCATCAAGGGAGCCCGTTCCTGCTCCAGGCAGCTGCACACCTGGGAACCTTGTGCTCACCCAGCACGGCCACCACCACGTTCGTTCCCTTTCTGTCTATCACAGATTTCTGGCATCAGAAAAACGCCGACTACAACAACAGTCCCTTCCACATCTCTCAGTGCTTTGTTTTAAAACTCAGCGACCTGCAGGTAGTCAACGTTGGACTCTTCGACCAGTATTTCCGGCTGACGGGTGAGTGGCCACTGTGCTTTTGTCCTGTTTTGGGTGAAGGCCAGTGTCACCAGTGGGCTTCCACCTTCATATGTGGGTGCATTATCGCAGGCAGAGTTTATCTGCTCACAAGACAGTTCACAGGAGCGGGAGGAAGCAGCTTCAGGAACTGCTGAGAGGGCAGAAGTCACCCCCCAGGACTTGGAGCGAGAGACTGGGGACAGAGGCAGCAAAGTGCTGGGTGGGCGGGCAGAGTGGGCCCTGGGCTCACGGGCAGGATGTTTCTGACTCATACTTCCTGAAGAGAGAAAGCTAAGCTCTTTCCCTAATGCCTCTGTATCCCCTTCCAGAAAAATGTTACAGCCCTTCCGGCCTGAGAAATGGCCGTCTCCCCAGGCCCCGTGATGCTTCCTCAAGTGGGTCCTCCTGACCCTGGCTCTGTGGTTCTCAGGTTCAGGCTAACCTGCTAGAGACTAGAGATGGCTCCAGGGGTGGGGATGGGGCTGGGGGGAGTAGCGGCCTGCAACTGTGCTCGGCCCCTTCTCCCGCAGGCTCCTCTCCAGCGCAGGTGGTTACATGCTTGACACGGGACAGCTACCTGACACACTGCTTCCTCCAGCACCTCATGGCCGTGCTCTCCTTGCTGGAACGCACGCCCTCACCTGAGCCTGTTGACAAAGACTTCTACTCCGAGTTTGGAAACAAGACCACAGGTATCCCCACCCAGCTCGGGTCTCCTTGCCAACCCCAAGGGCTGCAACAGGCCCCGGAGCAACTTCTCTGTGCCGCAGCACCCTCTCTGCTTCTAGCTCGCTTGCACGCTCGCTCGCTCGCGCGCGCGCTCTCTCTCTCACTCTCGCGTGCTCGCTCTCTCTCTCTCTCTCTGTCTCTCTCTCTCTCTCTCTGTCTCTCTCTCTCTCTCTCTCTCTCTCTCTCTCTCTCTCTCTTATCTCTCTCTCTATCTCTTTTCCTGCTTAGTCAGCTAGGGTTTTCCATAGATTTTCCATGACAGAGTCTCTGGCCCGGCAAATCACAACCGTTCAGCATCTCAGTGTCTGCTCTTCTCTGAGGTGCTGACCTGAGGGTCTCTACCTGAGGGTGGGGGCTTGGAGCGCTCTCTCCCACTTCTGACAGACACGTGACTCATGCTGCCGTGTCTGGGTGGCTTGGGACTGCTGGTGACCTACCACAGGCCAGTTCCAGGCTTCAGCCCCCGTGGCGTCTCTCTCTGCAGGGAAGATGGAGAACTATGAGCTGATCCACTCAAGCCGTGTCAAGTTCACCTACCCCAGTGAGGAGGAGGTCGGGGACCTGACATTCACTGTGGCCCAGAAGGTGGCTGACCCAGAGAAGGCGCCGTCCCTCAGCATCCTGCTGTATGTGCAGGCCTTCCAGGTGGGCACACCACTATCTGGGCGCTGTAGGGGCATGTTGCGCCCCAAAACGCTCCTGCTCACCAGCGCCGAGATCTTCCTCCTGGACGAGGACTTCGTCCACTACCCGCTGCCCGAGTTTGCCAAAGAGCCGCCACAGAGGGACCGGTACCGGCTGGACGACGGCCGCCGCATCCGGGACCTGGACCGCGTGCTCATGGGCTACCAGACTTACCCACAGGCCCTCACCCTGGTCTTTGACGACGTGCAGGGCCACGACCTCATGGGCAGCGTCACCCTGGACCACTTTGGGGAGGTGCCAGGTGGCCTGACTAGAGGCGGCCAGGGCCGTGAGGTCCAGTGGCAGGTGTTTGTCCCCAGCGCTGAGAGCCGAGAGAAGCTTATCTCGCTGTTGGCCCGCCAGTGGGAGGCCCTTTGTGGCCGGGAGCTGCCCGTGGAGCTCACTGGCTAGCCCAGGTTGTAGCTGGCCCTTGCCACCTGCTGTGTCTGGCCTGGTGTCCACTCAGGGCCGGGAAGCAGGCTTTCTTTGCTTTTTTAAAATGTTTTCTCTTCTTTTTCGGTACCTTTGTTTGATTGTCCTCCCAGAGAATGTGAACATGTGTGTTCAGTTGGTTCTCAGCCTCCCGCGGATCTGCTGCCTGCCCCTGGTGCCGCGTGGCCAGGCACACCAGTTTCGTGTCGTCTTTCGTGGGACCGTTGTTAACGTGTGGTGCCGTGGGTCTGGTTTACTCTGTTACGTGTCCTTTGCTGAGATGTTAAGTCCAGTCTTGTTGCTGTTGCTGTCATTGTGGGCACTTGCTGCTAATTATGAAGCTGGCAGCAAAATGCACATTGAAAGCTCCCACCCCATGTAGTTTTCCAAAGGGGAGGCCTCTCCTGGTCCAGACAAGTGGGAGAGCCCCATGGGGGCAGGAGTCCCCCAGACCTTGGGGCTGAGAGGGCTGGGAGCAGGGGACCTAGAGCTGCCAGCACCAAGTGTGATTCCTGTTGCCTATTTTCTCTATTCCAGTAAAGCCAAGTTTGACACAGTCTGGGTCTTTTATTTCAAGGGCCACTGGGGTCCTAGCAGGGCATTGGTCCAGGGCGTGGTTGGCCTGAGGGGGAGAGGGTGCCTAGAGATGCAAGAAGGTCTTGTGGGAAAGGAAGAGGGGAGGAGCCTGTGAAGTGTAGGGCAAAGGGAGCTGCGTTCCCAGGGCCAGATGCTAGATGGTGTCTGTGGAGCCTGAGACAGGGAAGGTGTGAGGGGATCTTTGGACAGGGCCGTGCTGGGCTGTGGCTAAACGAGGAGCCTCAGGGCAAATGAGAGGAGTGAAGCTCCTCAGGTTCCCCTGGCATACCGGCTGCTGCCCTGCCACCCTTAGATCAGGAATGTCCCACCAGACCTGTTGTGAGGGTTAGGCCTGGAGTCTGGAACGGCTTACTCTGTGGGGTCTAGGGGTCTCGGGGTCTCACCAGCATGGCCTGCAGAGGAGGTGTGGCCCCAGCGGTGGATAGTGGGGAGGAGTGCTCTGTGCCTTCCGTGACTGGGTTCATGTCCTGAGAGATGGTTGCTTCAGGGAGCTCTGCTGAGGTAGGACATGGGATTTCTTTGGGAGTCAGCCCCTGTGTCCAGTCCCTCCTCAACCCATTTCTACCCCATAGCAGGGCCCCTGAGGCCCACTTACTTTCTCTCATCTTGGCCAGTCACGAGCCTTCGGCCCTAAGGCTGCAGGACCATTTTGGCCCGGCAGTATTGGGGAAGGGGGAGGGGCCAGCCAGGTTCCCAGGCCTGCTGCTCTTCATTTTTCCCTTCGTGCCAGCAGAGTGGGGATCTTCGCCTGGAGCACCCATCACCATCAGGAAGGCTGTGGTGGATGGGAGGAGCCACCAAGGGGAGGGTCTCCGCATTCACCTCCCCCCAGCTGGATCTCAAAGACCAGCCCCATGGCCCCTCAGCTGATGGGGGATGGGCTGCCCCCGACCAGACCTTTATCAAAGGCCCGTACGGATGGTCACCTGCCTGTCTCCATCTGTTACGTCATACATAAATGGGGATTTATAGACCAGAGGCAGGGTCCACCACACATAGGCCTTGCCACCTGGACTGCTGTTCCCAGGTCCCACAGCCCAACAGTTAGCAGCCGACCACAGCCTGGGTCAGTGAGCACAGGACCTAATGGGGGGAGTCTGTGCAGTGTAGTGGGGGGAAGGGTGCCCCGCAGGCAGCAGACCTCGGGTTGGATCTTCACACTGGTTAGCTGAGTGATCTTAGACAAATTCCCTAGCCCCTTTGAGCGTCCGTTTCCCCACCAGTAACAGGATAATAAAAGTGCCTGCGTTCATTCAGCCCACAAATCTGAAGTGAGCATCCATGCGTGAACCAGCCCAGCCCCTTCCCTGCTCTCCCATAGCTGACATTCCAGCGGGGGACAGAAAATAAACTAGTGTCAGCTGGTGGCCAGTGCTACGAGGAGGTGAAGGCTGGAGACCTTTGACCTGAGGCTGAACCTTGTGGTGAGTCCTTTGAGGATCTGGGGTAACAGCACCGCTCAGGGAGCTAGCTCTGTGGTTATGGAGTAGAAAAGCCTGTGATGGAACAGAGTGGGGGGTGTGGAGAGCAGGCACTCAGGTCAAAGAGGCCGGCCTGGTGCGGAGAGGGATCCGGGGCACGGGGCAAGCTTCAGGGCTGAGTGGAGAACGGATTGGGAAGGGAGGGCTACTGGCAGCAGGGAGGGCCCTCCGGGCGAGAAGGGTGGTGCAGGGACACATGGGGGATGGGGATCCTGGGCGGTGGAGGCTGAGCAGGGCAGGTGAGAGGGAGCAGCCTCCTGACTGTCCACTTAGCAGGGAGTTGGAGGTCTGCGTGTGCCCTCAGCAGCTGGAAAGGTAGAGGCAGACAGACCTGATTCAGAGGCTGCCCTCTCCCCCAAGCACCAGAACCCCCCAGAGCTTCTGAATGAAACATGCTGGGCTTGCAGGTACTTGGGGTGGGGAGTTGTTTGCATCTGCTCCTGAATGTGCTTCACGACCTCTGAAACACCCCAGGCTTGTGGCTAATGGTGGGCTTAGAGGCTGACACCAGGAGGAGGGTCCCGGGCCAGGAAGCCCCAAGCTGGGCCCAGGCGTCCATGCAGGGGTCAGTGGCCAGCACCTTCCCTTCCGCCTGCAGGCTGCTGATACGCAGGAGGAAATCCTGGCGGGTTCCTGTGGGGGTGAGCTGGCGGGGCCTCCCAGCTGCTTTTAAAGCGCCTGCCCGCCCTGTCCCGCCTGCCCGCCCTGTGCCTGCCTCTTAGAGCTCGTTCTCCACGCCGGCTGCCCCAGTTCTGTCCTAGACAGCGTGCCCGCCAGCCACCACCAGCCATGGCAGGGCCCCGGGACCACCTCCTGCTCTGCCTCCTGGCCCTCTGCCTGGCAGGCTCCAGCTTCATCGGGGGGCAGAAGGTGAGTGTGAGCCGGTCGCGGGGGACGTGACATCCAGGCCCTCCCAGCCAGTGGTAGGAGCAGGGAGGGAGTGCTCACAGATCAGGCACGGGGCTGGGGACATACAGGGCAGCTGGTGCTTGTCTGACCTTCTCTGACTTTGTCTGAGCTGGACAGAGGGCTGGGCTCTTGTGCCCACCTCCCCAGGCTGAGGTCTGTGTCTTGCTGCTTGGGGTGGCAGGGATGTGTCAGCCTGCCCTCCTCTGTGTCCGGCTAGCCAGCCAGGGGGTGTGGGCAGCCGTCCCAGGTCTCCCCAGCTTGAGGGTGGGGTATATGGAGCCAGAACCAACCCTCTGCCTGGACTGAGGCCTGGTGTTTCTGTGGCCCTGGCTTGGGGATGGGAGATGGGATCACCCCCAACCCTCACTTGGCTGACAAACTGAGAGTCTCGTGTGGACCACATGTAGATGTGCTGGGTGTGTGTGCATGTGTCTGTGCCCAGAGGCAGAATGAGGTCTACTCATCCCCAGTCCCTCTGGGCAAACTACAGCGAACAATAACGCCCTCAAGCCTAAGAACTGCTGTTCAAGTGCACAGCCCTGGGCACACCCGGCATCATCCCCTCAAGTCATAGCCGCTGAGCAGTGGGCCCTGTTGTTCTCCCCTTGAGGAAGCCAGAACCCAAGGATGATAGAGACAGGTTGGTCCAACTCCAGAGCCACGCTCCAGACCGCCATCTGTGGTTCCCCATCCGGCCATGAGGGAGGAGCCGACGGTCCCAGTGTGTGGCTGTCAGGTCCACATGCACAAGCCCCCTTTGGGATGCCTGTCTGCAGATCCACCCAAGCCCCATAGTAGGGACATTGTCCCAACTGGAGTTTCTGTAAGAGCCTCCCACCCTAGGCATGGAGACAGAGTCACCTGGCTGGGGCCTGTCTCCAGGTAAAAGACCCTCTCCTGTGAGGCCAAGTTCTCTTGGGACAGCTGCTAGTGTCACCAAATCACTAACAGGCAGACTGAGGTCCCAAGAGGAAAAGGACTTGCTCAGGATCCCACTGCCAGGCAGAGCCAGGACAAGAACCCAGGCCCTGTGCCACCCTGGGGCCTGCTCTTATCTGCCCTGTGGTCTGGTGAGGGGCCTCACCAGCTTCAGGGCCAAGTCAGGGCTGAGGACGGGCAGATCTGAGGCTGAAAAAGTGACAGTGATGGTGGAAGAGCCAAGGGTTTCAGGCTGTGCTGAGCCCTGCAGGTGGTTCCTGCTCCCTCCCTGCCTCAGTTTCCCCATGTGTACAATGCAAGGGAATTTCGAAGGCCACCTCCTCATGTTCTTGTGACAGAGGTCAATGAGAGGCCTCAGGCCGGAAGTTTTTCGTTGTCACAGACCACCTATAAGTCTGCCTTCTGGGCCTGGGGCTCAGACATCCTGGGCCAGGGAAGAGGGCCCTGGAGGGTTTTGTCAGGGATGCAGCAACGCTGGTCTCTCATGCTCCCTCAGTCCCTCAGCACTACCGGTACCTTGTGTAGCACGAGATCCACTGTAAACATTAGGGGTAGGAAACCGAGGCTCTGAGGGGGAGGGATGACTTCTGGGTCACACAGCTAGTGAGGAGCAGAACTCAAACACAGGAAGGTTCAGGCAGTAGAGGCAGAGAAGGCTTCCTGGAGGAGGGGGCTTAGCACCTGCCTATTCAAGTCTTTCACCAAGTGCCTCCTCTGCTAGGTGTATGCTGGTGCAGGTGAAGCCTGCGGTCTCAAGCTAGGGTTTGAAGGGAGAGGGGCATTGATCTTGGGCAAGGGGAAGTAGTTTGGGAGGTCCCTTCCCATCTGAGGGAGTCTGGGTTCTGGGCCCTGGGCACCAGCTTGGGGGAATTCTTCCACCTTTTCCCAACAGGCTAACACCTCGTGTCTCCTCAACTTCCCTAGCAGTGTCTCTATGGGATGCAGACATTGCAAAATCAGTTCTGGATTAGGACAGGGAGGGGAGCAGCACCCGCCTGGCTCAGACGGGTCCCGAGGTGCCCTAGGGAAGAAGGGAATCTGATTCAGCACTCGGCTGGAATCCAGCCTCACTCCACCCAGCGGGACCAGTGGCGAAATTGTCAGCCGGGGCTGATGCTCCTTCCAGGCCACCAGGCAGAGGGGTCCTGAATGCCCACTTCCGGTGAGGTCCCAGAGAGAAGTGTGACTTGTCCACTGGTTTACCCATCCATCACACATTTACAGATGCAACATCTCGTGAATGAGTGTCCACCCCACCACCAGCCACAAGGCTCCAGCTTCCTCCCGTGCTGGTGACTCACCCCCCACTTGACAGGACCGCCCCCTCTGCCCAAGAGTGAGGACAGTGCTCTCTCACTGCCCCTGAGCCCTTATTCAGGGCTGCTCTGAGAACTGGTCCCTGGGCCATTGGTGCTGACGCTGGCAGCTGTGTCTGGCTGGCCGGGTGGCCCTCAGGGGAGCCCATCACCTGCAGAACCTTTGCCCTGAGCCAGCAGCTGCCTGGCCCTGAAATTACCCAACTTCCTAGTCGCTCCCTGGCTCAGCAAAGACTGAGCCTCAGGGTGAGGAATGAGACCACAACATCCAGCCCCACAGCTCGGGCTGAGGCCGCCCGCAGCAACTTCCCTCTTTGCAGACCACAGAGGCAGGAGCGGAAAAGACCAAATCACAGCAGCTGGGAGAGGCCCTGGGACCTTCATATACACCAGAAAGTACTGAAGCACTATTTCTCCTTTTCTCTGGCTTTGAGAGCCACACATCTGTGATGTGTTCTAGGAAAGAGATGTTCTGGGTTTACTCCCTTTTGGAGCACAGTGTGTTCAGCACTTTTTAAGATTAGAACTTCTCAGCTTCTTCACGCCATGCCCCAAGCCCCTGAAAGCTCTCCTCATCAAAATGCACCTTGCTGTGGTCTTTTCTCCCACTGACAACCAAGAGTTTAGCTTCCATTCCTCCAGGGCCAGTGCAGTAGGTTATTGGGACTTTGTTGCTGTAATGGTAGCCCCGTTGATGGTGGACTTGGGGGAGCTGTGACAGGACAGCGAGTGGACTGCAGGCCAGGGCTTTCTTGGCTCTCAGGTGACCATCTCTTCCCCTGCCTCCACCTCTGTTCTCCATGCAGCAGCCAGACAGTCCATTTAAAACATACATGAGTCCTGGGTCTGCTCCGGACTCCACCTCCCCTCACTGGCCTGGCCTGGCCCCAGCCCCTCTCCAGCCTCTCTGCCTGTCTCTGCCTCATCACACCTGGCCGTTTGCTTCTTCCCACTTCATGACTTTCGCCTCACCTGCCCCCTCTGCCAGGAGCAGTGACCGTGACCAATTTTCATGCATCCTTCAGGTCCCAACTTAATTGTCACCTCCCTAGGAAGCCGCCTGGGCCTCCAGCCTGGGTCTTCTCAGCTCTCTCACTCCCAGCACTGCCCATCCCGTGATGGGCAGTGGACCCCTGGGTCCCGGCTGGCGTGTGGGGCTGTGGGCCAGGCCTGGACCAGGGCTCAGGGAGTGTGACTGCTTGGCCCAAACTCAGACCCCCTCCCACACGCCTGCTCACCCGGGCCAGCCTCGGGCATGGGGCTGGCTGCTGGGTCTCTGACTGCGGGGCACCAGAGAGGGCCCTGGGCTGGCCGAGGGGGTCATTTGGGAGCGAGGTGGGGACATGCTCAGAGCAGAGTGACAACTGGAGGGCCGGCCCCATGGTGCGTGGCTGAAGCTCTCATCCTGCCTGTGCCCAGGGGATGGAGGATGGCGTCGCCGTGTTCTCCTCCCCAACAGTGTCAGCCTGTCATTTAGTGTTTATGTTTATAAGAAAGGGGCGAATGAGCACTAGCTTGAGAGTCTAGGTTCAAGTCCCTGGGTGGCTACAGGTGAGGGCCACCCTCCTGGGGTTCAGTTTCCTCCTCTGAATCACCCAGGGTGGAACAAGAGGGCCAGATGTTCTTTGTGTCAGAAGGCAGAGACTCTGAGGCTTCTGGGCGTGCCTCCAGGCCTCCGGGCAGAGGTGTGTGGCTGTGGATATAGAGACACACTGGCAGGGACAGCCTGTGACAGGCCGGTTTCCCCCAGACTCAGGGCCTTCCCTGTTCTTACTGCCTCCCCAATGAACAGATGGGAAACGAGGGCCTGGAGAGGGGTGCTAGTCCTCGCTGCGATCAAGGGTCAGGGCTGTGTGCAGGGTTCAGGTCCCTCACTCCAAACACTGCCCATGCCCAGGTACAGTCCAGACGCTGCGACATGAAGACCAAGTTTGTCACTCACCTACCCTGCACCCCGTGCCCTGCCATCAAGAAGCGGGTGTGTCCCTCGGGCTGGCTTCGGGAGTTCCCGGAGAAGATCTCACAGGACTGCCGGTGCAGACCCCCACTCCACCCTTGCTTGCTTCCAGGGGTATCCCGTGGGATGGCAGGGGACCAGGAGGGCCTGGCTGGCCTGGGGAGTGAGGGCAGGGACTCACTCATCCACATGTCTGTTGGCTCCTCCAGTGGGACAGAGATAGGCAGGGAGGAAGGAGTAAGAATGCAGGGCAAGTGCTGTTTATTGAGCATCTACTATGGACCAGGCCCTGTGTTCAGATCAGGGCCTGGTGGGAAGAGGTCGTGGGACCAAGAGCAACAGAACCCAGTGTGGGGAGGCTGGGCTGGAGGCTGCTGGGGGAGCCCCTCCTGTCACCCTGCCCATCCTTGGTCCCCAGATACGAGGTCCAGCTGGGGGACTCTTTGTTGTCTGTGAGTGGCTGCAGCCTGGAGTGCTCGAAGGACGTGGTGCAGAAGGCCTGCTGCCCTGGCTACTGGGGGTCCCAGTGCTATGGTATGGGGGAGGGTCCCAGCCTTGCTTATGCCTCAACCCGCCTGCATTCCCCTTCAACTGGCTCATTTAATGGACAGCTGGGCCTCTTGGCTCTGGCTGCCCCAGGGGAGGGACCAAGTCTGGGGCCGCCCAGAGCTGCTGGGGTCAGGTAAATTGACAGTTCTTGGGGCAGAGCTGAGTTCTAGGCGGGGGGTGTCCACAGAGTGCCCTGGGGGTGCTGAGACCCCATGCAACAGCCACGGGACCTGCCTGGATGGCATAGACAGGAACGGGACCTGCGTGTGCCAGGTAAGGGCCCGGTGGGGCTGGGGTGGGGGGCAGTGGAGGGACTGCACTGACTCGGTGCATCCCTCTGCCAGGAAAACTTCAGTGGCTCAGCCTGCCAGGAGTGTAGAGACCCCAACCGGTTCGGCCCTGATTGCCAGTCAGGTGAGCGCTGGCCAGGCAGAAGGGCGGGGCCGATGTCCACTTGGGGGTCAGTGGGGACTTAGTCCCTACAGCCAGCCCCTACCAGACTCCCTCCCAGCCGCTCGGCCTCACACATCCCTTCTAGGGATGTGAGCTTTGCTTTATCACACCTCTAGCCCCTGCACATGCTGTTCTAGGAGGCCTCCTCCAGGAAGGCTTCCTTGAACCTCCTGGCTAGCCCAGGTGCCTGGTCCTGGGCTCCCACCACTCCTCTGGTCCTGCACCACAATTCTGTATTCTTGAGGTTGTGCCTGCTGGAGCTGAGTTCTGGAGATTCAGAGGGCAGGGACTCGACGTCCCTGTGTGCCCCTGGCTGAGGCTGGGGTCCCACCTGTCCCTGCCTATCCCTCCCAGTCTGCAGCTGTGTACATGGCGTGTGCCGCCATGGGCCACTCGGGGATGGAAGCTGCCTGTGCTTTGCTGGATTCACTGGACCCCACTGTGACCAAGGTGAGCAGCTGCTGGGGTAGCCAGTCTTTAGTGGCCAGAGCAGGAAAGGCTGACTGGGTGAAGGATGGGGCCTGAGCCTCAGCAGGACCTCTGCCTGCAGCCTCCCTCGGGGGAGGGGGTGTCATCTGAAACCTTCACTGCCCAGAGGCCCAGAGAGGATGGAGCCCTGGCCAAGGTCACACAGCAAATTAGGCAGAGCATCTTCGCTCCTGTGTTCCTTCCCAACCTGGGACTTTGAGCTGCTGTGATACTCTCCTTTCTCCACTCAGAGCTCCCCATCTGCCAGGCCCTGAACTGTCCTCAGAACTCCCAGTGCTCTGCAGAGGCCCCTACCTGCAGCTGCCTGCCTGGCCACACCCAGCAGGGCGGCGAATGCCTAGGTAAGTCTGGGAACTAGAGGCTAGGAGCCTCAGCTCAGGGTGATCATCCTTTTAAACCAGCAAGTACGATCTGGCCTTTTACAGGGAGGGAGAACTGTCCCTGAGGGAGGGAAATAGGGCCTATCTCCAAGGTCTAGATCAGCCTGTTCACCCTATCCCTGGACCAACCTGGATAGAGGCTGTGGAGGAGATGGGCCTCCTGGGTGCTCATCTCACTTGGGCTCTTTCCACTGCCCTGGCAGCCCCTGACCCCTGCCAGCCGTCACCCTGCTCCCCAGTTGCCCAGTGCTCCGTGAGCCCCAGGGGGCAGGCACAGTGTCGCTGCCCTGAGAACTACCATGGGGATGGAACAGTGTGTCTGCCCCAGGACCCATGCACCACCAACAACGGCGGCTGCCCCAGCAACTCCACCGTATGTCTGTACAAGAGGCCAGGCCAGGTGAGCTGGGGCCCTGGGCTGGGCCTGCCCCGCGGTCCCCCAGCTCGCATGGGCTGTGGGACAGTTGCGGGCCTCCTAGGAGCCTAAACTGCCCCATTTGTTAAATGGGAAGAGAATGATAGCCCGCTTCTGGGCGGGTGGCTGTGAGGACCCAGCAGAGCTCTGTGGGTGTGGCAGATGCCATGGTTCTCATGGACGTGGTGTCGTCCTCCCTCCCCTCCCGGGTGGGCCAGGCCTCCTGCTCATGTAAGCCAGGCCTGGTCAGCACCAACCACAATGCCTCCGCGGGCTGCTTCGCCTACTGCTTCCCCTACTCCTGTGACCGGTCAGCCACCTGCCAGGTGACCCCTGATGGAAAGACCAGGTGAGCACAGGCTCCTTGGGCTGGGCACCAGGGGCAGAGCAGAGAGGGTGGGCTTGGCAGGGGCAAGTTTGTGCCCGTGTGTGCCTCAAGGGCCCTGTGGGGATGGTGGGTGAGGGCCAGGAGGGGGACCTGGCCACGCCCCCACCCTGACCAGTTCTACCCGCACCCCCAGCTGTGTGTGCAAGGAGGGCGAGGTGGGAGATGGGCGTGCCTGCTATGGACACCTGCTCCACGAGGTGCAGAAGGCCAGCCAGACGAGCGTGACGTTACTGCGGCTGAGAGTCGCCTTTGCCATGCTGGGTGTGCGACCCCTGCCACTCTCCTGAGACCCCGCCCCTCACGCCCAGCATCCTTGGCAGACTCTCCAGAGATGCCTTATTTCTCTGCCCAAGAGCTGTGGAAGCAGAGAATGGACTGTGGTGGGGTGCATGATGGAGGTGGGAGCTACCCCCCCAGATCCTGATGTCCCCATTTACCCTAGATCTAGACCCAACGCCCCCCCTCCACCTCAACTCTCCAAAACCCAGGACTGATGGCTGAGGGCCTCCCAGACCCATTCTCATGCATCCTCTCCTGCCCCCAGACCAGGGCTGCCGGGAGATCCTCAGCACGTCGGGCCCATTCACCGTGCTGGCACCATCCATATCCTCCAGGACCATGAACGTGAGCCCCTGCCTATCGAGGAGTGGGCCTACTCCCTGGACCCTGCCCTAGGCTTCAGGGCCCTGAGAGTGTCCCCAGTGCACACTCTAGGGGACTGAGGCCTGGGAGGCCTCCTGTCCCCTCCGTTGCTTGGGCAATGGTCCCTGAAGAGGACTGCCTGCCCTGGGCCCACTCAGCACCCCCCCGTCCCCTTGTGCCCACAGGCATCCCTTGCCCAGCATCTCTGCAGACAGCACATCATCGCAGGGCAGCACATGCTGGAGGAGTCAGGGATCCAGCCTATACGCAGGTGGTGGACGCTGGCTGGACAGGAGATCACTGTCACTTTCAGCCGCTTCAGGGTAAGCAGGGACCTCAGCCTGGGGGCCAGAGGAGTCATAGGTGCGAAACACAGCCTGGGAAAAGGTGTGGAGGTGGGACAGAGGACAAGGGGTGGGTGTTTGGAGTCTGAGCCAGAGGTCTCATGTCCCAGCAGAAATATACCTACAAGTACAAAGACCAGCCCCAGCAGACATTCACCATCCACAAGGCCAACTACCCAGCAGCCAATGGCATCTTCCACGTGGTCACTGCCCTGCGGTGGCAGCCCCCACTGGAGCTCCCTGAGGACCCCAAGGTAAGCTAGTGCCTTCCCCTCCCCCCGCCCTGTGCCCCTGTGTGGCCTCTGACTCGCACTGAGTTTGGAGAGGGGGGCGGGGCAGTTCTGGGCAGGGCTGGAGCAGAGCTCCTTCCCCTCTGGGGCCCTCATGCTCATCCCTTCCTACAGAGGACCATCGGCCAGATCCTTGCCTCCACTGAGGCCTTCACCCGGTTTGAAACCATCCTGGAGGTGAGTTTGAGCGAAATGTCTTAGCCCATCTGATCTTTTGGGCCAGGACCCCTCATTACCCAGAATCTGCCCCACAGTGATCTGGGCTTCTGGAGTAGGACGGGCCTTTGCCCACACCTCCATCCTGGAACCTGCCCATCAGAATCCTGAGGCTCTGTGGTAGCATGAACCCATTGCCAATGTCACCCACCTACTTTTGGTGGGTGTTCCCTGCAGACCAAGGGCAGCAGGGCCCAGGCAGGACTTAGAGGTAAGGGTTGGCCACGGAATTCCCTGAGCCTATTTCTCACCGCCACAGAACTGTGGGCTGCCCTCCTTCCTGGATGGCCCTGGGCCCTTCACAGTCTTTGCCCCCAGCAATGAGGCAGTGGATGGCTTGCGGGACGGCCGCCTGGTCTACCTCTTCACAGCGGTAAGCTTGTCAGGGAGAAGGTGCCAGGGATACTGGCTCAGAGCCTCTAGCAGCCAAGCTCTCTCTCTCCTGCCAGGGTCTCTCCAAACTGCAGGAGCTGGTGAGGTACCATGTCTATAGCCATGGCCAGGTGAGAGGTCCTCTGGGAGGGTGGCTGGCTTACACCTGCCAGTGGGCTGTCAGAGGGTTTGTCTGCAGATTCTGGTCTTCCGGGGGGGCCCTTCTCCTCTCCCCGCCCATCTGGACTCTACAGGACAGAGGAGAGCCTGGGGACCAAGGTGTTAGCTGCGAGTCACCTGGGCAGGACTGGATGTGGACCCAAGGTGTGGCTAGTGCCCGACCTAAGGCCACTCTCTCCTCCACCCCAGCTGACTGTTGAGAAGCTCATCTCCAAGGGCCGGGTCCTCACCATGGCAAACCAGGTCCTGGCTGTGAATATCTCGGAGGAGGTGAGCTCCATGAGCACCAGGGATGGACCGGTGGAGGGGCTGGTGATGACCAGCCAGGTGTCAAGCCTCTTTCGGACCCAGCTTCGTGCTCCGAGCCCTGTGGTGGGCATGCCCTGGTTGGGGGTCATATGGGAACAGGCACAGATCAAATCCCTCTCCTGGGGCCCAACAAGCTGGGAGGGCTCCAAAGAGGAGGAGGGTGAGCACATGGGCAGGGGGAGGGGGCTCCACATGGCAGAAACCACATGGGTCAGGGTGCAGAGGCTGGAGCGGTTCTGCCAGAGCAAGAGATGTTGCCAGGGGGCGGGTGAAGAGGTGGCTGGCAGGCTGGGCCTCTTGACAGTGTGCTGAGTGCAGGGGCGGGGACTGGGCCAAGGATGCATGCTGGGCTCCACCACAGGGGCGCATCCTGCTGGGACCTGAGGGGGTCCGCCTACGGAGAGTGGATGTGCTGGCTGCCAACGGCGTCATCCACATGCTAGAGGGCATCCTGCTGCCCCCGACCATCCTGCCCATCCTGCCCAAGCTCTGCAATGAAGAGCAGCACAAGGTTGTGGCGGTAAGCGCATGGGACCCCGGAGCTGCTTGTGTCGGGGTCATCTTCCCAGGGAGAGGTGCCGTTTTCTAGTTCTCCTCAAATGAGTGGGTGGTTCTGGGGCTCGGGCACAGGCCCCAGTTTCACCTGGACGCCCCACACCCAGCCCTCAGCAGTCCTCCTGATGGTCCCTTTGCTGTCACTCACACATCTACAGCCCTGTTCCTAGCCTCCCTGCCCAGACCTGTGATGCTCTCACACTGAGCTCTCCCACCACAGGGCCTTTGCCCTTGCTCTTCCCTCTGCCTGGAACACCATCCTCTGGCCCTCCTGTGGTGACTGTCTCTCATACCTCAGTCCTTGGCTGAGTGCCTCTTTCTTAGGGTTTGCTAAATAAATAAACCGTGACTAACCCTTCTCCCTTCCTCCCCCTACCCTGCCCAGGGCTCCTGTGTGGACTGCCAAGCCCTGAACACCAGCATGTGCCCGCACAACAGCGTGAAGCTGGTGAGCATCCCTTGGCCCAGCTCTCAGGGCTGACTCCTGACTGCCCCGTGAGGTTTCTGCCCTGGGTCAGGGTGGGGAAGTGGGGCTGGGAGGCTCAGCTGGACCTGGAGGCTCAGCCCCACTGACAGGGGAGGTGCTGGGCCCAGGGGGCCAAGGTCCCTTGACCAGGGCTGCCTGGTGAAGGGGGCTGGCCCAAGACCCCTGCCTGCTGACCAGTCTGGCACGGCCCACCCAGGACATCTCCCCTGAGGAATGTGTCTACATCCATGACCCTACTGGGCTGAACGTCCTGAAGAAGGGCTGCGCCCACTACTGCAACCAGACCATCCTGGTGAGCCTGGGCATGGTGCACGTGTTCCCTAGGGATCTGGGGCACTT
Organism: Kogia breviceps; assembly: GCF_026419965.1. Classification (NCBI taxonomy): domain Eukaryota; kingdom Metazoa; phylum Chordata; class Mammalia; order Artiodactyla; family Physeteridae; genus Kogia; species Kogia breviceps. Next base: position 36,710,949 of record NC_081319.1, on the reverse strand, counting down.
GCTTCTCCTCTGGAGCCCCCAGGCTGGGGCTGGGTGGGCTGCTATCCTCAGAGAGCTGTGCTGCATCCTAATGCTGGAAAAGGTGTCACAGAGGGGCCTCGCCCACCCCCTTGCTCTAGACATGGCACCAGGGAGCAGAAGCAACCTGGGCTGGGGGGTCGACGTGGCTCCCGACGGACCCTCAGATGTGTTCTCTCTTACAGAAACCTGGCTGCTGCAAAGGGTTTTTTGGGCCTGACTGTGTGCAGTGTCCTGGGGGCTTCTCCAACCCCTGCTATGGCAAAGGCAACGTGAGTCCCCTCCTGCCCTGGAGTGAGGGGTGGGGAAGATAAGGGCTCCTTTCTGAGTTGGCCGGTGACTGGCTGTATGTCTGAGCAAAGCCTGCCTCTCTCTGGTATTGGGTTCTTCACATCGAGGCAGTGGAAGTTGGACCAAATTATGTTTATTTTAATTAGAATCAATTAATTAGTTTGTTACATTTATTTTCATAGGGGCTATTTGTCAATAGTTTGTGTGTGTTGTATTTTTGCCATTTTGTAATATCACGGTTGCTTTAGCACCTGGCTATGGAGGAACACAGAAGTTATGTGTTTCTAGGTTAAGCAGAAGTCAGCCATGAAGCTTCCAGGGCCAGGTGCCTTTTAGGGGCTAGTTCTTTGGCAGCATCAGTGATTTGGAAGGTCTCTTCCAGCAGGAGGTCTTCTAGGGGGAGCAGGAGCTCACAGCCTGTGGAGAGAAGGGATGTTAGGGAAGAGAATGTGGATAATCCCCTCCCCGTGACTGCTCTTGCCTCCTGCCCACCCCCAGTGCAGTGATGGGGTCCAGGGCAGTGGGGCCTGCCTCTGCTTCCCAGACTACAAGGGCATCGCCTGCCACATCTGCTCCAACCCAAACAAGCATGGAGACCAGTGCCAGGAAGGTGGGTGATCCTGGCCTAGGCCACCTGCCAGGGAGAAAAAGGGTCGCTTGGAAGTGGGACTGGGAGCTCCCAAGAAGGGAAATAGAACCTCAGGAAGAAGGGTTCAGTCCAGAGGTTATGGAGGAGGTTTTGGAAACACAAGAGTAGATGTCTCTTTTATCCATGCTGGGAATTGAGCCACAGTTTAACCTAAAGCATGCAGGATTTAGGTCAGGCATACAGAAGAACTTTCTGATGGTGGGTGTTGGGAGCAGGGCAGCTAGAATAGGGCGAGTGAAAGCAATGAATGCCCCCTCTCATTTCTTCCTCCCTCCCGAGTCTGGGATGACCTGATTTTGACCCTGCAGTCAGATCTATTCTGGCTGCCCCATTCCCAGCATTGCCCACTGCATCCTGGCTCCCAGCCAGCCCTGCCTCAGCCTCAGTTTCCCTGCTCCATCTCCTCCCTGCAGACTGCGGCTGTGTCCACGGTCTATGTGACAACCGTCCGGGAAGTGGGGGGGTGTGCCAGCATGGCACATGTGCCCCAGGCTTCAGTGGCCGCTTCTGCAACGAGTCCACAGGGAGCTGTGGGCCCACAGAACAGGCCCAGCAGTGCCACCCGCATGCCCGCTGCGTTAACCAGGGGGATGTTGCCAGGTGAGGACATGGCGCTTCCTCTCTGCTGCATCTGTGACTTCACTTGTCAGTTTGCTCACAGCTTCCAGAGGCTTACTGGAGGCTCCTCATTCACCCCCCACCCCCAGGTGTCTCTGTCTCGATGGCTTTGAGGGTGATGGCTTCTCCTGCACACCCAGCAACCCCTGCTCTCGCCCAGACCATGGCGGATGCTCGGAGAATGTGAGTCTGGCCCCTTCCTTGAAGTCCTGACCCACGGGCTCAAGGTGGGACTCCCTTGCCCTCAGCCTGCCACCCTGCAGCCCTGAGTCGTTTATCCGTGGCTCTCACAGGCTGAGTGTGTCCCTGGGGCCCCAGGCACCCACCACTGCACGTGCCACAAGGGCTGGAGTGGGGACGGTCGTGTCTGTGTGGCCATCGACGAGTGTGAGCTGGACGTACGAGGCGGCTGCCACGCTGACGCCCTCTGCAGCTATGTGGGACCCGGGCAGGTGAGGCTCGGCTGGCCTCGAGAGAGCAGGGTGGGGGGTCTCCATTCTAGGGGACTCTTCCCTCTAGCCCATCTGACTCTAGCAATGTCTAAGAACTCAAGCTCAGGGTCTCAAACCTCAGACACAAATGAGAATCCAGTTCTGAAATGTTGAGTCGTACAATCTGGAAGCAGTGGACAGGTGCTGGAAGCAATGTGAAGGTTGCAGTAGTTTTAAAGGAAGGCATGTTCGAGTGCCAGTCTAAGGCAGCATTTTTTCCAAGTCAGAAGACTGTGACTCCTGTGTCTCAGGGATGAGGACTCTCATAACCGAGAATCAATGAGTTCTCTGCTCTTATGGGCCACTGGGGCCGTTGCCTTCTGACAATTAGCTCATTCACCGACTCACTGGTTTCCCACATGTCACCAGGCACTTGTTACATGCTAGTTGCTGTTCTAGATTTAGGAATTCAATATTGAGCAAAGCAAGAAGAGACACCTGCCCAGGGAGAGTGACATCCCAAAATTTTTAGACTCACGGAAATCCAGCTCTTGGAATTTTGGAGTCTCAGACTCCAGTCATAGGATCTCAGAACCTGGAACCTTCCACATGAAGCACGTCAGGCCTGGTGAGCCTGAGGACTGGCTGGCATTGAAGAATCTAATATGCAAGTTGGGAGGCCAGGCCTGGCTGCTTCAGGGTCAGCCTCTGTGCAGCCCAGGCTTATACAGGGATCCTTGGCGCTCCCTGTCCTCCTGCCCCATGATTGTCTGGACCACCAGCCGTGGGACCTCAGCAGTGACACTTAGATGGGCCTGAGAGCTGGAGCTGCGAACTCTATCAAAAGCTTTACAGTTCAGAACTGAGAGTGGAATAAGCAGTTGCAGATGCCCCCATCGTGCAAAGAAGGGCAACTAAGATCCAGAGAGTCTCACTAGTCACTCACCTGAGGTGTGGACAAGCCCAAGGACACTGGCATTTAGCGGGAAGGATCAGAGCAGCCAAGCAGAGTGACAGGGTTGGAGGGGGGATCTGAGCGGCCATCCCTGGGGCTGGTCTTGGCAAAAGTTGCCCACTCATCACACACTGCAGACCTCAACAGCCTGGCTGGGCCCAGGCCTGAGAACAAAGAGGCCCTGAGGCTCCTGGATGCCCCCCTGCCAATGCCATCACTTCCTCAGACTCTTCCTGAGAGCCAGTCTCCCCTCAGGGCCTTAATCTCTGCATCTGGAACATGGACCTCCAAGGGTGGGGCTGGGAAAAGCTCCTCTGGGGTCTGGGCAGACCACCCCAGGGGACAGTGCCCATCGGGAGCTGAGCTGTGGAGGAGGAAAGGCTTTTGTGCTTCTGGTGAGATGAGGCTCTCTGCTCCCCAACCTCTCCAGAGCCAGTGTACCTGCAAGCTGGGATTCGCGGGGGACGGCTACATGTGCAGTCCCATTGACCCCTGCCGGGCAGGCAACGGTGGCTGCCATGATCTGGTGAGGGCGTGAGAGGGCTCCAGGCCCAGGGGAGGCTTCAGGGGTAGGGCTTGGCCGCAGCAGTGTCCTTGTCTCTGGTCAAGATTGGGATCTTTCTCAACCTCAAATCCAAACGCTGTCACCTGCTTGCCCATGGGACAGAGCTCTCACCCTCCTTATAAAGATCCCAGCCCCTGCCCTCTCCACCCTTGTCCCATGCTCCCAGCACCACACCTTCGGCCTGGCTAGCTCCTCCTGCTCTCAGCTCGGGCCTCGCCTGGAGGTCCGGGGCCTCCCGGATGCTCCCACAGCCCTGGACTTCCCTGACCCACCTGCCAGGATGGATTGGGGTGGCTCACGTTACATGCTCACTGGTCTTGGAGAGCAGGGCTGGGCACACCAAAGGAGCAGCTTGAATACAGACTGGATAGAGGGAGCAACAGATGGTAGGGATGGGTAGCTGGACAGGAGGACAGCAGGAGGATGGGCCAGAGTGAATGGAGAGATGGAGGATGGGTGCTGTCCAGTTTGCCCTATGGGTGCTGAATGGAGGCCATGTCACTCTGCCCCCCAACCCCAGGCCACCTGCCGGGCAGTGGGAGGAGGGCAGCGGGTCTGCACATGCCCCCCTGGCTATGGGGGTGATGGCTTCAGCTGCTACGGAGACATCTTCCAGGTGAGTGGTTTCCTGTGCTTGGGAAGGAGTCCTCTTGTGTAATCGGGGGGTGGGGCCACACTCAGGGTCATGGAGAGAGGGGGCTCAAGTCTGTCCCTAGACTGGTGACTTCAGCTTTTTCCCTCCCCTAAGGAACTGGAGGCAAATGCCCACTTCTCCGTCTTCTACCAGTGGATCAAGGTAGGATCGGATGGAATGCTGGGCTTGGGGACTCAGATCCGGGAGGCCACATAACAGCTCTAAGAGCTGGATGTGGGGCGCAGGCGTGGAGGCTGGGGGAAGTGATCTCAAGGTGGTGGCTGCCTTCATCACTCCTCCTGTCCCCCCCCACACCATGTGCACAGGGGGCCGGCATCACTCTTCCTGCTGACAGCCGAGTCACAGCCCTGGTGCCCTCGGAGTCTGCCATCCGTAGGCTAAGCCCCGAGGACCAGGCCTTCTGGCTGCAGCCGAGGATGCTACCGCAACTGGTCAGGTGGGCTGCCACGGCTGGGCTCTGGGAGGGGGCTTTTGTGTGAGACCCAGCCCCTCCCCAGAGGTCCTCAGCCTGGCATGTGTCCACCCTTCGGGGTGGAGCCCAGTTCCAGGGGTGTCTGTAGGTTACACTAACCTGGTTCCATGGCCCCCCTAAACTGTGCCCTCTCAGGGCCCATTTTCTCCAGGGTGCCCTGTCTGAGGAGGAGCTGGCCCGGCTGGACGGGCAGAGTGTAGCCACCCTGAGCCCCACCACACGCTGGGAGATTCACAACATCAGTGGGGTACGTGGTGAACTTGGGGCAGAAGAGGGGACCATACAGGGAAGGGGGTCTCGAGTGGCTATAGGCTTCTCAGCCCAGGGTCCCCGGCGATGTGATTGGGTCCCCTTGCCCGGCCCAGGGCTGAGCTCAGAGGATGTGCTCAGAACACATTTGCTGCTGGGTGGTGTCTTTGGGCCAGAGTGACTGCCCTACCAGGGCTTGTCTGTCCATCTTTGTCTGCATGTGCACACCTGGCCCCCTCATGCATGGGCTCTAGTGAGGGTCTTTGTGCCCATCTGGTAGGTCCTGAGTCTGAGGGTGTCCAGGCCAGGTTGGGTGCCTTGTGTCCAGCAGCCTCTCTGTTGGTGCTACACGCACTCTTAAGTGTCTACCTGTGTCTCCCTGAGCTCTGCCTGCTGCCTTCCAGAGGGTCTGGGTGCAGAACGCCAGCATGGACGTGGCTGACCTCCTTGCCACCAATGGTGTCCTACATGTCCTCAGTCAGGTATGGCTGGAGGGGTGTGTGTGCAGGGAACCTTCTAGGCGGGCCAAGAGGCAAGGATGTACTTGACCAGACCCCATGCTCCGTGCCAGGTCTTACTGCCTCCGAGAGGGGATGTGCTTGGGGGTCAAGGGTTGCTGCAGCAGCTGGACTCAGTGCCTGCCTTCCGCCTCTTTCGGGAGCTGCTGCAGGTAAGGGCAGGAGGAGGGAGTATCCTGGACGGGGGTGCCCTCCCCCAGGGGCAGGCAGAGCTGCTGGCTCCCCGGGTCAGGACTGAGGGCAAGAAGGCCCACCCCTGACACCTGCGCCCACCCCTAGCGCCACAGGCTGGTACCCCAGATTGAGGCTGCCACCGCCTACACCATCTTCGTGCCAACCAACCACTCTCTGGAGGCCCAGGCCAACAGCAGCGGCCTGGTGAGATCACTGGGACAGGGGCCACTGAGAGGGGTGGGTGAGCCTCCCATCTCATGACAAGGACACAGCGGGCGGGACGAACCATCCCGGGAGCTCGGGAGTCCTGGAGCCCCTGAGCCTCTCCTTCCCCCTCCAGGACTTGGACGTAGTGCGACACCATGTGATCCTGGGGGAGGCGCTTTCCACAGAGGCCCTGCGCAGGGGGGGACACCGCAACTCCCTCCTGGGCCCTGCGCACTGGCTTGTCTTCTACAACCATAGTGGCCAGGTTGGTGGTGGGGTGGGGGGGAGCACAGGAGGCCCTGCCCTGGGCACCCTGCTCTTGAACACCCCTTTTCTTTGGAGTTCCCCCACCTGGGCACCTCAGCCTCTGGTCCAGAGACTTCCCATCCTGGGAGACCCCCAGTCCACAGAGATACCCCAGCCCTGGAGCACCTCCCTGGCCTGCAGCCCCTGAGGGGAGGGTGGGGATGGGGTGGGGGCTGTTCAGCCTCCTGCCCTAACCCACAGCCCGAGGTGAACCATGTGCCGCTGGAAGGCCCTGTGCTGGAGGCCCCTGGCCGCTCACTGTTTGGCCTGTCCGGGGTCCTGATGGTGGGCTCAAGCCGCTGCCTGCACAGCCATGCAGAGGCCCTGCGGGTAAGAGGCTGGGGCCTGGGGAGCGCAGAGGGGCGGTCAAGAGCTGGAGGCTCTGGCTGGCCTGGCCGGCGGGAGGGACACTTGGTCAGGGGTGGGAGAGCTGTTAGCCCGCCCCAGAGGAGGGAAGGTGGGTTTGGAGCCCCTGCCTCGGGACTGCCTGACACTCTTCCCTTCTCCCCTTCAGGAGAAATGTGTAAATTGCACCCGGAAATTCCGCTGCACTCAAGGCTACCAGCTGGAGGTGAGGCAGGGCCCAGCACATTCCGTCCCTGCTTCACCTGCTCTCACTGTGCCCAAGGTGTCCGAGCTCCCTGGGCCCAGCTCTGCTCACCCAGGCATGGGAACCTGGAGCAACGTGAGCCGCTTGGCTCTCCTGCCAGAGGCCAGGAGGCCTGGGTCCAGGCCTGCCCAGAGGAGGCCTCACTCAGACTGGCGGCTTGAGACCAGTGACCCTTGGGCTGCCAGTCCTGCCTACCTTCTCCTCCTCAGCTCTATCTGTTGTGGTCCTTCCTTGACCCTTTTGCTATCCTGCTTACCTGTCTCACCCACTGACACTTGTAATCTGTCTGTCTCCCCATTCACTGCCTTGCCCCTACCTGAGCCACTGGCTGAGTCCTCCGGCCTGTCCCCTTTTCCAGGACACCCCCAAGAAGAGCTGTGTCTACCGGTCTGGCTACTCCTTCTTCCGGGGCTGTGCTTACACGTGTGCCAAGAAGATCCAGGTTTGCCCTGAAGCAACCCTCAGACCCAAGCCTTTGACCAGAGAGGAGGAGATGGGAGTGGGGGCCCAGGGCAGGAGCCGGAATTAGGCTTCAAAGGCAGAGGCAGGGCTAGGACTATGACGAAGCCGGGGAAGAAAGGCCTGGCAGAAGGGGAAGGGAGAGAGGTCTGAGGTCAGAGGGGCCAGTGTTTGTCCCTGTGGCCGTGCCTCCAGGGAGTGGGGATGGGGAGAGAGAGAAAGGGGCTCAGCCTGGAACTGACACCAGCAACCAAGCCCTGGGGGCAGCAACAGGGCAAGCTCTGCCCCTCTCTGTGGAGTCCGGTATGGCCTTTCCCTCCTTGAGTCCGTTTCCTCACCCCTGCTATGGAGAGGCTTGTAGAAGGCAGTCTCCATTTCTCTGGGTCTGACTTGCTTTGTTCTGTGGCTCTGTGGCCCTAAGATGCCCTTCCCCCGACCCCTGCCATTTCCCTGCTCTCTGACATCTGTCCTGGCCTGTGCCGGGCCTCTCCTTGTGCCCCCTCCCGCAGGTGCCTGACTGCTGCCCTGGCTTCTTCGGCACACTGTGTGAGCCGTGCCCGGGGGGTCTGGGTGGTGTGTGCTCGGGCCACGGGCAGTGTCAGGACAGGCTCCTGGGCAGTGGGGAGTGCCGCTGCCACGAGGGCTTCCACGGAACGGCCTGTGAGATGTGTGAGCTGGGCCGCTACGGGCCCAACTGCACTGGAGGTGAGGCCCCGGGGGTGGGCAGGATTGGTGGGAAAACTGGCCGAGGACAGCGGTCATGGAGACACCGCAGCAGGGACAGAACAGGCACCGGATAACTTCTGTCCTACCTCATTCCACTCCCAGTGTGTGACTGTGCCCACGGGCTGTGCCAGGAGGGGCTCCGAGGGGACGGAAGCTGTGTCTGTAACGTGGGTTGGCAGGGCCTCCGCTGTGACCAGAGTGAGGAGTGGCCCCAAGGGGGAGAGGTGGGTGACTCCTGGGGAGGCGGTTCCTGGGTCAGCATGATCAGAACCATCCTCCTACCCCCCAGAAATCACTGGCCCTCAGTGCCCACAGAAGTGTGACCCCAATGCCAAGTGAGTGAGCTCAGCCTGGGGCAGGTGGGCAAGTGGAGGGGGTGGCTAGGGTCAGGGCAGGGGCTGGGCAGACATAGACTAAGCTGTTGCCGTCCCTCCCAGCTGTGTCCAGGACTCGGCTGCAGCCCCTGCCTGCGTCTGTGCCGCGGGGTACTCGGGCGACGGCATCTACTGTGCAGGTCCAGGCACACCAATGCCCCGAGGCCCCTGAAATTTGGGGGTGGATTTCCCCACAGAGCCCTTTGCATGCCCTTTAGGTCCAGTCTCTACCCCTGTCACCTCTTGGGTCTGACCCCTCCCTCCGACCTTTTCCTTTCTCTCATGCCCTCCTCCCCTGTCCCCACTCTGTCCCATGCCCATTGCTCACAACTCTCTGGGATCATCTACCCCCAGTGGTGGACCCTTGTGCCCATGACCACGGGGGCTGCTCCCCCCACGCCAACTGCACCAATGTGGCACCTGGTCAGCGGACATGCACCTGCCTGGATGGCTACACGGGTGATGGGAAGCTGTGCCAGGGTGAGGCTGGGGTCCGCCACCAGGGAGGGGTCTGGCTTCAGTGGCACGAGTGAGACTAGGAAGGGCCGAGGGGCACACAGGGGTGTGAGCCTGAGGGTGCTGAGAGAGTAGGGGATCAGCACCTCAACAGACAGATGAATGGAGGGGCCGCCTAGGGCCAGCCCTCATCCCAATGTCTTTTCCCCCAGAAGTTAACAGCTGTCTCATCCACCACGGGGGCTGCCACATGCACGCCGAATGTATCCCCACAGGCCCCCAGCAGGTCAGCACCACAGAGCTGGACACTGGGGCTGTGCCATTCCCTCATAGGGTGTGGCTCTCCTCAGACCAGGCCCAGGGAGGGGTGCTTCTTCTGTCCAGGGTGCTAGCCCACTCTAGGGTACCAGCAGCCCCACTGATTAGGATTTGGGACAGGTCTCCTGCAGCTGCCGCGAGGGTTACAGTGGGGACGGCATCCGGACTTGTGTGCTCCTGGACCCCTGCTCCCAGGTCAGGCCCTCAAGTTGTACCCAGTTCCACAGGGGGAGGGGACTGGGGCGGGAGCCAGCCTTCCTCACCCCCAACGGGGTCCTGAGTGCTTCTGAAGGGTGAGCCACCTGCACCACAAGGTCAAGTCTGACTGATTAGTAGGAAACAGGGCTTTGAGTGTTGGCCAGGAAAGTTCATGGCCCTTTCCCCAGAGCTGGTTGGGGCAGCAGTCCTGGGAGTCACTGATGCCTCTCTCTCCTGTCCCTGCCTCAGAACAATGGAGGCTGCAGCCCCTATGCTGTGTGCAAAAGCACAGGGGATGGCCAGAGGATGTGTACCTGCGATGCAGTCCACACTGTGGGTGATGGATTCACCTGCCGTGCCCGAGTCGGCCTGGTAATGATGCCCAAGTAGGACCCCTGACCGAGCCTTGGCAATGCCCCCACCACGGGCCTGACCCATGATATTGGTTAAGACCCCAGATTTGATCCTGATCCTGGCCCTGACCAGGACTTGAGCCTGACCCCTACTCCACCAAGGCCTGACCCAGTTATGATCCATGAAACCCATCCTGATCCCAGCACAGACCACCCTGGCTTTCCTTTCCTCATCTCTACGGTGGCCAGACCTTGGGCTCTAGATGCTGGGACAGGCACCAGCCCTGAATGGAGGCCAACCACAATCTGAGTTGATCCTTGTCTCCCCTGATCCAGGAGCTCCTTCGGGACAAGCATGCCTCATTTTTCAGCCTCCATCTCCTGGTGAGTAACCAGCTGGCCTGCACATCCTTGGTCCAGCCTGGGCCTCTCTGACCTGCAAGTCCCACCTGTCTCTCGGCCATGATATTCTCATTTGGTCAGAGGGCTGGCTGGTTTGGTTTCTGAGTCTATGTCTCTCCCAGAAAATCAGTGGAAACCTTGAGTTGGTCCCAGGTTGCCCTTCTTCCACCCAAGCTGTTTCCCTCTCCCCCCAGGAATACAAGGAGCTCAAGGGGGATGGGCCTTTCACAATCTTCGTGCCGCATGCAGATCTAATTACCAACCTGTCGCAGGTAACTCAGCCCCTGGAGCAAGGCTGGGGATTCTGGATGGGCATTCTGGGGGGTGGGCACTGCCTGGGCAGAGGTGGAAGTCAGGGCACTTTGTGCCCTCATGACTCCCACTCCAGGATGAGCTGGCCCGGATTCGTGCCAATCGCCAGCTTGTGTTCCGCTATCATGTGGTTGGTTGCCGGCAGCTGCGAAGCCAGGAGCTGCTAGAGGAGGCCTATGCCACCACACTCTCCGGGCACTCGCTGCGCTTCAGTGAGAGGGAGGTGAGCCCAGGCCCTGGTCCCTGACATGGACTGTCCACAGACCAAGGACTCAGCTGCTTTCAAGGCCCGCACCTATGCCCTGTCCCCATACCTTTAAGACCCTCTCACCTTCCCAGGGCCAGCCAGGGTGGCTTTAATGAGAGGGAAATGAGGCTGTCCCTGGACCCCACCCACTACCAGGGGCCAGTCCTGGGCTCAGAACTTCTGAGCTTGGCCCTGTCTCTGCATCGCTCCCACCAGCCAAGACCGGTGGCTGTTTCCCTGGGCTGGAGCCAAGACCCACCCTCTGCCTTGACCCTGCCCACTTCCTGCCCCAAGACTCACCCAACCCAGGCTCTGCTCCCACCTCAGGCCCCACCCACAGCTCCCTGAGCACCCCACTAATTGCCGTTATTCAATCCTGGCCCCACCCCCAGGGCAGCATATACATTAATGACTTCGCACGCGTGGTGAGCAGTGACCATGAGGCTGTGAACGGTGTCTTGCATTTCATCGACCGTGTCCTGCTGCCACCTGAAGCGCTGCACTGGGAGCCTGACGCTGCCCCGATTCCGCGGGTATGACCTGGGTGTGGGCAGGGAGCTGGAAGGCAGGCGGCTAGGGTCCTGGGATCGTCCCTCCCCTCCTGACCTCACTGTTCACTGAGCGCCTGTCCCCAGAGAAACTTCACCGCCGCTGCGGAGAGCTTCGGTTACAAGATCTTCAGTGGCCTTGTGACGGTACTGCTCCTGTGTGTGAGCCTTTCAGTGTGTGCATATGTGTATGTTTAAGTGTGTATATGCGGGTGACTGTCAATGTGTGTGCTCTTTCTGTGTGTACCTTTCTGTGCACAGGCCATATTTGTGGGCATGAGTGTCCCAGTGAGCACAAGGGTGTGCTTATTTGTGCCCACATACCTGACAACTTGCATGTATGTCCGTGTCTATTGGCCTGGGATGGCCACAGAGGAATGTGGCTGGTGGGAAGATCATGTGGGTCCCTGGAGCCCCCTCCATCTGCCCACCATCCTCTGACGGGACTGTCACACCTCTATCCTACCAGATGGCTGGCCTGCTGCCCCTGCTTCGAGATTCATTCCATAGGCCCTTCACAATGCTGTGGCCCACAGACTCTGTCCTGCAAGCCTTGCCTCCCGATCGCCAGGTCTGGCTATACCATAAAGACCACCGTGACAAGCTGGCAGCCATTCTGCGGGGCCACATGATCCGCAACATCGAGGTGGGTGCACTCCCAGACCTTGGTCCCCATTGCCTGCCACTGAGCCTGCCCTCCCAGCTCCAACTGCGGCTCCATCTGCTCAGGCCTTGGCATCTGACCTGCCCAACCTGGGCCCACTGCGCACCATGCATGGGACCCCCATCTCCTTCTCCTGCAGCCGTGCCCGGCCGGTGAGTCTGGGGAGAAAGCTTGAATGAGGGAAGCAGGAGGCAGGGGCCCTGGCACCGGGGGTGGGGGCTGCAGTACACCTGTGACCCCCCCATGTACTCCACATCCTCCGCCTGCAGGGTGAGCTCACGGTGGGAGAGGAGGACGCCCGGATTGTGCAACGACACCTGCCCTTTGAGGGGGGCCTGGCCTACGGCATTGACCAGCTGCTGGAGCCACCTGGCCTTGGTGCCCGGTGTGACCGCTTTGAGACTCGGCCTCTGTGGCTGGTGAGGGAGGCCACAGGCCAGAGGTGGATAGGCAGGGGCCTAAGCTCATCTGTCCTGTCCACTCACTTGAGCTTGTTGTGTTGGCCTCCCTTCCTTGCAGAAAGTTTGCAGCATTTGTGGGCTGGAACCACCCTGTCCTGAGGGCTCACAGGAGCAGGTAAGGGGCTGGGAGCCAGGTGGGGATGGGGGCAGGGCCCAGGGCCTACCAAACTCAGGTTTGTAGCCTGATTCGTCTTGGCCCAGGGCAGCCCCGAGGCCTGCTGGCGCTACTTCTCAAAGTTCTGGACGTCTCCTCCGCTGCACTCGTTGGCACTGCGCAGTGTTTGGGCCCGGCCCAGCCACTGGGGTCAGCCCCAAGGCCTGGGCAGAGGCTGCTACCGCAACTGTGTCACCACCACCTGGAAGCCCAGCTGCTGCCCTGGTCACTATGGCAGTGAGTGCCGAGGTGAGTGTCCTGAGGCTGTGGATGCTGCTGGCTGGCTCTTCCAGCTCCCAAGGTGGCCAAGGGCATAGTTCTGGCCGTTGTGCCTCAGAAAGGGTGTCAGGGTGGTCAGGGGCTGGGGGCTGGGAGTGGATCTTACCAGGTGAGAATGCTCTAAGAGCTTGGGTGAGTGTGTAGATGATACAGGACCTGGTGGTGTGTGCTGGGGGTCCGAGTGTTCTCCAGGGCATGGGGACTTGGGTGGATTGCTGCTTCTGCAAGAGCCTCTGCTGCCACTGGTGGCAGATGGACCGTGTGGTGTGCCTAGGCTGGCGATGCATGTGTGTAGTTCCTGATGAGCATCCCTGGCCCCACCTCTCTTCTCCCACCCTAACCCCTAGCTTGCCCTGGGGGTGCCAGCAGCCCCTGTAATGGCCATGGCACGTGCATGGACGGCATGAGCGGCAGGGGGGACTGTAGGTGCCGTTCCAGGTTTGCCGGGATGGCATGTGAACTCTGTGCCCCGGGTGCCTTTGGGCCCCTTTGCCAAGGTATGCTGTCCTGCCCGACCCTGCCCTATCCTGCTCCCTAATCCCCATGGCCCATGTGCCAACAATATCCTGCCTGTCCCTCTCCCCAGCCTGCAACTGTACCTCCCATGGCCACTGTGATGAGGGCCTGGGGGGCACCGGCTCCTGTTTCTGTGATGAGGGCTGGACTGGGCCACACTGTGAGGTGCAGCTGGGTGAGTGGGCCCTGTGCTTGTGCCCACCCTGCACACTTGTATACACTTGCACACACCAGTGCATGCCCGAACTGCACACTGAGGTGGAAGGGGGTCTAGGAGGGCAGCCACTAACCTGGATGTGTGGGGTGGGCCCTGGGGGACAGAGCTGCAGCCTGTGTGTACTCCACCCTGCGCATCCCAGGCCGTGTGCCGCGCTGGCCACAGCTGTGAGTGCAGCCTGGGCTACGAAGGGGATGGCCACACGTGCACAGGTAAGCGGGAATGTGAGGTGGGAGACCCCACTCCCCTCCCTTCCTGTCGCCTGGTCCAACCACCCTCTCGCTGCCTCCAGTGGTAGACCTGTGCCAGGATGGGCGTGGCGGCTGCAGCGAGCACGCCAACTGCAGCCAGGTAGGCACAGTGGTCACCTGCACCTGCCTGCCTGACTACGAGGGTGACGGCTGGAGCTGCCGGGCCCGCAACCCCTGTGAGGATGGCCACCGCGGGGGCTGCAGCGAGCACGCTGACTGCCTGAGCACTGGACCGGTGAGCAGGCGGGCAGCCAAGCAGCTGGGCGGGGGTCCCCCAATGAGCGGCTGCCCAGTCCCTGAAGGGCGCCCACCTGCTCTGCTGTCCAGAACACACGGCGCTGTGCGTGCCATGCCGGCTACGTGGGCGATGGACTGCAGTGTCTGGAGGAGCCTGAGCCACCCGTGGACCGCTGCCTGGACCAGCCACCACCCTGTCATGTGGACGCTGTGTGCACTGACCTGCACTTCCAGGGTGTGTTTCCCTGCCCTCTCCCAGCACCCCGGCTTTACCTTGGTGCCGGCCCTCTGACCGTGCATCCCTGCCTTCCACAGAAAAACGAGCCGGTGTCTTCCACCTCCAGGCCCCCAGTGGACCCTACAGCCTGAATTTCTCACAGGCTGAGGCAGCCTGTGGGGCCCAAGGAGCTGTACTTGCTTCTCTTCCTCAGCTCTCTGCTGCCCAGCAGGTGCGCGGGGCCTAGGAGTCTGGAGCCAAGCCTGTGGGGTTCCCTTGAGTTGGGCCTTGGGTCTCAGCATCTGTTTGTTCCCCTACAGCTGGGCCTCCACCTCTGCCTTGTGGGCTGGCTGGCCAATGGCTCGGCTGCCCATCCCGTCGTTTTCCCAGCAGCAGACTGTGGCGATGGTCAGGTGGGCGTGGTCAGTCTGGGTGCCCGAGAGAACCTGTCGGAGCGCTGGGATGCCTACTGCTACCGCATGCAAGGTACAGCCGCCCACCACACCCCATCCTCTGCCCTGCGTTTTCCCACTGACCCACTAACTCACTGTCTTTCTTGCAGATGTGGCCTGCCGATGCCGCGATGGCTTCGTGGGTGATGGGGCCAGCGTGTGCAATGGGAAGCTTCTTGACGTACTGGCCACCACTGCCAACTTCTCCACCTTCTACGGGGTGTGCAGGGGCCCAGGCTCAGAACCGGGGGGTGGTATAGCTGAGATCCCTGTGGAGAGAGCCTACCCACAACCCTGTCCCCACCATCCCAGATGCTACTGGGCTATGCCAATGCCACCCCGAGGGGTCTGGACTTCCTGGACTTCCTGGACGATGAGCTCACCTACAAGACACTCTTTGTCCCTGTCAACGAAGGCTTTATGGACAACCTGGTAAGTAGCAGGGGATGTGGGGAGAGCAGGGCCCAACTCTGCTCCTTCTAGCTGGCCCAGGCCAACAGGCCCTGCTTTGCCCACAGACACTGAGCGGCCCAGACCTGGAGCTACATGCCTGCAATACCACCTTCCTGAGCACCAACGCCAGCCAGGGTACCTTGCTTCCTGCCCACTCGGGCCTCAGCCTCATCATCAGTGACATGGGCCCTGATAACAGTTCTCGGGCCCCTGTGGTGAGTCTGCCCCTCCCCTGCTGACCCCAGCCCTCACTCCCCCACCGGGCCTGACCCTGGTCTCCCTGCAGGTCCCAGGGGCAGTTGTGGTTGGCCACGTCATCGTGTGGGACATCGTGGCCTTCAACGGCATCATCCACACTCTGGCCAGCCCCCTCCTGGCACCCCCACAGCCCGTGAGTTGGCCAGGGGCGGGCAGAGTGGCAAGGGGTGAGGGGACTGCTCTGGCCAGCCCCCTGATGCTCTCCTCGTTGGCAGCGGGCAGTGGTGGCCCCGGAGGCCCCACCTGTGGCAGCAGGCGCGGGGGTTGTGGTAGCTGCTGGAGTGCTCCTTGGCCTCGTGGCTGGAGCCCTCTACCTTCGTGCCCGAAGCAGGTCTGCAGGCTTTGGCTTCTCTGCCTTCCAGGTAGGCTGGGCTGGAGGCTGATGGGGTTGGTGGGGTCTGGGCCCATGGAGCTTGCTTGAGGCCTCTCACTACTCACCTCCCTTCCCAGGCGGAAGATGATGCTGCTGATGACTTCTCCCCATGGCAGGAAGGGACGAGCCCAACCCTGGTCTCTGTCCCCAACCCGGTCTTTGGTAGCCATGATGCCTTTTGTGAGCCCTTTGACGTGAGTGCGGGGGCTGGGGGCTTGGGAAAGGGGATCCAGGGCCTGGTCTCAGCCCAGCCACTAACAAACAAACAGTCTTCCCCTCAGGACTCGCTCCTGGAGGACGACTTCCCTGACACCCAGAGGATCCTCGAGGTCAAGTGACGCAGCCGGTGCTGAAGCAGAGGCATGAGCAGGAGGGAGGTGGCTTTTATTGCCCACAGTGGGTGGGACAGCAGGGGCTGGGCCTGGTCCAGACAATAAAGGTACCCTCAGCGGATGTGGGCCATATCTCCAAGGAAGGGTGTCTTCATGCATCCGGTGCAGAGCTGATCCATCCAGAGTGGTGCTTCGTGCTGGAGGGGCGTGCGCCGGGGGTAGAAGGTGAAGTCCACGCGGTAGTTGAGCAGACAGCTGAGGGAGGCCATGTAGAGGTCGGAGAAGCGCACCAGGCGCCGCGAGAAGTAGGTGGGGTTGTGGAAGGTGCGAAAGATGCTCCCGAACTGCGCGTTGAACAGGGCCTTGGTGATGCACCTGGGGAGGGAGATGTGGGCACTCACGGGGGGCTCCTGAGGGGGCTGGGCTGGGGCTCCTGCCCAGGCCCCGCCACTCACCTCAGCTCCTGCCTCTCCTTCATCCAGGCGGCCAGCACCTGCCGAGACTCGGCATCCTGGTAGGTCTGGGGGAGACAAGGGGGTGCTCTGGGTGTGTGTGGCCAGGCAGCGGTCCCCCACCTCCCCCGAGACGTCCAGCTGCCCCCGCACCTGCATACGCTCCAGCAGCCCCGTGAGCGCCTGCTGCCACGTCAGCGAGTGCATATACTGCTCCGTGTTGATGATGCGGATCTCTCGCTCCAGCTCGGGGATAATGGCACCTGTGCGCCAGCCGTGACGCAGCATGAGATCCTGGAGGGCAGGGTGCAGGGCAGGCAGGGCTCAGTGCTGGCCAGGAGGTGCCCCTCCCCTCCCCACTGCGACCCATCCCCGCCTCCCGCCCTCACCGCCAGGTCACTGTAGAGGTGGTCTCCGAAGTAGAGCACACGGGGGCCTCGCCATTCCGTCAGACGCAGGAAGTCAAACAGGTTTCCCTGGGAAGAGATTGGGGGTGGGGGTGGGGGGACCCGGCTAAGCCTACTGTGCTGAGGGGCACAGTGCCCCCAGGGCTATTCTCCACCAGTCTTCCCAAATCCCTAATCCCCAGAGGCAGCAAGGCCCCTCTAGCCGGATGCTGCCCTTTCCCGTGGCCTCGCTGTCCCGACACTCCACGCTCCGGAAGGGGGTCTGCCTGGGGCAGGAAGGTCTCCTATAGGCCTGGCCTGGTGCCCTGGGCCTCCCCTCCCCATGCCCTCACCCAAGCTAGGGATTGAGTCCACTCTTTGTGGGAAACAAACTGCAGCAGTGACCCCATGGCCCTGAAGCAAGCAGGCCACCTCAGCCTGAGCCCAGAGGGACCCAGCAGGCCAATGGCAGTCCTCACTGTGAGGCCGCCTGCCCCTCCTGCGCCAAAGCTGGAGAGAAGATGAAAACAGCCAGGCTCAAGCACAGCAGGGGAGCAGAAAGTGGGGCAGGGGGTGGGGTGGGGTGGGGGGGACACAGCAGGAAGTACAGCAGCCTCCGCAGGGCAGGCGCCCACAGCCCAGAAGTGAGAAGAATATACCTCCAGCAAAAAGGAGCTACTAGAAGCAGTCTGCGGGTGTGAGAGGCCTGGGGAGGTGACAGCCATGGGGGAAACAGGTAGCTGTGAAGGACTTAATGGTTGAAATAAGCTCGAGCAGAGAGGATGAGGAGCAGGGGACCCAGAGCAAGAGGGAAGTATGAGGGGGGTGGTGGTGTTGAGGACGTGCCAAGCCAGGCAGGAGGAAGCCTGAGGTTGCAGCAACAGGAGACGGGCAGGGGGGAGCAAAGACAAGGACCACGCACAGGCAATGAAACTTCAGAACATCAGGCATACAGAAATCTAAAACCTGCCAGAGAAGAAAAATCAGGGTTCCCCACAAAGATGCGTGACCCTCCTCAGGCTCAGCCAGGATGCCAAGACAACAGGGAGCGTCAGCCTCAGAGCCGAGGGGTAAAGCTGGTGCCCAAGGGGGCCACCGACAGTTGGGGGCCAGCAGGGTGGAAGGCTGAGCAGTTGGCAGGGGTGAAGGGCTGGGACCTCGGCACCGGGCGGCCCGGGGCTGCTCCCTGTGGCTGTCACTGGCCAGACTGCTGGCTTCCTCCCTGCCCCCAGCTTCTGAAACCTCCATCTCCAAGAAGCCCAGCTCAGCCAGGATTTCCGCATTCCATCCAGAGCCAAATGCCTTAGTCACCTCCTGCTCACAGCCACCTGACACTTCCCCACCAAGCACAAGGCCCCTTCTCATCTTCCTAGCTAGCCAGGAAAGGGGTCTCCTCAGAGGCCTGTGCGCTGCCCCCACCAGCCCAGCTCAGGGCCCCCAACTAGGCTCATCTGGCTGCAGCAGAGCGCTCAGCCGCAAGCAAAACCAGGGCCATTTATTGGGCACTCGGCGAATGCCCGAACAATCTAAGAACTTTACATCACCACTCAAGTAGAGTATTATACCTCTTTTACAGATGAGGAAAGCACAGCACAGAGAGGCCAAGCAATTGGGCCAGGCCCTGGGAGCCACTTCCTGTGAAGGGACAGAGCCACAACAGAGATGTGGTGGCTGGTCAGGGCCCAAGAGGCCATGCGGCAGCCCCGCCACAGCCTGGGGCCGTGGCTGGGCCCTGGGGTCCCTACCAGGTGCAACTCCCACCTAGATGGCTCTCACCTGCCGATAGATCTTGCCCTTTTCCAGGCGGGTGATACGGTCCCAATGCAGTGAGCCCTTCTCATCAAGTTTTCTGAAAGGCCTAGGGTGGGTTGAAAGGCCTAGGGTGGGGTTAAAGAGCCTGATTTCCAGTCTGTGGCAGGACCACAGGCTGGACACCTCCCACTCTGCAAAGGCCCACCTGCTCACCTGCCCATCAGCAAGGGGGTGCCCCCACCCCAGGCACACAGGGTGGCAAGCAGAGGCCAGTCCCCGTTCCCTGGGCCCATCGCCCCTGCCAGGCCCATACTTGCGCCGGTCGGTGAAGAAGCTGGGCTTGTCTGCCTGGACGATGACCACGTCGAAGAGTTGGCGCCAGTCGGCACCCACCATATGCCGCATCCCCTTGTCCCTGGGCAAGGGTGGGACAGGTGGCAGGTGTCTGAGGGAGGCTCCAGGCCTGCCCACCCCAACTCGGGCCCCTGCCCTGCTCCCTTCTCCCACGGGCTGGGGGGCACAGGGGTGCTCACACGAAGCTGAAAGGACTGTTGGTGATGAGGAACAGCTGTTTCCCGTGTGCCACCAGGCGGCTCAGGACAGCGAATGTCTCATCCCCTCGCAGGATGTACTTCTCTAATGGGGGGAGATGGGAGCTGGTGAGGGCCAGCCCTGCACCCTGCCCAGGTAGGCCACAGCAGGGCAACCATCCCCCCTTACCCATGTCTCGCTCGATCCACTGGTACATAAGGCCCTTCACGTGCACATCTCGAATGGCGTCCTGGGGGCAGTGAAGGGACAGTGAGGCCACAGTGGAGCCCAGGAGGACCTGCCCTGCTGTGGCTGGACTTCACCTTCCTTGCCACACTGGGAGGCAGGCCTAGCGCCCTCACCGTCACATCCTTATAGAGGTGTGCTTGGTCAAACTCCAGGCCATGGCCCAGGAAGTGGTCCACCACGCAGGAGAGCAGTGCCATCTCTGGCAGCGAGAAGATGTCCATGAACTGCTTGATGGAAGGACCCTGAGGAAGGACCACTGACTCAGCAACCCCCAGCTCTGGAGACCCAAGAGCTCCAAATCTGTCTTGAGACACTGGTGGAGGGGCACAGCCTGTGGGTCAGGGCTGGCCGACCAGGCTGTAGGCACTGCCCCCCAGGGAGCCAGCACCCACCGTGAGGTCATGGAGCTGGCTGCCCTGGGCAGTGGCAGATGGAGCGAGTACCTTGCCATAGAAGCCACTCATCTGGTACAGTGGGATGTGCTGGGTGCCCCCATACAGGTCGATCACCTCTTCGTCTGGCACAGGCTGAAGGCCCCTGGGTGGATGCAGAGATCACCAGTCCGAAGTGGTCCCGAGCCTAGGCCACGGTGTAGGGTGGGGGACAGTGGGGTGACGCAGGACAGTGTGGACCTGGAACAGCAGGCTGGGGTGGGGTCAGGGCAAGGTCAGCACTTGCCTGTAGGCTGTCCCCAGTTGCACATAATGGAAGGCGTCAATCTTCATCAGAAGACTCTGAGGGCACCAAGGGAGTAAGATGGGCAATGAAGGAGTTTGTTTGCCATTAGCTCTGAGCCAGCCTTTGCTAGCCCCCATGCTGAAGCCCCAGTTGGATGGTACCAAGGGTATCTATCATGTGCACACCAAGGGGAAGCTATAGCTTTGAGGCCAAGGGAGTAGAAAGATGAGCACCACCCCCGCCCGCATAGGAGATGGGCGGCTAAGGAAGTAGTTCTGATATATATCCAGTCAGGAGGGGCCAGGGAGTCAATGGTCTAGCCACTCACCTTCTGAATATCATAGTGGAGGCCACGGATGGCAAAGCTGGGGTTGTAGTCATACTTTCGAATCCCCTCCGGGTACTGTCAGGGGAAATCAGGTCAGGCTTGAGCCAGCGGTACTGACAGACCTGCTGGCTGGGCAGCTGCCTCAGGGGATCAATTCAGCCACCCATCCAGGAGCGCCCCATGATCCAGCCTGGGGCTAGGCCAAGCTGGGCCCCACTGGCCTCCAGGGCCTGGGACCCCCACCTGTCCGGTCTCACCTTGTAGTGCTCGATCAGGATGTCACGGGCGGCACTGAAGATCTCTGGGTGCAGTGTGTCCGCATACTGGGCCAGGGTGTAGTCATAGTCAAAGCCGTAGACCTCGACATCGCGCAGGCTGATCTCGTTGTTGGCATAGATGGCCGCTGGGTTCAGGAGACTACAGACCTCAGGAGGCAGGAGGTCTAGAGGAAGGAGGTGTAAGTATAATGAGGATGATCAGGAAACACCCTAAAATGGTACTCTTCGCTCAATGCAGCAGAAGGTCAAACTGAGGCTCAGAGAAAAGTCACTCGCCCAGGGTCACATGGGTGGGGTAAAGACTCTATGGGTCCAGGATTATACCACCGCCTGCAGCCTACCAGTTGCTCCGAGCCATGCCTCCTCCAGACTCTCATAAGCCCCATGGGACACTTGGCTATGCTCTGACATTTTCCACCTTGCCTGAAGCTGGGGTTGGGACTTAGGAACATTATCAAGGTGAGGGGTACTGGGTAGCTCCGCTGCTGCCCAGGGCCCCAGCTCTGTGCACCTGCCACAGGTCTCACAGTGAGGGCCCTCTAATCGGATTTCAGCTGCCCACTGGTCCACATAATGACATTCACTGCCCCTGGAACCAAGCAGGACCCTGTAGGGCTCCTGGGTACAGAAGCCTTTCTGTTCCCCGTTTCTCGTTTATAGGGAACAACCTCCAGCCTCCATGACCTTCCCTGGGTTCCAAAGGTCAGAATTGAATAGCTGCTAGTAGGGAAGGGAAAGGATGGGGAGAACAAGGGAGGAGCAGCCAAGAAACAACCTGAGGCAAGGTTTGAGGAACCAGAGAAGCTCATCAAGATGAGGAGACCAGGGCTTCCCTGGTGGCACAGTGGTTAAGAACCCACCTGCCAATGCAGGGGACACGGGTTTGAGCCCTGGTCTGGGAAGATCCCACATGCCACGGAGCAACTAAGCCTGTGCGCCACAACTACTGAGCCTGCCTGCTGTAACTACTGAAGCCCACGTGCCTAGAGCCTGTGCTCCACAAGACAAGCCACTGCAATTAGAAGCCTGCGCACCACAGCGAAGAGTAGCCCCTGCTCGCTGCAACTAAAGAAAGCCCAAGCAGCAGTGAAGACCCAGTGCAGCCAAAAATAAATTTTAAAAAGAAAAAAAAAATTAGGAGACCACCTGAGACAAAATTAAAGGAGTGCAGACCCTGCACACACCCTAATCTTATCAGCAACCCCACCCTTGAACGATTGCTATAAAAACTCCTCACCAATTCCTCCCCGGTTAGGAGATAGTTTTTTTGGCACAGGAGCCTGCTGTGTCCCCAGGTTGCCTGCCAAAGCAATAAAGCCATTCTCTTCTATTTCGTCCAAAACTCTGTCTCTGAGATTTGATTCGGCACTGGTGCAGGGAGGCTGAGTTTTTGGCATCAAATTTGGCACCCAACATGGGGCTGACTCGCGGACAGTCCTGTTGGAGGGGGTGGGTTCCCCGGCTTGATTGGATGCTCCACAATTTTCTCCATGCCAGCCTCATTCAAGAGTGGAGGGCTGAAGAATTCCTTTAGAGGCCATATCACCTGGGACCCTTACCTGGGAAGGCCGAGCCCCAGTCATACCCCATCGGCCATCCTGGCAGCTGGAATTCTGAGGCGGGACCAGACAGAGGAAGGCCATCTTTGTCTTGAGGACGTTCCTCTCTTCCTCCTTCCTGGACCACCCTGGACTTCCTACTCCAAGGAATTATTTTGGGGAAGCAGAAATGTAGCATTTGGGATGTCATGACACCTTGGTTAGCGTTTGGGGAAGTCCCCTAGCGTGTACTCCCAGGCCACTTTGACCCTGTCCATTTGGGGAAACCTTGGTTCCCATTTGGGAGATTCTCCATTCCAGGAAATCCCATTTGAGAGGTGTGCCGCTTGGGCAGAGGTCGTGGCCTAAGTGGGACTTGGAAACCCATTTGGTTTTGGTTTCTGTTTGGGTTTTTGGTTTCTTTGGTTTGAGGCTTCTGTTGCTGGCTAGGATTTTGGTTTGTTCTTGGTCTGAGCACGGGTGTTCTTTCAATCAAACGTGGGAAGTGCTGCTTCTTCAATTCCATCTGATAGTCCCCTGGGGAAAATTCTGGCAGACTGGTCAACCTATAGCTATCAACTTATGACTAAAAAGAATGAGATTCTATTGTAATTCTGTTTGGTCAATGTACATTCTTAAAAGTAAGGAGAGGTAGCCTGTGTGTGGCAGCCTAAATTATTATTCTATCCTTCAGCTAGAATCGTTTTGTCACAGGAATGGAAAGGCTGGGAATTCTCTCCACTCCGTAGCCACTCCGGGCTCTCCAAGAGCCAACTCTGGGTTTGTTCTTTTTCAAGAACTAAGCCAATCTGTTTGGAAACCTTTGTCCGGGAGTGGAAGTGGAATTTTTAAACTACACCTCCTCTGATTTTCTGTGTGGCCATAGGTTATCTGTCATTTGTGCTTTTGTGTGTATTGTTTTGGGGTGAGAGCCACTCTGGCTTGGGAAAATTCTACCTGCTCATTGCGAGCCACTTTGAATTCTCTGTCTGGGAGTGGAAATGGAATCTTTGGGCTACACCTTGTCTGATCTTTTGTTTGTGGGACCATGTTTGTTGTTTATACGTGTGTGTGTCAATACTTGCACTGACTGGTTGAGACATCTTTCATGAATAACAGAGCTCATGTGTGACAACATCAGTATATCCTTCCCTATTGTGTGGGGCTTTGCCTGTGGAAGAATGTTGGTTGGGATTTTCCCTTTTGGACTAGCCTTGTTATAGATGACCAGAGCTCTGTTCAATCTCTGTACACCCCTTAGGGTATTTTTACAAAACTGGGAACTCTTCAGCTATGCTCCCATGAAAAGGAATTGGTATTTCTTTCCTCCTGTGCCTAGGTCCTCAGGAACACATGTTATCTAGACCATCTCTAGTTCCTGAGACTGAAGAAAAAGAGCAGGGGAAAGAAGGCCTTATTAAACTCAAGTGGAAAAACTGTGAGATCTCTGGTTGTCTTTATGTGGAAGTTAACTTGTAAATGAGCTCTGTTTAATTGACTTAAAAGTAAGAGCTTACAAGTTAAATCAAAATGTCTAAAAAATTGGCCAATATAAATTTGGACTACACGATCTGGGAAATATTCAGTACTGAATTGATATTTGTTACTGAAGGTAGCTTAAGCTTGTTGGTTTAATTAATATAGACATGTCTTTAGAATCACTGGTGTTAAGTAAAGCAAATGAGGTTAAGAGTTTTTGGGTGAACTCTTTACGAATAAATATTTTAGGAATGTCTACTTAAGAATAATCTCTCCAGGGCTTCCCTGGTGGTGCAGTGGTTGAGAGTCCGCCTGCCGATGCAGGGGACACGGGTTGGTGCCCTGGTCCGGGAAGATCCCACATGCTGCGGAGCAGCTGGGCCTGTGAGCCATGGCCGCTGAGCCTGCATGTCTGGAGCCTGTGCTCCTCAATGGGAGAGGCCACAGGGGTGAGAGGAGAGGCCCACGTACCGGGGGGGAAAAAAAAAAAAGAAAAAAAAAAGAATAATCTCTCCAGATGCTTGGTAACTTAAAATTGTAGAGTTGTGCTAAATTAAGTTGAATGATGGGAAGTTTATTGAAAAGGTAGGCCATTTCCAAGTAAAATAAGATACTGAAACATTAATTACTGAATACTGGCTTCTCTTTGCAGAGAGACTAAAGGTATTTAGGAACTAAAGGTATTTGGTGCCACCCTGTGATTCTGTATAAGAAAGCACATGTCTGGGACTTCCCTGGTGGTCCAGTGGTTAAGAGTCTACCTTCCAATGCAGGAGATGCAGGTTTGATCCCAGGTCAGGGAACTAAGATCCCACATGCTGTGGGGTAACCAACTAAGCCCGCATGCTCTGGAGCCTGCGTGCCACAACTAGAGAGAAGCCCCTCATGCCGCAATGAAGAGCACGCATGCCACAACTAAGACCCGACACAGCCATACATACGTACATACATACATATTTTTTAAAAAGAAAGCACATCTTTAGAAATTATTGGTATTTATGTTTATAAATCTACAGAGTGCTGAAGACAACTCACGGTTGCTCAAGGAAAGTAGGTTGTGTGTTTTGAACAAAAGATGGTATGAGGAATGGCACTGCATTTTCCTAAGGAAAAAAAAAAAAGTGATTTTTGCCCTAGAGCTGGTTGATTTTGAATGGAAAGGAAAGGAGCAAAATGTTTACAGAAAGTTGTAGAAGGTCTGCGGAAAAGGAAAAGGAAATTTAGTTGGGTAAATGAATTTTGTTGGGAGTGGGCTGGGACAAGACTGGATTTGGTTTCTTCCTCTAAAGTTTTCTTGAAATACTGCTTTTCATAACAGCTTGAGTTCCTTTGCCTTTAAGTGATCTGTATACACCTTTAAAATCTTTTCACTTTGGTTAAGTAAATAGCATTGTTTGGCAGTTTCTAAAAGTTCCTTTGACCTCCAGCTAACTTTGAGATGCTTCAGAGGGCCCCTGAGGCATCTCAGAGAGAAACATTTAATTAAGATTTGGTATGTTAAATCAAATGTAATCAGTTGTAATTCTGGTTATTGTAACCAAGTTTCTTTATCAATTACATTGTAATCAGATGTTTAACTGCATCCTTTAAGTCCTTCTGTCATTTATAGACAGTTATTGTACTCTGATGCTCTTGCAGAAGTGCTTCAGCTTCAAGATTTATGCGAAGGACCTTTTGACAAATACAGGTCTCTCATAAATTTCACATCATACCACTGAGCTGGGTCTACTGCTTAAGGCACACGTACAATGCTTGTGTGACAATTGGGTATAAATGATAAAATGTATGTCCTATAAAATGTTTCCTCAGTAACATACCTCTGAGCTTGTTCACGATACCTGATCAGTTTTCCCCCAGTGTGGATTAACTAGGCAAATATAAAGGAGGTCTAGCATGGAGGGACATGATCTACAACCCGGTCAAACAGCTGTATCACCCCGGCATTGAGGGACAGCTATTTTGATTATCAATACTTTCCTTTGAAAGATTTGCAATCAGAGGGAAAATGATGAAAAAAATCTGCATGTATTGAGGTGTGGGGAAGTCACTAGCTTATACATGATTTAACTTTTAAAAAAGGCCTGTTTTGTGACCTTTCAGACATGCATTGTACATCTGCTTTGACACTGAGGAGGGGAGTGCATTTGAAAGTCAAAATGGAGTAACTATGGTAAAACTAGTTGACCACTGTGTATGTGATTTCGGACATATTCCTGTATTGTTGTGAACTTGAATTTTCTGAGCTACATCAGACTTGGGATGCCACAAGGATTTAAAAATTCCCCCACCCTCTTCAAGGAGATTTTGGCTAAAGATTTACAAGGATTGCACGTGGATCAAGGCTGAGTAGAGGTCTTCCCAGCCAGAACAGAAAAAGTATCAGAAATAACAAAAGCTCTTCTTAAGGACATTATTCCTAGGTACGGCCTTCCCTCTACTATTCAGAGTGACCATGGATCTGCTTTCATAGCAGAAATAACACAGTAAATAAAGCTTTAGGTATAAAATGAAAACTTCACTCAGCATGGAGACGCCAATCTATGAGAAAGGCTAAGAAGATGAATCACACCCTGAAGAACTTTTGCTAAGCTATGCCAGGAAACTCATCTAAAATAGAACAAGGGCTTGCCAATTGCTCTCCTCCATATGTGGGTGGCCCCTAGAAGCAGGCGAGGATTGAGCCCTTACCAAATTATATACAGGAGACCATTCTTGGCTCTTAAGAGTAAAGAAAGAAAACCAGTTCATGGCGCTGGGAAAGTTGGACAGCTGCATGTAAATCAATGAAGTTAGAACACACCCTCATACCATGCACAAAAATAAAATAAAAATGGCTTAAAGACTGAAATGTAAGACATGACACCATAAAACTCCTAGAAGAGAGCACAGGCAAAACTTTCTCTGACATAAATCATACCAATGTTTTTTAGGTCAGTCTCTCAAAACAAAAATAAACAAATGGGACCTAATGAAACTTACAAGCTTTTGCACAGCAAAGGAAACCACTCAAAAAATGAAAAGACAACCTACGGAATGGGAGAAAATTGATGCGACAGACAAGAGTTAATCTCCAAAATATACAAACAGCTCATACAACTCAACAACAAAAAACCAAACAACCCAGGGAATTCCCTAGAGGTCCAGTGATTAGGACTCTGCACTGTCACTGCTGAGGGTGCAGGTTTCATCCCTGGTTGAGGAACTAAGATCCTGCAAGCTGCACAGTGCGGCCAAAAATCAAACAACAAAAACAACAAAAAAAGAAAAACACCAATTAAAAAACAGGCAGGGGCTTCCCTGGTGGCGCAGTGGTTGAGAGTCCGCCTGCCGATGCAGGAGACACGGGTTCGTGCCCCGGTCCGGGAAGATCCCACATGCCGCGGAGCAACTAAGCCCGTGAGCCATGGCCGCTAGGCCTGCGCGTCCGGAGCCTGTGCTCCGCAACGGGAGAGGCCACAACAGTGAGAGGCCCGCATACCGCAAAAAAAAAAAAAAAAAAAAAAACAGGCAGAAGACCATAATAGACATTTCTCCAAAGAAAACATTTAGATGGCCAGTAGGCACATGAAAAGATGCTCAACATCACTAATTATCAGAGAAATGCAAATCAAAACTACAATGAGGTACCACTTCACACAGGTCAGAATCCCCATCATTAAAAAGTCTACAAATAACAAATGCTGGAGATGGTGTAGAAAAGGGAATTCCACTCTTGGTGGGAATGCAAGTTGGTGCAGCCACCATGGAAAACAGTGTGGAGGTGCCTCAGAAAACTAAAAATAGAACTACCATATGATCCAGGGATCCAGATCCTGGGCATATACCCAGACAAAACTATAACTCAAAAAGATACATGCACCCCTATGTTCACAGCAGGACTATTCACAATAGCCAAGACATGGAAACCTAAATGTTCAACAGATGAATGGATAAAGAAGATGTGATACACATATACAATGGAATACTACTCAGCCATAAAAAAGAATGAAATAATGCCATCTGCAGCAAACATGGATGCAACTAGAGATTATCATACTAAGTGAACTAAGTCAGAAAGACAAATACCATATATATCACTTATATGTGGAATCTAAAATAGGGCACAAATGAACCTATCTACAAAACAGAAACATTCACAGACACAGAGAACAGACTTTTGGTTGCCAGGGGGGAGGTGGGGAGGCAGAGGGATGGACTAGGAGTTTGGGGTTACTGGATGCAACTGTTACATTTAGAATGGATAAACAGGGACTTCCCTGGCAGTCCAGTGGTTAAGACTTTGCCTTTAAATGCAGAGGGTGTGGGTTTGATCCCTGGTCAGGAAGCTAAGATCCCACATGCCTCCTGGCCAAAAACCAAAACATAAAACAGAAGCAATACTGTAACAGATTCAGTAAAGACTTAAAAAAAGAAATAGTCCACATCCAAAAAAAAAAAAAAAAGAATGGATAAACAACAAGGTCCTACTGCATAGCACAAGGAAGTATATCCCATCTCCTGGGATAAACCATAATGGAAAAGACTATAAAAAAATAATGTAGGGCTTCCCTGGTGGCACCGTGGTTAAGAATCTGCCTGCCAATGCAGAAGACACGGGTTCGAGCCCTGGTTCAGAAAGATCCCACATGCCATGGAGCAACTAAGCCCGTGCGCCACAACTACTGAGCCTGCGCTCTAGAGCCCATGAGCCACAACTACTGAGTCTGCATGCCACAACTACTGAAGCCCACATGCCTAGAGCCCATGTTCTGCAACAAGAGAAGCCACCACAATGAGAAGCCTGCATGCCACAACAAAGAATAGCCCCCACTCGCTGCAACTAGAGAAAAGACGGTGCACAGCAGCGAAGACCAAATGCAGCTTAAAAAAAAAAAAAGTATATATGTGTATAACTGAGTCACTTTGCTGTATAACAGAAATTAGCACATTGTAAATCAACTATACTTCAAATAAATAAATTAAGCAGTATGTACAACAGACTGGTCAATTGTTAACCGCTGTGCCTGAGTTTGTGTCTCACAGGTCTCCCCCTCTCCTGGAAGCTCCCTTTCATCCCTTCAAAGGAGGAGACAGGGTTCTGCTGAAAGTGTGGAAAGAACAAGAACCTGAGCAGCAGCTTGAAGAGAAATGGAAGGGAGCCTATGATGTTCTTACCACTCATACCTCTCTAAAATTGGATGGAGTAAAACCGTGGTACATCATACTAGAGTAATATGATCACCAGAGACTGACCAGCCACACCTGCCTACAGCCAGTGAACAAGACCTAAGAAGTGGACATCTCACCCTTTGGGAAACCTTAAGTATTTGTTCCGACAAGTAGAATGAAGTTTTGTTTTCTTATTCTTTCTCATACCTTTTACTTTTCCCCAAACTATAGATTCATATGCTGATTCTCTTGATAATTCTTAACTTCTGGATATGTGGTGAGCTTCCGATTTCCGGGTCTTCAGGATTGATTTGGTGAGTTTTCCCCCCTTACAGGGAATTGTTTGGAAACAACTGGCTACAACAGCCCAGTTCCAGACTGTTTCCGATTTATTCTCATGAATTTCTAAGGAAGTGAGATCTACATCGTCTACTAAAGTTCCAGTTGTCACTCGTTTTACCTTTAACTTGGGTCTGTTGCACCAAAATGGCAGACTAAGGGATTGAGATCTTAATCATACAGGACTCCTCGGATCCAGGACTAGGAATTCAAGTATTTCCAATACTTCCTTCTTTCTTTTTCTTTAATAAATTTATTTATTTATTTTTGGCTGTGTTGGGTCTTTGTTGCTGTGTGCGGGTGTTCTCTCCTTGCAGCGAGCGGGGGCTAGTCTTCATTGCAATGCACAGGCTTCTCATTGTGGTGGCTTCTCTTGCTGTGGAGCACGGGCTCTAGGCGTATGGGCTTCAGTAGTGGCATGCAGGCTCAGTAGTTGTGGCTTGTAGGCTCTAGAGCTCAGGCTCAGTAGTTGTGGTGCATGGGCTTAGTTGCTCCGTGGTATGTGGGATCTTCCTGGGCCAGGGCTTGAACCTGTGTCCCCTGCATTGGCAGGCGGATTCTTAACCACTGCACCACCAGGGAAGCCCTCTAATATTTCTAATTCGGTATCTATGCCCCGTTTTAGCAGGAAGTAGCCTGAGTGGCCATCACCCTGTTCCCTGAAAGATTTGGCGAAAGATAAAATTGAAGCAGAGGATTAAAACCGAGTCCCTCTGCCAAGCTTATGATTAACATTTCTATCTGAAACGATTATTCCTTATCTCGTCCAACATCTGTTCTCCTCAAGACTAAGGAGTACCAAAGAAAAGGGGGGAGTGAAACCAAGCAGGACCCCGTGGGGGTCCTCGGCACAGAAGCCTTTCTGTCCCTCATTTCTTGTTTGTAGGGAGCAGACTCCAGCCTCCATGACTTTCCCTGGGTTCCAAAGGGCAGATTTGAACAGTTGTTAGTCGGGAAGGGAAAGGATGCAGAGACAAGGGAGGAGTAGCCAAGAAACCACCTGAGGCAAGATTTGAGGAACCAGAAAAGCTCATCAAGATTAGGAGACCACCTGAGATGAGATTAAAGGAGTGCAGACCCTGCTCACACCCTAATCTTATCAGGAACCCATCCCCTGAACCATTGCTAGAAAAACTTACCAACTCCTCCTGGGTTGGGAGATAGTGTTTTGGGGCAGGAGCCTGCTGCGTCCCCCTTTGCCTGGCAAAGCAGTAAAGCTATTCTCTTCTACTTCACGTAAAACTCTGTCTCCGAGACTTGATTCAGCACTGGTGCACAAGGGCCGAGTTTTCAGCATCACTCTACCTCTAGGCAGGGAACATTGCTAATTATGACAGGTGGGACATGTGGTGGGTTCTGGGTCATTACCCAGGCTGCTCTCCTCTGAGGATACAGTCATAGCCACCCCAATCCCCTGGCTGCTCCCTAGGGACTGAGGGTTCACAGGCTTATCTGCCTTGGTTTCCCCATCTGTGCAGTGTGGGAGGTGGATGGGGAAAGGGCACAGGCTCTGAGGTCAGAGAGAGCAGACCGAGCCCTCCCTTGAATGGCTGTGACCTCAGGAAAATTACCACACCTTACCTTTTGGGTCTCAGTTTCCTTGTCTCTAAAGGGGGAATAAAAACTGTACCAACCTAACAATTAAAAAGAGGGTCATACAGAACATGCTCTGGGCAGCATTCCCACC
Source organism: Kogia breviceps (assembly GCF_026419965.1). Lineage (NCBI taxonomy): Eukaryota > Metazoa > Chordata > Mammalia > Artiodactyla > Physeteridae > Kogia > Kogia breviceps. Next base: position 36,680,129 of record NC_081319.1, on the reverse strand, counting down.
TGGACCTGTGGCAAATGTAGGATTAAATGGGCAATACACCTCTGGAGCCCACATTTCCCTGTCCCCAGTTTCCCTCAAGGAAAATGGGTTGCAGGGAATCAGAGGAGAGCAGGCAGGACTAGGTGCACACACAGCACACTGCCTTGCACGGGCTCCAGGTGGCCCCGTTCCTGAGACCTCTAGCCTGTGGCTGAGGCCCAAACAGCCCAAGCCTCCAGGGAATTAATTTTTGTCTCAGACACAAGTTGTGAATTTGAAGCAGAAGCCCTTGGCCATGGAGCAGACATTTGCCTCAGAGGTCCCTTTGGAACAAAGGCTCCATACCCATCCCCTTTCCTTTGGAGACAAGTACAGAGTGTGGGTGGGGGAACAGGTGTGGCTGGTTCCTCTGGTGGCCCTTAGGCCTGGAAGAGCAGCTGCTTCAGATTCGTGGGTGCAGATGGAACACTCTTCACCTGGGTGCACATGAGACACAGCTGACATCAGCTCTCTATGAAGCTGCTTCTGAGATGTCCCTTCCCACGGTCCTGAGTTCCTGGGTGCCATCTGTGACTCTCAGCACAAAGCCCATAGTTCCCCAGGAGGGCAGGGGTCTGCTTGGCTGTGCAGCCCCTTCCTGGCACTGAGTTCTGGCCAAATCCAGGCTTTTGCCTCTGCCCTTGAGGATACTCCCAGGGATGGACAACCCTCCCAGGAACAAAGCAGGATGGGGAAGCAGCCCACAGGCCTGGCCTCCTGACCCAGCTTCTAGACTGAGAAAACCATAGCTCTGGGGACCAGAAGGCCCCAGTTTCTTCCATAGGGCTGTGCTGGTGCATGGGGCCAGGTGAGGAGATATGCCCCCCACCTGCACCAGCCTCCCAAATTCACTGGTCTCACTGTCCAGCCCCCACCTTCCAGGCCAACTCCTCTCAATGGCAGCCATGAGACTCACTTGTGGGGGCCATCCTCCCAGCTGCTGCTCGTGCCTTAGAGCTCACTCCAATCCCATGAGGTGATCACACTTATTCCTCCATCATCCAGAGGAAGAAACTGGAGTGCAGAGAGGTAAAGTCACTTGCTCCAAACCATCTAGCAATAGGCCATGGAGTTGAGATTTGAATTCAGGTCACCCTACCTGCCTCAATCACTTTGCCCCTCTGCCTAGCCTTCCAGTGTCACCACACTGAGGCTTGCGAGGGGAAGGGCTGGCCTGGGGCCTGGCTCCCCGGCAAAGTTTTGCCCACAGGCATCAGCATGTCTCAATGTCCAGAATCTCCCCCAAGAAAACCCAGCCAGAAGGGCATAGTTAGGACCCAGGGGTGCTAGGCTGGTCCATCCCAGCACTCACTATGGCATCTTGGAAATGACCTTGCCCTTATCACATCAAGAGGAGCTTGGCGGGGAGGGGGTGTCTCTGTGAAGATCTGAAGATCCAAGTGGGCCCTGAGTGATAAAGCCCACTACACTTCCCTATTTCTCTCCCTCACACCTACAATGAAGGCTTCTCAGGCTGCTCTACAGAGGGTCTTCTTGAGGCCCAAAGCAAAGACATCTCCTTAAACAGCACCCCATGTATGCCCTGTCCACTGGGTGGTGGCAAGAAGCAGGGATTGTCCTGATAGAGGCCCAAGGGCTTCAAAACCACCATTCACTCCTCAGGGCTTATTCTGCCTTCAGCTCCTCAAAAGTTGAGTCCTGTCCACCCACACTACTCCCAGGTCTCTACACAGCTGGAGTGCAAGCCCTCATTCAGGCAGTTGGAATCTTCCAGACAGGACCACTTTGTCTTATGAGATGACAAAAGCTATGTCACTCCCGGAGCGGCTCCTCCTGAAGTTGCTCCGTCCCTTCCTGGCCTCTTTCCGAGTCAGCACCACAACCCTGTGACAGAGGCCCCAGGACTGTGTTTTCCGATGTAAGACACTGAGGGTCCGAGAGGAAGAGGCTTGCTGAGCGCCACCCAGCTGGTCAGTGATAAAGCCAAGACCCAACCACATCTGTCTGCTAAAGAGGCAGGGCCCCAGAGACCAGAACAAATATCCAGCCCTCTGGCCTCACCAGGGTGCCCTGGGCCTCATCTGCCCGTTTTGCAGAGGGAGAGAGGATAGAGGAGTAAGTGCCCTGGCCAAGGAAGCAGCAACCCTTCTGGATTCCAGGGGACTTGAGCGACTTGGTGTCGTTTCTCCAAACAACGCCTTCCCCTCCTGGGCTGAGAGCGCGAGACTCCAGGGCGGAATCTAGAAGCGTCCGAAGAGTCTAGTCGGCATCTTTTGAGTCGGGAGTCTCTAGGAGCCCGCTCTGGCCAGCGCCGCCGCCTGGCTGGCTTTGTCCCCAGTACTCCCGCCCCAACTAAGGGCCCCGAAGAGAACAAGGGGTTGGGGGCGTTTCCGCTTCGGCCTCCCAACAGGCGGGACCCTGAGGAAAGACGGCGGGGCCCGCCTTCCGGCGGCTGCTACAGGAACCCCGAGCTCCTGAACACTGAGCGGAGGAACAAACCGCGCACCAGCCCGCCTCCGGGCGTCCCCAGAAGCCCCCAGGACCCTACGCCGGAGTCCCTCCCGAAGGGCTGCCCGGCCTTACGGCTCTGGGGCCCTGGCGAGCCCCACCACGGCGCTCCCCCCGAGGAGCGGCGCCCGGGACGACTCGGGAGCGGTGCCCTGGAACTCGGTCCGTCGGTCCGTCGCCCAGGCTCGCGTGTGCCGCCGAGAGGGCTACACGCCCAGCGCTCCTCCCGCTCGGGCTCACCTACCGTGCACCAGTCTCCGCATGTCCTGGTATCGAGCCCACAGGTGTGCGCTGGGCTCGGCGCCGCCGGCGGGTGCCGAAGACGGCACAGAGCGCGGGGCGCCGGGGCAGTGGGCGCCGGGACCCGGGGGGCCGCAACCAGGGCAGGAGGGCGAGGACGAGGCGGCTCGCGGCCCGCCGTGGTCTCGGCGCGGCAGGCAGCGCCGAGCGGCCGCCCGCAGCCCCACACCCGCCATGCCCGGTGCGCGCCGCCCGCGCTGCCCTCAGCCCTCCGGCCAGTCCGCCGCCCTCCTACTACGCGCCCGCCACGGTGGCCGCGTGCTCCTCACGGCGGCTGGCCAATGGGCGCGGCGCGCGGAGCTCGACCGCCAATGGGAGCGTCCCTATGCCCGGGGGGCGGGAGGTCCCGGACAGGGCGGGGCGGGCTCTCCGACCCCCTCCCCCAGTCTCCGGGGCGGCCAAAGAGTACTCTGCGCCCCTCTTCGGAATCTACGGCGGCGATGGCGGCTCTTTCTTTCCTCCCCTAGGAAGGCTGGAGGGCCTAAGAAAGGCCGTCCCCGCGAGGCTCCGGACGGCCAGGGCTCGGAGGGGAGAGGGCCAGAGCGCGGCGGGTCTACCCCGGCCCCCCGGTCCTCTGTCTCCCCCTCTGCTCCCGGGTCCTCCCGCCCTTTCCCCCACCTCCTGTCCTCCTGACCTCAGATCCTCTGCCCCTTCCCCCAGTCCTGCAGCGGGGGTCCTGTTCCCTGCCCCTCGCCCCTGACGGTTCTACCCGCAGACCAGAGAGCGGTCCGTTTCACTCACGTCTCTGGCGGATAAAGAGTCCTTCCGGCGCGCTCCCCGCTGCCAGCCCCACGCTGGGTGAGACCTCGGGACCCGCAGCGCAGCCGACGTCCGCTGAAGCAGACGTCGCTCCCTCTCTGTGCCTTACACAGATGACCTCTGTTAACTTGGAGCGAGGCGGTGGGCCAGGGGTCATTGCGCTTTCCTGGTTCCTACCTTAGCAAATGGCCGCACCGAACCGCTCCATTCCTCGCTTCCCCACGCAGGACTCTAGCTCTTCTAGCAATATCACCAGAATTTCCAACGAAATTCCTTTTTCCTGCTGGGAACCACTCTCCACCCGCGTGTATTCCACACAGATCCATTTTCTGAGTCCACATGCGCATGTGACCTGGGCCTTGAGCAGGCCGACCCAGCACCCGTGGGCCTTGTCGGTGGAGAGCTGGCTAGCTAGACACTGTTCCTGGGCCAAGTGCTGGCGCAGGATGGAGGCCATAGGTGGTCCCGTGGGTGGGCGGCTGCCCTCCCCACTCCCAGGGCCCCACTGAGCTAGGTGTGCGCTGGGGGCTTGGCCATATGTAAGCCTCGTCTGGGCGGGAGATGGGTGGTCTGTGGTGTCCAGCCAGCAGAGCCACCAAGGGAAGCCAGAGTGAGCACCAAGCCAGTTGTGTGTGCGTGGTTGGGTGGGGTTGGCTCCGGGAGAAGGCAGGTTATCCAGGCAGCAGCTTGGGCCTGGCAGCTCAGCGGCGGACCCTACTACCCTTTTCAGAGGCGCTGCTTGATCTCTCTTCTCTCTTTTTGTATATTTTGTGTCCACATTACCAAACTCTCTTATTGGTTCTAAGTTTTCATTTGACTTTCTTAGATTGTCTAATAGTCCTGGAATAACGGAAAGTGCCCCATACAGGATAGCTTTTCTTAATTTTATGGTTGTTTGTCTCAAATGCTTATTTAGACTTTTCTTGTGATAATGAGTTAGCTTTCAACAATGCAAGTCAAATCCTGTTATTTTTAGAAGCCTAGGCATAAGTCTCGATCTCGAAATAAATGAAAGGTGTTGTGTAACTGCATTTAAGAACATGGTGCACTACCCGTTTAGTAGTCCCATCATACAGGGTCATCACTTCTAGGACTTTAAAAAGATGGCGGTGGCAGAGTAGGGGGCGCGGCAGCCAACTCCGAATACCAGCTTGCACAGGGGAGGCCGGGAGGCGGGGCCGGACCGACGCCACGTGTGAGGCCCCGCCCCTTGGCCCGCACTGCCTCTGGAGCAGAGGTGTCTGCACCAGCTGGTCTAGGCCTTACAGAGCACGCGCACTCCGCCGCATTCTGATTGGCAGGCCAACGCAGCCCACCGCACTCAGATTGGTGGAGCCGCTCCACATTCTGGGTCCCGAGCTCAGCGCTGCTCCTTACCGGTTCCGCTCCTCACCTCCTTGGAGGTGGCCCAGGACCGGGATCGCACAGCCACCTGGCCGCCGGACTCAGCAAGGACGGGCAGGACGGCTTCGGCTTCATCCGGGAGCACCAGTCCAGGGGCTGGGACAGCTCCCGTCGCTCTTCGTTCCGCCGTACCCTTCTCCACAACAGCGGTCCGGCATGTTTTCCAGGGCCCAGGTGAGGCGGGTTCTGCAGCGGGTGCCCGGGAAGCAGCGACTCGGCGTCTACAGGTTCCTGCCCTTTTTTTTTGTCCTGGGAGGAACGATGGAGTGGATCATGATTAAAGTGCGCGTGGGCCAGGAGACCTTCTGTAAGTGGGAGTGCAGCAGCTTCTGTTTCATTTCAGGCAGGCGGGAGGCGGCGAGGGAGCCGTTTTCCTGGGGGCTATTCTCAGCTTGTAGACCTCTCATTCCGCTCAGCGCTGAGCTGCTTTTACCCTGGTCAGAAGGGCGAGTGCGGTTCCCTTCGCTGGGCGGTGGAGATCCGCCTAGGCTCTCCTGTAAGCGGGGCGACAAAGGCACATTGGTATCCAATCTTGAGACCCTCCCTGCACTTTGAGAGGAGGGCACGTGACTTCACTCAGGACGCCCGCTTCTGCCTTGCCGGTGACACTGTTCCGAGCCTAAGGAATAGACTTCTCACAGCACCTAGAAGCGGGTGGGATGCTGAGGATTCATGGAAGTTCCTAACTGGTCAGTCCAAACCCTAGAGGGAACTGGTTGGCCCGGCTTAGCTAAATACTACTGTCTTTACTGGTCAGAGTCATTGGTACCAATGCCCAGCACTACAAAAAGTGTCTGGCATTGCTTTGCTGAGCATTAGCCTGGGCAGGCTAGTTCCTCTTCCAGGAAGACTTCCCTAACCCCTAGGCCCTTTCTGCTTTCTCCCTCTCCAGAAACACAATCACTTGTGAATCTCCAACCCTCTTTTTTTTTTTTAAAAAAAGTGCTTTCTAAAGATATTTAATCCTTCTGTGTTCACCCATTCCTTCATATTTAATGTGCACTGATGAGAGGATATAAGGTGGAGGGCCCCCACATCAGAAGAGCACTAATGGGAGAGACAGATCATACAGTTACTATGAAGTGTGATCACTGCTGTGGGGGGAAAGTTGGGGGAGCATGGGAGTCCTGGGTGGGGCACCTGAATTGGACTAGGTGGTGCAGAGAAGGCTTTCTGGAGGAGTTACCATGTCAGGTAGGATCCGAAGATTGAGTAGGTGTCAGCCAGATGAGGGAAACGTTTATGGACTTGAAAGTGTCTTCTGCCGGTGGTAAGAGCAAACCTTGGGGCCTTGGTGTGAAAGTATGCTGCTGTGTTTGAGGGACTGAAGCAGGTGAGCAGAGTGAGGGATGACGTGGTTAGAAAGGTGCCTGGGCAGGGCCACAAAGGGACTGGAGAACCAACAATGTATCCCAAAGGACTGAAGAGTTTTAAGCAGCAGCTGGTGAACGTATGTGGAGAGTGCTTTCTTGTGGAGGGTGGATTGACAGGAACACTTAGGCTGTGTGGTTGTCCAGGTTTGAGATGGTGGCCTGGACTAGGGTGAGATGCCAAGAAGTGGGCGGCGTTCAGAGACACCCCAGAGGTAGTACTGACAAGGGCTTGGTGATTGAGTGGACTCAGGAAATGAGGAGTGGAGGCTTCTGGTAGGGCAGGTGGGGCAGGGGGAACACAGGCAGGACAGTCCTGGGCTCCATTTTGGACCTGCTGAGGGGGGAGATGGTTACACAGAACTGAAGCTCAGAAGGCAGATCTGGGCCTCAGGTCTAGGTCTGTGGGTCATTCACAAGCTGATTGTGATGAAAGTCAGAGTTTAAACCCCAACATTTTAAGGGTGAGAGTGACCAGAGAGGCAAGAAGGGAAACAAGAAGGGATTGTTATCATAGAAGACAGGAGGTTCAGGAAGTTCAATTAAGTGAATGGGAGGTAAGCCCCCTCTCCCCTACCAGGAGAGACTTGAAATATGCAAATACTGATCAGAAAAGAGGGTGGAGAGAGGCTGGGATACCTTGGCCCTTGAGAAGGTGGGAGAGGATGGGACCAGAGCAGGGCAAGGAGTAGCCCTTGGAAGTCAGCTGGAAGAGTTCTTTACTGATGACTTTTCTCTGCAAAGAAAGAGTTCATGGCCATTTCGGGGTGGGTAAAGTAGGGTCAGGGCCATGGCTGAAGAAACAGGACTTCCAGGCATCACAGTGGACCCAGTTAGATCAGTTAGATGCAACAGTTGGGCCCACAGTGCAAAGCAAGCAGAGTGAGGCATGGAGAAAGAAGTAAGTTGGATTAATCTGTAGTTTGGATTTTGAAGGTGTATCAAGAAGTTGATATTGATGAGAGGGAATTTCAGCTGATCTGGGCAGGAAGAGAGAACAAGGGCCTGAGGAAGTTGGTGGAGGTCCAAGGACAGAAAGGCTGCTAGAAAGGTAATTGAGGTTGTGGTCAGAGAGGAATGAACTTATTGCTTCAGAGGAACACTGCAAGTAGATGGCAGAAGTTAAGGAAGGAAGATGAAGGGGGCTGGTGCTTCATCTGCTGGGGGTGGTGTTGCCTGGGAAGATGGCACAGGACAGGGTCAAGGAACCTGAGCTAGATGCCAGCATTTTCAGAGATTGAAGGGGAGTGATGGACAGCAGGTGCCAGTGCAGAGAAGATGGTGGCAAATGGCATAGGCCCCTGAGGAAGGTGGAGAATCAGTAGTCTGGAAAAGCAGCAGCTGAGAACAAGGAGACTGCCCTTATCAGCAGAGAGCTGTAGGCCAGAAGTGCCTCTGCGGGGCCAGTTAAGAAGGATGATTTCAGAGAGAAGTGAAGTTGCTAAGTAAGGGCTGTGCTGGGACATGACACTATCTTTGAAGAAGACACTGACTCTGACCCTGCTATTGATATTGAGAGCTCCTTTAACATAGTCCTCATTTAAATCAAATCTTGTTTTAAGTTTATTCTGGCACTGAGTTAAGCCTTAATTTTGAGATTCAGGTGACAGATCTAGACTATTGGTTAAATTACTCAGATATGTATCTAATTCCTTAGTCTCTTGAAAATCTAAATAAAATCTTTGTTTGATACAGACGATGTCTACCGTAGAAAAGCCTCAGAAAGGCAGTATCAGAGAAGGCTGGAAGATGCATCAGAGACTGAACTTCAACAGTCAATAAAGTGAATATGAAACTTTACTATTGGTTTCAACTCCTTTAAAAATGTACTTTTCGGGTCTCTTGTTCTTACATAGAACTGCCTTTACAAAGAATTTTTAGTTTTCCTGTCTCTGCTTGAATACTTCCCAAGTCACTGATGGACAGCACTTGTGGGAAAATTATTTCCTACTAAAACAAACCTACCCATTGAATCTAGTCCATGAAATATTTCTTAAACAATTCAAGGATCAATCAGGATGCTTTTCAGTGTAGCCTGAATTGTTTGTGAAGTCCTTTGTTTTAGGCAACAAGGGATGACCTTACTTAGTTTTTTGCAGAATTCAGACTTACTATGAATAAAAGTTAGTTATCTACTGTAGGATCATTTAAACGAGGATGATTATGCAGACTACATTTCTGCTAGCTACCAATTTGTAAACATTTTGTTAGAATGTGACCATACGTTACTCATGTTAAGTGCTCTTGTGAACACAGACAACCCCTTTCCTTGCTTGGCTCCACTAACATACAAGGGCTGGACCTCCATGAGGACTGGGGAGCAACACGTTTCACTCCCCTCTGAGATGAAGATGTTGCTTTCATCCAGCTGCTAAAGATAAAGACACTGTTCCTTCCCAAAGAAAGTGAATCTTCACAGCATAAAGCAACCATAGACTTGAACTAAATCAGAGGCTCAGTCTATAGGGAGAGATTTTTCAATCTGACCCAGAATAAGTTTGGATCAGTTGGTAGAAAAAGCAAAGGCATCTTTCCATGTTTGGATAACCATATCCAACATCTTTTTAAACAAGAAAATATATACATATTAAAGAAGACTAAGTTTCAAAATAGTTTCTAACTATTGCTCATGAATAAAGAAGCAGATGCTTAAGGCCACAGGGTATCCTCAAGTTAATGATATCTGCCACAAATAAATTGTTCTAAGGGTCTTTCTCCTATCCATCTGAAAGGATAGGAAAAGTATTGGGTTGATCAAAAAGTTCATTCGGTTTTTCTCGTAAGATGGCTCTAGTAGTGCTTAGTTGTCTTTAACTTCATTCGAAACAATTTTGTTAGACTGTATTGTGACAGGTCTCATATCAGCGTGCATTAAAAAAAAAATCAAAATTGGTGAATTTTTGTGCAGCCATTTTTTTTTTTTTTTTGCGGTACGTGGGCCTCTCACTGCTGTGGCCTCTCCCATTGCGGAGCACAGGCTCCGGATGCGCAGGCTCAGCGGCCATGGCTCACAGGCCCAGCCGCTCCGCGGCATGTGGGATCTTCCCTGACCGGGGCACGATCCCGCGTCCCCTGCATCGGCAGGCGGACTCTCAACCACTGTGCCACCAGGGAAGCCCTGTGCAGCCATTTTAATAGTGAAGAGGGAAGCAACATTTTCCACGTATTATGCTTTATTATTTATATAAATTTTATTTATTTTTGGCTGTGTTGGGTCTTTGTTGCTGCGTGTGGGCTTTCTCTAGCTGTGGACAGTGGAGGCTACTCTTCGTTGCGATGTGAGGGCTTCTCCTTGCAGTGGGCTTCTCTTGTTGCAGGGCACAGGCTCTAGGCGCGTGGGCTTCAGTAGTTGTGGTGCACGGGTTTGGTTGCCCCGAGGCATGTGGGATCTTCCTGGAGCAGGGATAGAACCCGTGTCCCCTGCATTGGCAGGTGGATTCCCAACCACTGCACCACCAGGGAAGTCCCTGTGCTTTATTATTTCAAGAAAGATAAAAACGCAACTGAAACACATAAGATTTGTGCAGTGTATGGAGAAGGTGCTGTGACTGATCGAACATGTCAAAAGCGGTTAGTGAAGTTTTGTGCTGGAGATTTCCCGCTGGACAATGCTCCACAGTCAGGTAGACCTACTGAAGTTGATAGTGATCAAATCGAGACACTGAGAACAACGTTATACCATGCGTGAGAGAGCCGACATACTAAAAAATATCCAAATCAAGAGTTGAAAATCACCGCTTGGTTATGTTAATTGCTTTGATGTTTGGGTTCCATAATTTAAAAGACATCTTGACTGTATTTCCGCATGCAATTCTCTACTTAAACGTAACGAGAACGTTCGATTTTTTTAATTTTTATTTAAATTTTTTTTTTTTGCGGTACGCGGGCCTCTCACTGTTGTGGCCTCTCCCGTTGCGGAGCACAGGCTCCGGACGCGCAGGCTCAGCGGCCATGGCTCACGGGCCCAGCCGCTCCGCGGCATGTGGGATCTTCCCGGACCGGGCACGAACCCGCATCCCCTGCATCGGCAGGCGGACTCTCAACCACTGCGCCACCAGGGAAGCCCAGAACGTTCGATTTTTAAAACAAATTGTGACAGGCGATGAAAAGTGGACACTGTACAATAATGTGGAACTGAAGAGATCGTGGGGCAAGCTAAATGAACCACCACCAACCAACTAAAGGCCAGTCTTCATCCAAAGAAGGTGATGTTGTATATACGGTGGGATTGGGAGGAAGTCCTCTATTATGAGCTTCTTCCAGAAAACAAAACGATTAATTCCAACAAGTACTGCTCCCAGTTAGACCAACTGAAAGCAGCACTCGACGAAAAGCATCCAGAATTAGTCAATAGAAAACGCATAATCTTCCATCAGGATAACGCAAGACCGCACGTTTCAATGACCAGGCAAAAAACTGTTACAGCTTGGCTGGGAAATTCTAATTCATCCGTCGTATTCACCAGATATTGCACCTGCGTATTTCCATTTATTTCGGTCTTTAAAAAATTCTCTTCATAGAAAAAATGTCAATTCTCTGGAAGACTGTAAAAGGCACCTGGAACAGTTCTTTGCTCAAAAAGATAAAAAGTTTTGGTAAGATGGAATTATGAAGTTACCTGGAAAATGGCAGAATGTGAATATGTTGTTCAATAAAGTTCTTGGTGAAAATGAAAAACGTCTTCTATTTTTACTTAAAAACTCAAGGAACTTTTTGGCCAACCCAATACCTAAGCACAGAGTAAATACTCAATAAGGGAGGGCTATCTTTGTTCATCTAGTAGTCCTCTTTTGGAAATCTTGACTACATCTCTGAAGTTATAACTCAATCAAATTAATCTCTTTTAGAAGTATGGATCTTTCACACTGAGTTACTTCTCTTAAAAAAAAAAAATACACTTGGACCATGGTGTTTTCCAAGACAACTTCTCTCCTAGTAAAGCAGCATCAGTTCTTAGTTTTCACACATGTGTATTAAATTTGGAATTTCTTGCCACATTTATATGTATAATCCACAAGGTGTGCATTCCACATCTATTTGGGGAATAGAAATAGTCTATTAATTTGTTCAGGTATGAACTTTCATTCAGCTGACCTCGCACACTTCCAAATGCAAAAGGAACAGAGTAATACTTAGCACTATTGCTCAGAGTGCTCAGCTGGAATGTTTATACATCAACGATCATTTAAAATATATTTATGAGCAGAGATGGCAGTACATCCATAAACTCTTAGGAGAACAGAACCACAGGGATTTGCAAAGTGATATTAGAGGAAAACAGTTGGTTGATTTTACCAACACCTTCTCTTAAAAGTGTAGTCATGCTTTAAGAGATTATAAGTATGATAAAAACATACCTGGGCCACTTCTCTCTTCCGGCCCCACACAGCTATTTGAAATGGATTACACTGATTTATGATATAGGACATGCTTGCCTTCCCTTCCACCATCAGTAACAACTCCCTCTGCAATTTTAACTTCAACCTGCATTTCTGCCCATGCTGAGGACATGTTAGGAATCCTTGACTGCCAGTCTGAGAGGCTTGGCATGGGCATGTCAGGCTGCAGTGTGACTACATTCAGCTTCTGTGTTAAGACAGCCTAAGCCTTGGATCAGGGTCTGGACACTGACTTTTGCCTCTACCCAAGGAGCTCTCTTCCTTTAAATTGGCAGCCATATCCCTGTCAACATAAAATCAAGGCTTGCGGGAATTAAACCTACTTGAAACTAACATCTGACACAAGCTTTAACAAAACAACCAAACCTGGTTAATCCAAATCACTTTGCAAACTCCATTTTTATTTGGATTAAAAAGCTTTAGATGAACAAACATATGATACATACATATTATAAGACTAGTTATCACTTAAACCTCTTTTGATACAGAAATTAGAATAAACCAAGTTTTAATCAAGTCTGAAAATGTTTAAGTTCAAAAGTCAACAACACCAATTTGGAGATTTTACACAAAGAAGAGTCCCCTCTTAATTCTTCCTCATAGGAAGAAAAGGGTGGGTTCAAAAACAAAGTAATTCAAGGCCTTTTAAATCAGTTGGCTGACATACTATTTTAAACCTATAGGTCTTTTTCCGCACATAAACAAAATTCTTTTCCACATGAACTTACATTTTGAAAACATTTAAGCCATTATACTTTCTAAGCCATCACTACAGTTCCTAAACTCATGAAAAAAAAGATGTATAGTTCACATGTACCTTTTAAAGTCAGGGCTTTTTTTTTTTTCTTTTTCTTTTCTTTTTTGGAAGATGGCTGACCTCAAATCTTATATCCTAAAATATTGACATTCTCCAAGTTAATATACAGAAAGACATGATTCTAAAATAAATACATAGAGCTTTTTTTTTTTTTAAACTTAATTAGGGCCTGCCTAATGGCCCCCTGGCCCGGCTCTGCACTGCCTTAGGGAAGCCCCTGGCTGGATCTATGGTTCCTACAGCACCTCCAGACACTGAGAAGGAGCCTGGAGGAGGAGTGCTCTGGCTTCTAATGCCCCACATAGACCACAGTGAAGAGTTTTTAGAGTCTTCCCAAAGAAGTCTCTCCCAGACCTTAAAAAGGGAAATAAGATGGGTGCATGAAATAAATAAATAACTTAACCAAAATTAAATTTCAGGTTCTTTGGTGTAATTCAAGGATGTCTAGAAATAAAATAATCTGATTGTATTATATAGTCCATGATGATTCAATGGCCCAAATAACCAAGAACTGAAGATTTCTTTATCTGATTCAGTTTAACAATAAGGTACTGTGACATACTACTGCAAAACATTTTTTAAAATTCAGAACTGTTTAAAATACTTGATGCAAATTGAGATCCAGTGGTTGACTTATAGGCAATTAAGTTATAAGGACCTCCTGTAATTAAAGTATCTAGATACAAGAGACTTTTTTCCATTCTAAACTCTTCTGTCCCCATGATTTAGTAAGAATGGTAATTAAATATCCAGGTATTGATTCATACCAGATTAAAAGAAAAAAAGTATCCTCTGAGAGTCACTCTGAATTTACAAACAGCAGTGGAAGCTCCCACAATGGCAACCACCCTGTTACAATATAGCAGGTTTCAAAAATGCTGAGTGAAATACTGTTCCATGTTTGATGCTTTCCACCTGTCTGAGCATTATATACTGCCTCCAAATGTTTTTTTCCAGAGTCGTATGAGAGAGACAAGGTCATCAAACCTAAGTGTTTGGGATCTATAATGGTCTTTTTAGTGAGCATTTTCTTAAATTAGGATTTCCTTCTCCTGAAATTCAAAAACACAAGCTGAATTTTTAAATTATTTTATAAAGTCTTAAATTTCTGGTTGAGAATTACAACCCTGAAACTTAGGAGAAAAAGAAAAAAAAAGCCAGATCTGAAGAGGAAATAAAGACTACTAAAACATACTTGCATATGCAGGCAATCCAGCCTTTTACAGTTATGCTTCTGACACAGCCCATATCTGGTTAATGTACTCCCTTCCCTAAGTTAGGTTAGGTGTTATGTTTAAAAATAAATCACCTCCAGCACACCTCAATACTTTCTTCAAGATGAACTTCAATAATTTGCAATGAAGAGATTTAAAGTTTTAAATCACCTAACATGTATAGGTATAAATTGTGAATTCATTACAAAAAGATCAAAAGTACCCTTAAACTTACCTGCCAAGACTAAATATAATTCAGGGTTGTGCACATGTTCTGCAAAAATAACTGACACCACAGATGTCTAACTCAGCACAAGAAAAAGTGCTTTCTCCCTCCAGGTGTCGGGGAGCTGCATTAGCTGCAGAAGAGTGCACAGTGCTGACTTCAGATTTCTGAGTTATTAGAGCAAATGTGCCATGTCTGCCAAACATCTACAATCCAACTAACAACCTTTCACTCCACCTGGAAGAAACAGTTCTTACAAAAGTGGCTTAAGATATTTAGGCACGTGAAACAGACACAAGTACACTCCCCTCTCTAAGATGTAAACTAGGGCAAACTTCACATTTCATTGACAACTTAAACTAATCTGTAAACTCTTGTGTGTGTTTTTTTCATTTTGTTTGTTATTTTAAAAAAACAAAAACAAAAAACCAACCAAAAAAAACCAGAAACAAAAACCCCAAGCCAAGACAAAAAACCTTTGATGGTTTCAGCTCTATGGCAACAAGTAAAAAGATAAAACTCCAAGTCTAAATACAACCAATTATGAAACTGGTTTTAAACGAAGGAAACATATGCAAAAAAAAAATCTTTGTGTATTTGATAAAGTCAACTTAATATAACAAAAACAAATTGAAATAGCTTATTAAAAGTGTCCTTATATAAAAAATGGCCTCGTGATGTACAATAAAATGCAATAAAAATTATCATCCTTTGTTCCTCCCCCCCACCCCCAGTAACTAAAATGGCTACTGTTCCACAAAACTCTTTATGCTTCTATAAAAGAATTGTAATTGATGTGATTAAAGGTTTTCTAGATTGTATGCTTGGCGAATGTTGAGGGTGTCTCGGAGCATCAGATCCCGAAGGCGCCAGAGGGCATCTGCCATGGTGGTGTGGGCCCCTTTACTTTTCAGCCAGTGAGAAGGGAGTCGGCTCTCCTGTTCTTTTGACAAATGGACATCGCGTCTTCGAGCTGAAAATTAAAGTGCAGACACAGAAATACAAATATCAGTCCTAAGGTCTGACAGATTTATTAAAACATGAAACATTTATTATTTATTGAATATTATGAATTTTAACTCTGCAGAATACTTCCAAGCAAATTTCTTATATTGTTTTATTAGGCATCTTGGTTTTTAGAAAACTATTTTACTTAGGTATAAGACTACCTAGCCAAGGATGTCTCGTTTTACACTTGGCAGTTTAGAAATTATCTAATGTCTTTTTCTTTTTTTAATTAATTAATTAATTTTTGGCTGCACTGGGTCTTCATTGCTGCATGCAGGCTTTCTCTAGTTGCGGTGAGCAGGGGCTACTCTTCGTTGCGGTGCATGCGCTTCTCATTGCGGTGGCTTCTCTTGTTGTGGAGCATGGGCTCTAGGCAGACGGGCTTCAGAAGTTGTGGCTCGCGGGCTCAGCAGTTGTGGCCCACGGGCTCTGGCGCACAGGCTCAGTAGTTGTGGCGCACGGGCTTAGTTGCTCCGCGGCATGTGGGATCTTCCCAGATCAGCGCTCAAACCCGTATCCCCTGCCTTGACAGGCAGATTCTTAACCACTGTGCCACCAGGGTGAAGTCCTAGAAATTATCTAATTTCTAACAATTACTTCACAAAACAGCTGCACAAGATAACATAATTACTAGAATGGGAACATAAAAGTTGTATGAACACCTAAAAGATCTGATCATTAATATTTAATAGTTACCCCAATATTAACAAAAATTCCTAAAATGGTAAATGTGAAGAAAGGGAAGACCACCTACTACTCTTAAAGGAATCAAATGATCAAATTTGGCTTAGAAATGAAAAATGAACAGAAACTTCCAAATTTCTTTCCAGAAACTAGGCAAGTTATTTTAGTAAGTACTGAAAATATGCTGAGCCTGCTGAACTAAATGAATAAACTTGATAGGTTAAGAGAAACATGTCTTCCAATATTATTTTTTTTAATTGAGGTAAAATAATTTTTAATTTACCCAAATCCATCTATGCTGTGCCCAAATGCCTGAAAAATAATTGAAAAAATTCAGAATATACTTAAGAAGATGGCATAGATATTTATGACAAAACTAAGCTTTGAAACTCATCAAAACAACATTTTCAGTATGTAATGTCAATATACAAAGAAGCTCCAAACCCTTCTACTAAATATACAATTTATTTTACTTATAAAGGCATACCTCAGGTTTGGTTCCAGATCACCACAATAAAGTGAGTCACATATTTTTTGGTTATGTTTACACTATACTGTAGTCTATTAAGTATGCAATATAGCATCATGTCTAAAAGAACAAAGTACGTACCTTAATTAAAAAAGACTACACTGCTAAAAAAATATTAACCATCATCTGAACCCTCAGCAAGTCGTAATCTTTTTATAATGGTAATATCAAAGATTGTTGATCACAGATCACCAAAACAAATATAATAATAATGAAAAAGTTGGAAATATTGTGAAAATTACCAAAACGTGACACAGAAACATGAAGTGAGCACATGCTATTGCAAAAACGGTGCCGACAGACTTGCTTGACACATTGCCACAAACCTTCAATTTGTAAAAAATGTAGTATCTGAGAAGAGTAACAAAGCAAAGTGCAATAAAACAAGGTATGTCTGTATAAGAATAATGGATATTTATCCTGTGATATAATAGGCCCATAGCAGCAAGAAGACTTTGATAAAGCATGGATTTCGAAAAGGCTTCTTGAGAAGGACTCTCCTTACCTGCTAGGGTCTGGTCCCACTTGCTAATGCTGTTGGACTCAGCACTGAGTCCTTCAATATATTTTAGGTAGGCCTCTGAGTGGAGAAGCCGTTGAGTCTTCGGTGGGGGAGCCACAAACATGGGTGTTGTTGGCTGCTGTATGACAGGCGGGCCGGGTGGATGTGGGCCAGGATATGGAGGTGGTGCCTGCTGCCCTGGAGGCCCCAAAACACCTACCTGAAAGAGCACAGACACATGGTGAGGGAAAAAAAATACTCAGCGCATGCTCTGAGAAAGAGGGTAACTTGAATTCTGTTGAGTCCTAGAAGATCCAACTTGGAGGCTCACCTGCTGTCCATATGGACTTCCACCTGGTGCTGGAGTCCCTACCATAGGGGCCACTCCTTGGTTCATCACACCTATAATTCAGAATTACAGGCACAATTAGAGGCTCTGGGTTGAGAAGACTGAAAAACTACTGTCTGATAAGAAAGGCCATTTATAATGCAAGCCTATGATCTCTGCCCTGAGTCTTTGTGGATAGGAACCCTAAGCACCCAAAACAGGATGTAGCATTCATATAGAAAATGCATGTTCTTTTGTTTTCTAGGTACTTTAAATACAAAGCTAGAACAATTTGTCAGATGTACATTAATTATTCATGGCTTAGAAATAATTTGAACCCTGCATAAAATTCTAGTATTTTCCTAGGTAAACTACAGTCAGAATACAACTATATTTTCAAGGTATTTTTCTTTTGACAACACAGTTTCCTGCAACTGAAGCCCATGTTTAATTTCAGCAGTAATAGCATTGCAACCAGGCTCAGCTGTATGCAATGTGTTAGGACAGCAGGGACATAAGGGAAGAGGTTTGTGCAAGTGCACATTAAATGACCTTTGTGGAGGCTGGAGGCACATTCTTGCTGTCCTCTCACAGGCCACCAGCACCTCTGGTTCTAACTGGAGTCGGTAATGTTGGCAGAGAGGGGACACTGCCATTTGATAGACCAGCACTTTGAAAAGGGATCATCTGGAAACAGGGCAGCCTTGGTGCTATCACTTCAAATGCAAAATGACAAAGGGAAAGAGAAAGATTCCATGGTCCTACTATATTTGGACTTTGTATAAACTTCCCTTGGTGACTCCTCAGAAGCAATTTCTGCCACACAAGCAAGTTCTGTCTCATAGGTCCTAGTTGATAATAACATGGTATCTTACATTTAGCATCTGGGGCTATTTTAATCTCAGGACCGTCCATTTCCTACTCTCATAAACAGGTAAGGGACCCAATTCATTAAAAACTAACAAACTACAATTAAAACCCTGGTGAGCTACTGCTTAAACCTTAAATAAGTCCAGCTGACTGCACAGAAGGATCAACAGGAGCTAACTTCATATTCTATAGTTTCTCTGGATTCAAAATGTTGGTATTTTAACCAGGCAGAACCAACCCACTATTCTAAGGTTCAGAATTGCTAAATACCACTTCCAAGAAGTATTAGATGTTTTTAAGAGAGAACACACTAAGTGAAAACAAGCTTTCTGTTTACAAAGCAGGGATTTTTATATTCCAAGAACCCAGAAGGGTACCTGAATCACAAGAATAGGATCTTAGTGATTATTTGTGAGTGAGTGAAGAGGTTGCAGTGAGTAAGCTGCTGCTCCAGTAACATATTATTAACCCCTGTCCCCCTAGGACACTCACCCACCTTAGATTTCACAACACAGTGGGCCTCCCTGAGCTACCTGTATCAATCTCTGCAGGGCAGCACAAACAAATCAGCAACCAACCCCCTATGTGCCCTCTGTTTACAAATGCCATGCCAGGGGGCAGCTGGTGAGAATGTGGGCTGAGTCACCAGAGGAGCTCACTGAATCTCCCTCTCCTCAAAGCCTGATCAGACGTGCGTGTGTAGACACTAAGAGGGGTTCTTCCCTGTCTCCTTATCATCAGGTGTGTTGTGCTTCCTTCAAATGCATTTAAAATCTGAAAAAGGGACAAAGGGAGACATCTGCCCCCCAATACCCACCAAAAGACCAGCTACCTAGAGGGTACTGGCCTTCGGTGTGACTCCTGCTGAGTAGCACATGCACCTGGGAGTTAACTCCAGCTTAGTCTCACTGCTCAGTCAGATACTCTTGCCAAGGGGAGGGCACAGAATTAAGGACAACTCCACCTGCCACAGGTGCACACCCATTTTATGACTGACACTTGCTGCAACAGCAACTCACAAATAGTCCACCACTTCCACAATGAAGCACCCATGCCCATGAACATTTCCTCCTCTGGGTATGTCTGGATCAAACACTTCTGTGGAGTTATGGCCATTCTCTAAGCAACACTCACATCACAAAGAGTGCTACTGGTTACTGAAGGCTCTAGGCCAAGCCACCAGGTTAGCTCACCCTACACACTGCTAGGCACACCCTCTGAAGCTTTGTTTGGAACTCTTTATAGCCACGGGATCGGTAGATCCAATGCTGTTGTAAGCAAATCTAAGGGTTTCTACATTTTGTCATCTGGGCCAGGCCTTTAGCTAATATTTTGGATAATGGATCAAATACTATTCCAAGTCATCTTAAGGTCACATTCCCTCCAAATAGATACCTAAGGGTCAGTTTTTTTGCAATGATGGCAATTAATATGGGAACTTGTGATTTTCCTTTCATAATAATCTTTCAAATTTGCTAAAAAATTGTAAAGGAAAACTGTACCTATTTCTGGGCTCCATTTATATGTTTCTATATGACATAACTTCTGAGCTTCTGTTGACAGACAAACCAGTGTCTCCAGGTAGCAGCGTGGGCTATGCTGTTCTTTAAATGTTATGTCATGCTTCTTCGGGGACTCAGATATAGAAAACTCGTTCAGGGCAAATTCATTCTCTCCCTCCTTTCTGTTCCTAGAAGGACTGACTGAAGGGTTTCTAAAGAGTTCTACATTAGCGACTCTATAATTCCCTTAGAGGGGAGGAGCTGTTTGAAAAGCAAAGGATGGAGCAGGGACTCAACACAGAAGACCCTTTGAGATAAGAATTGAACCAGAAGAAGAAATGTACTCAGGAGCAAAAAGTGCTTTTTATATCAACTGGCAATTTGGGAAACCTCATTCACTGACAAAGAGAGCAGAGCATGACCTCCTAGGCTGTGTTTGGCTTTCTGAGCACGTGTCAAATTGTTTGAGTGATATTAGGGTACGCCTCCTGCCCCTTGATCTGCTGAGTCTAGTTTCTGTCATGTGTCCTGTGCTGCTGCTAGGCAGCCAGGTGCTCAAGGACACAGGTGCTGAGCCACCTGCTCAACACACAGGACAGGTCCTGCTGCTGACATCCCTGGGATTCTCAGTGAGGGAAGGCCTGCCCACATGGGCAGCAGGTACCTCCTGGAACAAATGGCTGAAGGAGGAAAAAGAGAGTATGAAGATGAGATTAATGAGTGAATGAGGATGAAGTTCTTACCCGGTGGTGGTATGCCCGGGAGGCCGGGCACACCTGGCGGAAGATGGTGGGGTGGAGGCCCCCCGGGGTGAAGTGGCTGCATGCTGCCCATGCTAACAAGGCCATCAACTGGGCCCTGCAAAGGTGGAAGGCCTGGCGGATAGCCACCCATCATGCCTTGAAGGACACAACAAATTTCAGACATGCATCATTAACATGCAACATGAACTAAGTAATAACAACCCCCCCCCATGCACTACAAATGAATAAAGCACCCTTAGTACTGCATGATATAACGGCAATTAGTGCAATTATTTTGTTGCAATAATGAACAAAATATAAAGTTACAAATATGAAATACATTTCTGGATGAATTAGTACTTAGTACATTATTATTTGTAGTTATTTTCCCTGTGATAAATACGCTGCATGTTTTCAGTTAAATAATAATAAAGAGGAGTTCCAGTAACAGCCTTCCCAAGGTCATGATTATTGCAAGGTGTTCAAACAGAGACCCGTTCTGCCTACTGCGATTCTACTGAAAAGTATAAACCCCATCATTCCACTATGCCCACACTCATATGCCTATCACGGGTACACATGAGGGGAAACTGGAATGGAGGAAAATGAGGCACACAGCCCTGATCACAAAGCATGGTTCTCCAGCATGGGGGAGGCGGCAAGACTTTTTCAAGACTTCTATGTCCATTCCTCCTCCCTTTTAGCCCCACCACTGCTGGTAAGAATGGATCATGCTTGAGCTTGAGCTGGGGAACAGCTAAGAGTCATCACAATGAATGATGTTTCATCTTTAGATCTCAAAACATGATAAAATAAAGATAAAACCTAACTCCCCACCCCCACCCCGGCCGCCAGCCAACTTCAGCCCAGGTCACTCAGTAGCCTGCACGCAGATCTTAGGAGGAATGGCTGGAGAATCAAGCTCTGTTGACATGAGAAAAGGCCAATTGTCATCATTGTCCCCAAGCGCACAAATGTCCTCACAAAGACCTTCAGTTAACAGGGAACATTTTAAATGAGGTTGAGAATTTCTGTGAACAGAGGTTTTTATTCCTTTATTTTCAAAGTGTATCTTCACAATACAAAATACTTCCTGCTGGCTAGGGAAGAATTTCAAAAAACAAGTATTTTTGGCAAAAAGAGTGAAAGAAGAAGATAATTTCAAATGTCAAAGACTCACCTATCAAAAGAACTTTAAAGCCATATGACATTTATTTAAGCAAGAAAAACAACTTGATTTTTCTGGGATTTAAAATGATCACAATGAACAAAACACAAGGCTCCCCGCGAAATGCAATCACCTTTGGTCACAGCTTCTTGCACAAAGGGAGGGGTTGAGGAATTGGTGCGAAACCTCATTTTTATATAATACTCTTTGTAGAGGGGTTCTGGAAACAGTGGAAGTCTCCCGGTTCTAAGAATTTTACTCTTTGACTTGCCCTGAAGAATTGTTTGAAAGGTATTTATTTATAAAAGTTTAATCTTTTGAAGCTATAAAATTACTGAAAGTTCTGAGATTGATTCATCTTGCCTCATTGGTCATATCTAAGCTGACTAAGAAACTTACAATTACACAAATCAATAAAACAAATTTTAAATAATAATACCTCTGTATATAAAATAGGATTATCAGTTTCATTTTCTTAAAATGAGAGTTCAGAGATAAAAACAACTTTTGAACAGACAACGTCATCTTAAACATGAGGAGATCCAAAGCTACCAACTGTCTTTTAACCATACCACCAGACAGAGCTTTTAGGGATAAGTAGGTGGGAATTCAAGAATGTTAGGAGGCTTTGCTTTCAATTACAAAAGCCCATCTGAACGCAGCCTTCACGGGCTGTGGTTGAAGAAATTATTAAGAATCGAAAGACATGAAACTTGTCTTCATTAAACTGTACTTTGGCATTTATTATCCCAGTCACATGTGTTCAAATGAGCTTCAATGCTTGTAAGCAAAGCTGGTCTCAGACAGCAACAAGGCTAAGACTTAGGCCCTATGCAACCTGTAAACCCGTAAGAAATCACCCTCTGAAGCTGCAAAGTCCCCATTGTGAACCAAAGACTGGTTACTGTAGAGAATGCTTGCCTTGCACTCCCACAGCCCAGAAGTCTGGGCAGCAAAAGGTTTAATAATGGAGCAGGGGCTTTCTGGAAGGGGGCCACCCTCCTCACCCATCAGAGCTCTGTGATGTTATTCCCCAACAGGGAGCTAAAATGCTGCAGCTGCTGTTTTTCAATGTTTTTAGCTGTTTGAATTCGTTTTGTTAATGTGTCCCTGGGCTTTTTAGTCAAGGGCACAGTGCTATAATATCACACATCAAATAGAACAAAAGAGAATGTCAATGAGGGAATTCTAACTTTCAAAGTCCCCATGTTCAAGGTCTGATTTCTAAAAACCTCTGGCACCCCATTAACCAAAATGGGCCATGGAATAGAGCAGGCGATTATGAGATTTGTTAGATCAACATCAGTTACACTGAAAGTACTGAAAGCCATGATTCAGATGTGCTTTGGCGAGTGCAACTGCTGAGTTCAGCGATAGTGCATTTGAGAACTTGCCATCACAAAAGGTAGGAGCAACAATGGAAAAGTTATCCTATGCTACTCTGCCTTAAAAAGCAAAAAAAAAAGCGAAAACAAAAACAGCATCCCAATGAGCCTGTCTTGAGCAACACTATCTTGGACTCCCTGAAAAAACAGGTCAGACTGCTTGCTTAAGAAGAAACACAGCTTGAATGTACCTCACCAGGCTTAGAAAGATCACGAAGGAGGGACCCGAGAAGTGGTCTGCAGGCTTCTCATTGGAGACACGTCAGACAAGAATATTCAAGAATAGCCAATTTGCTATGGCTACCAGAACCAGAGACAACACACACAAGCAAACCACATTCATCTTTTCTTTTCTTTTTTTAAAAATATGTGACTGGGATACTAACAGAAAATGCAGTTTAATGTAATTAAATAGAAAAGCATTACAGAGTGGGCACAATGAATTGATTAAGGACTTTGTATTCTACTTAGCAGTCATGCACATTGGTGACCAAGAAAGGATTTACAATTCGTTGTCAAAAATCCTTTTAAATGGTCAGTCTTTTAAGGATGGCTGCAGCAGAACAAGGCAAACTGAATACTGGAATGAGATGGGAAAATCATCACCACCTAAAGACTAGTTTTGTGTTTTCTCTTGGGAGTCCCTCCAGAACAGAATTCAAGGTCTGTTTATATTTTCTGCTGTAGAACTCTATCAAGAGCAGTCTGCGGTGGAGAATATCGCCAGACCATGCCCACAGCCAGGGAAGAGCTGCTCCCTACCAATTCCCAGGATTGGGCCCAGGGCCCATTTCTGGGGTAGAGGGGAGGCATTGCCCATAAGGGAAAGGCGATATAAGGACAACATGGATGACTTCAAACTTTGAATCTGTCATGAGAAAAGCCTAGAGACTGTGGCTTACTCCTTGTTGGAGGAAAAAAAAAAATGAAGGAATTTCTTAAAGTGGAAAAAAATGGTCTTAGCTCCTGTTTTTACCTGCAACAGGTGTCAACTGCTGATTGAGCATCCCCATTGGTGTTGGTGGTGGCACCACCCCCATGAGAGCCCCCACAGGGGTGCCTGCTCGGGGAGAAGCACTCGGCTGCTGTTGCTGTGCTGCTCGCTCTCTCTCCTGCTGCTCAGCAACTTTAGCTGCCCGCTCTGTAAAGGCATTTCAGATTTTCAATTCTGTTTTTAACCCAGGAATTCAAAATACCATCCATTGCATTCAACAGGACTAGTAAAAACACAGGCAACAGTTCTGTCTCAATGGAAGGAACAGTAGATGACTAGTCTCAACACAGGAGGAGTCGGGCCGATTTCACTTGGTAACCTAGAGTCCAGCTTTCCTATCCCATCTTGAGAACTGGTCTGCAAAGATTTCAAGAATGTTAAGACTGCAACACACATTCAGAAAGCACAGATTTTATTTAAAAACGTCACCAGCATAACCAACATGGTTAATCTCACAAGGCACCCTGAAGATGAGAAGCGCTACCATTATTCTAGTATTAATAGCATTACAAATTATTTATAATTTCAACATGAAGCAATTCCATGGCCCATTGTAACTTTTGGCACAACTGTTACTTACTATATTTTCCTGATTCCTGGCACCCAATTTTACTAAGATTTGAGGACTCTTGTCATTAGTGTCATGAGGTTTAGCAGCTGAAGAAAATTAACTCTGTAAGGGAAAAGTAGCTTACTTGCCTCCTCCACAAGGCTTTAGGGAAAATAAACGCTAATTTGTACATTCTAATGAAGCAAAGAGGTCATGTTTAATAAATCCCAAGGGAAAAAAATGCATGATACTCCAGGCTACAGTCATCAGAAGCAGGGAATAATATATATACACATATGAAACAATGGACAATGTACTGACAGAACCAGGTTTCCTGAAGCTGAGTTCAATACTGACCATAAATCATACTAAATCAGCAAAAGTTCCAGAATCCATACTTATTTCATCCAAAATGCAAGAGGAGCATTAGCTTGTGCCAGTTCTGGGCTGTGGAACATCCCTGCTATACCCCTCACTCCTTTGAGCTACTCTTTCTGCTTCTCCATAGCCAGTAGCCCCAACAATCACATTCCCAGTCTTTATGGGAGCTAGCAGGCTGGACCCTTACTAGAGAACTCTAGAAATGTGCATTCCCAAAGCTCCCACAATACAGGGTTTATTTTGCTTCACCGTTCATAAATAGGAACTCCTCTCCACTCTCCACATGGGCAAACTGAGACTGGAGACAGGTAGTGACTTGTCCAAGGATACAGAGAGAACCAGCAACCTGCGGCCCTGATTCCTGGTATCAAACTCCAACTGCCACACATTAACCCTCCAACAAGGAATTCAAAAGGCTACTTGCTGGGTGATCTAAGGAAGGGGAAAACAGCTCAAGGTCACATGGCTTTAAAGAGCATCGAGAAGCAACGGCTCCAGTCCTCCTTTGTGTTAGAATGTGAAAGTCAACCAAGTCAAAGCTTCCTCGGCTGCAACAGTGTTACCTGCAGAGACCTGTCATCACTCACTACACTGTCCCAGTTTACAGATCCTCTGTACAATGAGCGTGAGGGACAAAGGCCATTTTAACAACCTATTTCCTTGAACTAGCAGTAAAAAAAACACTGATGACCTAGACCCCCACATTAAGTTCTCATATTTTCATTACACAAATGACACAGTAAAATGGGAGAGCAAAATAATGAAGTTGAAAAAAGAAATATTCAGGCCTGTGGATGGAATATTGGACTGGCTACCTGTTGATTCTTTTTGGGCTGTCTTAGAGAAGAGAATTATTAAATGAAGTCAGCCAAACTCCAAACTCTGGGTTTTGAATTCAATGGGTCTGAACACCAAAAGTTCAGATTTTGAGTCTCAGGCAGACACTGCTGAGTCATATAGCTCCTCTCACTAAGTTCTCACTGAAATTTCAGATTCCCCTTTGAATTTGGTAGAATTTCCCAGAAGCCATCATTTCTCCTTCTTTTCGGTTCTGCTCCAGCATTTTTACTTTTACATCATATCCAGACACATTTCTCACTCTTGTTCACACTCTGAATAACCAGCCATGCAGTACTGGCTTCATTTATCCTGGACCAGGCTTTACAGCCATGTGAGCTTCATTTCTAACACTTCTCCAACTGAGTGATATATCTGGTCTTAACTTCCACTAAGGTTAGAAATACCAGAGCTCTCCAAAGTTCTAGGTTCTTATAGAACTGACTATGGTTTCTCAAAGAATGTTCTGTGAAATATCAGTTCTTCGGGATATTAGCAGATATTACATGAATACCTGATCAAGTTTCAGAAAATGCCAGGTGAAAAAAATAGGTTATTTACTATAGGTTTAAAGACTTACATATGGCAATATGCACTATTAAGTTTCTAAGAGAGGAAGTTTTTGGAGTGCTTCTCAAACTGGTTTTGCCACAAATGTTTTCTGAATGAACATCTTGTAGGACTAGAGTTCTGCAGAAGATCCTTGGGGAAGCCTGACAGATAATTTTATAATAATAAATCAACTGTAATAAATGAAAGGAGTAAACTATTTTTTTTAAAAAAAGGAGTTTCTTTGGAAACTCCATAAACTGTACTAAAGGAGGCAGCCTTGGTAATTAATTTGTTTATGCTTGCTGGATTTGGACCTGGCCAAGAAGAGTAATGGTGATCACTATGGTCAATCGAGAGAGGGCTTTAAACTGGCAAAATGAAGCATTATATACAATTCCAAATGGAAAAAAATACAGCTCTAAGGGCAACAGTCTTGCCTAATCTAATGTTTATTACTCATTTCTTTATTAAAGTCATGCCTGATATTAAAAAACAAAAAACCAAAAATCTCTCTTAAGTATTTGTACTTAATGGCTAAGAACCACCAAATCCTTGAATGATAGCTCATAGCCCCAAATGATTTAATTATAGAGTAAAAGGAAAATGAAGGCAGTTGAGCTTTATCAAAGAGTACCCAAGTACCTTAAAAGTAGCTATGAATGCAGCACAGGCCAGGACTGGCCTAGGAAACCAAGCGCTTCAGCCAAGCCTCAGCCTGGAGTTTATACATATGGCTTATCGAGAGCCGTAATAGAAGATCACTGATTTTGAAAGCCCCATTTCAGATGAATTTTAACCAAAATTATATTTAACATCCTTGTACAATCATTCCCCAGCTCAACACATGTGTGCTTACAGGACTTAATGAAAGAAAAAAAATCATGCAATTTTTGATAGCTAAATATTTGTTTGAGAAATTTGGGGGAAAAAAAAAAAACCACACCAGGATCAGAGGCCAAGTCAGAGGCAGCACTTCCTCAGTCAGGACAAGGCTGACACTTAAACTGCTGGATGGGAGCCATTTGAGACAGTCCCCAACACAAAGTTCACGTGCAAGTGGTAAGAACAAGAGATTCAACCTGTCTATGCACGTGCATTGCTGAAAACACCCCCTTGCTTAGAAAGCTCAGACAGTTGTGCCTATGCTCTATTTACCTTCATATTCTGCTTTCTTGGCTGTCTCAAGGTTTCTCCATTCTGTCCCCACCAGTCGGCTGAGCTCCCCAAAAGAGTAGTCTGGGTGCTGGGCCTTAATCACAGCTCTCATCTCACTGCTGAACAGGATGTAGCCACTCATGTTGATTTTCCGTTTGGAGCCTTCCTTCTTTGCACTGCCTTTGGCAGACTTTGGAGTAGACTGTAAGGCAGAAAGCTCTTATAGTGCATCAGAACATTGCATCTGGTCAATTGCTAAAGGTTTATGGAAGCCAGGAACATGCGACTCAACAGCTACTGTTTTATAGACATGTTCAGTTTATAGCTGGCCATTTTCGTGTTCAAAACACAGCTCTTCCTTGCCTCTTACCATATAAGAAAAATGAAAGTTTCACTGAATTCCATGACTGCAATCTATTAATAGTGACCTCACAATCAAGTCTTCAGAAAACTCTAGATGAGACAAAAAAACCAATAGGGATCACTTTAACCGAAAGATGAGGTCCTAAAGAAAGAGAGACTAAAAAGATATAAGCAATGAAGACAGAGTAACAGAATGATGCAGTTCCTCATTGCTTTCCTTCAATACAAGGCAAGAGCTTTCTAACTAAACCTGCCACTAAAACCAACTGTCTATGTAATTAAAAAAAATATTAAACTTTTAGTCATCAGTGGCATCGAGAAAAAAAAAACAAAAACCTGTTCCTTCCTGTAGCATTCTAGGTTGAAGCTCCCATAATATAGGGGCTGGATGTCTCCTCCCTTTTGGGTTTGAATTTGCTGCAAACCGGAGCTGGAAATAAGACAAGTAACAGGAACTTGTCACCTTCACCTGTGGGGGTGTGTAGGGCATGAGATCCAGCTCACTGGCCAGGGGAGTCTGAAGTTGAGGTAGAGAAGGAGGCTCAATGACCTCACTATCCTCTTCTCCCATCTCTTCAATATCATCATCTCCACCTTCTAACTCAGCAAATTTAGCTTCTAGCAACTGGATCTTCTTTTCCAATAAAGGTGAGGGCTCCTTCTGAGGAACAGTCGGTTTTCTAAAAGAAGTGACATAAGAACAAATAAATAAAATGAAATAACCTAATACTCCAGGATTGATCAGAAAGCAATGTTCTGCCTTAATATCTAGAAGCAACGTCCTGCAAACTGCAATGTCTACTCTAAGTCAGCAAGGGAAAGAATTAAAACATATGTTTATAGTCACAACTACTTACAGATGCTTGTTTTTAAGGGATTCTGCTGAATACCCACAAAAGCACTGGGTGCAAAGCTGAGATCTAGTTGCCAATATATAGTGAAAAGAATTTTCGTAGTCTACAGAACTGTGCAACCTCTTTTTTTAAAAAATTAATTTATTTATTTTTGGCTGTGTTGGGTCTTCGTTTTCTGTGTGAGGGCTTTCACTAGTTGCGGCAAGCAGGGGCCACTCTTCATCGCGGTGCGTGGGTCTCTCACTATCGTGGCCTCTCTTGTTGTGGAGCACAAGCTCCAGACGCGCAGGCTCAGTAGTTGTGGCTCAAGGGCCCAGTTGCTCCGCGGCATGTGGGATCCTCCCAGACCAGGGCTTGAACCCGTGTCCCCTGCACTGGCAGGCAGGGGACACTGCGCCACCAGGAAAGCCCAGAACTGTGCAACCTCTTAACAGACAGGTTATGAACCAGAACCAAAGATTTCTGCCTCCATATTACAATTACTGAAGTCTACGCCAAGAGGACTGTTATACCAGTTATCACATCTCAGCAGATTATGAGGATTTTCCTTTAATGTTTAATTGAATGAATTAATATTTTCTATTTGAAATGTCAACTGCTCTGGTTTAAGACCTAATAAAAAATACAACCAAAAAAACAACCCTGCACTATTTTTTTTTTTTTTTTTTGTGGTACGCAGGCCTCTCACTGTTGTGGCCTCTCCCGTCGCGGAGCACAGGCTCCGGATGCACAGGCTCTGCGGCATGGGGGATCTTCCCGGACCGGGGCACGAACCCATGTCCCCTGCATTGGCAGGCTGATTCTCAACCACTGCGCCACCGGGGAAGCCATAGCATAGTCCACTATGCTATTTTGATATCAGTTTTACTATTAGGAGCTGAAGTGCTCTTTCTTCCTTAGTTTTTCAAGTTTACCTGAAGTAATAAATTTCATCATCTACCACTTTAGCAGAGAGTGAAAACCTCTTCAGTCCCTTGAATTTCTTCATCTGCTTGTCACTTTCATTGTAGCGGCTCTCACAAAGCAGAATGTCATTTTCTGGAATTTCAGTTGGCCTGCAGGAGAGGAAGTCCTTGAATGACAATACAGCACACTTTCCTGAAAGAGAAAATTGGAGAGAAATTAAAGGAGTAAACTGTGGTTATAGCTAACAGTTATTTTAAATTTGTATTATTTTTGAATTAATATATTCACATGATTCAAGTTAGAAGATTTAAAGGGTATGCACAGGTGTAAGAATAGATATGTAGGTCAATGGAATAGAATTAAAAGTCTAAAAATAAACCCATACAATTGAGTTTTTACGGGTAACTGATTTTCGACAAGGGTCCCAAGACAATTCAATGGGGAAAGAATAGTCTCTTTAACAAGTAGTGCTGGGACAACTGGATTTCCACATGCAAAAGAATGGAGCTGGAAGCCTACCATATACCATATACACAAATTAATTCAAAATGGATCAAAGACCTTAATATAAGAGCTACAACTATAAAACTCTTAGAAGAAAAACATAGGTGTAAATCTTTGAGACTCTCTATTAGGCGATGGTTTCATAAATGTGACATCAAAATCACAAACAACCAAAGAAAATAAAGATAAACTGGACTTCACCAAAATTAAAAACTTCTGTTTTTCAAAGGACACAAAGTGAAAAGACAACACATAGAACAGCAGAATATATTTGCAAATTATATCTCTGGTAAGAGTCTAATATCCAGAATATATAAAGAACTCCTACAACTCAGCAATAACAAGACAACTCAAAAAATAGGCAAAGGATCTGAACAGACATTTCCCCAAAGAAGATACACAGATAGCCAATAAGCTCATGAAAAGATGCTCACATCATTACTCATTAGGGAAATACAAATGAAAACTGAAATTAAATACCACTTCACATTCATTAGGATGGCCATTATAAAGGGAAAAAAGCCAAACAAACAAGCAAACAAAACCTCCAGAAAGTAACAAGTGTTGGTAAAGATGTGGAGAAATTGGAACCCTTGTGTATCACTGGTGGTAATGTAAAATGGTACAGCTGCTGTGGAAAACAGTTTGGCAGTTTCTCAAAAAGTTAAACAGAGTTGATCCAGCAATTCTACTTCTAGGTAAATATCCAAAAGAACTGAAAGCTGGGACTCAAACAGATACTCATACACCAGTGTTCATAGCAGCATTATACACAATTGGCCAAAAGGTAGAAACCACCCAAATGTCCATCAACAGATGAATGAATAAACGAAATGTTATACATACATACAATAAAATACTATTCAGCCTTAAAAAGGAATAAAATTCTGATACATGCTACACTATGGTTGAACCTTGAGAATTTTTTATTTATGCTAAGTAATATAAGTTAGACACAAAAGGACAAATTTTACATGATTCCACTTATATAAGGTACCCAGAATAGGCAAAATTCATAGAGAAATAAGGTAAAACAGTGCTTACCAGGGGCTGGGAGAGGCTGAAATGGGTAGTTATTGCTTAATGGGTACAGAGTTTCTATTTGGGGTGATGAAAAGTTCTAGATGTGTTCTAGTGATGGTTGTACAATACTGTCAATGGATTTAATGTCACTGAATTGTCCAGTTAAAAATGGTTAAAATGTTGCACTTTATGTTACGTATATTTTACCTCACAAACTTACAAATGGTAGCATATCACTTATATTGTTTTACACCTAAATTTTGCTCCAAAATAATATATCTTGAGGATCACTGCTGGTATTAATATATTTATTCAACTAGTTCCCTACTGATGGATATTTAGGTTGTTTCCAAATTTTTGCTCTCCTACTGAAGCAAAAAAATGTTGACATAAATAATTTAAGACATATATCGGACCTCCCTGGTGGTGCAGTGGTTAGGAATCTGCCTGCCAATGCAGGGGACACAGGTTCGAGCCCTGGTCCAGTAAGATCCCACATGACGCAGAGCAACTAAGCCTGTGCGCCACAACTACTGAGGCTGTGCTCTAGAGCCCATGAGCCACAACTACTGATCCTGCGTGCCACAACTACTGAAGCCCAAGCACCTAGAGCCTGTGCTCTGCAACAAGAGAAGCCACCGCGATGAGAAGCGCACGCACCACAACGAAGAGTAGCCCCCACTCGATGCAACTCGAGGAAGACTGCACGCAGCAACGAAGACCCAATGCAGCCTCCTCCCCAAAAAAGACACATATCAATTTGCACATGGATGAATACATTTGAGGAATAAATTTCTAGAAGTACAAAACGTGGGTGAAAGGGTATGTACACTTTAATTTTTATAGGTATTATCAAATTACCTTCCATAGAGGTTATGCTAATTCATAAACCCACCACAAGGTGGGCAAATGCCACTTCCCTGTATTCTTATCAACTAGTAAACATATGAATTTTTGACAATTTGATAGGTAATTTTAAAAAAAGCAGCATCTGGGTAATTTTAATTTGCATTTCTCCACTGGCTGAAGTTCATATTTTAAGAACCACTGATAAACTTCTCTCTGCTCTCTCTTAATCTTTGCCCATTTTCCTATTGGATGTTGATCTTTTTTTCTAATTGTTTATAGGAGCTCTTCATAGATGAGGGAAATTTGATCTTTTTCTATGATATACATTGCAAATATCTTCCCAAAGTTGTCATCTGTCTTTACTTCTGCCAAACATTTTAAACTTTTATATAGTTGAATTTATCCATCTTTCTTATATGAGTTCTGGGTTTTATGTCAAAGGTTATAAAAATTTCTTTCCCATCACTTCTTTTGGTATCTTTTGGTTACTTCATTTTAGGTTCATTTAAGCCTGTGATTTATCTGGGAATTTATTTTGAAGTTGACATGAGAGATGGATACAATTTTACTTTTTCCAAATGGCTACCTAATTTCCAAATATTACTTAGAGAAAAATCCATCTTTTCTCACTTACCTGGGATACCACTTTTATCACAAATTAAATTACATTTAAGTCTACTGCTAAAGTTTCTATTCTGTTCAAATAATCTGTTTATTCATATATCATATAAATAATCTAAATTATTATAGTGTTATGATATTTTAGTATCTGTAAGGATAGACACTCTCCCCTTCACCATGCTTTTCAGAATTTTCCTGATTTTTGTTTCTTTTTTGACATGATGTTAAAAAATCAGTTTATTTAGTCCCAACTTTCTCACAGAAAATTCCCATTGGTATGCCTATTGGCATCACACTAAAGATTAATTTAGGGAGAATGAACATCTCTACGATGTTGAAAATTCTTATTCAAGCACATGGTATGCTTTGCAATTTGTTCAAGCATTCCATTGATTGATTGATTGACTGGGTGTGTTGGGTCTTTGTTGCTGTGCGCGGGCTTCCTCTAGTTGCGGTGAGCAGGGGCTACTCTTCATTGCAGTACGCATGTTTCTCACTGCAGTGGCTTCTCTTATTGTGGAGCACGGGATCTAGGTGCACAGGTTTCAGTAGTTGTGGCTCTAAACGCAGGCTCAGTATTTGTGGTGCATGGGTTTAGTTGCTCTGCGGCATGTGGGATCTTCCCAGACCAGGGCTCGAACCCATGTCCGCTGCACTGGCAGGTGGATTCTTAACCACTGTGTCACCAGGGAAGTCCAAGCATTCCCTTTTAAATGCATTGAAAGTAGCACTAAAAAACTTTCTTTATACAACTGTGGCAATACCTTGTTAAATTTATCCTAAGGTAATTCTTTTTAATATTATTTAATCTTCTTTTTTAAAGTGCATTTAAAAAAATTAATTAATTAATTAATATTTTGGCTGCCTTGGGTCTTTGTGGCTGCACACGGGCTTTCTCTAGTTGCAGCAAGCGGGGGTTACTCTTTGTTGCTGTGCACAGGCTTCTCATTGCGGTGGCTTCTCTTGCTAAAGAGCACGGGCTCTAGGCGCGTGGGTTTCAGTAGTTGTGGCACGTGGGCTCAGTAGCTGTGGCTCACTGGCTCTAGAGCACAGGCTCAGTAGTTGTGGTGCACAGGCTTAGCTGCTCCGCAGCATGTGGGATCTTCCCGGACCAGGGCTCGAACCCGTGTCCCCTGCATTGGCAGGTGGATTCCTAACCACTGCACCACTAGGTAAGTCCTATTATTTAATCTTTTAAGCCAATTAGTTTGCTATTAATTTTATATTCAACCATCTTACTTCTCTTATTATGTGCCATGGCTTCTTGGTTGATTCTCTTGAATTTTCATCTCCTTAATTTCCTTATTTGAAATGTCTGTTTCTTACTTCTCTCTGCAGTGGCTAGTACCTTCAGAACAATGTTAAACATGAGTGACACTGACATTCCTATTTTGCTCTTGACCTTAACAGAAGTGTTCATAACGAACAACTTACTAAACATTTACAAGAAAAACATATAAAAACAGCTCAGAAACACTTTATAACTCTTTTTTTTTTGGCTGCACTGTGTGGCTTGCAGGATCTTAGTTCCCTGACCAGGGATCAAACTAGTGTCCCCTGTAGTAGAAGCATGGCATCTTAACCGCTGAAGCACCAGGGAAGTCCCCATATTACAAGCTTAAAATAGCTATAATTATTATCACTGCCTTGGATTTACACAGCACTTTACTTACATAATCCAAAGGCTTTTCAATTCAGAAAAGGTACAGTTAGTATTTTCCATACTTCATAAAGGAAAAATAGAGATTTGGAAAAGGTAAAAATTCTGCTCACAGCTAAAGAGTAAAAATGACTGGTGGCCTTGGAATGGATGTGTTGTCCCTGTCCTGACTTGGGGTTCCCACCAGGCCCTCAAAAGATAGGGAAAAGACAAGAGTTTAGGAAGCTTCATTTATTAATGGATAAAAAATTTATAAAAACCTGCTGGATTTCGACTGGAACTGCAATGAATCTATACATCAATTTGGGAAGAACTGACATCTTTATAATACTGAGTCCTTCAGCTATAAACATGATGGATCACTTCATTTATTTAGGTCTTCTTTAATTTCTCTTGATAATTTCCTGACAGTTTTTTTCTTTTAGTATGTGTACGTGTGAGTCTTATATATCTTTAAAAGATTTATTCCTAGGTATTTAATGTAAATTTCATATTTAAAAATTTTAGTTTTCTAACTGCTCAGTGATGGTAAATAGAAATACAGATGATGTTGATATTTTCACTAATTCTAACAATTTATCTGAACATTTCTTGGATTTTCTCTGTACCTTTGCAAAAATTGATCATTTTATTTTTCCTTTCTAATCTTTAAAAACTTTTTATTTTTCTTGCTTTTCTAAGAATAGTTTTTCAATTAAAGAATCATTAAGAAAAATCTACTATGAAGAAAACAGAACTTGCAGTAAATTAGGAACTGGCATGTTTGAGGAGCTGAGGTTCCTGGAAATTTTATCACTCAAGTGGCCTAAGGGTAAACGTACTCTCTGCCAGGTGAGGACATGTTCATTCCCAAAAGCAACTTCTTGGTGGCCATTTGATTACCATTCAAGTTAGTGAGGACAACTCTTAACAGAAACCGAACAAAGAACATATATATAATAGTTAGGAAAACAGTACTATTTCCTAAGTGAAATAAGCCCACTAGGTCTATATCGTAGAAGATGAAAAAATTACGCCTAATTATCCTTAAAACTTTTGTTTCAGAGAGACAAAAATGAGATTTACATTCAACAGTGTGTATATTTAACCCAATGAAATTATAAATCCTCTAAAGCTTAAGTTTAAACACTTTAAATTATTAGTTTACAAAAACAAATTAATTTAAAAAAAGATCTGCCTCCTTGCATTTAAGTCAATATAAAATGTAACAAAGAAACACTTTTCTCCCATGGAGAGGGTGGATATTGAAATCCACAAGCTGGGCTGAAAACCTATTTTGTGACCACTAGATGCATTTTCTTTAGGGGTTTATCTCAAGATGAACATCTCACTGTATGTCTGTTGTCCTGCGTAATATTAATGGCACCCCTTCTCACTCTCAGAAGTGTCCCAGTTGGCTGTAAACCAACCAACAATCCAAACACCAGTACAGAAGTATAAACGAGAAGACCTAAGTTTCAGTTCTGGTCCATTTCTTGGACAGTAACATGACCTTTCTGAGAATATCAGCATCTTTTACCCAGGGTTATGGTTTGAAATAAATGAAATCCTAGATTTTAAAAAAAACTAGTTTATAAACTAAAGAATGCAACACATTCTAACAGGCAACTGTAAAAAGGAATTACTTCAAGTGATGTCAGTGAAAATGGCAGTTGGGGAATCCACATGTTCCTTCACAGAAACACTAAGAAAAGCCAGCAAAAACTGTGAAAATCAACATTATTGGAATCCTGGAAAACAGCTAAAAGTTTACAGCAACCAAATGAATCCTTACTTAAGGAAAAAAGTGACTGAAAGCCAGCAGGAGAGCGTTGTGGCATTTTAATCTACCTCATCCACCCACCTCCCACCCCACAACTCTTATTCTTTGGAGAATAAGAGTTTTGAAAAGCTTCCACATAGTCCTGAAAATCTAGAAAGCCATGCACATGCCACGGGCAGGATGCATACTCAGCAAAGACCTGAGAAGGCCCTAAGCTCTCACCTTTAGCTGACTATCAAGCCCTGCACAAGCAAGTAGTAAAGGCAAAGGCAGAGCTGTAAACTTTTGCACTGTTAAAGGTGTGCTCCAACAAAGATGCAGTATGCAACTGCAAAGACTGGGAATTTTTTTGGTTTTTTGGATCCAAGCGTTTTAAGAAAATCCTGTTAAATCACTAGCTGACCACAAAGCTAGCAGAACAGAGACTTTAGTGAAAGCACAAAGAACACCGTCTTTAAACTAGCTTAGAAAAGTCACTAAACAAGCAACGACAGCCCACAATAAGCAATAACAACAAAACTTGAGGAGGGGGGAGAATCTGATTTCTAGAGTTACCACATCATAATATTCAAAATATAGTTTCAACATCCAGTTTTCAACAAAAAAATTACGAGGCATGCGTGAGACAAGTAAGTGTGGCTTATTCACAGGATTAGAAAGAAATGAACAGAAACTGTCCCTGAGGAAGCTCAGACACTGAACTTACTAGACAAAGAATTTAAATCAACTGTCTTCAATACACTCAAAGAACTAAAGGAAGCCATGGACAAAGAACTAAAAGAAACCAGAATGATGTCTCACCAAATAGAGAATATCAATAGACAGAAAATGTAAACACAAAATAGATATTCTGAAGCTGAAAAGTATAACTGAATTGGAAAATTCATTAGAGGAACTTCCCCAGTGATCCAGTGGCTACGACTCTGAGCTCCCAATGCAGGGGGCCCGGGCTCAATCTCTAGTCAGGGAACTGGATCCCACCTGCCCCAACTAGGAGTTCACATGCCATAGGTAAGAGTTTGCATGCCACAACTAAAGATCCTGCACGCTGCAGCTAAGGATCCCGCAGGCCTCAACTGAAGATCCCACATGCTGCAACTAAGACCCATCACAGACAAATAAATAAATAAATATGGAAAAAAAAAGAAAAATTCATTAGAAGGGTTCAACAGATTATCTGAACACACAGAAGAATCAACGAACTTGAAGACAGGTTGATTAAAAGGAAAAGTCTGAGGAAAAGAAAGAAAAAAGAATACAGAAAAATGAATAATATCTTAAGAGACCCGTGGTACACCACTAAACATAACCAATATAGGCATAATAGGAGTCCTGGAAGGAGAAGAGGGAGAAAGGGGCAGAAAAAATATGTGAAGAAACAGTGGCCAAAAACTTCCCAAATTTGGTGAAAGACATGAAAGAAAAAACTGCCAATGGAGGATTCTATATCCAGCAAAAGTAGCCTTACTAGAGCATGGACTTGAGGATATGGGGAGGGGGAAGGGTGGGCTGTGATGAAGTGGGAGAGTGGCAGGGACATATATACACTACCAAATGTAAATTAGATAGCTAGTGGGAAGCTGCCACATAGCACAGGGAGATCACCTCTGTGCTTTGTGACCACCTAGAGGGGTGGGATAGGGAGGGTGGGAGAGAGGGTGATGCAAGAGGGAAGAGATATGGGAACATATGTATATGTATAACTGATTCACTTTGTTGTAAAGGAAAAACTAACACACTATTGTAAAACAGTTATACTCCAATAAAGATGTTTAAAAAAAAATAAAAAATGGAGGAATCAAGACATTTCCAGATAAACAAAAGATGAGGGAGATTGTTGCTAGCAGACCTGTCCTACAAGAAATGCTAAAGGGAGTTCTTTAGGCTGAAATTAAAAGACATTAGACAATAACCTGAAGTCATACAAAGAAATAAAAACCACTAGTAACGGTAACTACATAGGTAAATATAAAAGGCAATATTATATTTTTGGTTTGTAAATCCTCTTTTTCACCTATATGATTTTAAAGACAAATACACAAAGCAATAATCATAAATCTATGATAATGGGCACACAAAGTATAAAGAGGTAATTTCTTACAATAATACAAAGGGGGAGGGATGGAGCTATAGAGGAACAGAATTTTTTTTGTACAGCATATGAAACCAGATTGTCATAAATTTAAGATGTAATCCCCAGGGTAACCACGAAGAAAATAACTAAAAAAGAATCAATGATACTGTTGTCCTAACCAAAGAAGACTTCAGTCTCACCTTTGTTAGGTTCCCTTTGAGTCTCCCAACTAGGTTTACACTAGGGAGTAAAGCTCTAGGGCACAAGTTGAAAGGAAGACTTTCTCTGCTGCAGAAACTCAAGAAGGATTTAATAACTTCACTAGATTTTGTTGCCTCTCCCCAGAGGGGAAGAGGAAAATGTACTGAATTATTGGCCATTCAGACATTTTTACCATATCCAATTCTGAAAAAATTCAAAGCACCAAAAACAATGTAGGTAAACAGTAACGTGAGCAAAGTCTAAGTGTAAAATACTTTTTAATCTGCAAATTTCCTTTTGGTCCTAAGCATGGTGGCTCCTTCAACTTTATAACCATATGTAATCAATATAAAGCTTATGGGCTTCCCTGGTGGCGCAGTGGTTGAGAATCCGCCTGCGGATGCAGGAGACACGGGTTCGTGCCCCGGTCCGGGAAGATCCCACATGCCGCGGAGCAACTAAGCCCGTGAGCCATGGCCGCGGAGCCTGTGCGTCCGGAGCCTGTGCTCCGCAACGGGAGAGGCCCGCATACCGCAAAAAAAAAAAAAAAAAAAAAAAAAAAAAAAATAAAGCTTATGACTAGTAAACCACTCTAAAAGATGTAAACAGTAGTTGGTGTAAGTAAGCTAATGAGTTAATTCAGGGCCAGAATAAATACAACAGCTGAAAACAATAACAGTATATGGTGCATAACTAGATCTAAGAAGCAGAATGCCACTGTGAACACTCAGTAGGATGACACAACGGAAACCAAAACAAGAGTCCTTCACATTTTTGGAATGGGAACAATAACACTACTAGGGTTAATCCAACAGAGACTGTAAAAGTTTTTAAATTGCTCTCCCTGCTTCCTACCTTATTCTTATATGTCCTCCAAACTGCAGCCACAGTGCTTCCTCTAATGCACATACGTCGACTCACATGGCCTCTCTGCTCAGACTCCTCACAGGACCTCTCATCTGTTCCAGATCAATCCCTGCACTGTCTGTAAGACCTACCATGACCGAGTGCCCAGCCACCTATAGGGCTCATTCCCTACCACACCCCCTGGATGCTCCAGCCACCCGGCTTTCTTATTGTGACTCAAACATGCCCAGATACTCTGCCTCAAGGTCTTTGCATTTGGTGTTTGTTGTGCCTAAAAGGAGTAAAATCTGTTTTGAATGGTTTTCTTTCTCACTTCCTTCAGGGCTCTACTCTCATGTCACCTACCAGAGGGGCTTTTGCTGACCACGTTACCTGAAATAAGACCTCCCCTCAACATTACTCTCTATCCTCTTCCTCTGCTTTATTCTGATTCATAGCCCTAATTACTACCTGATGTTCTATATATTTAATTTTAATTTATTTACTGATTCCCCAGTCTCTGCCCCACTGTAAGTCTCTGAGACAGCTGAGATTTTTTTAAAAATTTTTTTAAATTTTATTTTTATTTATTTATTTTTTTTGCGGTACGCGGGCCTCTCATTGCTGTGGCCTCTCCCGTTGCGGGGCACAGGCTCCGGACTCGCAGGCTTAGCAGCCGTGGCTCATGGGCCCAGCCGCTCCACGGCACGTGGGATCTTCCCGGATTGGGGCACGAACCCGCGTCCCCTGCATCGGCGGGCGGACCCTCAACTGCTGCGCCACCAGGGAAGCCCCTTGGTTTTTTTTTTTTGTTTTTTTTTTTTAATTGCTGTATACCTGGCACCTAGAAGAGTAGGACAGAAGAACTATTCAACCAACTGTGGAATGAATAAGATTAAATTAAAAGCATGAATACCTACCTAGAATACATGTCATGGGGCAGGTTTCTTCCAGATTACTCAGAAACACTTCTTTCTTGTAGAACATTTTTGTGGGCTCGTGTTCCGTCTCTTCTGGGTGAATGAAAATGGGGCCGTAAAAATATGCAGCTCCATCTCGGACCCACACCTTTTCAATTCTTGGGAGAAACAAATGAAGAAATTCCATTAAAATAGAGTTCTTACAGGTTTCATTCCTAAAGGCTTAGTCTAACAAAAATTCTGTTAACCAAAAACTTAATGATATGCACTATTTAGAGGAGTTTCATTGGCTGTTTTGAAAATAAGACAATTCTCTTGATTTTTTTTCCCCTTTAAGCATGTGAGAAGATACTTGGAAAAAAGAAAAGTGAACATTTGGCTACTCATCTCAGGGGGAAAATTTTTTTTTAACATAATACTAAGGCATACAACTTAATAATTTAAGCTGACTCTCAGGTTTTCTTCCTGAGATGCTAAGCATCTATCATTGGATTTGTGAGCTGAATAAACACACAGATCATCAATATTTGGGGTCAGATCACATTAGTGGCACATATTCCTTTAAGGCCATGGTTCATGACCTTTTTGAAGGTCAAGATCTAATACCCCTTTACCCCATGAGAATGTGATGAAAGTAACAGACCATCTCCCTAGAAAAAAATAAAAATTAACATTTGACTGTTCAGTGCAGATACTGTACCATTCCTCACAACCACACCATAAAGTTGCTATAATTATTGTCCCAGTAGCCTCATGGTTCCAAACATGAAGCAGCATCCTCATTGCAGTTAATGGTAACTCCACCCTTCCAGTTCCTCAGGCCAAAATGCAGGGGTCACCCTTGACTTTTCTCTCTTGGACACTACTTTCTCTTAACTCAATCTTTCAAAATAGGATCTAATTTACAGAATTGGATCTGACTACTGGCCTGAACCACCATCATTCTTGCCTGGATTATTGCAATAGCCTCCTAGCAGATCTCGCTGTTCTACCTTTGACTCTTTACAGTCTATTCTTAACAATCAGTAGACAGAGCAACGCTGCTAAGACCTAAGTGAGATGTCACTTCTGGGGACTTCCCTGGTGGTCCAGTGGTTAAGACTCTGTGCTTCCATAGAGGTGTGCGTTCGATTCCTGGTCGGGGAACTAAGATCCCGCATGCCTTGCAGTGCTGCCCCCCAAAAAAGTCACTTTGTGCTGAAAATAATCCATGATATTTCATTTAATTCAGTAAAGGCCCAAGTCCCTACAATGGTTTCTGAGTCCCATAAGATTTGCACTATATCCCTTGGCTCTCAAATCTCCTATCTAACTCTTGTACAGCTCACTCCACCTGTAACAAACTCTGATAATTTGAACAGGCCAGGAATGCCTCTCTTCCCATCTTTACACAGGCTGTTCTCTGTCCCTGGAAAGCTTTCTCCCTGGATAGTCACATTACTCACTTCCGTGGTTTCTTCAAGTGTTGGCTCAACTGTCAGCTCTCAGTGAGGCTTCATATACCATCCTATTTAAAGATTTGAACACCCCCCTTTTATTTTTATTATTATTATTTTTTGCGTTACGCGGGCCTCTCACTGTTGTGGCCTCTCCTGTAGCGGACCACAGGCTCTGGACGCGCAGGCTCAGCGGCCGTGGCTCACAGGCCCAGCCGCTTCGCGTCATGTGGGATCTTCCCGGACCGGGGCATGAACCCACGTCCCCTGCATCGGCAGGCAGACTCTCAACCACTGCGCCACCAGGGAAGCCCTGAACACTCTAACTTTGACCATGGCACTCCTGATTCTCCATACCCAGCTCTATTTTTTTCCACAGCACATATCATAATGTAATGCACTACACACTTTACTTATTCATGATGTTTATAGTTTGTCTTCCCACTAGAAAAAAGATCCGTGAGACTAAGGATACTTGTTTGTTTTATTCAC
This sequence comes from Kogia breviceps, assembly GCF_026419965.1. Taxonomy (NCBI): domain Eukaryota; kingdom Metazoa; phylum Chordata; class Mammalia; order Artiodactyla; family Physeteridae; genus Kogia; species Kogia breviceps. The sequence goes on along the minus strand of NC_081319.1, from coordinate 36,638,454 downwards.
TAATGTATCTACAGAGCACATATCATAATGTAATGCACTACACATTTTACTTATTCATGATGTTTATAGTTTGTCTTCCCACTAGAAAAAAGATCCGCGGGACTAAGGATACTTGTTTTATTCACTAATGTATCTACAGAGCCTGGCAAACAGTAGGTGTGTAATAATTACTGAATGATGAACAAATACAATGAGGAAACAAGCTCAGAGAGTTAAGTTATTTGCCTATGGACATTAAACTAGCAGGGCTGGGACTTAAACCAAGGTCTCTTGGAACCAACTACTTTCCTTAACTACTATCCTCTACTGCCCAGCCCTGAGCCCTGACTCGTTTAATGCTATTCTATGCCATCCAACCATACTTCCACCCATGTACTTGTTCATCAAATATCTGAGCCTCACGCACTATGCTTGGAGCAGGGGATATAAAGGTATATATATCGCATTTTTGCTCAAAAAGAGAGGGTCTCTAACTCTCAGGGCATTTGCAGTCTGGTATGGAAGCCTGATAATACAAATGATATGTGCACTGAGAGGAAGGAAATACACGGTGCTCTGAGAATGTGTAATAGGGAGACCTAACCTAGTCTGGAGGAGACAGGAAAGGCTTCCTTAAGGAAGAGCCATTTCAAATTTAAGCTAAAGGAATTCACCATATGAAGCTGGCAGGGAGATTTCTGGGTTGAGAGTTCAGTAAATGGTAGAAGAAAAAAACAAAACAAAAAAAAAGGATTCACGGAAGCAATTTAAAGAAGGAAGTGTGGCTAGAGGCGTAAGCAGAGAGAGTGTGGTATGAAAGGAAGTTGGAAAAGTTGCCAAGGGAGGGACTTTAGCCTTCATCCTAAACAGTGATGAATTTCTACTGGCTCTGAATCTCTCAAACAAAACCTCGTCCTCTCTACCTCAAAAACGCTCACCTGCCCACACGAGGGCGCACCAGGCCATGGGACTTGATGAAGACACAGTCGCCCACCTTCAGCCACATGTCATTATACCGGAGCTGCTCAAAGTAGTGGCAACCTGGTTCACCGTTAGACATTTCCACAGGGACATCTTCTTTCTCCTGTGGTAAAGGAAACTGGTTGAAGACAGGCCGCTGACAATCAAGGAGTTGGCAGAGAAGGTAAGAAGGGAAAGCAGATTTCCTTCATTTTAACTTAAAAGAAAAAATAACCATAAACAAAAGCTCTGATAAAAACAGGAAACCAAAGGAATAGGTTACTGAAATCAAACTGCCTTATCAAATATTGTATCTATTTTCAATTTCTAGTTGATTTTCATAAAATAATGTTACTCCAAGACTGTTTTTTCCCCTCTCCTTTCTTCCCCCATTCTCAGACTTTAGCAAAAAAAAAAAAACAATGAAGACGACTTATCAGCATACAGAAAACAGCCTCACGCAACTGTTAAAAAGATAAGGACCAAATTCTACAGAAGCTTCCTCTTCACCACATTTCTTCATATTAACAACTGACTGATTTAAAAACTTTACTATTTTGATTTATTCCAACATGGAAAGGAACAGCATAGCCTCTGTGCAATAAACACACATATTGTTTTTGAATAAATTACAGGGTCTGTCACCTACTGGCTCCTGTGACATGGGTAAATTACTTGACCTTTTTTTTTTTTTTTTTGGCAGTACGCGGGCCTCTCTCTGTTGTGGCCTCTCCCGTTGCGGAGCACAGGCTCCGGACGCGCAGGCTGAGGGGCCATGGCTCACGGGCCCAGCCACTCCGCGGCATGTGGGATCTTCCCGGACCAGGGCATGAACCCGTGTCCCCTGCATCGGCAGGCGGACTCTCAACCACTACGCCACCAGGAAACCACTTTTTAAACATTTTTTAAAAAATTTGTATTTGACCTCTTATGCCTTAGGTTCATCATCTGTAAAATGAAGATATTGTGCCCATCAGGTGGGGCTGTTAGGAAGCTTAAATGACACAATTCATGTTACATACACAGAATAATGCCTGAATCAGAAGAAAAATAAAAGATAATTCTGACTAATGAAAATAAACATAATTTACTGAGAACCTAGCAGATACTGAGCACAGAACTAGGTGTTTTAAATATAAAAGCTCTAAAACACATAAAAGCTGAGGAAACTGCAGAACACCCCCCCAATTTTCTACTGCATCTCCCTGAGAATATCTGAAATGTCAAACTTAAGGAAAAAAAAATCTCCTTCAGACTGTCCAAAATAATTTAATGTTTTGATCTTTATGATTTCAAATGTGGTACTGAAATGGACTTCCTGGAAAATCCTTAAGAATGAGAGAGGTCCCACATATATGCTGGGTGAGGGGCACCTGAAGAAATGGAAGCTATGAAACAGAAAGCCCTGAGATTAAGAATACATTTTTAGGGCTTCCCTGGTGGCGCAGTGGTTGAGAGTCCGCCTGCCGATGGAGGGGACATGGGTTCGTGCCCTGGTCCGGGAGGATCCCACATGCCGCAGAGCGGCTGGGCCCATGAGCCATGGTTGCTGAGCCTGTGTGTCCGGAGCCTGCGCTCCGCAACGGGAGAGGCTACAACCAGAGAGAGGCCCGCGTACTGAAAAAAAAAAAAAGTTCTAGTTATTCATCTAAAAAGTTCTTAGCATGACATGTTTTGGCCACGCAATATTAAAATAAATATATGAAACTAAAAAAAGTAACTCATACATAGAGAGGATACTGGGGACTTACAAATTCTAATGACAATAATAATAACAAATTTAAGTTAATTCCCACATTGACTTCCACTGACATTTCTTCTTTTAAAATTAATGTCTCTATGATTCCCAAACATACTGGTAAAATGTAAAAAATATCATGTTTTTTCCCAAGCTCCTTTTCTTTTACAAACACTGTAAGGACACTAAAATGGATATTTTTTCTAGGACACTAAAAATTCATTTTTTCCAGTTGTTTGTTTGTTTGTTTTTTGCCGTACACGGGCCTCTCACTCTTGTGGCCTCTCCCCGTTGCGGAGCACAGGCTCCGGACACGCAGGCTCAGCAGCCATGGCTCACGGGCCCAGCCGCTCCGCGGCATTTGGGATCTTCCCGGACCAGGGCACGAACCCGTGTCCCCTGCATCGGCAGGCGGACTCTCAACCACTGCACCACCAGGGAAGCCCTCCAGCTTTTATATTAACAATTTAAAAACTTCATTTTTCTTCTTTATATAAAAAGTATATTTGTTGGAAATAATTCAAACATTAGAATATGTAAAATTTAAAGAACAAGTCTTCTGTGATCTAACCCTAGAGATAATCATCCAGTTTATAGTTTCCCATGTTGTTTACACATACATACATGTAAACATACATTTTGATTTTTCTGAGTAATGATGGAACCACATCCCATTCTGCAACCTGTTAATTCCTTTTGCTGGCTGCACTGTCTGCATTATATGAATGGATGTATAACAACTTAATTCCCATTCACAGGCATTTGGGTTTGGCCTAGGGTTTTGCTTTTACAAACAACACTTATGTCACCCTTTGGCATACCTAGTTGAATACTATGTTGGAAAACATTCCCTGCCATCAAACAGCAGGGCCAAAGGGAATGCCACTGATGGGAGATGAGAGTGTGTTACCCCACACCGACACGAGGCTGCATGTATTATCAGGCTTCAGACCTCTTGCCAATTTGCTGGGCATTTTAAAAGCTATTAGATTAATACGTCTTCTTACATTTTTGAATGACCTTCTATAAATGATCTATTTGGTCCTTTGCCCATTTTTCCAGTATTATTTTTTCCCTAGACTTCAAAGAGCTCTTTGTACATTAGAAACAGCAGTCCTTAGACTGTTTCATTAAACTAATTGATACTATCAATTGTATCAAGAAAATGATTTTTTTTCTTTTATGGCTACTGGGTTTTATATCATGTATATAAAAGGATCCATTCCAAGCTTATAATGAATAAAAGATTATAAGTAAATAATAGTAAATGTACTTATGTTAGCAACTTACGTTTCTTTTTTAATGTTTATATCTTACTTATTTTGGAATATGAAATGAAGTAGAGTTCAGGTGGGTTTTTTTTTCTTCTTTTTTCAAATGGCTACCAGTTTTTCCAATATCATTTGATTCCATCCTTTCTTGCTGATTTGAAATACTACCTTTATCCAAACTTTCAGTTATAAAATAAATGAATCACAGGTATGAAATGTACAGTGTGGGGAATAATTACATAATATCTTTGTATGGTGACAAATGATGACTAGACTTCCCATCGTGATCATTTTGAAATGTATAGAAAATACTGAATCATTATGTTGTATACCAGGAACTAACATAGTATTGTAGGTCCATTATACTTCAAAAACACAAACTCAGAAAAAGAGAACAGATTTGTGGTTACCAGAGGCAGGGGATAGGGGGAAAGGGGGACTGGATGAAGGTGGTCAAAAAGTAGAAACTTCCAGTTATAAGATAAATAAGTATTAAGGATGTGATGTACAGGATAAATATAATTAACACTGCTGTACGTTACATACGAAAGATGTTGAGAGTAAATTCTAACAGTACTCATCACAAGGAAAAAAAATTTTTTTTCTATTTCTTTAATGTTGTATCTATATTGAGATGATAGATGTTCACTAAACTTACTGTGGTAATCATTTCATGACATATGTAAGTCAAATCATTATGCTGGGGCTTCCCTGGTGGCGCAGTGGTTGAGAATCTGCCTGCTAATGCAGGGGACACGGGTTCGAGCCCTGGTCTGGGAAGATCCCACATGCTGTGGAGCAACTAGGCCCATGAGCCACAACTACTGAGTCTGCGTGTCTGGAGCCTGTGCTCTGCAAGAAGGGAGGCTGCGATAGTGAGAGGCCCGTGCACCGCGATGAAGAGTGGCCTCCGCTTGCCACAACTAGAAAAAGCCCTCACCAGAAACGAAGACCCAACACAGCCCAAAATAAATAAATTTTTAAACAGTCATTATGCTGTACAGCTTAAACTTATACAGTGCTATATGTCAATTGTATCTCAATAAAACTAGAAGGAAAAAAAGGCGATTGTGGGACAAAAGGGAAAGTATGAATCAAGTCTCTAGATTAGTAAATAGTATTAATTTTTTGGTTTAGATCGTTGTACCATACTTTACAAGGTGTTAACATTACAGAAGCTGAATGAAGAATATAAGCAATGTCTTTGTACTATCTTTGTTAAGCACCTGGCACATTTGTTAAGTCTAAAATCATTTTAAAATAAAAGTTAAAATATATAAAACTAGGGACTTCCCTGGTGGCACAGTGGTTAAGAACCTGCCTGCCAATGCAGGGGACACGGGTTCAATCCCTGGTCCGGGAAGATCCCACATGCCGGAGAGCAACTAAACCCGTGTGCCACAACTACTGAGTCTGTGCTCTAGAGCCCGCAAGCCACAACTACTGAGCCCGTGTGCCAACTACTGAAGCCCACATGCCTAGAGCCTCTGCTCTTTAACAAGAGAAGCCACTGCAACGAGAAGCCTGTGCACCACAACGAAAGGTAGCCCCCGCTTGCAGCAACTAGAGAGAAAGCCTGTGTGCAGCAACAAAGACCCGACACAGCCAAAAAATAAATTACTTAAAAAAAAAAATTTTAAAAAATATATATATAAACTAAAATGAATGAATGAATATCTTTGTATTCTGGATTTAATTGTGAAAAGCCTATTCCCTCCACTGACCAACCCTGAGCTAATATCTTAATATTTTTTAATGTATTTTTGTAAAATGTAATACTATTTGGCAGGGTAAAGCACTCTTGACTACTCTTTCAGTTTTTCTTTTTCTGGTGACTGTCATTTATTTATTCTTTCCTAAGAACGCTAGAATTAAAAAAAAAAAAAAAAAAGAATGGTAGAATAATTTTGTTAAGTTCCAAAACAACTTATTCAGGTCTTTAATGTCCTGCAGTAGACTATTTTTCTTCCCATAGGTTCCATATACTCCTTTTAAGATAATTTCTTAATGTATGTTTTTTGTTCATATGAATTGGATATTTGATATATGATTTTTCTAACAGTTGTTAAAGTGTATTCAACATTTTCATTTTACTTTCAGAAGTTTTATGAATTATTGTTCTGTTTATACAAGAAAGCTAATGACTTGTATATAGATTTTGAAATTTCTACTTGTTGAATTGTTTTCAAAAACTTTTCAGTTAGTTTCTCGCCATTATCTGGAAAAAAATAATTTTTCCCCTTATTGTCGATATTTTTAGTACTTTCCCTTGTCAACTACATTGGCTACTCTCAGAAAAATATAGATAATGGTACAGAAAGCACCTCTGTCACATGTATAACTTTAAAAGGAATTTCGGGCTTCCCTGGTGGCACAGTGGTTGAGGGTCCGCCTGTCGATGCAGGGGACGCGGGTTTGTGCCCTGGTCCGGGAGGATACCACATGCCGTGGAGCGGCTGGGCTCGTGAGCCATGGCTGCTGAGCCTGCGCTCTGCAACGGGAGAGGCCACAACAGTGAGAGACCCACGTATCGCAAAAAAAAAATAATAAAATTTAAAAAAAAAAAAAAAAAAAAGGAATTTCTTTTACTCTAGGCTTGAGATACGAAGACAATTTTTAAAAATCACTTTGAGGAAATATCCATCTGAAGACTTCAATCAAGATGGGTACTATACCTTATCAGATAATTTCTCCTTTTATCTACTAATTATAATGACGTGTATTACTGAATTTTCCTAATTTTGAACAATTCTTGCATTCCTAGAATGAACTCCCCCCTACTTGGTCATGTTGTTCTCAAACAACTAACTTGATTTCACTTGCAACAATACTTTTTTCCCAAGTATTTTTGTATCAATATTCATAAAGTGAGACTGAACTGCATGCAGTTTTCTGTTTTTACTTTGTCAGACTTTGGAATCAAGATTATTCCGGCTTGGTAAAACAAACTGGGAAGTTTTCTTTGCTCTCCATGCTCTGCAATAATATTTTTTTCTTTTGGCCACGCCGCATGACATGCGGGATCTTAGTTCCCCAACCAGGGATCAAACCCATGCCCCCTACAGTAGAAGCGCAGTCTTAACCACTGGACTGCCAGGGAAGTCCTTCAATAATTTAAACGGTTAAAAGAATTTACCTATGGAATTATCTGACCTGAGTACTCTTTGAAGTGAGCTCTTTGACATTAAAAAAATTTCTTCACATTGGTGTCCACTTACATGTGTTACCTCTTCTTGATTCCACTTTACTAATTGGTATTACCCTAGAAAATTATTCACTTCATTCAGGTTTTTTAAATTATTTTTTTTTGGTTTTATTTATTTATTTTTTGGCCACACCATGTGGCTTGCGGGATCTTAGTTCCCTGACCAGGGATCTAACCCAGGCCCTTGGCAGTGAAAGCGTGGAGTCCTAACCACTGGACTGCCAGGGAATTCCCTCATTCAAGTTTTCAAATTTATTAACAGAAATGTGCAAGACTTTAAATTTCCTCTATATTTTGTATGTTGAGCTTAATTCCCTTCTTTTTCCTTTATTAGGATAGTTGGTAGTTTATCTCATTGAACATGTCGAAGTCTCCTTTTTAATTCTGCTGCTCTATTTATTTATTCATTCATTCATTTATTTATTTATGGCTGTGTTGGATCTTCGTTGCTGCACGCGGGCTTTCTCTAGTTGCAGCGAGCAGGGGCTACTCTTCATTGCCGTGCACGGGCTCCTCATTACTGCGGCTTCTCTTGTTGTGGAGCACAGGCTCTAGGTGCATGGGCCTCAGTAGTTGTGGCACACAGGCTCAGTAGTTGTGGCTCGCGGGATCTAGAGCACAGGCTCAGTAGTTGTGGTGCACGGGCTTAGCTGCTCTGTAGCATGTGGGATCTTCCCGGACCAGGGCTCAAACCCGTGTCCCCTGCATTGGCAGGCAGATTCTTAACCACTGCGCCACCAGAGAAGCCCTGCTGCTGTTTTTTAAGTATTAATTTCTTTCTTTCCTTCTTTCTATTAGGCTGTTTTTTTTTTTAATTTAATTTTTTTTTTTTTTTTTTTTTTTGGCTGCGTTGGGTCTTTGTTGCTGCATGCGGGCTTTAGTTGCAGTGAGCAGGGGCTACTCTTCGTTGCAGAGCAACAGGTTCTAGGCATGCAGGCTTCAGTAGCTGTGGCACACAGGCTCAGTAGTTGTGGTGCACGGGCTTAGCTGCTCCGCGGCATGTGGGATCTTCCCAGACCAGGGATGGAACCCATGTCACCTGCAATGGCAGGCGGATTCTTAACCACTGCACCACCAGCGAAGTCCCTAGGCTAAGGTTTTATATTGTTGCTCTTTTTCTAATTCTGAATTTGAGTACTTTATTCATTTATATTTTTGAGACTAGGTATTCTGAAATATAAAATTCTTTTCTATGTGGCTATTATCTACATACCTTTTCCAAGTTAAAACTGTCTTCAGTTCGACTGTCCTCTGAGTTGTCTGTGTTCTTCTCATCATCCCCTTTATCTGCATTTGCAAATACAGAGGCCACTCGGACCACAGGCAAGGGCACATCTCGAGGGACAAATCTAACTGAGCTGATGGGCATGGTCCATAGTTTAATTTTCTTAAAAGATTTGGTTTTGGCAGAATACCGTGATTCACAGACAAAAACATCCTCATCTCGAAAGTTTTCTGGGCATAATTTAAAGTATTCCTGGTGGATATAAGAATAAAAATCAATTAGGTGAATTTTCTGAAAACCAATCAACCAAAAAACAAATAAAATCACCAAACAAGCAAAGAAATAAAAGCTAAAGTATTAAGACTTTTTGACAGTGAACAACAAATGGTAAATGGCTAGAGATCTAGGATTATTTCCTTATACTGAATGGCCTTACTCACCACATACTGTTTCGCTTATTTAGCTTACCAACTGCTCCTCTGACAGTACATTAGTATTTCATACAGCTATAAAGTTCCTTAAAGCTGTGGGCATGTGCCTATACTACACAGACAAACAAAAAGTGCACCTTATTACCTAAAACCACACTCACAATTTATAATGATTCTTCAGAAAATGCCACCCTTAAAAATTTGTCTGCCGATATAAAAAAAATTTAAGCTAACTGCATATAGCTATATAGTGTAGGCAACAAATGGTCTTTCACCATCATGTTCAGGTTAATTTCTCCCCAAATCTTTACAGAAGCTAGAGACACAGCTTAAAAAAAATTCAACAGTTTAAAACAGAGCTATCAATTTTGTAAAGATCAATTTTTTTGTATTTGTAAATTTTATTCCCATGGAATAATTTATTGTTTTGGGACTGAGTTTCTTACCTTAACAAACATGACCACACATTTTCCTAGAATTTTACTAACAGGAACTTTATTGTAATAGTCACTCTTAAAAACTTCTTTTTCTAGAAATTTTCGTGTAGCCAAATGGAATGTTTCATTTGGCCGATAAAACCAACAGCCATACAACCATTTTTCACCTCAAAAACAAAGAGAGAGAATTACCATTAACAAAAATAACATATTCTTTGTAAAATAAGCAAATACTCCATCCATTCTGCCATGGCCTAAACCTAGCAATGTGCTTTTAGGCCACAGTTCCTTAATACAATTATCTTAGAAGAAACAATACTTTAAAATAATGAAATGTAATGAGGCCTAAAAAATGCTACTTTCCTCCTCCTATTAAAAGATGTATAATAAATAGAATAAGGAAGGTGTTGAGACCTAGTCTACTCTGCTGGGTCAGGACACACCTAAAGCTGTGTGCTTTTATAAGGATGTAAGATATACTAAAAGACATATTTAGCTCTTGGGTGAAGGAATACAAAGGTATTTTACATGATGAACAGATGAAAGAATTGGATTGCCTGGATCACACTTCTGCTTGCTTTTGGTTTCATTAACTCCTATTCATTCTCTATGTCTCAAGTTAAAGGCAATTGTTCTAGGAAGCCTTTTGGAAATCAAATTCTAAGCTAAGGCACATGTCTGTCTATAACAATTTCTTCTTTATTTGTGATTTTTACCAGAGTAGTTTTGCCAGGGGCAAAACACAGGCCTTTTGTTCTTCTGAATCTCTGCCATCCTACAGAGTTTGGCTCATGGTATGTTTTTAATAAACATCAGTTAAATGAAAGAATCTCAACTAGACTTCAAAAAGTTGTATTTCTTTCGACTCAGCTGTGCCACTGCCCAACAGTGCTTGAACCTATGTTTTTCATATAGTGGGTACTTAACTGCATTTACTGACAGTGTAGAACTATTGTTGGAAGACATAAAATGTCTGAGTTACAATTTCCTTCCGAGAACCAAGGAGAAGTACAATAATCACATCTCACCAAACTGCCCTCCAATTTAAAACGAACTTACCAGCAGAATCTTCCCACAGTCTCTCAATACAGACTATATGTGGTTGTAGATTGGCCTCTGCAGGCTCCACATAGACATAATCTCCAACATGGTACATACTGTTCTTAAAGCTGCAATCCTGGCTGTATGTGCGATGTAAGCCTGAGAGGCCTGCAGCTCCAGAGGAATCTTCACTCTTTTCAGCTTCTTAGGTAAAAAAGAGAAAAATGTTCTCATGAAAGGGATGTTGGAACAGATGCAGGATTCAAACAACACATACTAATACATTTACTTCTTTTCTAGATACTCAAAGGCAGGATTCAGGACAAATGGTATGACATCCACAATCCCAATAGCCTCTACTCAAAATTGTCTTTTTGAATTACAAACAACTGCTATTAATTTAAATAAATACATAAATAAAGCATCTACAGAATAAAAAAAATCACCTTAAAAATATATGCTCACTAGAGTCATTCTGGATAACACACAAACATATAAAGAAGAAAACAGGTCACTTGTAAATCATGTAATCCCAGAGATAATCTCATACGTACTTTCTCTCCATTTTAACACATCTGAAATTTTTTCCTCTGCCAGTTATTACATGGTTATGTCACAATGAATGGAATCTTAGAATTGAGAAGATATGGAAGATGTATTTCATACAATATACTGTAAGCTATATATGCATACACTTAATATATCATGAACATTTCCCTTGAGATTAAATGCTTTTCAACAAGATTTTTATTTTTGTTAAACAAAACTTTAAAAAAATATTTATTTATTTGGCTGTGTTGGGTCTTAGTTGCGGCACGTGGGATCTTTAGTTGTGGCAAAAGTTGCAGCATGTGGGATCCTTTAGTTGCAGCATGCAGAACCGTTAGTTGGGGCATCTTTTTAGTTGTAGCATGTGGGATATATTTTAGTTGCGGCATGCGGAATCTTCAGTTGCGGCATGTAGGATCTTTAGTTGCGACATGCGAACTCTTAGTTGCGGCATGTGAGATCTAGTTCTCTGACTAGGGGTTGAACCCAGGCTCCCTACATTCGGAGTCCAGAGTCTTAGCCACTGGAACTGGACCAGGGAAGTCCCTAAACAAAACTTTTTAATGGCTCCCATACAAACCATTATTTGCAAACACCATAGGTTTTTTTCAGGAAAAAGCTTTGCCCACGTCTTTGATTATTTCCTTAGGATAATTTTCCATAAATGGAAGAGCTGGAAATAAGCATGTTAAACGTTTTTAAAATGCATATTCCAAACTGATGCCCAAAAGTCTATACCAACTTAAGTCCTTCACTCTTTGGCTACAAGGGGTGGGGGTCTGTTTCTCCATTCCCTCTCCAATACTGGTATTATAATTTTTTTTTAAAGTTTTGCCATTTTTGGTGGAAAATGTTATCTAGCAGTTGATTAATCAAATTAATCCCTGTGACATACGAAGCATATTCACAAGGTTCTTGAGAATTTTATACCAGCAGGAACACTGTCAACAGGCCTGAAACAGACAGAAAGAGTACAAAATGAAAGAGGGCTGTTAAACCCCCCAAATTCTAGAGACAAGAAACAGGCTGATAAAACAACTCAGCTGCAGACATGTGTTACCTTTCATGAAAAAAGATGATTCAGAGGGCAAAGTGTGGAGCCATAGAGAACTAATTCCATGCCCTGAAGCCTAATGGAGTCTGCCTGCCCGGATCTTGAAACTGCTTGGAATTGATGACTCTTTTTTTTTCTTTCCATTTCTCCGTTTTTGAATGGGAATGTCCCTGTTATCCTATGCATGTTCCATCACTATATTGTAGGAGCAGAGAACTTGTTTTTTCACTTTCACAGGTTCAGAGATGAAGAGAAATTGTGTTTCAGGATGGATCATACCCAGAGCCTCACTCATACACCTAGTTTAGACAATTTAAATAATGAGATTTGGGACTTTCGAGTTGATGGTATGTAGATTAGATTTTGGTAGCCGGTAGAGGGGTTGTTACAGTAACAAGTACCTAAAAAAATATGAAAGTGACTCTGGAATTGAATAGTAAGCAGAGACTGGAAGAATTTTGAGGAACATGACAGAAAAAGCCTAGGTTGCCTTGAATAGACTGTTAGAGAAATGTACATTAAAGACTTGGCATTGAAGGCTCAGAAGAAAATGAAGAAAATGTTATTAGAAAGTGGAGGAAATGGGTCCTTGTTATATAGTGGAAGAAAGCTTAGCAGAACTGTGTTCTTCAGTTATGTGGATTCTAGGCCACCTGAGCTGATCTTTTAGATATCTTTTTCTTTATCTGTTGTTGTTCTATTTCCTTGGAGATTTCTTCAACTTTATCTTCTAATCCTTCTGTTTCCCTTCTGCTATCTTTGAAACAATTTTTAAGTGAATAAATTTGATATATAACTGTGTAAATTTTTAAAAATATTTATTTATTTAGGTCGTGCCGGGTCTTAGTTGAGGCACATGGATCTTCATTGCGGCATGTGGACTTCTTAGTTATGGAATGCATGCAGGATCTAGTTCCCTGACCAGGGATCGAACCTGGGCCCCCTGCATTGGGGGTGCGGAGTCTTACCCACTGGACACCAGGGAAGTCCCACATTGTGTAAATTTAAGGTGTACAACATGTTACTTTGATCTATTTATATACTGTTGCCATTGCAGCAGTTTAACACACTACATAACTATAGGACAATATTGTTGTCTATATCTACTGTACTCTGCATTGGATCTCTATAGCTTATTTACTACTCTTTGTAAGTTTGTTCTGTTAAACAACATCAATCTCATCTCCCAACCCCAATCTCTGCTATCATTTTTTTTTTTTAAAAGCTTGAGATATAATTAATACACCATACAATTCACCTATTTAAAGTGCACACTTCAGCACTTCCATAGTGGTGCAGTGGTTAAGAATGTATCTGCCAATGCAGGGGACACAGGTTCAATCCCTGGTCCGGGAAGATCCCACATGCCACGGAGCAACTAAGCCCGTGCGCCACGACTACTGAGCCCGTGGGCCACAACTACTGAAGCCTGTGTGCTTAGAGCCCATGCTCCACAACAAACAGAATCCCCCGCGATGAGAAGCCCGCACACCACAACGAAGAGTAGGCCCTGCTCACAGCAACCAGAGAAAGCCCACGTGCAGCAACAAAGACCCAACACAGCCAAAAATTAATTAATGTTTTAAAAAGTACACAATTCAATGGTTTTTTTTTTGTTTGTTTGTTTGTTGTTTTTTTTTTTTTTTGTGGTATGCGGGCCTCTCACTGTTGTGGCCTCTCCCATTGCGGAGCACAGGCTCCGGGCGCGCAGGCTCAGCGGCCATGGCTCACGGGCCCAGCTGCTCCGCGACATGTGGGATCTCCCCGGACGGGGGCACGAACCTGTGTCCCCTGCATCGGCAGGCGGATTCTCAACCACTGCGCCACCAGGGAAGCCCCAATTCAATGGTTTTTGATATACTACATTTTAAAAAATTGTGGTAAGATATATATCACATAAAATTCACCATTTTTGGACAATTTTTTAAAAATAAATTTATTTTTGGCTGCGTTGGGTCTTTGTTGCTGCACATGGGCTTTCTCTAGTTACAGCGAGTAGGGGCTACTCTTCGTTGCATCGTTGCAGTGCGCAGGCTTCTCAACGTGGTGGCTTCTCTTGTTGTGGAGCAGGGGCTCTAGGCACGTGGGCTTCAGTAGTTGTGGCTCACGGGCCCTAGAGCACAGGGTCAGTAGTTGTGGTACACGGGTTTAGCTGCTCCACGGCATGTGGGATCTTCACTGACCAGGGCTTGAACCCGTGTCCCCTGCACTGGCAGGCAGATTCTTAACCACTGCGCCATCAGGGAAGCCCTGGACAATTTTTAAGTGTATAATTCAGTGGCATTAATTATATTCACAATGTTGTGTAACCATAACCACTATTTCCAAAACTTTTTCTTTACTCTAAACAGAAACTCTGTAACCATTAAATAATAATAACTCCTTATCTTTCTTCCCCACAGCCTGGTAACCTTTAATCTACTTTGTCTCTCCATGAATTTGGTGTTCTAGGTACCTCATATATGTGAAATCACATAGCATCTGTCCTTTTGTGTCTGGCTTATTTCAGATTGCATAATATTTTCAAGGTTCATCCACCTTGTAGTATGTGTCAGAACTTCTTTACTTTTTATGGCTGAATAATATTCCACTGTACGTAAATACTGCATTTTGTTTATCCATTCATCTGTGATGGATACCTGGGTTGTTTCTGTCTTTTGGCTATTATGAATAATGCTGCTATGAACATTGGTATACAAGTATCTGCTTGGGTCCCTGGTTTCAGTTCTTTTGGATATATACCTAGGAGCAGAAATAATTGATCATATAGTAATTAGATGTTTAGCTTTTAAACAAATTGCCAAACTGTTTTCCATAGCGGCTGCACCACTTTACACTCCCACCAGCAAGTTATGAGGGTTCCAATTTCTCCACATATTCACCAACACTTTGTATCTTTTTTTTTTCCATAAGAGTTATCCTAAAGGGTGTGAAGTGGTATCTCACGGTAATTTTCATTTTCATTCCCCTAATGACTAATGATGTTGAACATTAATTTTCATGTGCTTATGATCATTTCTATAATTTCTTTGAGGATATATCTATTCAAATCTTTTGCCCACTTTTGAATTGTGTTGTTTGGTTGTTGCTGAATTGTAGGAGTCTTTTGCATATTCTGGATACTAGACCATTATCAGATGTAATGATTTGTGAATATTTTCTTTAACTCTGTGGGTTTGCCATATTTTTAATTTCCAAGAAATTTTCTGTTCTGCAAATGTTCATTTTTTATGGCTTTCTGTTCTTTTTTTATGGATGCAGTAGCTTGTCATCTCTCTGAAGGTCCAGTTAGTTGGTTTCTTAAAAAATTTTCTCCTGCTGCCTTCAATTTTTTTGTTTCCTCCAAGGTCCATTTTTTTTGTTTTGCTCTCTATCTTAACATCTTAGAGAGCTTTCTCTTAAATATTTGGTCCCATTTAAATAAATATCTGCTTCAATTTAAAAGTAAAACACTTCAGGGACTGGTGGTCCAGTGGTTAAGATGTTGTGCTTCCAGTGCAGGGGGCGTGGGTCTGACCCTGGTCTGGGAACTAAGATCCCACATGCTGTGTGGTGCAGCCAAGAAAAAAAAAAAAAGAAACAAAAGTAAAACGCTTTAAAAAGCTGACTGGAAGCTCTCCATGCATACAAAGAGCTGGATGGATTTCATTGAGGACCAGATGTTATCTTTAGATCCCCACTGCCTGGTCCACTTCTCAAGAGAAGAATCTTCTGTCTCAAAATTAAAAACCTGGGACTTGTCTGGTGGCACAGTGGTTAAGAATCCGCCTGCCAATGCAGGGGACACAGGTTCGAGCCCTGGTCTGGGAAGATCCCACGTGCCGTGGAGCAGCTAAGCCCATGTGCCACAGCTACTGAGCCTGCGCTCTAGAGCCTGCAAGCCACAGCTACTGAGCCCACGTGCCACAACTACTGAAGGCCGCACACCTAGAGCCCATGCTCTGCAACAAGAAAAGGCACCTCAACAAGAAGCCCATGCACAGCAACAAAGAGTAGCTCTCCCTTACCGCAACTAGACAAAGCCCGCGCGCAACAGTAAGACCCAACACAGCCAAAAATAAATTTTAAAAAAGGAACAAACTTGGTATGATTTCAATCCTTTAAAATTTTTAAAACTTTTATGACCCAGTACATGGTCCATTCTAGACAATGTACACTCTACAAGAATGTGTATTCTGCAGTCATTGGGTATAGTGTTTTACATGTCAGTCAAGTCAAGCTGGTTGACAGTCCTTGTCCTAGAGCTCAGGTTGCTGTAAGAACACCCACCATAAATGAGGTGGCTTAAACAACAAACATCCATTTCTCACAGTTCTGGAGGCAGATTTGGTGTCTGGTGAGGGTCCACTTCCTGGTTCATAAACAGTTGTCTTCTCACTCTTCATCCCCTTACAATGGCACCAATTCCACTGTAGTGG
Source organism: Kogia breviceps (assembly GCF_026419965.1). Taxonomy (NCBI): domain Eukaryota; kingdom Metazoa; phylum Chordata; class Mammalia; order Artiodactyla; family Physeteridae; genus Kogia; species Kogia breviceps. Next base: position 36,622,146 of record NC_081319.1, on the reverse strand, counting down.
CTCCACTCCCATGACTGCATCCAAACCTAATTACATCCTAAAGGCCCCATCTCCAAATACCAACATACTGGAGGCTACAACATATGAATTTTGGTGGGAGACACAACATTCAGTCTATAGCAATCTTATTTAAGTCATACTTTTGCTGATTTTTGGTCTAGTTAGTCTGTCATTTGCTGAGAAAGGTGTATTGAAACTATAACTGTTAACTTTCTCTTCAATTCTGTCAGTTTTTGCTTCATGTATTTTGGAGCTCCACTGTAAGGTGCATACACATTTGTAAGTATTATACGTTCTTGACCCTTTTAACATAAAATGTCCTCCTTCAACTCTAGTAATATTTCTTAAAATCTATTTGTCTGATTAATATAGTCACTCCAACTCACTATGGTTACTATTTGCATGGTATATCTTTTCCCTTTATTTTCCTTTCAACCTTTTTGTGTCCAAATCTAAATGAGTCTCTTAGACAGTATACAGTTGGATCTTACTTTTAAAATTCAGTTTGATAACCAATGCATTTTGAATGGAGTGTTTAGTCTATTCACAGTATGTAATTACTGATATGATTGAATTCAAGTCTGCCATTTGGCTATTTTTTTTGTCTTATTTTTTTTGTTCCTTTTTTCCTCCTTTACTGCCCTCTTTTGTGTTAAGCAAGTATTTCTGGCACATCATTTTAATTCCTGTGTTGACTTTTTCTCTTTGCTGTTACTGGCATTACAATACGCATCTTTAACTTGTCACCATCTATTTCAGGTTAACAGTTACTTAGTTTCATTCAATATTGCAACTTTGCTCCAATACGGCTCCATTCCTTTGTGCTAGTTGTGTCACATATATACTTCCATTAACGTTATAAAGTTAACAATAGTGTTATTATTCCTTTAATCAATCTAATGTTTTTAAAGAAATTAAGTGAAAAAGATACAGACACAGTCTTTTATATTTACCCACATATTTACCATTTCCAATACTCTTCAGTCCTTCTTACAGATCTGAGTTACTACCTGGTGGTATTTTCTTTTGGCCTGAAGCTCATCCTTCAGTATTTCTTATAGGGAAGATCTACCAGCACTGAACTCTCTCAATTTTTGTTAATCTGGGAATGACTTATTTCAGCTTCACTCTTAAAAGATAGGTTCGTTCACTGGATGCACAATCCTTGGTTCAGTTTTCTTCCCCTTTTAGCATTTTGAAATCATTCTACTGCTTTCTGGCCTCCATTATTTCTTATGAGTCATTATCATATTATTGGTTTTTTGGACATGATGAGTCATTTTTCTGCTTTTAAGACTTTCTTTCGGCAGTTTGATCACGACATACCTAGATGTGATTCCCTTTCTGTTTTCTTACATGTTCTTGGAGCTGTAGGTTAATGTTTTACATCAAATTTGAGAAGTTTTCAGCCATTATGTCTTCAAATATTTTTCTTCCCCTTTCTTTCTCTCCTGAGATTCCCATTATAAGTATACTAGGACACATGGCATGAGGGGTTGCTATAAGTCTGCATAGCTAAAGCTCAGCCAGTGATTTAGGTGAAGACTATATTCAAGCACCTCAAACCTGTAAGGATCCACCCTCTGCTGAATGATCTGCATGTGGCTTGGGGGATACATTCAAAGTTGTGACCAACTTTCAAGAATCCTTCGCATTTTGCTTTTCATCAGTGTCTCGCATCTCCCCTGTACATGTGTAGTTTTCCAGTCAGCCAAGAATGTGTGGAGAGCTTAGCCCTTCTATGGTAATTTTCAGGATATTCCTCAACACACACACACACACACACACACACACACACACACACACACACACACACACACACTTCTCTCTCACCATCCTAAATCCTAAATGAGTACATTCCTTCTGGAAAAAAGCTAAATCCTAAATGAGTACATTCCTTCTGGCAAAAAGGTGCTGGTTTCTGCAGCTAGCCCTGTACTGGTAAAATCACTATTCTCACCAACCAGGTTCTTTTCTCTTCTTTTTTGCATATGCCATTGCTTATGAGAATTTGCTTCAAATCAACTTATTTTGTTCTCTTGCCTAAGGAAAAACAACTCTAAGGAGGAGATTTGATGCTAAAGACTAATATGACTCTTGGAAAGTTATATATTCTAGGTATTTATGTGAATTCTAACTTTTTCAGAAATGATTAAATTTCTAATAAAAGTTCCTACTTTCAAATATTTCTAAATTCTGGCAAGTGACTCAAAGTAACATTTTTAGGTTGATACAATTAAAATAAAAATTTCCTGGGGCTTCCCTGGTGGCGCAGTGGTTGAGAGTCCGCCTGCCGATGCAGGGGACACGGGTTCGTGCCCCGGTCCGGGAGGATCCCACATGCCGCGGAGCGGCTGGGCCCATGAGCCATGGCCGCTGAGCCTGTGCGTCCGGAGCCTGTGCTCCGCAACAGGAGAGGCCATGACAGTGAGAGGCCTGCGGTACCGCAAAAAATTTAAAAAAAAATAAATAAAAAATTTCCTCCTAGTTACGTGGTTCAACCAAAATATCATCTACTTGGGGACTTCCCTGGTGGTCCAGTGGTTAAGAATCCGCCTTCCAATGCAGGGGACACGGGTTCGATCTCCGGTCGGGGAACTAAGATCCCACATGATGTGGGGCAACTAAGCTTGCATGCGGCAGCCCACGTGCTCTGGAGCCTGTGTACCCCAACTAGAGTAAAGCCTGCACACCGCGACGAAAGATCCGGCGTGCCACAACTAAGACCCGACATAGCCATAAATAAATAAATAAATCCTTTGAAACAAAAAAATCTACTTACCTGGCTGAGTCCATATGAGGACAGCCATGCTGTTGAACAATGGGACAAAAACTTTATGCACTGCTGAGAATGCTCTCTAGCCCCAGCTGGGCCCCTTAGGTTTTTATCTACCAATAGTATTAAGAGGTATTAAGTTCCCACACTTGTGAATTAATTGACTCTGTTCTTGAAATACTAGAATAACAGCTGTGTCACTTATAACTTCCAACCTTTTCCAGTCTGATGACCAAACTGATAACGACAAAAACACTTCCCATCTTACCATGTCTGTTTTCAAAGAGCCAACACCCTGAGTCTTCATTTACACAAACAGGACTCTGCTCCACAGGTAATTATAAGACCAGCTAGGACAGAGCATAATAATGTCTCTTCATTTTAATGAAATGAAAGAAACTAACCTCGTTTTTCTTCTTCTCGTTTTAGTTTATCTTCCTCTATTTCTTTAGGTAGTTTTTCCTTTTTCTCTTTCTCCACATCATTATGTAAATGTTTTGTGGTATAGCTGAGTGCTGGTGAAAGAAGGATCTCTCCATTTTTGCAGAGTTCATCACGAATTTTAATAAAAAACTGCTGAAGTTCTACCGCATCCTCATATATTTCAGAATCTGTCCTATAATAGCATTAAGAGTATTCACTGACACACAAGCTACTTCTTTTAAACACCCTGCTTATATGTTAAAGCCTTCTATGAAATGCTTCTTTAATGCACTAATTGATATAATGGTAACTTCTGTGCAGTTCCAATAAGTTCTAATAAGGCTATCTCCTTACAATTTGTTAGAACAGAATCTGAAGTGTAATTTTACCTTGGTGAGCCTCATGCTCACCAGTTTCCTTTTCCTTAAGGCTCACTCCTTGTACAGCTCATGTAAAAGGAAAGGCCTCATACAGCTTCCTGGGGAGAAACATAGCATGTTCATTAGCTGATTTTGGCAACAGAAGTGGGTTGCCACAGTCAGGGACTATACTAAGGCTCCACACCATATTCAACACTTACTTGCATCTAATCTTTGAATTAATTTTTACTTTCTCTTAGTTAAGGGACCAACACACTGTATAAGGTATTAACAAAAGATTTAGTCCATTTTCTTCTTTTTGGATCTATATCATGGTTGCCTAGGCTGGTACAACTCCATAAATATTTGAACCTAAACTGCAAAGTCCTAAGGGCATCATAAAATGTTTACAGGCCTCAAAGTCAGTGTTCATGTTAGTTTCCCAGAAATAACTATATAATTCTGGGGAATCACCAGAGGCAACATAGTGAAAGATAGAAAAAAAATTATCTGTGTCATACTGAAAACTTTTAAAAGATTCTTTCACCATTTATAAAATAAGAGGATTGGGCAAAATGAACTTCAGAATTTAGTCTCAAAGAAATTCTATTACTATTTCTAATCCACTGTTGGTCTGAGGAAGGAAGATAATTCTATTAACCAAGAATATCAGGGTCTGAAAAATGATCCACAAAGGTAACCAGAGACAAAGACTTATTAGCAGCAGTCATGGAGACATTCTGGTCAGGCTAGTGTGGATGGTGTAGCAAGCCCAGTCAGCTGTTTGCTGATAGGAATCACTAGAGCATCAAACTTGAACGAAGCCTCCAGAATGCTTCTCACCAGCAAAGGTAAACTGGCAATCTAAAACACTGCCAATAACAACCTAAATGGATGTTTCAAGAAAGATTCTAAAAATCTTTTCAGGTTATAGAAATGCTAACACTTGCAGGAAAGCAATAAAAATAAAACTGGCCAAGGGAAGAAAACTACGACACTATTTTGATGCCTATTTTCTGAACAGAGACTTCTGAAGACTGTTCGCTTGAAATTAATTTTATAAGAGCTTACAATTTTAAGTATAAAATTAAAACTGAAAACACACTTTTGATAATACACATTACCCTGAAAGGGCAGATTCATAATTCCATCATGTGCTCAGAACAGTGTGTAATTTATAAAACTTACAAATTGTTTAGTTCTGGGTTTTTCCATTTAATATTTTCAGACCTTGGTTGACCTCGAGTAACAAACTGCAGAAAGTGAAACCGTGGATAAAAAGTCACCTTGGACTCTACCTCCTAGGCCTCAAAAACAAAAACTAACCATGTCAACAATGGGAGAAGCAAAAGAGCTCATTTCCTAGAGATACAAATCTGCTTAATTCTTAAAATAATCATGTCATCTATATAAGAAACAAAGTTGCTAGTCATCTACATAAAGAAACAAAGTTGCTAATAATCTAAGAGACAAGTCTATTTTGGAAGACTCATAGAACTAACCCCAAGATATACTGGGGGTAAGATGGGGGGCAGGGAGGAGAGGAGTGACTTTAGACTTAAGGACTATTTAAGTAAACTGTGAATAAGAATGGAACTCTAAGCTCCATGAGATCAGGGTTTGTCTGTTTTGTCCACTGGTATATACCAAGTATCCAGAACATTCTCATAACTGGTAGTCACTCAATAAACATTTGTTGAATAAATGAAAACTAACAAATAAATGAATGCAGATTTTGACTACAATATGTCCCCCCATATTTCTCTTTATTTCTATCTGAACTGTTGAAGAATAAGGACCATTTACTAAATGTGTCACTCAAGGACCTCTCCAATCTGACCCCAACTCCACGTGTCTCTTGAACACACCATATTCATTTCCTAACCCTATGCCTTTACTCATACCACTTACCTTATCTGAATCCCACACACTTTCCCATTCTTCTCTGACGTCTCATGCCTTTTTAGAACTCTAACGCAGTTCCTTTACTCCACCATCTTTTACTAAATATCAAGTTGTTAAACGTTATCTCATTCCTGGAATTATTTTTCCCTAAGCATAGGCGCTATCCCAATTGTCAGACTTCAAGCTCTTAGAGCACACAGCTCAAGTCTTATCATCCCTGGCTGTGCTCCATGACTGGCGTCTTGGTGACTGGCTCAGCACTGGCTCTCTACAGTGGGGAACAAGATGAGCCAAGCCACTTACTAGTTGTGTGACTTCGGTAATGTATTTCTCTCTGTCATGTACATCTTCGTATACAAATTAGGAAGATTATCACCTACCTAGGATGGCTATTATAAGGGTTAGAGATTATGTACATGAAGTACTTAGTGTGGTGCTTTACAAAGGGCAGGCACTCAATAGGAACATCAAACATTACTTTTAATTTTTCTTTCAAGATCCAGAGCAAACCCAGGCTTCACAGATTCCCCAGCTGGAATCACCCCATGCCCAGTGACTACAGGTCTAGCTCTCAGCATGACAAGACTATAAGCTCCAGGAAGGTAGGGTTTGTATTTTTAACTTTTTATATTCCCACCAAGTGACCCCAAGAGCATATAGAAGACACACTGTAATTGCTGAACTGAAACTGTTTTCACAGCTGAGTATGTACTATTGTCGTGTGGCAAATATACAGCACAGATCAAAACTAGAAGGGAATTTAAGTTTGATGGAAATTTAAATTTGATTTCTTCTTCTTTTAGAATATTTAATGTCTACATTAATGAATGAACTTAAAGAATGAACTTAAAAGTGACAAATCTGAGATTAAAAAGAAGCCCTTGTAGATATCTGAAATGACAATCAAATTTAAATCAGTCTAACCTCAGATCAGTATCTTAGAGCTACTTTATTTAAAGCATGCTTGCATTGAACTCAGACTTTAAAAGAAAATCATATTACTATTTCTAACTGAAAGCATTTTATCCATTAAAAACACATGTTCTATGAAAGGCTATATTTTAAAAGTTTACGTTTTTCAACAGATCTTCAATTTTGTCTCATTCCTTCCCCTCATTGGCCCTATTCTACACAATTTAGTAGTGTGCCTTCTCTCCTCCACAGACTATACTTGCTCTCTATAAGTTTTGGCTAATTAAAATTCAAAATAGCACCCCATCAACTGTAATCATGTACCTATGCTGAAATAGCACATCAAAGCAAAATTCTTTCTTCTGTTTTACATTAAATGTCACACCTTCTCAAAAAGAAATGGTTTTGAAAACATACCGATTCATCCTTCTTGCCCTCTCCAATACTTCAAACATATGCTCTTGAAATAAATCGAGCCGCCTGTAGCGATTATTTTCAACATTCTTCCTAATTATGTCAAAAGTAAGAGGAGGTTTGTTTGGAAAGCTGGGATCCACAGCAGGAATTTCTGCTAGGGAATCACTGTAGCATCTTCCTTCATCATCCTGATGACTCATGACCGACACAAAAAGATTATGGATAAGCTCCTGAATCAGCAAGGTTACATTTGGGACATGAGAGTCCTCATCTCCTTCTAGGTCTCTCCGAGTTTCAAGCAGGACTTTGTGTAGGACAAGGGCATCTTTGTAGATCAAAGACTCCGGCTCATTGTATGTACAGGCATTGTTAAACATCATGACGAAGTCCTCAACCATGGAGTCTATATCTTGGTATTTGTTGGCCATCATGTGACTTCGAATTTTTTCCATGTCCATGGGTTTTTTAATGGTCAAATAGTAGTCAGGCAGCTCGGATCTGGAGGGAAGCCTCAGAAATATGGCACTGAGGCGGCGACCCCTCTTATCAGTATAGTTCTTTACAGCTTCATAGACTTCATTTAGTTTCTGCTGCATTGGAGTCATATATTTTGATTTTTTAGGAGAAATACCACTCTTCCTACCTAAAGAAAGATTTATGTTAAATGGATAAAATAAAATATATGAACCTAAATTTGTAAAAAGTTGGTAGCATAACCACAAGGAAGGGACTATTCCAAGTGATTTATAAAACACAGTAATTAGTATGTTTCTAGTGAAACATACCCTATCAACAAAGAAAGAACTAGAAAAACTGTTTTCAGTACTCGTATTTTTGGTGGGAGAGTAAGTACTATTATGTTGAAATAGTTGTGAATAAGGTAGAATAAAGGAAATAAGTAACTATGTGACACTCTAACTCCATCTCCTATGGTATCCTTGAGAACTGAGATTTTCATCAAGGGAGAAAGAGATCAAGATGTTAAAACAGAGGACACTGAATAAAAACCCTGTAGCCTTGAATCTCAACTGGGAGTATAAGTATGAACTTAAGATGTATTTTCTCTTTAAATATTAAATACACACACACAAAATTTCTTAGCTCTGTCCACTGAAAATTCTAGAAACAGTGACCAACCCAGTTGCAGTATACCCCTATTTAATTTTGAGTATAAAGACTATAGCTCTGGAATACTGATTTCAAATACTAATGTTAGTAGCTCTTTGGCAAATGGCTAATTCCTAGTCTATACAAGATGAGCCTGGTATATCTTGAAACACTAGACAGTAAAGAATCTACCAATGACTTCTTACCATGGTCAGGTCAAAAGACCACAGCAGCCAGTCTGGGACAACGTAAGTATCAACAAGAACCATAACTGCAATGGGTTATAAAACTCAGCAATATGTTTAAATCTAGTAGTTCTTAATGATAAATAAAAACAAACAAACAATGGGGTAGATGTTGCAGGACTTCAGTAAGCCAATGCATTATTTTCTTTGTATTTCATTATTTTGAAAACTGATAAATAAAAGGGGGAAAAAAATCTAGTTTTTTATCCTTTCAAAAACCAAACAATATACACAAACAAACAAAAAAACCATACCACTGGGTAACCAAACACTGGATGAGGCAACGTTTATTTATATAGAAGTATTCCAGTTAGTAAATGAGCAAGGAATGATAAAATTAAACTATCACTATCTAACAGCTCTTCAATGAATCAAGCATCAATAGCTATTAACATAATTTATAAAGAAACAACCAGATATTACGTGCCACCTGATGGAAGACATTATATCACCTCTGAAGTCACTGTCTGTGTCAAAGGGAGGGGAGAATCAAATTTAAATCTAAATCTGATTGACTACCAATTTATAGGAACTAAAAAGGACAAAAGAATGCGTGAAATTAAAGCAAAGGGACACAATTAGCAAAACCTAGACTGTGGGAAACTACAGTACAAACCCAATTTCTTCAACAAACTGCAAGAGAAAAAAAGAGAGATGGAGGGGAATTTATAGATAAGAACTATCAATCAAATGCAATGTGTGGACCTTATTTGCCAAGTTGAAACTGAATCTAACCAAGCCTTTAAAGTTAACTTCCATTTGTGAGAAATAAGGGAAATAAAGGAAAAAGTTAACTGACATCACAAGGAAGTGAACTAACTAATCCAGAACTTTGGACTGCACAAGAAAGTGACCAGGTTTCTAGAGTTAATGGCATGAGGATAAAAAAAGGAGGGGGACTGCTCTAAACTATGAGTTTAAGGACAAAATAATCAAATGTAATATACAGAACTTAATTAGATCCTGATTTGAAGAAACCAACTATAAATATACATTTGTGAGACAATCAGTAAAATTTGAAAATTTGTCAGGTATTAGATGAAACCAAGAAACTCCTAATTTTGTTAGGTGTGACAATGACTTCATGGCTATTTAAGAAAATATCTGTGTATTTTATGTTTGTTTTTGGGTTTTTTTGCAGTACGCAGGCCTCTCACTGTTTGGCCTCTCCCATTGCGGAGTACAGGCTCCAGACGTGCCGGCTCAGCGGCCATGGACCACGGGCCCAGCTGCTCCGCGGCATGTGGGATCTTCCCGGACCAGGGCACGAACCCGTGTCCCCTGCATCGGCAGGCGGACTCTCAACCACTGAGCCACCAGGGGAGCCCAATATCTGTGTATTTTAGAGATGCATAATGAACTATGTAGAAATAAAATGACATGATTGGATTTGGCTTAAAATAATTTAGAACAAAGAAAAAAGAAGGAAAAAAGGGAAGATAGGAAATAAGTATGGCAGAATCTTGATAAATGCTGAGTAACAGGTATAGACAGTTCCTATAATTTAGTTCCTATAATTCAAAACTCATATATGTTTTGAATTTTTCATAAAATTGAGAAATGAAAAAATTAACATTGCATGTTAAAATTTCCTTTCCCTGAAATTTAAAAAAAAATGTATTTATATATATTTAGATAGTTACTGTTGAAGTATCTATCTGTCATTAGTTTCCTAACTCAACTTGTAAAATGAATTCTAGTTTTAAAAGGCATTATATCCCTATAAATTAGAAGGTTTTCATTTCTGCAAAACTTCTGTATGCTTTTACAATTCCACGAAGAGATAAATGAATGCCTTGACAAAAAGGAATGATCACTTAGCAATAAATCATACCCAAAGCTACTGTAAATTCAGTTTACAGTCATTTCATATAAAAAATCAGGGTCTGTTTGTTTTTTCCCTTTTCAGCAAATATGACTCTAAAGAATATTTGACAACACCACTGTCGTTTGCTTGGTATTTATTTTACTTACATATTTTAAATAAGGCAGAAACCTCTTCTTTAGCCCAATGGTACTAATTGTTTTTGCTGTCTCTCTTCTCTCTCACAGTTTTCAACCAAACAACCATCCACAGACTACACTCAAAAGACAGCCAAGTTAACTTACAGTACAGTGGCTAGACATCTCTAACCTCTCAAATTCTGTCTAGGAGGAACTACTAGGACTCATTTTTAATTCTAGTAATCAGCAAACAAACATTAAAAAAAAAAGAAAGAAAGAAAATAAAATCTGCCACTATACTCTTCCAGGCATCACATGTAGAAAAAATATCTATTCTTCCTATTTAACGTCTACAAAATGTCCACGGCATTCAAGAAAGCAAAACCTTTGACATTATATGCTTCTATTCCTCACATGCTTTTATGTTACTTAAAATACGGAAGACAGTGCTTGAGAGGAAGCAAGAAACTCCATGCTGGAGTGCAAGTTCAATTATATTCACCAATTAATTAAATATTATTTCAGTAAATCAGCAATCTATCCTTGATGGACTGAACTGAACAATGAAGTGTAAGGCTGCCTTACTCAGTTTGAGTTTGGGAGAAGCCATGTCATCATCATCAGGCAGTGGGCCCAGCTCTTTCCTTTTATCCTTGAGTAACTTCTCCAGGATGTGTGCATCATTGTACACCTATATTTAATTACAAATAAAATTATTTTTCTAAGAAGCTTTCTACTGAAGTATATATAATATACATCCATAAAGAAGTTTTAAAAATACAAGTTAGGATAGTTGAGAACTAAAGAAATAAAGCCTGAGATCACTACAGAGCAACAAAGTCACATCTCCATGGGGTGGGCCTCAGCCTCAACTGTTTTTTTGTTTAAAGTTTTCCAGGTGACTCTAATGTGCACCCATGCAGGCTAAAGTTTGAGAACTACTGTACTAGAATCATTCCAAGTTTTTGCAGAAGTTCTGAAATATATTTACATGTGTTGTTTCTTCATAAATTTCTCTTGCACTGGACCCTCAAGGTAGCAGACTTAGCTCAATGGAAATTAAAAATTAAAAAGATCTGATACATATGTATATGTATAACTGATTCAGTTTATTGTAAAGGAAAAACTAACACACTATTGTAAAACAATTATACTCCAATAAAGATGTTAAAAAAAAAAAAAAAAAAGATCTGATAGTTGGAGAGAAACATCTCAAACATTAGAAGGGATTTAACACCAGTGTGCGTTCACAGCCTGGAATCTGATCTGTGAAAAGCAACAATCCCTGCTGAGGCTCTCTCTCTGTGAAGACTGGGCCAAAGGTGGTAACACAGAGCCAAGGACAAGGTTACGCACCCAATTGTTTCGCCCCCATAGCTGCCTCCTCCCACTCCCCCCACAAAGGCTCTCCTCCCTGACTGCCCCCAGAGCAGAGGGGCTGAGAGAATAACTGACCTCTCTTCTTTGACAACCTCTCTTAAGGGTGGCTTTTTTCTTTATCAGTGGCAGACAAGTGGCACATTGGCCAATGACACTGAGGACAGTGTAAACCCCTATGACAGAAGAGAACCATTTCTTTGATCACAAGCACCCTCAGTGCCTACTTTATTTTCTATTGAAATCTAACAGTATAAGAAAGGAAATATACAATTTGAAAATGTACTTTTATTTCTGGGAGATTTAAAGTAGATAAAGAAAACTCAGAAAAGATCTATGTACCCCCAATACATGTTCACGGCAGCATTATTTACAATAGCCAAGATAAGGAAATAATCTAAGCATCCATCAATGGATGAATGGATAAAGAAAATGTCACACGCACACAGGAATATTATTCAGCCATAAAAAAATGAAATCTCGCCATTTGCGACAAGGTGGATGAATCTTGAGGGCATTATGCTAAGTGAAATAAGTTAAGATGGAGAAAGACAAATACTGTATGATCTCACTTATATGGAATCTAAAAACACTCCACCCCCCAAAAAAACCCAAGCTCATAGATATGGAGAACAGATTGGTGGCTGCCTGAGGTGGGGGTGGGGGACGGGCAAAATGAATGAAGGAGGTCAAAGGTACAAACTTCCAGTTATAAAATAAATAAGTCATGGGGATGTAATGTACGGTGACTATAGTTAATACTACTGTATTGCATATTTGAAAGTTGCTAAGAGAATAGATCTCAAAAGTTCTTATCACAAAAAAAATTTGTAACTACATATGGTGATGGATGTTAACTAGACTTACTGCAATGATCATTTTGCAATATATATAAATATCAAATCTCTATGTTGTACACTTGAAACATGTCACTTATACTTCAATTTAAAAAATTAAATAAAGGACATGAAATAGAAAAAAAAATATGAAAGGAAGAATGTATCTTAGCTTTACTGACAAAGAACTGAAAATCAAGATGCTTCATAACAAAATCAATTATTCAAAGGTGTATTACTGGGAATATCCTGATATTTATATAATTATACAATTTTCTGGACTATCCTTAGAGAAGTATAGCTACTGAGGATAATAGTAATAATGAAGATGAAAGATTTTATTGTCCTTGGCTTTCATTTGAGTGTTTGAATACCAGGCACTGTGCTACATGCTCTGTAAATATTATCTCATTTAAATCCTATAATAACCCTGATGCAAGTAAGGCTATTATCTCCACTTTACAGATGAGGCTCAGAAAAGATAATTTACTTACACAGGGATTGGCAAAGCAGGATTCAAATCTAGGATGTCAGATTACACTTGATGCTCTGAATCCATGGATATGGAACCCATGGGATTCGCAGGGTCGACTGTACTATGCCATTTTATATAAGAGACTTGAGCATCTGTGGATTTTGGTATCTGCAGGGGTCCCGGAAGCAATTCCCCACCCCTGATACTGAGGGACAACTGTACAGAGTATAAACCTGTAACCTTTATAGTGTCCTGCCTCCCATTCTAAATAATTAAGAAAAGACAAAATATTAAGCTAGTCACTGAGAAGAGCAACCTAAGTTAGGCCTCTAGACCTGGTCTCTCAAGATCAAAAGAAAATGTACCTACTCCAGGATTCCCACACGTCCTCACCTGGGAGCCCTCCTCGTTGTAGTGCCTGGCATTCCGGAACATCAGCTTCATGTCTTCTATCATTCCCTCTTCCCCTGCATATTTGTCATTGCGGATGTTATGTTCAATTATTTTCAAGTCCATTGGCTCCAAGATGATTTTATAATAATCAGGATAGTCCTTTTTGGATGGTTTAACCATAAATAGATCACAAAGTCTTCTGCCTGAACCTGGCTCACGAGCTTCAAGAACAACATTGAACAAGATTTTCATTCGCTGCTTTCTAATGTTCTTTTTACTGTTGAGGGGGGAGGGAGAAAAGGGGGAAAATGAGAACAGGTTCAGTTTTCTTGATATAAGGATGAACACCAAATAAAACAAATTAATCTTGTGGGCAGGTGCTTCATAATGTATTGATTATGTATGGCACAAACACAGTAAACATGCTGGAAGCTATAAGCAAATATTAGGAAATTTTTCAAAATAGTTAAAACACAGTGACTCTGGCAGGAGCACCCCCCAAGAACACCAGACAAACGTGTTTAGAATATTTAGGAAATGCAATGCTTGAAAAAAGATCTTGTCTAATGCCAAAGAAAATGAAATTCTGTTATCAACTGAAATATATTTTTTAAGAACAGAGCAAAAGTGGAATAAAACTGCTGATTCCTTACTAACAGTTCTCCCTTAAACAAACAAACACAAAGAGAAGTGTCCCATCTCCTATGACAACCACTCCTGAACACCTGCATATCCTGAGGGGATGATGTGAGAGCAAGAACTCTCTCAGTCCAGGACTTTAGCAAGTGAATAATAAAAGGGGAATGCAGGACAAAGCTCCAACATCACAGAGCTCTACATTTGAGCAGAGATTAGAACACAGATGACTTTAGACTTCAAGAAGGCTCTAAAGAAAAATTTCAGAACCTGAATTTGATATCACAGAATTTGGTAACTGGTCTAATAACTGAAATTTACTGCTTTAGGACTTGTAACACTTATAGTATCCTTTCTCCATTTGTATCATTCACTTCAAGAGAGTGATATGTAACTGGTTTCCACCCTCAAAGACAAGCAAAACTTTTGTCATTAGAGTCAAACAATCTTCTCTGAACTAATCCAGTTTTGTTATTTTGTTTACATTTTTCCAGATCCTTACATTGCCTTTGAGACTGAGACCCACAGGCCCATTACTTTTAATCTGTCAGAAAAAACTCAGAGCTAAACTTCATATTCTTTTTGTTTTTTGTTTTTTTGCGTTACGCGGGCCTCTCACAGCTGTGGCCCCTCCTGTTGCGGAGCACAGGCTCCGGATGCGCAGGCTCAGCAGCCATGGCTCACGGGCCCAGCCGCCCCACAGCACACGGGATCTTCCTGGACCGGGGTTCGAACCCGTGTCCCCTGCATCGGCAGGTGGACTCTCAACCACTGTGCCACCAGGGAAGCCCCATATTCTTTTATAACTGTATTAGCTTGGGTGGCTGGTATATTTACTTTATCCTTTTCCAATATGATGTTGAACCTTATTATACCCACACTTTTGAAAGTAACTTTGAAAGACAGCTACCATATTTCCCTATGTGATACTTTCTGGTTACTGTTTTCAATGTCACTTTGATTTTTAAGATTCTTCTTTGAATCCCTCTATTCATCCTCTCTTCCTCCCTCAGACTAGTAACTATAAACAGTTTGTTCACTTGTCCCTATTTTGGGAAAGGTGCATAAAATTAAATCCCAGACCTTGCAGACTCATTCTTTTTTAATTAGCACCTGTGACGATACTTCGATAAATACATCTTAAGGGGGTTCAAAACCAAGGTTGTTTATCATTACGCACTTAAGGGTGCCATACTTAAGGGGATGTCAATTCAGGTCACAGACACATAATAAATATACAGTTTTAGAAGTTTACAGGAGATGGGCCATAATTGGTTCTGTGCTAACAAAATCAGTATATTACAGCAATTTTCCAATAAATGAAAGTCAAGAGAAATGGGTGCTTTTTCTAATTTGCACGAAGATTATGAGCTAGTAGGGGCTTCGCACTGAATCCCTGATTTTCCAGGACCACCACCTGACCCCTAAACCCAGCCTAAAACACTGAAACCAATGTCACTTTTTGCTTCTTTTAGTTTATCACCAAGTCCTAGAGGACCTCCATAGCGCTTCTAGATCTGATCTTTCTTTTTAATTTTTCATGCCATGGTGTTAGTCCTAACCTTCGTAGTTTGTGGCTGACCAGTTTCTCAAATGTCCTCATCATTATTCTTCCTATGAAGCTATTATTTATTATGTATTTGGATATACACACAAGATTCCTATTTATAGTTACAGCTAACACTTCTACCACATGCCAGGGACTGTGCTAAGCACTATCATTTAATCTTCAAACTCTGAGAACCAGGTACAATTATTATCCCAACTTTGCAGATATAAAAACAGAGGCTTAGAGACTCAAGTGAATACCTAAGGCCATAAAGTGACTAATCAGAACTGAGACTTGAATCAGCTGATAATCACCAGACTGCTTTTACCATGCAAGTGGATGATAAAAAGTTAGCTCCTACCAAGGGCCTCTCTAATCAAAGTCAACCCTGCTCACAGGCTTCAAAGTTTCCCAGCATTTAACTCCCTGGCCCTAACCCTTCAGTGGTGCTTGCTGTGAAGCTAAGTAAAACCAAAGGTTCTTTCTTTTACAAGGTTTTCTATATTTCATCTTCAAGTCTTCAAGGACTTTTTTACTCACCTTTTTAAGGCGTTTCCCAGACTAGTAACATCTGACTAAAAACAAAATGAAATCTACCATGTCTTGATGCCAGCAGGAAATACTGCCAGAAAATAATCAGAATGAGTACATTTAGTGAGTACTCACTGCATCCAGGCCCAGTTCCATGGGCTTTAAACATACTAAGCAATCAGGTCTTCACAGCAATCCTATACAGGTAATGTCATCAACTCCTTTTTCAGATGAGGAAATTGAGATGAGGCTCAGAACACAGCTGATAAGAACAACTGGGATTTGAACTTGGGCAGTAAGGCTCTAGAGCTCGGGGTTATAACACTACTCCACGATGCCCCACATTTCTATTTCTTCTACTACTACCCAGAACCAGTGCCATATACTATGAATGATATAAAAGAAATACAATCCATTGTCTTTTCCTTAAGTTTACTATCTAACTAAGAAAACTTTTCTTAAGGAAAATATTAGGAAGAAGATAATAATACAGTTATTTTGTAGAGTGGACTACATATGGTAGCAACATAAAGATAACTTCAGAACATCTAACTTTTAAGAAAAATCATGAGAGGGAAATCACATTTCCTAAAGCTATTTGGGCAATCACACAACACTTCCATACAATTATACAACTGTGTACCTTAAACAATTATTCTACTACAGTGATCACACATAAGTTCATTTGTTTTTAACCTGCTTCTTTTCCTGGCCAATAAATTCCTGGAAGGTAGAGGTGATGACAAAACGTTCTCCTTTATGACCTGTGAGCAGAGTCTGGTGTTCTGCAAACAACTGACACTCCATGGATGCCAGATGGCAAAGGTGAAAATAAAAGCACCACACAATGATTACTAGGACCATAATATGGCAACTTATGGGCTGTTTTTAAAAATCATAAGTAACATGCAAAAGAATGGATGTTTTTAAAGAAATAAAACATAGACAAGATCAGAGACTGAAGAATGTATTTATGCTCAAGAAGCACTAACCCAATGCATAGGTGCCAACACAGACTGACATCACTTGGATTGTCAACACTGATTATGATCCCTCCACCATCCCCCAATCTGTAAAAGACAATCAGCACCCGCCAGGCCCTGGACACTGGCAATGCTACCATATTCTCAGCCTCTCTACCTCTGCTGCAGAAGCACAGCCACAATGACTGCTGTGGGGGCTTACTGCTCCTGGCAAAGCTGGCAACAAATTACAGCTCCTGAATATACCTAGGCTAATTCTCATTTTATTAACTATACTTCTAAACTATACTGCTTTCTTTACTCATAAAATAAACTGGCATCCAAATAAAAACCATTATTCACATGCTTAAGACTGCACTTTTCACCTAATCAGTACTGACCATGCCATAAAAGTTACACTTTAAAAAATATGTTTATGCATAAAAAAGGACTGCACACCTGGATAGCCTCCTGAGACCCAACATCTCACTGTCAAGAGTGTTCCTGGGAAAGCAGAAACAAACATTACATGTGAAGAGCAACGAAACAAGCAACATTGGAGGTCATGTACAAACCAAATACGGTTGAGAAAAAAGAGGATTATTCAATCCAAAGGATAAAAGGTTTTAAGAATACTTGGAACATTTCAATGGAAGATAGCAGGTGGATTTTTGGGTAAAGGGTTTGGGGAAAAGAATACATTCCCAGAATGAAGAGAACATATCCGCAGTAATTTTTCTCACAATCTTTGATATGAAAAAAATAAGGCAAAGACAGAATCATACACAATACTTAGGAGTCAAGTCAAGTGGTACTTGAAAACTTGGCCCTGACTTCTCTGGATAAGCTTAACTTAACCTACTAGGCTGTCATGTTTGCCTGAATTCTGGAGAAGTCTGTTTCTTATTACCAAAACCTCTTAACATTACTACCTTCTAAAAGGCTGGTTATGTTATTTCCTTTGTCACAGTCCAAAGCACAGGACTTGCTCCTGTCAACCTCTTTATTTTTATTTTAATTTTTTTTGCGGTACGTGGGCCTCTCACTGTTGTGGCCTCTCCCGTTGCGGAGCACAGGCTCCGGACGTGCAGGCTCAGCGGCCATGGCTCACGGGCCTAGCCGCTCTGCGGCATGTGGAATCTTCCTGGACCAGGGCACGAACCCGTGTCCCCTGCATTGGCAGGAGGACTCTCAACCACTGCACCACCAGGGAAGCCCTGTCAACCTCTTAACGTGTGCTCATGCCTGTATTTCAAATCCAGACATGTTATTTTATTGCTTTAGCTATGTTTTATATTTGTTCTTCTCTTACTTGTATTTTTCACTTCATTAAACAAAACACTTCCTAAGAAACCTGTGCACAAAAAGACTTTTTGTCTAAAGTGGGATTTTATTATTTCAAGAACATAATGCTTTTCTTTTTATGGGAGGTTTTAGAACAATAACTTTCATTTAATCTATTTGGGTTGACCCACAAAGTACAAGCCACAGATATGTTTTTAAGGCTCTGGCCTGGGCTAATGTGTCCTTGGAACTGTTTTCTTAACACTCAACTAGTTTAAGATCTCTCTTTTCATTCAGTGTTGGCACTAACTGTACCATCACTTTTGCCTCCATTACCTTCTTTTGCCTGAGAAGTTTTTATCTTTGATTGGTGACTGATCTGGAAAACACAGGTGATGCTGTAGTAGTTATATAATTACACTCAAAGATGTTCTTGATTTGATGCCTCTGATCTGGTTTCACATTTTTCCTCCGTTGTCCCTGGTATAACAAGGAATTAAGAACTTGGAAGGATGAAATTCATAGGCCAGTAATGGAGGAGACTCACATCTCAGGGCACACCAATCAATTTAGTTACCTTGGCACAGCATAGCAAAGTTATTTTCATAGCTAAAAAAAATTTCCCAAATGCTATTTATAGGGAAAGACAAGACAGCTTGTCTTTTCTAAACCACTTTTTAAAATCCTCAGGTCTCAGTGGATCTACTAATACATGAACAGAACTGTATTAATAGTTACTAATGATTTCTTCACTCAATTTTGAATCTGTCAAGCCCTGCTATTAGTGATGGAGCTTATTCCTTGTTTAAGGTATCCTCCCTGCTGTTACAAAGATGGTGAGACAGTTAAGGCTGAGGAAGAATACGGTGTTCCACCAAGATCAGGCCAGAGAAACTCCATGTGGGAGGCGCAGACAAAAGAGATGGTCTTGCATGATTCTTTACAGGAGCCCAGCTTCAGAATCTCACAGTAAGGCCCCCCTCCATAAAACCCGTGAGGAAAAGGAAGGGTTAGGGAAGTTGACAGAAAGGTTAGAAAGAAAAGAAAACCAAATATCTAGCTTAACCTTTTATGAACTACAAGAAGTTATGAGTTGGTATTTTACAATCTGACATCCTTAAAATGGCAAATAAAGATCAGATTAACAAGGAAAAACAAACGGGTAAGAATAATGACTTACTTCACTACAGTGGTAGTACTGATTTTTTTTGGTAATTCACCATGTAGAAATTACCTAAATTAGATTTAAGGGGCATTCTTAAATGCCACATTAAAACAAAATAACCTGGACAGCAAAAAGAATAACATGTTTTGCCAAGCTACGTAAGTAGTTATTTTTATCTATGTTATCTAAAGCTAATATGGTACAAAAAAAGCACTAATCATACAATTTACAAATGAATTTTTAAATGTTATAAAATAATTAAAGCTTATAAGATAATTCATACTTGACAGCTTAAAGAAACATTTTTCTGCACTTAAATCTAAAACAAAATAAAAAGAAACTGAGAAGATAAGATGTCTCCAGCTACAAGAAGAGTATCTACCTTTTTCTTTTGGCACTACCTGTATCAGAGGTTGCTGAAGAAATAGTATCTACCTTTTTCTTTTGCCACTACCAGTATCAGAGGTTGCTGAAGAAATCATGCTGTCTCCATCCTCAATGTCATCTCTCCTGGCAAGCTCCTTCTTCTTTGCCTAAAACAGAGCAGACCCTGGGAGTCAAGCTCACTCTGCCAAACACTTCTAGAATATATAAATATTAAAAGACCCATGGCCTCAGATGCGTTCCAAGGTGTGCTCTCAGAAAGGATTCAATAAACTCATGGACACTGTACAATGATAATTAGCCTTAAGATGTCCCTTTTCCTAGGACCAATGCTACCTTAACAGAAACAGAGTCTAGAACCAAAGAAATAAAACCTAAATGACAGAGTATCATCTGTGACTAGAGGGAAATTTCCTGACATCCCTAAAATTACTCCCCAGTGACAAATCCCTGCTTCTTCCACTCACAAAGTTAAACCAGTCTAAACTATTATTTTTACTCTACATGGTCCTGAAAACTCTTAAAAACATATTCAGCGGTACTTGTGGCTGAAATGAATGACGTGATATAGCTGGAGGGAAATCACGTTATCTTAAAAGAACACACTCAAAATGTGTAAAACTATTTCAATTATACATACAACAACTTAGCAAAGCCAAGAAATCATACCTGCATGACTTGCTGCAGTTTTAGAACTCGCTTGTAGATGGCTGAGTTGGGAACATTATAGCGTTTGGCATTTTCAAACATTAAATTCAGATCACACTCCAAATGATCTAAAGTTTCATATTCTTGATTCTTTAGCTTTGTTCTGTGAAAGACAAACACATGGCTAGAATCTTCCATTATGAAAATTATGAAACACACTTCCTGAAAGTCCAGTGCAAAAATCCTGACAAGCACTACAAGGTATCTTTACCAGTGATACTGATTAGAGGCCTAGAAGTGACAATTTCAAAATACAGAGTGAAGAAGCAAAAGCACCATTTAGACAATATGACAATTTAACTGAAAATCCAAAAGAATAAAACACTACAAGAAGTAATAAGAGAACCTAGTAAGGTGGTCAATTACAAAGCAAACATATTAGCAAAAATCCTAAGAGAAAAATCCTGTTAGTGGCTAACATGTAAACCCTAGGAAGAGATAAAAATCAGGGAGGTTTTAAGCTACCTTAATGAAGAATCATGGTGATCTACACATTTTAGAAAATAAGAGGCCATTCCACTTGTTGAGGGTTAAAGAAAAGAGAAAGTACTGGCAACTCCATGAAGGAGCGTTTCGAATAATACACATTTAACCTCCAGGCGAGTTGCATATGGGCAATGAAGAACGGTCCTTTTTGTTTTTTGGCTTCGCTGCGCAGCTTGCGGGATCTTAGTTCCCCAACCAGGGATTGAACCCGGCCCCAGCAGTGAAAGCGCTGAGTCCTAACCACTGGACCACCGAGGAATTCCCTGAAGAGCAGTCTTAAGATGATAAATGTGAGGCAGATATGTCAGAGTACCTCCACTACTCCTCCTCCAATACAAACATTTGTAATTAATTACAATGGCTTAATATTGAAGTTTTTACTTAGCCTAAGTCTTAAGAATTCCGACAGCTGTCTCAGACACTAAGGCTATTACTAACAACAACTCTCATAAAGTCCCTATACAAAGTAAAGCTTATGTTAGAAAAGTCGAACTTGGAAGAAGGTTGCAGGCAGGTGATTGGGCTGGCTGAGGATTTGCCTTCTTTTGAACTAATCTACTTAATTAGACTGAATTTTAAAAGACTGAGGGAGAAAAGAAACTAAGGACAAAAATCAATCAATTAAAAAGGAACCTCCTGGGTTTCCCTGGTGGCTCAGTGGTTGAGAGTCCGCCTGCCGATGCAGGGGACATGGGTTCATGCCCTTGTCCAGGAAGATCCCACATGCCGCGGATCGGCTGGGCCCGTGAGCCATAGCTGCTGAGCCTGTGCGTCCGGAGCCTGTGCTCCACAACGGAAGAGGCCACAACAGTGAGAGGCCCGCGTACCACAAAAAAAAAAAAAAAAAAAAAAAAAGCCTTAATTTCCATGTTATTGTTCATTTTTATTTTATTTTTTGGCCATGCCACACAGCATGCAGGAGCTTTAGTTCCCCGACCAGGGATCAAACCCGTGCTCCTGCAATGGAAGTGCCAACTCTTAATCACTGGACCGCCAGGGAAGTCCCTCCATGTTATTTTTAAGAAGGCCAAATAAACTAATTTTCTATAACCTACTCATGTACAAAACCTCCAAAGTATGGATTAAATAAAAACACCATAAAACTTTACTGATCAAATAAGGAGAACAGACGTTACAAATGCAAAACCACAAAACATACGTTAGGCAACCTTATTCCTAGAATCCAGCAAGTACAAGGATTTTAATTCCGACTGTATGGAAAGTTAGTTATCTGCCATGAAAACATCATTTAAACACCAGCTTACTCTGACCTTGCCCATTTAAGATAATTTTACTTGCGTCTTGCCTCTATCTGGGTATACTACAAAACCTAACCCACATTGTAAGAGTCACAAAACAACATATTTTATAACATTATTTATTTCCTACTATTGTTAATATTGTGGTGGTTCAAGTATTTTGTCTGGCTGAATTCCCAATGATCATTTTAACATTTTTTAAACAGAAACGGGAAACCACGATGAACCATCTCTCAGGTATTGTTTCAGCTAATGAGTTCTCTAAGACCTGACAATGCTTATTCTGGAGGTTTAACTACAGATACAAAATTTAAATGCAGATAAACTGTTGTAATTAAAATATTGATGAAAGGTATAAGAAGAGAAATTCTTGCACATAAATTCTGAGCTGCATGACTTTTTATAATTCATAATCTGACACAAAAATGCCTAGCTGGGACATCTTTTATTTGCCTCTTGACTCTACTGCAGTACAAAGAACATCATTTGTAGTTAATCAAATTTATTTCTCACTTTTATATAGGAGTGATATTTAAGCACACTTTAGACATGTGAAAAACATTTTTACCTTTATTATCTTTATCCATTTTAGAAAGGAAGCTACATGTGCAGGCTCAATCCCAAGAAAACAGATTTATACTGAGTAATGTAGAAGATACCTTACCTGATCTGTTGTAGTGATATGGGCATTTTAATTTGCTGATAATAATCAGGGTATTTTTTCTTTGAAGGCAAATGGAAAAAAGGTTCAGCTATTAGCTGCCCTTGGTTATTCCGACAGCTCCTAACTGTGTCATAAAGCTGATAAAAAGGATTTGAAACATCCATAAATGAAGTAATGCTCTCTGCTTCCGACTCTCCTTCTTCGTAACGTGCAGCTACAAAGACATAAAAGATATTTATAAGGGACAGCAGAAACTAACACAACACTGTACAGCAATTATACTCCAATAAAGATGTTAAAAAACGATATTTATAAGGGGAAGAAACAAACATCTTTTTAAGCTCGTTTAACAACCTTCCAGATTATGCTATATATGTTTGAGAATACTGTGTTTTATATGTTTGAGAATAGTTGTTTTAAAAGAATAGTCTCTAGGCTTCATAAAGATGCTGTTAGTAATGCTTAGTAAAATTGTATGTTTACTCACAGAAATGTTACACAGAAATAGAATAGAATGTTACATAGTAAAAGTTATACCATCTTTAAAAGGTTACAAAATAGTTTCTCTGCCATCTTCTGAGACTCCTTGCTTATGTGTGCTTGGACAAGAAAAGGACCAAGTAGCCATTCTCAGATCTCAGAACTAAAGTGACAGCATGTAGCTTAGGATAGTATAAATGTAGACGGGGCAGATACTGACAGATTTGATTTACCTTTAAGTCTCTTTGACTTTGCCCCACTGATCTATAGCATCCCTTAGGAATGATGTTTTCCTTTATTGAGAAAATTTTCAGGTAGAAGCTAATCATAAGAAAACCAAAACAAAACGTGTAATCACTTCTATAGAAATACAATATATTGCTCATTTCTCTGAACTCTTAAACAGTATATAACGACCTGATTTAGATTTTTTCTTAAGGGATCAGGATAACCAAAATCACTATGTGCTCCCATGTAAGTATGATAATCACTTATTAAGTACTTAGTTATTTATTAAGAGCTTGATAAGCACCACCCTCAGGTAATCCTAACATCACCACACAGAACAGGTATTGTCATTTCTTTTCCAAATGAGAAAACTGGGCATGAGGAGCTGAAGAGTGGCCAAAGTCAGCGAGCCTGTAAAGCAGTTGAGAAGGGATTTGGATTTAGTCATGGAGCTAGAAGGAAAGACAGAATTTGAAACTACGTAGTCTTTTCTGACTCCATTACCTCGAATCTTTTCATAAAGCTCTTGCACATCTTTTATTGAATTTAAACCTAGGTATATGTTTTATTGCTACTGTAAACTGTATCTTTCTAAAAATTTACATTTTCTTTTTATGGCTGATTCCAAAAATGAAGGAGTTTTTTTTCTTTTTTCTCTCTTTTTTTTTTGGCTGTGCTGGGTCTTTGTTGCTGCGTGTGAGCTTTTCTCTAGTAGTGGGGAGCTGGAGCTACTCTTCATTGCGATGCATGGGCTTCTCATTGCGGTGGCTTCTCTTGTGGAGCAGGGTTTTAGGCGCGCGGGCTTCAGTTGCAGCATGTGGGCTCAGTAGCTGCGGCACACGGGCTCCAGAGCACATGGGCTTCAGTAGTTGTGGCGCACAGGCTTAGTCGCCCTGCAGCATGTGGGATCTTCCTGGACCAGGTATTGACCCCATGTCCCCTACATTGGGAGATGGATTCTTAACCACTGGACCACCAGGGAAGTCCAAAGTAGATTTTTGTATATTAATCTTACATTAGCATTTTATTATTCTTATTAATTCTAATAATTTATCTGTAGTTTTTTAACTAGAAAACTCAAAAAATAATCCATCAACTGCAATCCTTATAAATCCTTCTTTTCTGATCCTTATAACTTCACTGTTATCAGTGTGTGCTGCCTAGTACTTTGACCAAGAGGTAACAACATTCTTAACTTTCTTATGGTAGGGGGAATGCTACAAATACTTCTCCAATGAAACTGGAGATGCCCTGTATCAAGTTAGGAAAGATCCCCTTCTATTCTTAGTTTGCTAAGCTTTTATCATGAATGGGAACTGAAGCATTAATCAAATGCATTTGCTAAGCCAATAGTATGGTTTTGCTCCTTTAATCTACCAATGTAGTGAATAATACTTTTCTCTAATGTTGAACTAACCTAGTATTCCTGGAATAAACCCAATTGTGTTATCATGTATTATCTTTCACATATACTGCTAGATACAGTGTGTTTATATTTTGTTTAGTTTTGGTTTTAGATTAGATTCACTGCTCTTTTTTATTCACTGCTGTGGTTTATGTATAATTCTGTTTCTTGAATGTTTGGCCTGGTGTTTTCTATGCAGGAATATTTGTAATTAGTAATTTAATTTCTTTAATGGTGATATAACCAATCAGCCTTTTTATTCTTGAATCAGTTTTTAGGCATTTATCATTTTCTAGGAATTTATCCATTTTATCTAAATTTTCAAATTTATTTGCATTATGCTGTTCTTACATTCTTTTTTTATTCTCTGTATGCTCCCCCTTTCCCCTCATATTTTTTTTTTTTTTTTTTTTTTTTTTTTTTGCGGTATGCGGGCCTCTCACTGTTGTGGCCTCTCCCGTTGCGGAGCACAGGCTCCGGACGCGCAGGCCTAGCGGCCATGGCTCACGGGCTTAGTTGCTCCGCGGCATGTGGGATCTTCCCGGACCAGGGCACAAACCCGTGTCTCCTGCATCGGCAGGCGGATTCTCAACCACTGCGCCACCAGGGAAGCCCTCCCCTCATATTTTTTATTTGTGCCTTCTGTTTCTTTCTTGATAATCTCACTACAGATTTACCTATTTTATTAACCGCTGTAACAGAAAAACTTTGACTTTACTGACCTTTTCCATTATAGATTTCCCTTCTAATGAATTAACTTCTGCTCTTTATCTTCTTTTTTCTAACATCTCTGCTCTTCTTATTATTTACTTATGTTGGATGCTTATTAGTTCACTGACTTTCAGCTGCTTTTCTTTCTAAACAGAAGCAGTCAGACCTGTAAATTTCCTTCTGAAGTATCACTGTAACTGCACCCCCACTGTTTTGATATGTATTATTTTCATTATTGTTATTGTTCAGTTTCAAGTAATTAAACTTCTATTATAATTACTCCTTTTAAAAATTGTAGGGTTTCCCTGGTGGCGCAGTGGTTGAGAGTCCGCCTGCCGCTGCAGGGGACATGGGTTTGTGCCCCGGTCCGGGAGGATCCCACATGCCGCGGAGTGGCTAGGCCCGTGAGCCATGGGGCCACTGAGCCTGCGTGTCCCGAGCCTGTGCTCCGCAATGGGAGAGGTCACAACGGTGAGAGGCCAACGTACCGCCAAAAAAAAAAAAAAAAAAAAAAAAAATTGTATCTTTGGGACTTCCCTGGTGGTCCAGTTGGTAAGACCCTGTGCTTCCAATGCAGGGGCCCAGGTTCGACCCCTGGTCAGGGAACTAGCATGCATGCATGCCACAACTAAGAGCCTGCATCCCACAACTAAGAGCCTGCATGCTGTAGCGAAAATCCGTGTGCTGTAACTAAGACCCGGAGCAGCCAAAATAAATAAATTAATATTTTTTAAAATGAATATCTTTTCATTATTAGTTGCTGTCATAGCTGCATTGTGCTCAGAAACATGGTCTGTATAATACTCGATCTTTCAAATTTGTTGAAATTTGTTTCATGGCTAAGTACATGGTCAATTTTTGTAATATTCCATGTGAACCAGGGAAGAACATGTATTCTCTAATTGTAGAATACTTGTCTGTTATAACCATCTTGTTGTGGTAGGCTGAATAATAGGTCCCCACATACAACCATGTCCTAAACCACAGAACTTGTGAATATTACCTTATATGGCAAAAGAAACTTTGCAGATATGATTGAGAGGAATTTTGAGTGTGGGAGATTATCCTGGATTAATCTCTGGGTACTAAACATAATCCCAAGGGTCTTTATCAAAGGCAGGCAAGAAGGTCAAAGGAGGAAGGAGATGGGGTGACAGATGCAGACTGGAGTGCTGTGTTCTGAATGGAGAGGAAAGGACCATGGAATACAGGTAGCTCTAGAAACTGGAAAAGGCAAGGAAGTGTATTATCCCCTAAAGCCTCCAGAAGGAACACTAGCCTGCCAACAACCTGATTTTAGACTTCTGACATCCAGAACTGAAGAGAATAAATTTGTGTGGTTTTAAGCCAGTTAAGTTTGTGGTAATTTGTTTTGTTTTAGCAGCAACAGGGAACAAATACACTTGTGAGGAAGCGTATTCATGTCTTCTCTGTCTTCACTGTTTTGGCTGTTTATCTAGCATTTGAGAGAAGCAGGCTCCCACTCTAAGGCCAATGTTTTCACTTTCTCCAAGAAGTTCCATCTGTTTGTTTCATGTATTTTGAGCCCTTTTATAATTTATCTTCCTCATGCAATAAACCTTTTATCATTATGAGGTGAATCCATTTTATCTTTGGAAATGCATTGTTTGAAAGTCTATTTTAAGAGAAGTCAATGTAACTACCCTTTGGTTATTATTTGCCAGGTATATCTTTTTCCATCCTTTGACATTCAACTTTCCAGTATACAGTTTTATATTGAAGATGTATCTCTTGTAACTAGCATATAACCTGATTTTTCAAATATACAATCTGGAACTGTCTTAATTGGAAAATTTAGGCCACTAACACTGATTTCTGATATAATTTTTGAAGTTGTTTTTCTCTATTCATCCCACTTTTTCTATGTTTCCTTTTGCCTTCTTGCCTTATTTTGTGTTGGTGGGAGAAGACTGCAAGCTTTATCTGTTTATTCTTTTTCTATGGCTCACTTCATTCCTCTTCTTATAGTGACTGTGGATGGGTGCTCTTCTCCACCCCCTTAGGGACATGCAGTGTGGTTTGCCTCTAAAACAAATCACCTCAAGAGGCCAGGCCACACTTTGAATTCTTATGCCTTCTTTCCATCAGCTCTTTCTTGTTGCTCCAAGATCATGAGTTATCCTTTCTTTGCTATTTTCACTGTACCTACCCCTAAGTTGTTTCCAGGAGCAGGAAGTAGAAAACCAAATATATTAAAACCTCAACTAAATTAAGGATAAACAGGTTCTGAATAACAGCCTGAAGGATCTACTACATACAAAGTTCATTGGCATCTATTTTGTTTTCTTAATACCTGAGGTTACTAAATTAAGAATCCTCTTGTGACAAAGGTACTATTTATTAGAAAAAATAAAATAAATGCTTTTTAAGAATTTTGTAAGTGGTATGGTCTTCCTTCAATCTGTTATACTACTATAAGGTTAATGAAGTAACCAAATGTTAGAAGGAAACCTAAACATAATATGTGTGTCACTTTTACAGTTAGCACAAAACAAAGATAATAAAGAGATAAATTTTCTTTCAATTTTTGATAAGGACCGATTTAAGTTAAAAAAATTTAATTCTGTAGATGTGTCAAAAAATTAAATTCATACACCAGCAGTCTAGAGTAATTATGAAATTCTATAGACTTGGGACTTCTCTGGTGGCACAGTGGTTAAGAATCCACCTGCCAATGCAGGGGACATGAGTTTGAGCCCTGGTCCAGGAAGATCTCACATGCCACAGCGCAACTAAGCTCGTGCGCCACAACTACTGAGGCTGCGCTCTACAACCTGCGAGCCACAACTACTGAGCCCCCGGCACGCCTAGAGCCCGTGCTCCACAAGAGAAGCCACTGCAATGAGAAGTCCGAGCACCACAATGAAGAGTAGCCCCTGCTCGCCACAACTAGAGAAAGCCCACACACAGCAACAAAGACCCAAAGCAGCCATAAATAAATAAATTAATTAATTAATCTTTTTAAAAAGGAAATTCCATAGACTTAGTAGAAAATAAGACATAGCTAGAAAAATCTCGTGTCACACCTGATTATAAAATTGAGAGTAATTTCATAAAATGAATTTTATATCTACATATAAAATATATTTACAGTAAAATAAAAAAATATTATATCACACTTAGGAGAAAGACAATGAAATCAAATATACCTCTACAGCTGTTCTTTATTACTATTTTATGAACTGTGTACTTCTACACAGATTCCTAGTGCCCAATGCCCTTTGTTTCACTTGTTTAAATGACAATGCTGCTCTGATCATAATTTACAGCTATCTTTAAATCATAAGCTCTAGGTGATAAAAAATTATAGTCTACTGATAATATAAGCCTGGAAATCTAAGATGATGTGAATGTCTCCCTGGGATTTCCTGATGGTGTCACTAGCACTCACTATCATCATAGGTTTGAAACCAGAATCTGCTAAGGCTATCAAACAAATTGATTTTGCACAAGAATTTATTTACTTTGATACATGCTTTAACATGAAATAAAGTAGTAATAAGCTCTTGATAAGTTTGCCAACCAAGAGTGCAATTAAAATGTAACAAAACAGGTATGTACTCCAAAAACAGACAAACTCCCAGCCAGACCAAAATAACTATAATTTTCCTTAACCAGAAGGATCCACTGAGACGCCACTTAACTAGTCACAACTTAATGCCTACCAGCTAAAGCAGCGTCCTCTTCACTTTCTGAGCCATACTGAAGTGCCATGGTAATTGCTGATAAACGACCCCCTTGGACTGCTCTTTTATTACTACAAAGAAAAACAAGCAATTAGAAGGCAGGGAAAGTTGTTATAATAATTTCGTTACTTATAGGAAGTAGGATCTGTTAACAAGGCATTCACATCAAAGAAAGAGTTTCTATTCAACTGCCTCCTCAATTTACTTGGTACTTTTTATATTCCCCACAATCAATCTTAATCAAGATGAATAATTTTTTTCCCTTAGAAAAGAGACAGTGGTGGTAGAAAGCCTAAAGCAGGCTACTTGCAATTTGTTTTTTACTTAAATGCAGCACTACTCCTCCTTTTTTAATGAAAAATAAAGATTCATTCATAGTTGCTGGTTAATTCTAAACATGCTCAGATTTTACAATGAAAAAAAATTCTATTATGAACACAAAATCTTTCAGCATTTTACCTCACGTTTTACTGGTAATATTAAACTCTACCTGACAAACAACTTCTGCTTAAGTGTTTTCTCAGAGGTGAGGTCAGGCCTACTATACCTTTTAAGTAAGATATTTGACAACAAATTCTCATAATAACCCAACTACACCCAAAAATATTACTTCAAGATAGTCATCAAGAAAATGCTAGCATGCTTATCCTCATAAACATGGGTCAGCTCTCAGACTAAACACACTCTCTCTCACCGGTAGTACTTGTTAGTGGGATTTCTCTCTTCACCAAGGCTGCCTTTACTGTGCGAAGGACCTGTCAGCCTGGCTGCAACCAAATTTGATGGAGTCCTATCCAGAGACAAGGTTAAAAAAAACTCAGAAAACTGACAGCTGAAATCAGAATGCTGAATTAACAAAAAGGAAACAACCATTTTCTTTTTCTTTTCTTAAAAAGAAACACTCAGGGACTTCGCTGGTGGTCCAGTGGTTAATACTCCATGCTTCCACTGTAGGGACACCGGGTTCCATCCCTGGTCAGGGAACTAAGATCCCACATGCCACACGGCGAGGCAGAAAAAACAAGCAAAACAACTCAAATATTTCTGAGCCTCTACTGTGCAGGAGGCTTTCCTCCAAAATCTGGGACTGTGGAAAAGGATAAACCAGGGCTGATCCCAGACAGCTTACGGTCACCACAGTGACCATAGGATTTAGTAACACAGCAAATGTCTGGGTCAGAAGAAAGCTTCAAAAGTAGCCACTCAGGGCTTCCCTGGTGGCGCAGTGGTTGAGAGTCTGCCTGCCAATGCAGGGGACACAGGTTCATGCCCTGGTCTGGGAGGATCCCACACGCCGCAGAGCGGCTAGGCCCGTGAGCCATGGCCACTGAGCCTGAGCGTCCAGAGCCTGTGCTCCGCAACAGGAGAGGCCACAACAGTGAGAAGCCCATGTACCACAAAAAAAAAAAAAAAAAAAAAGTATAGCCACTCAATCTTTCCATTTCAGGTAGGAGGAAATGGAATCCCAGAAGTAAAAGACTTGTTCAAAGTCACAGTCCTAGCACAAGGTAAGCTAGGATGAGACTTCAGATCTCCTGATATCTGGCTAAATATTCTTATTGCAAATATAAATATATACTGCTATACATCATATACAAATGCAATATTACAGGCATACATTGTTTTACCTCACTTTGCTTTATTAAACTTCACAGATACTCATTTTTTACAAATTAAAGGTCTGTGGCAACTCTCAATCAAGCAAGTCTTTCGGCACCATTTTTACAACAGCATTTGCTCACTTCTCGTCTCTGTGTCACATTTTGGTAACTCTTGCAATATCTCAAACCTTTCCTTTATTATTATATTTGTTGTGGTGATCTGTGATCAGTGATCTCTGTTGTTACTATTGTAATTATTTTGGGGTACCATGAACCACACCCATATGAGACAGCAAACTTAATAAATGTTGTGTGTGTTCTGACTGCTCCACTGACCAGCTATTCCCTCATCTTTCTCCCTCTCCTCAGGCCTCCCTATTTCCTGGGATACAACAATGCTGAAATTAGGCCAATTAATAACCCTACACTGGCCTCTAAGCATTCAAGGGAAAGTAAGAGTTGCATGTTTCTTGGTTTCAATCAAAAGCTACAAATGATTAAGCTCAGTGAGGAAGGCATGTTGGAAGTTGAGATAGGCTAGAAACTAGGCCTCTTGAACCAGTTAGCCAAGTTACGAAAGCAAAGGAAAAGTTCTTAAAGGAAATTAAAAGTGCTACTCCAGTGAACACAGGAATGATAACACAGTAAAACAACCTTATTGCTGATATGAAGAAACTGTTAGATAGAAGGTCAAACCATCTACAACATTCCCTTAAGCCAATGCCTAATCCAGAGCAAGGCCCTAACTCTCTTCAATTTTATGAAGGCTGAGAGAGGTGAGGAAGCTGCAGAATCAAAGTCTGAAGCTAGCAGAGTTTCGTTCATGAGGTTTAAGGAAAGAAGTCATCTCTATAAAAGTGCAAGGTGAAGCAGCAAGTACTGATATAGAAGCTGCAGCAAGTTATCCAGAAGCTTTAGCTAAGATTATTAATAAAAGTAGCTGTAACTAAACAACAGATTTTCAGTATAGACAAAACATACTTATCATGAAAGAAGATGCCATCCAAGGCTTTCACAACTAGAGAGGAGAAGTCAATGTCTGGTTTCAAAGTTTCAAAGGACAGACTGACTCTCTTGTTAGGGCTAATGTAGCTGATGACTTTAAGCTGAAGCCAGTGCTCATTTACTATTCTGAAAAATCCTAGGGCCCTTAAGAATCATGCTAAATCTACTCTGCCTGTGCTCAACAAATGGCACAACAAAGCCTGGATGACAGCACATCTGTTTACAACATGGTTTACTGAATATTTTAAGCCTGCTGTTGAGACCTACTGCTCAGAAAGAAAGATCTGGAAAATAGTACTGCTCACTGAAAATGTACCCGGTCACTCAAGAGCTCTAATGGAGATACACAAGATTTGTGTTGTTTTCATGTCTGCTGACACAACATCCATTCTGTAGCCCGGGGACCAAGGAGTAATTTCGACTTTCAAGTCTTATTATTTAAGAAATACATTTCGTAAGGCTACAGTTGCCACAGACAGTGATTCCTCTGATGGATCTGGGAAAATTCAATTGAAAACTTTCTGGAAAGGATTCATTATTCCAGATGCCGTTAAGAACATTTGTGATTCATGGAAAGAACATGAACATTAACAGAAGTTTAGAAAAAGTGGGTTCCAACCCTCATGGGTGACTTTGAGGAGTTTAAGACTTTAAACTACAGATGGGGTGGAAACAGCAAGAGAACTAGAATTAGAAGTAGAGCCTGAAGATGTGACTGAATTCCTACAATCTCATGATAAAACTTCAACAGTTGAGGATGTTGCTTTGTATGGATGAGTAGAGAAACTAGTTTCTTTAGATGGAATCTACTCCTGGTGAAGATGCTATGAAGATGGTTGAAACAACAACAAAGGATTTAGAATATGACATAAACTTAGTTGATAAAGCAGCGTCAGGATTTGAGAGGACTGACTCCAATTTTGAAAGATGTTCTGGGGGTAAAATGCTATCAAACAGCATTGCATGCTACAGAGAAATCATTAGTGAAAAGAAGAAAGAACTGATGGGGCAAACATCACTGCTGTCTTGTTTTAGGAAACTGCCATGGCCACCCCAGCCTTCAGCAACCACCACCCTGACCAGTCAGCAACATTAACAGAGGCAAGACCCTCAACCAGCACAAAGACTACAACTTGCTGAAGGCTCAGATGATGGTTAGCATTTTTAAGCAATAAAGTTTTTAAATTAAGGCCTATACACTGTTTTTTTAGACCTAATGCTACTGCACATTTAACTACAGTATACTGTACATATAATTTCTATATGCACTGGGAAACCAAAAGATTGTGTGATTCACTTTAGTGTGATATTATTCACTTTATTGCAATAGTCTGGAAATGAACCTGCAGTATCTCCAAGGTATGCCTGTACATATATTTATATAGTACACGTTATACCTTTAATATACATTACACACAATATGATATACAATATATATGTATTTGTATAAGGCAATAAAAACATACAGCAGTGTTAAGTCTTAAAAATTGTTTCTGTTTAAATAAAGCCCTTCAGCTGCAATGAAGGGACTGGGTAAGAGTTAACACTACTCTCTTCAGAATCATATTATCACCTGTAAATATAATCTTGAAATGCAACATGCATCTTATTTTCCACTATGCTGAGAAAATTTGGCAAATAATAAAGGTACAAGGATTTTAGACATTTTTTTAACCTACCTCATCCGAAGGCTTGACTTAGTCATTTCATGATGTTCAATTTCTGCCTTTTTCATATAAAATATTTTCTTAATAGAATTTGCATCCTGTTAAGATAAAATTACTTGGCTTAGAAAAAGTATAGAGAAAAGTTTAAAATGCCCGCAATCAGGTACTGGACACTTTCTATGGCACTCCTTCCATCTGGAGTAGACTTCCATTCAATATCCAGAAAGCTGCATCCTCTAACCTTTCCACAAGCCTCCAAAACATCTCCATAATTAAATACAAGCTGAAAAGCCACCTAGCTCTTTCACAATTAGTCAGGTAAGAGACAAAGACCTAATGCTGAACAGGGAAAAACGGGTGAAAATAAAATAACTCTACCTCTGTACACTAACCTTAAAACTGAAACAAAGGTACACTTCTAAGATTAAAGATTAGGCATGTAAATTTAAGATGAATATACTTGCTTAAATTAACAGCATATATCAAATCCAAGTTTCCCTTCTCTCCAAAATTTAGCTTAGGAAACTTAATCAGACCAAGAAGTAAAATTCTTAACTGCATCAACAAACAGTTAGTACTACACTATTAAAATGTCCTATCAAGGATTAAGAATATGAGGATTTCATTCCTGATTTCCACTCAAAGTTTCTTAAAAAGATGCAAGATAAAAGTTAAAATTAACTACCAAAAGAAACTGAATCAGCATTCTGTAAATCTAAATGATTTTACTCCCCAAAGATTTTCTGACCATCCTTTGCTAAGTTCCCAATGATATATTATTAATTCTAGAAATTTCTACAAGCAACTGTCATTACAGTTCATTATGTAGAAGGACTACAAAACTTCTAGGAGAGAACTGCAAAGGAATGAAATAGTCATTTTACATTGTGTACTATACTACATAGGTTGATTTTTGTATCAGTGAGGTTCAAATGCAGGGACTACATCAATATTTAACTACAAAGTGGATCAAAAATAAACCTTGTCTGGCACAGAGAAAGACATACAGATGAATGGATTAGAACCAAGAGTCCAGAAATAAACCCAGACATCTAGAGTCAACTGATTTTCAACAGGGTTGCCAAGACAATTCAATAGGGAACGAATAGTCTTTTCAACATAAGGCACTGGGACAAATGAATACCCCATGGCAAAGGAATGTGGACTCCTACCTCACGCCTACCTCATGTATATAAAAATTAATTCAAAATGGCTCAAAGATCTAAATGTAAGAGCTAAACTATAAAATTCTTAGAAGAAAACATAGGTGTAAATCTTTGCAGCCTTGGATTAGGTAATGGTTTCTTAGATAAGACACTAAAAGCACAAGCAACCTAAGAAAAAACAGACAAATTGGACTGAACCAAAATTAAATATTTCATTAAAATTAAAGACTTTTTTTTTTTTGCTGCACCACTCAGCATGAGGGATCTTAGTTTCCTGACCAGGGATGAAACCCGTATCCCATGCAGTGGAAGCACACTGTCCTAACCACTGGACTGCCAGAGAATTCCCAAAATTAAAAACTTTTGTGTAGCAAAGGATACTATCATGAAAATGAAAAGACAATCCATAGAATGGGAGAAAATACTTGTAAATCATATGTCTGGTCTAATGTCCAGACAACGTAAAGTACTCTAACAACTCAACTTTTTATTAAAAGACAGATAACCCAATTAAAAAATGGGCTAAAGATTTGAACACTTTTTTTTTTAAAAAGAAGACATATGAATGGCCAATATGCACATGAAAAGATGTTCAAGATCACTAATCATTAGAAAATGCTAATCAGGGAGTTCCCTGGTGGCCTAGTGGTTAGGATTCCGGGCTTTTAGTGCCAAAAAAAAAAAAGCTAATCAAAACCATAATGAGATAGTACTTCATACCCACTAGAATGGCTATAATAAAAACAAAACCAAAAGTAGAAACAAGCATTAGTGAGGATGTAGAGAAATTACACGTGCACATTGCTAGTGGGAATGTTGGTGCAGTGGCTTGAAAAACAATTTGGTGGGGACTTCCATGGTGGCACAGTGGTTAAGAATCCTCCTGCCAATGCAGGGGACATGGGTTTGAGCCCTGGTCTGGGAAGATTCCACATGCCACAGAGCAACTAAGCCCGTGCACCACAACTACTGAGCCTGCACTCTAGACCCCGTGAGCCACAACTACTGAGCCCACGCACCCTAGAGCCCACATGCCAAAACTACTGAGCCTGCCTGCCTAGAGCCCATGCTCCACAACAAGAGAAGCCCACACACCACAATGAAGAGTAGACCCTGCCTGCCACAACTGGAGAAAGCCCGAGTGCAGCAATGAAGACCCAACGCAGCCAAAAGAAAAACAAAACAACAAAAAAACCCCAAAACACAAGTTGGTGGTTCCTCAAAAAAATTAAAAATATAGTTACCATGTGGCTCAGCAATTCCATTCCCAGGTATATATTCAAGAAAAATAAAAATATATGTCTACATAAAAACTTATACATGAGGCCTCCCTGGTGGCGCAACGGTGGAGAATCTGCCTGCCAATGCAGGGGACACGGGTTCAAACCCTGGTCTGGGAAGATCCCACATGCTGTGGAGCAACTAAGCCCATGCGCCACAACCACTGAGCCTGTGCTCTAGAGCCCGTGAGCCACAACTACTGAAGACCACGTGCCTACAGCCCGTGCCCTGCAACAAGAGAAGCCACTGCAGTGAGAAGCCCTCGCACCACAACAAAGAGCAGCCCCTGCTCGCCACAATTAGAGAAAGCCCATGCAGAGCAACAAAGATCCAACACAGCCAAAAATAATAAAATAAATTTATTTTTTAAAAAAACTTATACATGAATGCTCATAGCAGCATTATTTATAATAGCCCCAAAGTGCAAGCAACCCAATGTCTAGCAACTGATGAACGGGTAAATGAAACTTGATATATACATTTAATTGAACACTATCTGGGAATAAAAAGAAATACACACTACAAAATGAATACCTTGAAAACATGATGCTAAGTGAAAGAAGCCAATCACAAAGGACCACAAATTGTATAATTCCATTTATATGAAATGTTGAGAATAGGCAAATTCACAGAGACAGAAAGTAGACTGGTGGTTGCCTAGGGTTAGGGAGGTTGGGAGGAAATGGAGAGTGACTGCTAATTCATTGTGGTGATGGCTACACAACTTGGTGAATATACTAAAAGCCATTAAATTATACACTTTGGGTAAAATGTATGGTATGTGAATTTTATCTCAATAAAGTTGTTACATAAAAATATTGGTCTCTACTCTTATCAATGAAAGCAACAACAACAAAACTAACCTTGAACACTTGAGAACCAGGCTCATTATAAGTTTTGGCATTTTTTGCTAGGAGATCTATATCTTTGGCCATTGCATGAACACTCTTGTAGTTTCCATTCTATAGTAAACAACAAAATATAGCAGTTCTTCTTAAGCAACATGACCTTTAAAAAAAAAAACTCTACGTAATTTTAAACTGTCACCATATTCTAAGACTTTATTGGAAAGTACACGTGTGAACAATATATAAAGTCATCTTCTCTTTTATAAAATATTACTATGGTCCATTTACAAAGCAGTTTTTGAGATAGGTAACAAAACCAGAGCTACACTATTCTCATAAAAACAACTTATACTTTTTAAAAAATCAAAAAAGGTAAAAGTTGTTTTATTTAGCAAACATATAGTGTTTACTGTGCCAACCACTGTTCTAAATGCTTCATGAATATAATTCATTAAAGAGTATAGCCTTTGGAGCCAGACTGTCTGGATTCAAATCCTAACTTTTCTCATTAGTTGATGACTCAGGCAAGTGACTTACCATCTCTGTGCTTCAGTTTTATCTGTAAAATGGGAATAATAACAGTATCTACCTCATAGAGGTGTTATAAGAATTAATTAGCTAACACATAGGAATTCTATCTAGGTGAGTGTTACTTGCTACTATTACTTCTGAAGACACAGGGAGGAGGGCACTCAAAGAGAACAAAGTCTCTATTTTCACTAACCTTACACTCTTAATGTCTGTTGTAGGTAACTTTTACTCTGAGAGATCCTAAAACTATTTGGAAGCAAATAAAAATAAACAACAAAGCTTTTGTTCCCAATGTACTTTTCACAATCAGAAATGGTGATGACCAATGTGCTTTAATTTTTGTCCTAAGGTCAAGATTTACTATGCCAATGAAAATTTTCCTTTCCTTCCTACAGAAAAAAATGCAAAAGGGACGCTGTGTTTACTCCTCCAACGCTATACTCAGTAATATCTCTAACTTGTTCACATTATATTGCTAGTAACTTACAGAGATACCTGCTTCTCTGTTTTTCTAAAAGGCCCTAAAAAATGACCACAGGCCAATCTGCCCTAAATGATGTTATTTTTACATATGGTCACTTCATACCTGTATCCTCTGGGCAATGGTCTTGAGGTCTATAGGCTCCTTAATTATTGCATAATAGTCTGGATATTGCTGGAAGATAAAACCCAAGCATGCTTAATAAGTAAAAGTATCCAGCTAATGAAAAAACAAGGAAGTATACTGACTATCTGTTAATCAACTGAGCAGCTTTGTGAGATTAAGGCTAAAGACACAGTTATACAGCATATTGTTTGTTATATCTGAAGCAGAAAGCATTTGATTTTTACAAGCTTCATGAGATACCCAACAGCATGTTGTAGGACTTTACAGTTAGTATTTGGTAATTATCATTATATAACTAATACACCAGAATTTAATGTTTTAGAATTTTCTAAATTTACAGATCACACAATTTTAAATTTAAGATCCCAAGATATCTATGCCAGGAAATGAAGCAAACGAATGTTTCTGAAGGGCTTATTATAAGCTCTTTTAATTTAGCAATCTAAATAGCACAATTATATCCTATTTTATATAAAATACAAAGGATCTACAAGAAGTCAGGTTGCAAGATTTGTTAGCTTCATGTCTAACTTAATACTTCTACTTATCTCAGTCAAAATAATATTTTTCAAAATAAAACACATTTTCAATGAAAATACATTAAAGAATCAAAGCAAAATTATAACAATTTCTGATTTCTTATCAAATATTAGCTCAACAAAAGAAAAAGAGTTAAACATGTTAGAAGAATATACTCGAAGGGTTTCACAAAGCCTGGAGTTCATTCACTGCCCTGAGTCTTTCCTACAGGTTTTATTCCTTGGAGTAAATAATTAAAGTCAACCAAAAATCAAAAGTTGGTCTCTTCAGTGGGGGACAAGTGTCGAGGGAAGTCAGACTGTGCTCTCCAGGCTCTTCCTACCTGTTCAAATCCTTGGAGCTCAAAAACAACAACGAGAGACCATAGCGTTCACTCAATTACTGGGCTAAAGGGATGATCTCATTTCATCTGATCCCTCAGCTTACCCCTCTCTATTTTCTTAACCCTACTCCTTTCCTTCCTTAGATCAAACCCCTTGCCTACCCCTTCTCTTCAAGAATTCTACTTCTGAGAAACAATTCAGAAGACAAATTATGGCAGAGACGCCCAGGCTAGGGTATAGCATAAACCAAGCTGTTGGCCCAGGTATTCCCAATCTACCTCTCCCGTTTAGCCAGTCTCACTCAGGAAAGATTTATAAAGGAAAGGAAAGGAAAGGAAAGACCTTCCAGGTCTCAGTCCTTGTTGTCTTTCAAACTGTCACACCCCAAGGGACCAATGGGAATCTGCTTTCCCATATCAACTCCTGCTGCATGGTGTCCCTGAAAACCCTCCCAGAATGGGGGAACTAGGTAGTAATGTTTTAGTCATCCAACTCACCCTTGATGGCTTGATCACTACTGATTGTATCATGCAGAGTAAGAATAAATCCTGAGTAAAGACTGTACTCTTTTCTTATTTCTTTATTGTGGTAAAAAATACATAAAATTTACCATTTAACCTTTTTAAGTACACAGTTCAGTGGCTTTAAATACACTCACATTATTGTGCAACCATCACCATCATCCATCTCCAGAACTTTTCACCTTCCCAAACTGAAACTCCATACCCATTAAACAACAGCTATCCACCTTCCCCTCCTGTCATCCCCTGGAAACCACAATTTTACTTTTTCTCTCTATGAATTTGGCTACTCTAAGTACCTCCTAAAAGAGGAATCCTACAATATTTGTTCTTTTGTGACTGGCTTATTTCACTTAGCATAATGTGTTCAGGGTTCATTCTTACTGCAGCATGGGTCAGAATTTCATTCTCCTTAAAGGCTGAATGATACTCCATTGTCTGTATATACTACATTTTATTTATTCATTGACATGTAGAGGAACACCTGGGTTGCTTCCATGTTTCAGCTATTGTGAGTAATACTGCTATGAACATGGTTATACAAATACCTCTTTGAGACCTTGCTTACACGCTTTTGGGTATATATCCAAAGTAGAATTGCTAGATCATATGATAATTCTATGTTTTATTTTTGAAGAACTGTCTTACTGGTTTTTCCTTTCCTTGAAATTTTAAATATATGACCAATATAATCATTATATTTTTCTAATCAGATCCGTGCTTAGGACAGCAGTGGTCAGATATGCTTTATTTCTAACGTTGTAATAATTGTCCTACAACTAGTCACATTGTAAATAACTAGTCTTGTTGATGACTGATGGGTAAAGCTGCATGCTACCCATCAGTCAACAAGCACTTCTTGCAAACCTCTGACATGCTGGGTTCCAATTACGTGGCAGGGACACAAAAGAAAATATGTCAGTCCTTGTCCTTAAGAGTTAGATAAAAAAAAGAAAATGGTCACAATGGAGTTAAGCATTATAGTAGAGTACTTCTAAAAGTATACCTTTATCTAGAAATATAAGAATGCAGAGACCATAGAAATTTTTGTAGTTCCAAAGGCTAAGTGGAACTTTAGTTATGTTAATTGCTTCTTGGATGTGAAGCCACAAGGGGTTCTAACACTTTTAAAGGGTTTCATTGGTCTAGAAACCCTCTTCCTCTTTGGGGTAGAAGAGTACTTATTAGGTCTCTCTCTCTTCTTTATCACCAGACGATCAAAGAGAACTAAGAGAGGAAGAACTCATTTATCTTCCTCTCATTCTGTCCCCTGAGTATAGAATGTGGCTTCTCTTTTATTAATAAAAGGTTTAGTTTAGCTGCTTATTTTATCTTTTTCTCCCCCCTCCCCTATTTGATCATTTAAGAATTACTAACCTTAAAAACAACCCAAATGTCCATCAACAAATGAATGGATAAACAAAAAGTAGTAATATGTGGTATATACATACAATGGATTCAGCCTTAAAGAGGAAGGAAATCCTGACACATACTAAAACGTGGATAAACCGTGAATATACTACGCTAAGTGAAATAAGCCAGACACAAAAGAACAAATACTGTATGTTTCCTCTTAAATGAGGTACTTAGAGTAGTCAAATTCATAGAAGCAGAACTGTGGTTTCCAGGGACTGGCAGGAGGGAAAAGTGGAGAGTTATTTTTTAATGCGTAGGAAAATGAAAAAGTTCTGGAGATGGATGGTAGTGATAGTTGCACAATAATATGAATGTACTTAATGCCACTGAACTGTACACTTAAAATGGTTAAAAGGTAAACCTTATATTATTGTTTATTTTACGACCATAGAAACAAAAAAAACAAAAAGAATTACCAATCAAAACAACAAAAACACATTTTTTTAAAAAATCCACAACCTTTTGCTGAAGTAAAATGATAGAACATATCCTATGTGCTTACTGCTGAGGCCATGAGGAGGATCTCTTGGCTATCTCCAATGCCTTGCATTAGCCTTACTTTACTTACTAAGAACTAACAGAATTTCTAAAGTACTTAAAAAAAAAAAACCAAAAAACACTTTAATCCACCTGTCTTCAACTGCATCACTTACCACTTTAGAAGGCAGTTTCTGAAAAAGTTCACTAATGAGACGTCCTGATGGATTTGTGGCTACAACTATGGCTTCAAGAAGCTGCTCCAGGATCTCCTTCAAGTAACTTGGAGAAGACTGGGAAGAGGCAGTTGTAAGGAATGAGAGAGGGAAGAAATAAGTATCTTGGTGAGAGAAATCCAAAAATAAATGCTGATATTAAACAGCTTCTAAAATTTTAAAGCTAATTCAAAAGAGCAACTTCTAAACAATACTTATTTTAAGTACAATTTTCAAGAATACCACAGAAATTCTCTGATGCTGGTCATGAGGGGTTACACTCCCAGGACAGCATATTTGAAACTAATGAGGCCACTCATATTATTTCAGTAACTAAATCCTCTGAATCAGGTCCTTTTACTGAACTCTATTCACAGCAAACACTGCAACAGTGAAGTTAAAGTGCCATTATGTGTGAAATGATGGAAATGCATACCTTTCAAGGGTCTGAGTAACTGAGATGGAGAAAATGTGCCCCATGATACCTGGCCATTTCTGTATCTGCTGTTCACGTCTACTGAAATCTTGGTATTCTGGTGGAACAACTACATACTTCTAGAACTACCTACTTTTAACTATGGGGTGTTCGGCCAGATCTAACAAACGAATTCAAGTTTTATATCAAAGTTGAATGAAGATTAAGCCAATTGATGCAATCACTTCTGCTCTCCACAGTGGCTGGCTTACTCCTCCTACCTTAGTCACTGTTTCAATATGGGAAAAGATATGTCCCAAAGAGTAGGTGTCCAGGGAGGGTCTAAGTCTGAAGCCAGTTTCTATGGCAGCAGTCCCCAAGCTTTTAGGCCCCAGGGACTGGTTTCATGGAAGAAAATTTTTCCACAGATGGCGGGGGGGTGGTCAGGTGGTAATGCGAGCAATGCAGAGGATGGTTCAGGTGGTAACGAGAGCAATGGGGAGCAGCAGATGCACGCTTTGCTCGCTCGCCTGCCACTCACCTCCTGCTGCGCGGCCCAGTTCCTAACAGGTCATGGACCCCTGTTCTACAGTCAGAAACTGGATGTCTCAGTCAAGGTTTATATTAAATAGTACTTAAGTCCAAACCATGTTTTGGGCATATAAAGTAAAGATTAATGGTTAATTCTGGTTTAAATCATAAAAGCACTAGTATTTTTGTCCTAATCCAATGGAAGTCTTATTTAGTAAAGTCTCAATTTTAAAGTCCAACATTAAGCCCAGAGAGAGGGTACTGACATCTCTTGAGCCTACCAGCACAGCACCTGGCAAACAGACACGCGATAAATATTTAACATATAAGATATGTGATTAGCTGAGACTCCCCAACCACCTAAGCTTAGAGAAAAACCAAGATAACACTGATGAAAGCAGACGAAAATACTCGTATTTAAGTCATTTACTTACTAGTTAAAACATGACACCACAGAGTAAGCTTCAAAGAGGTGAGTTATGTCCTGCAGCCAAGATTCCTCTTCTCCCAACCCAACCAGCTACTTTGGAAAAATGTTGCAGATGACAAAGGGAGCAGGGAGTATGAATGCATTCACATAACTTATTCTTTGGGTGTCTTACTATTTAGTTGCAGAAGAGAGATGCAATTCCTTTTACTGTTCTTTTTCCTCTTTTTAAAAATGTGTGTTCATTCAGCAAGTATTTTTCAGTACCTACATGTCGGGCAGAGTCTAGATGCCAGAATAGGTAAACAAGGTGATATCTTTTGTGGAGCTATCATTTTACTTGAGGAAGACAGAAAGTAAACACATAAACTAACTCTAAATATGTTATTTCACATATAGTGATAAAAACTATAGATCACAGAACAGAGTGATGTGATGATAGGAAGGGAGGAGCACAGAGCAAACAATTTGACAGAGTGGTTAGGAAAGTCTTCTCTCAGTTTACATTATTTTAAGTGATGTTAGAATAATGCAGTAGACATAGTCACAGGCAGAGTCAAAGGAAGTAGAAGTAAGAGCAACTGCAAAATTCCAGAGGCAGGAACACACCTGGTATGTTCTAGGAACCAGCCTAACCCATAAAAATATTCCTAACTAAAGTGACTCCATCAGCTTTCCAACTTTCAATCACAACACTGCCTACCCTTACAAAATATCTCAATATAGCAATACTGGACCAGTCCTTGATAATATGAAGATTCTCTTTAAAACTGAGCAGGAAATATGCATTAATGTAAGAGCAATTCATGAAAGCAACCATGCATGTTACACGTAGTACAGGATGTCCTAGGATCCCTTGTAACTGGAGTGGGACTCACTGGCTGCGTGTCCCTCTACCCTCCCACTTACCAACACAACTGCACAGAAAGCCCACCTGCCCACAGTGGCCAAGAGAAATCACAGGCAGGGGCCTCGTCCACCTCCAAGTAGCCTATCTATTACCTATTCCAGTGGCACACTTACTCCTTCGGTCACTGTGCCTTGATTGTCTTGCCCATCTTCATCATCATCTTCATCATCTGCTTCTCCTTTCTGAACAAACTCATTTCTTGTTCGAAGGTACAAATCCCAGAGTTTGCAAGCAGCTTTATATTCAGGAGAATCTGGCTGTACATTAGCAAGGAGAAGAGAAAAAAAATATCACTTTAGTATTTTATTGTAAATCAATTACTACTTTTAAAGCATCCTGTTCCAGCAGATTGGTATTCTAAGACATAACTTTGAAAACTCTATTACAAATTAAATTCTTATAAGTAAAAGATACATGGGCCTCCATTCCTCTTCTGAAGAACTAAGTGTATGTTTTAAAGGCTTTCTGGAATCAAATTATTTTATTTATTTATGCCCTATCTCACTACAGAAAGACTTGAAGAAAAAAATAAATGATTTTCTAAATAAAGGATAATTATTACTAATACACTAAGAA
The DNA here is from genome assembly GCF_026419965.1 of Kogia breviceps. Taxonomy (NCBI): domain Eukaryota; kingdom Metazoa; phylum Chordata; class Mammalia; order Artiodactyla; family Physeteridae; genus Kogia; species Kogia breviceps. Next base: position 36,577,761 of record NC_081319.1, on the reverse strand, counting down.
AGGCAATTTAAAGGATAAGACCCAACTTAAGGGATACAAGACTAAAGGACAGAAGCTAATGATTGTCCTGATTGTCACTTCTATTTTTAAACTATTTAACACCTTGTTGGAATATTTTCTTTTCCTGAAGTATGGTGGGGATAAACTAACTCAAAATTTCCAGTAAGAACAATGCTGGGGGACTTCCCTGGTGGTTCAGTGGCTAAGACTCTGCTCGCAATGCAGGGGGCCTGGGTTTGATCCCTGGTCAGGGAACTAGATCTCACATGCCGCAATTAAAGATCCCACGAGCTGCAACAAAGACCCCCCCCCCCCCCCCACGCCATAACTAAGACCCGGTGCAGCCAAATAAATAAATAAATATTTTTAAAAAAGAAAAAGGGCTTCGCTGGTGGCACAGTGGTTGAGAATCTGCCTGCTAATGCAGGGGACACGGGTTCAAGCCCTGGTCTGGGAAGATCCCACATGCCGCGGAGCAACTAGGCCCGTGAGCCACAACTACTGAGCCTGAGCGTCTGGAGCCTGTGCTCCACAACAAGAGAGGCCGCGATAGTGAGAGGCCCGCGCACCGCGATGAAGAGTGGCCCCCGTGTGCCACAACTAGAGAAAGCCCTCTCACAGAAATGAAGACCCAACACAACCAAAAAAAAGTAAAGTAAAATAAATAAATAAATAAATAAAAGAAATGCATTTCCATTTTAAAAAAAGAAAAAGAATAATGCTGGATGCAATATTAAACAAACAGTAAAGCTTTCAAAATGTATCCATGTGCTGCCAATAAGGAGTAAGCAATGTTCATAAAAGCAAGAATAGAGTAAAAGCAGGAACCCAGATGAGCAAGAACACTGCCCTCACCTGAGGGCACCTATAAGACAAGATAACCTAACCTTTAGTTTTCAAGCCTCCTTGAGGCTGCAAGGACAAGAGATAAGGCCAGGGTCTGCCCAAAGCTGGGAATCCAAAGGCCATGGATGCAGTGTCACTGGGAATTCAAAACAATTCAGTTTCTCTGCTGCCAGGGAAAAGGAAGACTACCCACCTCAACCTCCACCCAGCTAAACCCATGGCACTGTGGAGAGAAGAGAGGCATGAGAGGAATCTCCTCTGAGAACTCTTTACCATAAGCTAGCCCTAACGGAGAGAGGCCAGGTGTCTGGGATAAACAACAAATCTCTAGATGACCAACTTCAATCTAAGCCTAAGTCTCCCTATAGATAAAGTTCCAAGAAATACAAGCTCATAGTCGAAATTCATGAAACACACAAGAATAAGAATCACAAGAGGACTTCCCTGGTGGTGCAGTGGTCTGTCTGCTAATGCAGAGGACATGGGTTCAATCCTTGGTCTGGGAAGATTCCACATGTGGAGGAGCAACTAAGCCCACCCACCACAACTACTGAATCTACACTCTAGAGCCTGCGCACCACGACTACAGAGCCCACGTGCTGCAGCTACTGAAGCCTGCACGCTTAGAGCCCGTGCTCCGCAATAAGAGAAGCCACTGCAATGAGAAGCCCACGCACCACAACAAAGAGTAGCCCCCGCTTGCCACAACCAGAGAAAGCCCACGCGCAGCAACGAAGACCCAGTGCAGCCAAATATCAAACGGAAAAAATAAGGAAAGAGTCACAAGAGAAAGCTAGCAGAAATGACAGCAAAAACACATGCAAATAATTCAGATATTGAATTATCTGCTACAGAATAAAAAATATGTTGAAAACATTTAAAGAAATAATAGGATTAAAGACATAAGCAATCCCCCAAATAGAAACTACTTCGAAAATAAGACAAATATAAACATGAAAATGTAAGAACTCAATAGATTGGTTTAAGAGCAGATTTCAAAGAAAAATATAAGAACTAGGGGCTTCCCTGGTAGCACAGTGGTTAAGAATCCGCCTGGCAATGCAGGGGACACGGCTTTGAGCCCTGGTCCGGGAAGATCTCACATGCCGCGGAGCAACTAAGACCGCGCGCCACAACTACTGAAGCCCGTGTGCCTACAGCCCGTGCTCTGCAACGAGAAGCCACTGCAATGAGAAACCTATGTACCACAACGAAGATCCAATGCAGCCAAAAATAAATAAATAAAATAAATTTAAAATGTATATATTAAAATATATATATATATAAGAACTAAAGATATTACCTAAAAAGCAATACTGAAACAAAAAAGGGGACTACAAAAAGTTAAGAGAAATGAGAACCTAAGAGAGTTCTAACATAACATCCAGTCAGAGTTCTACAAGAAGAGAGAATGGGGAAAGGGCAATATACAAAGACATAATGGCTGAAAACTTTCCAGAACTGATGAAAAATACCAACCCAAAGATTCAGAAAGATCTACAACTCCCAAATTCTATAATAATAAGATATTCGTATCTAGACATATCATAGTGAAACTGTAGAATATAAAAGACATAAAGAAGATACTAAAGATAACTAGGAAGAAAAGACAGGTAACCTTCAAAGGAAATACAGTCATACTGACAGATGATTTCTCAATAGCAATACAAGAATGAAGAATAAGACAGTAATATGTTTGTAAGTAAAAAGACTGACTATATAAAACAGTAACATTTTATGGGATTAAAAATTTATCACAATAGAAATAAAGTACAAAACATCAATAGCATAAATAAAATGATCAGAGTTACATTATTCTAAGGTTTTGCATTATTTAGAAGGGCATTTAAGATACCGATTTTTAAAAAAAATAAATTATTTATTTATATGGCTGCATTGGGTCTTCGTTGCTGCATGCGGGCTTTCTCTAGTTGCAGCGAGTGGGTGCTACTATTCGTTGTGGTGTGTAGGTTTCTCATTGTGGTGGCTTCTCTTGTTGTGAAGCATGGGCTCTAGGAGCACAGGCTTTAGTAGTTGTGGCATGCGGGCTCAGTAGTTGTGGCGCACGGGCTTAGTTGCTCCGTGGCATGTGGGATCTTTCCGGACCAGGGCTCCAACCCATGTCCCCTGCATTGGTAGGCAGATTCTTAACCACTGCACCACCAGGGAAGCCCCAAACTCTACACTTTAAAAGAGTGTGTAAATTATATCTCAATTAAAGAAAAAATACATACACACAGCATTAAGAATAAATCTAACATTTTTGCAGAATCTTGATGAAAAAAAATTTAAAGCTTTGCTAAAAAGACAAATAAATGAAGATGTACCAAATTCAGACTAGAATAATCAACATCACAATTATGTCAATTCTCCAAAATACAATCTACAGAGCCAATGCAATTCCAATACAAATTCAAACAATCTTTTTTGTGCTTGTTGACTTAACACACTAATATTAAAATGTATAAAAATAATCGAAACAGTTTCTTTGTCAGATAAAGAATTATAAAGCCATAGAAATTAAGGTAGAAGTAGAATAGCCCAGTTTTAGATAAGCTGGCCAGAACAAAAGGAACAGAATAAAAGGCCACAAAGAGACCCATGAGCACATGGAATCAATGCCAGCACAAACACCATAGACAAATGTGAAGCGGATGGCCATTTCAAGGTGCTGCTTATACCTGTGGAAAAAAAATAGATCCCTACCTCAGAGAAGACACAACAATCAATCCCAGATGCACTAAAGGCTTATATACGAAAGATAAGACTATTAAACTTTTAGAAGAAAATAAGAGAATATCTTTATAATCTTTGGGCAGGAGAGATTTCTGAAACAAGACACAAAGAAGGATAAACCACAAAGTTAAAGACTAATAAATCTAACTATATTAAAATAAAAAACCTTCTGTTCACCAAAAGACACCACAGGGACTTCCCTGGTGGTCCAGTGGGTGGGACTCCACGCTCCCAATGCAGGCAGCCGGGGTTCGCTCCCTGGTCAGGGAACTAGATCCCACATGCATGCTGCAACTAAGAAGTCCGTATGCCACAACTAAAGATCCTGCATGCTGCAACCAAACATGCCGCAACTAAGACCTGGTGCAGCCAAAATAAATATATAAATATTAAAAAAAAAAAAAAAAAAAGACACCACAAAGAGTGAAAAAATAGCCAAACAGTGGGAGAAGATAATTGCAACACACATAACCAAAAAAAGGATTAGTACCTAGAACAAAAAAATTTCTGAAAATATTAAAATGACACACAACCCAAGAAAAAAATGGGCAAAAGATCTGAGCAGACACAGAAGGAACAAGAATGGGTCATAATCATATTAATCTTCAGTTTTCTTTACTAACAAGAGAAATGCAAACTCAAACTACCAAGTGAAAAACCACTAATCTACCAGACTGATAAATATTAAAAAGCCACACAATTATCAAATTGGATATCTTCCAAATTTGATGCTTTCTTACCTTATAATAGGCCTTTGCATTGTTAAAAAGCAACTGGAAGTCAGCAGTCAGCAGATTAACATCATCATACTCTTCCATTTTTAGTTTCTGTTGGATTTTCATCAAGTCAATGGGCTGAGAAACCACTTCATAATAATCTGGTTGATTTCTGTCAATAATTTAATGTTTTTTAAAAAGGTACTTATTAATCAAAAGCCCATAAATAGTTATGTCTCAAAACTCTGTGGTAATGTCCAACACTCCAAGTGACAGAACATACTAGATGTACTCTCATTATTGGAACTGAGGGAATAACAAAAGCAAGATGAATATGCATGCCCTTTTCAAAATACATATTGGTGATATAGAAACCTAAATTAACATCTGTGACAGTCTCTTATATGCTAAATATTTAAGATTTAAGGCACCAACACTAAAACCATGTCAATGGTATCTTCTGCAAATGAAAATGACTTACCTTTCATGGGGTTCAATAATGGCTGAAAACAGGTATGTTCCAAAGCTCTTTATAAACTTACGAAATGGATTATCTTTCTTCAGGTAGTGACCACAGAACTTTCTCTGCCAAGTGCTATCAAGTGCCTAGTATATATGCTGCTCTAACATCAAGTACTAAAGTTACAAAAGAGAAAGATGAGGCCCTTGGCACAAGGAGCTTACCAAAGATAAAAGGGCATAAGACATGAACAAACATGACAAAACAAAAAAGGCATGGGAATGATAAACAGAAAATTAAGGATAGTGGTTATCTCTTGGAGAGGAGGGGACACTTTAAAGGTAGTTACAATAATTTCTTAAGTTGGGTTTTGGTTCATGGATGTTTATTATTATTCCTTCTGGCTTTTTTTCTTTTTTGTGTGTGTGTGTGGTATGTGGGCCTCTCACTGTTGTGGCCTTTCCCATTGCGGAGCACAGGCTCCAGACGCGCAGGCTCACGGGCCCAGCCGCTCCGCGGCATGTGGGATCTTCCCGGACCAGGGCACGAACCCGTGTCCCCTGCATCAGCAGGCGGATTCTCAACCACTGCGCCACCAGGGAAGCCCCTGGCTTTTTTTCAAATGGAGTTCCATGAGACAAGTAAACCTTCTGTAAAATTATCTAAACAACTATTTTTCACAATTCTCCCTCAAGGGTAGATAAAACTCATTCTAGATGTGTAAGAGGGTAAGTTACTACATATGAAGAATTTTGTCATTAAGGCTTTAATCCCTCCTGGGACACTGGCTAACATGTTTTAGCCATGTATGTATGATATATTTAATTTTTAAAAACTTTTTGCTTTAACATAAAAATTGCAAGAATAGTACACAGAATGTTTCTGAACCATTTGAGTAAGCTGCTGAAGAGTTGTGTGTTTTTCCTACAAAAAAGGACCACAGTTCAATCATCAAAATCAGAAAATTCACTTTGATACAGTCTCACCATCTAATCCTCAGAACCCATTTATATTTTGCCAACTGTTCAAAAAACTGTCCTTTATAGCAAAAGGATCAATGTGAATCATGCTGCATTCAGTTATGTTTCCTCAGTATCCTTCATTCTGAAACAGTTCCTTAGTCTTTCTTTGACTTTCATGATCTCAATACTTTTGAAAATTATAGGCCAGTTATTTTGTAGAGTGTCCCTTAATCTGGGGTTGTCTCTTCTCCTGATGAATAAATTCTGATGATGCTATATTCATCTCACTGTATTCTATCAGGTGGTGCTTGATTTCAACTCATGCCACTACTTAGATGGGGTTGATCTGATCACTTGATCATGGCCTGCCAAGCTTCTCAACTGACCAAGTTACTCTTTTACTCCTTGTACTTTATGAAAAGGTAACTCCAGGCTATATAAAAGCCTGTGACACGGCTACTGTCCACAACCCCTACCCCATACCCCCACCACTTGTCTCCCTTGCAGATTCCTACCTTGCTCAGCCTCACCTAATGACTTTGAATTCTCCAGGAAGGGAAAGGAAGAAGAGTAAATTAAGTTTTTAAACCCTTATCAACTACTTACGATTTTAGTGAACTATAAAATTAAGTACGAGGGAATAAAAGGAGTATTCAATCTGCTATTCAAATAAAGTGTAAGAACATAAAGGTCTCAGTGAGTAACAACTAAGGCCCACCCAGGCCTAATATCAATGTTGTCAGTGGTACCAAGACTTTCTCAGAGTGAGCATTAGGGCTTTGTTAACTTGCTATCCTAGATGGCTCTCTCCGCCTGGGCCTGATGGGCCATAGTCCACTGCTCCTTGCTAAAGCTGGGCCTCAGCAGCCTCTCAGGCTTAGGGGATTACCTGTAGACAACTGACAATGCAATGAGGACACATACCTAGAAAGGATACTATCTCCCAGAAGCTCTGCTAGGGGGTTCCTCACAAACATTTTCAGAATTGCCATTTAGAAAAAAAGGTAAGGATCCCAACATTCCACTCTACATAATATGGTCAAAACAAGGTCCGCCCCACTTTGAAAATGAAATAGCTCTAAATGATTTTTCCCACTTAAATCAACATACAGAAAAGCATAGAAAAGTAAAAACTGTCCCTATTCATCCAGAGTTAAAAGCACTATTAATATTCTTCCAGACTCTGTGCGCACACACACACACACACACACACAGGATTGTGATGTACTTGTCTTAAGAGCTTTTCTCTTTCAACAATAGGTGAGGGCACCCTGCCATAATATAGCCAAAGAATAGTCAAAGCATAACTAAGAGTTTTAACCAGAAAAGTGAGAAACACTCTGCCTGATGTGCAGAGCCTGCTGGCTACCCCTAAACCTATTTTGCCTCCTTCCCAAGATAACAGCATTCTAAGCTCCTACCTGGGTACTAAAGGCCAAATTCTTAGCCACGTTGCAGCTAAGTTCTGACCAATGGAAGAGCTGAAATGTACCATGTCCAGGTCACATCCTAACATGTTTCTTTTTTTCCTATGGGCCAGAAAGTAGTTGTGGTGGTGAGCCGTCTCAGACCATGCAGACAAGGGCGATACCCCAAGCACAGCAGAATAAAAAGACAGACAGTATCTCGGCCCTGAAGACCTCACAGAATAGGACTCGTACATGAGAGAAAGCAATTGTTCTTGTTTCAGCCATTGTTAATTTGGATGTCCTAGTACAAGCAGCCTAATATATTAATCAAAACAAAGTCTCAAAAAGAGATTCACAATTGCATGGCTCTGAGTAGTACTTCTTCCCACAAGCTCTTGAGAAAACATGCATTCCACAGAGGAGGAGCAGAGATTCAGGCAGGCACAGCACTGGGGGGAAGGCAGCAGTGCTCCTAAAGTACTGCATCATGGAGGCTAGAAGACAGTGCTCCAGCACCAAAGGCCTGTATTTTCTGCCCCTCAGCTGGTGGAAAGCAGGCAGCAGAGGGGCAGTCCTTTTCCATGAGGTGCTTGTGTACTACAATATGATGCTGCTTCTCTATACAACATACTGGTTAAGAGCACAGGCTTTAGAATCAGAAAAACTTGAGTCTGAATTCTGGTTATCCTCAATAGTTCTGAGAACTTGTACAAGTTGTCATCTATAAACTGTGATAACAATACTGCTCAGGTTTAAACAAGATGAGGCCTGGAAAGCACTTAGTACTGTGTCTAGCATGTAGTAAGCAATAAATATGGGCTTTTATTAACATATGCTAATTAAATGACAACTTCCAAAAGATTGTTACTGATAAACTAACTGAAATCTGCAGAGGGATTTCATTTAAAAAAAAAAACTCTTCTTTTTTGGCATGACTAATTTACAGAGCTCTCCTCATTCAGGATGATGACACTGCATCCTTGGTGGCTCTGCTCTTTGGAGTGAGAGGTTTGCCTTCAGATCAACCTAGAGCTTGTTGGCTACCCACTGCGGCATCAACATTCATGAATGGATCTAAATCTTTAACTCACTGTATTAGTTTCCAATTGTTGCTCTAACAAATTACCACAAAATTAATGGCTTAAAACAACACAAATTTATTTTAGATAGGTACGTAGATAGGTAGATCCTAGTGGTTCTGATTCTCTGGAGAACACTGACTAATTAATATGGTCTTCCAATTTCATTCTTCTTTTTCAGGATGGGTTTTTTTGTTTCTGCAAAAAATTCTGTTGGGATTTTGTTAGGTTTTGCATTGACTCTGTGGATTGCTTCGGGTAGTATTGGTATCTTAACAATATTAAGTTTTCCAATTCAAGAACGTGGGATATCTTTCCATTTATTGCGTTTTAATTTCTTACAGAAGTGTGTAGTTTTCAGTGTAAAGTCTGTCACCTCTTTGGTTAGGTTTATTCTTTAATCTCCCTTTTGGACTGTTCACTGTTAGTGTATAGAAATGCAACTGATTTTTGTGTATGCTGGTTTTGTATCTTGCAACTTTGCTGAATTCACCTATTCTAAAAGTTTTTTAAAAACAAGACTGTAAATTTCATGTTGTATATTTTTTACAACTAAAATATTTTTCTTTAATTAAAACAAAAATTTTTTAAAATGCGCCTCGCTATACCTTGACAACTGAAACTAAAATCTAGACCCCAGTATCATCTAAGCCATTCCTTCCAAAGGAAAAGTCAATTATTAAACTTTCAACTTGGACCTGGGACCAAACCACTCCCACTCACCTTCGCTTTGGTGCCCTAATGAAGAGCTCACAGAGGAGCCTGCCCTGCTCATCCTTATAGTCTCGGATGGTGTTGTAGAGTTCATGGCACACAGCAATCTACACATAGGAAAAGGAGAAAAATCACCAGAAAAGTGAACAGAAAGTCAGTGTAGGGGTTCTTAAAAAAAAAACAACAACAAAAACAAAACATAAAAGGCCAGTAGAGAAGGATGGATCCCCAAATTCCCACATGGGGAACCAAGTCTAAAGTATGCTGACAGTATCTCTCCTTATTTAAAATCATTTAAATGATTAAATCTTTCATCAGAATATGTTACTGGTGATTTTCTTTTCCTTTAAACAAAACTAGTTCATATCACTCTTGCTTAAAAATCATCCAATAGAGGGCTTCTTACCAGTCAGAGAATAAAATCTAAACTTCTATCACAGAGTACGTAGGGTATACTCTGGCTGGGCAGACTTTGCCAGTTTCCTTCTCCCTCTTGACCATCCCTCTGTAATCACAACCCATCAAATCCATTCCTGATCTAGCCCCTCTGCCTAGAACACCCTTCCCCAGTGCTCTAAAGGGCTGCTGCCTTCTGATCACAAAGAAATCTTTCCTGAAGGTATGGGCCAAAACAGCCCATATCATACAAACTTTTCTTCTTAGCACTCATCACTAGCTAAGGATACTTTATTATTTATTTGTTCATCTGTTTACATTCTGCTTCCCCAACACTAGCATCTAAGCTCCATGTGAAAAACTAGCTTGTCTTACACATAGCTCTATCCCAATCACCACAACAGTGCTTGGCACATGACAAGCACACATTTACTTGAATGACTATACAATGTGACAAAAATGATATTCTTTATTATTTCATAATATTAAATTACACTACTACTGTAAGACTTCTGGTTAAGTGTATACTTTTCATAAAAGAAAGGTTAAGAATATCAAGCCAGAGGAAAAAGAAGCTGAGAGGTCTTGCATCTTAACTGCTTATCATTAAAGGAAAGGTAGGGAATTGTGCAGAAGGCAGAAACTGTGATCTGAGTTACTTACAGGGTCTACAGTCGGAAGATTGGAAAGTCTCCTCCTTTTCCTGCTTGGGCCTGGCGTGGACACAGAATGATGCCCATCATCAAAGTCTCCGCTGACACTACTGGAAGGGGAAGTAGCTCTTCTTCTCTTGGAACCCATGGAATCCAACTTCTTCTATAAGAAATAATTAGCCATGTTCTTACACTGAATTTTATACTCTACCACCAAACCCTCAGTTGGTCACTTGCCACAAAGCTTCTGGTTCACTAAGGAGGATATTTTCACTGTTGCAAAGAAGCTTAACTATGTCTTTTTCAATGTAAGTCCTGGACCTTGCTTTAGCCCCTTCACTTACCAGAATGCTACACTTTCAACTTGGAGGGGACAAATTCAGCAACAGTATACTCATTTGTATTTACCAATTTTGAATGACTCAACCACTTCTGGTCCCAAATTTACCCTGGACTGGAATTTGGAAACCCACATATAATGGTACACCCAAATATAATGGTGTGTTGGAGGTACTGATCCCTCAGCCCCTGAGGCAGTCAGGCAGGCCTCAGGGACAGAGTCTCTAAGGTGGCCACCTCTGGAGTCAGCAGCCTCATCTGTTTTCCCCAGTGTTTCTTATGATTAAGATCACTTTCCAGGTGGGCCAGGATGCTGGAAAAAAACAAAAACCATAAAACAGGAAGCATGGGCTTCCCTGGTGGCACAGTGGTTGAGAGTCCGCCTGCCAATGCAGAGGACATGGGTTCGTGCCCCGGTCCGGGGAAGATCCCACATGCCGCGGAGCGGCTGGGCCCGTGAGCCATGGCCGCTGAGCCTGCGCATCTGGAGCCTGTGTTCTGCAACAGGAGAGGCCACAACAGTGAGAGGCCCGTGTACCGAAAAAAAAAACAAAAAACCAGGAAGCAGACCCTGAGGCAAATGAGTAGTGCAAAAGCGTAAGGGGACAGAGGATTAACCTTCTAGGCATTTTAGATGTACCCTAAAATTAACAAACTGACAATGAATTTTCTCCATTCATTAAAGAAAGAGCCACAAGACATACCCCAGAAAACACTCAACATACTTGCCATACCTGCGCTAAAATAGCAAAATTGCATTTTGAAACTTTTCTGTCAATCCAGACTAAGCTCCTTTTCAGTTATATGAGGTACTCTATCCCCATGAATTCACAGCTTTACTTTTCAGTAGATGATCTTGAAGAGCACCCCAGAAGTGAGGTTTTAGGCCCTCCTTGGCCTCCCAGAAACATGTAAATATTTGCTCTAAGTTTTAGGCAGACTGCTAAGTAATCTTAACACAGCTTTACAAATATATATACATATATTTGACTATAACACAAGAAATGCAACCACTGAAATGATCTGCTACAGCTAGAGGGTAAGGGTGCATACCTGAGAAAGTCCTACAATGCTTATACAATTTAAAAACAGTATCAAATAGCATACTGTGATTTCACAGGCCTTTCTCTAAAGCAAAAAGAAAAAACTGATCCCAGTGTCACTCATCAACATTCAATTTCAGGAAACTAAGACACCAGTAGCTGAAAGAATGGGTTGCCAGTAGAATGGAGAGAAAAATTGGGTATCTCCAGGGAACAGAAAGCAGGAGCAAAACAAACCAATAAATAAAAAATTCTGGTAACCAACTAACAAACTAAGTCTCTTATCTCTTCCTCTGAATTACAGTCCACATGCTGTTTAAAAACAGAGCCTAATATGATGATATTCCTTCCTCTAGGAGTTGGTTTGTTATACAGTATATCAGTCTGCAATCGGCCACAACTGGCTAAAGCTTCAAAGGGCTTAGGCCAAGGCCAGCCAACTTTTGTTGATTTTTGTTTGTTTTATAAAAGATTGATAAACTGGTGTCAATTCATTAAAATCAAGAAACTAAGGACCAAGCTTTTGTAAACAATCTATGACAAGGACACAAGTGAATTTGATGAACATAAGGCAGGAATCTTTATGAAAAGGATAACAAAATTTAAGAAAGGTGGAAGGGAAAAGGCAAGGAAGGACAGAAAAGGGAAAGGGTGTAGATGATCAGTAATTTACCAGCTTTACCAGAGCACAACCAGCTCCTCGAAAAGCCAGTCTCCTCATTATGTCTGAAGGCCAAGTGAAGCCAGTGGGAGAAGGCAGGGCTTTAGAAGTGCTGATTCAGTGTTAATATATTCAAAACTGAAAGAGAAGAACAAGGCAGAGACAGGGGAAATAAAAAGGGTCAAAGGAGTAAAAATGAGTACGAATAGACAGAAAACATTCAAGCAGAACTGCTAAAGATAAGAGATCTGGAGAAAATAGACATATCAGTTTTCTTGCACCAATCAAACATCTGCAAAGGCTCAGGAACTAACAGTATCTGACATTTCTTCCATTTTAAAACCAAATGCTTTTCACATGCATAAAGATGCCTCACTGAGGTTCCCCTTTACTCACACGGAATGAGTGTCAATTCCAGGAACGAAGCATGCCTGCCCAACTGCCCCCTAGTCAATAAGAGCAGAGTTCAATCACAGAGCTGGAATGGAGAGTGAACACATGTGGAAGGCTCACATGTGGCACCAACTGTTAGCAAGCTGGAACAAACCAAGAATGGCTCATGTGAGCAAAGAGTATGGAAAACTCCTCCCCACCAAAAAAATTCAGAGAAAGACATTTCTTTCCAAAAGTCCTATGAGCACTGCAAAGATATCACATATAACTTTAGAACAGTTTCAAAAAAAAAAAAAAAAAAGCCTTCGACCATTTGGCAGGAGGTCAAAATTACTTTTATAAATAATCCGCTGAAAATCAAACGACAAAAAAATGTAAATCATTGGGGGGGATGTTTAGACCACACAATATCCAAAACTCCTTGACTCATTAATTTACTTTGATAAGAAAAAAAAAGATTCAACTTAAGGATAATTTTCGAATATTTTCTCATCCAAGGAACACATTTTAACATGTATTTTGCAAGTTTGGTTAGAAAGGCAATGTGGCCAGGTGGGTAGGAGGAGCAATAGGACCTGAGCTCAGAAGACCAGGATAAGAGACCCAGGTCTTCCATCTCTACCTGTCTGATGCTGCTTGAGTCACAACCTCTCAGATCTGTTTCTTCATTTCTAAAACGAGAAGAGTAGTGTACATATCTCTCTTGGATTGTTATGACAGTGTAAAATGTATGTGAAATCACTTTGAAATGTCAAAACACAACAAAAATGTTATGTTTTAACTCTAGGATTGTACGCTATCTTGGGCACAGGAACAGCACTTTATCCATTTTTGTGGCCGAACTTATAGCATAGTTTCAGTGATCAACTTATCTATTTAATAAAACATATTAAAAGTGCACTTGAGACATTAAAAAAAAGTTTCATAGTTTCAAAGGCCTGTGAGCATCCATTCAGTAATTCTTTTTCTATAAAGAGGAAAGATTCTGAAACTTAGTTACAAGTTTTTAAATGGCACTGATTACAGTCACATGTCCAAAACTCTAACAACCAATGATAAATTACAGTGGACAGTAAAGAATAACTTTACAAGGTGCTACTGGGAAAATATTTACTCAGTATAACCAAATGGTATATTTTGACAGTTTATAGACTTTTTGTACTCTCCTGTTATTTCTAGTATTTCTTAGTACCGTAATACATGTTTAAAACAAAAATATTGGAAAACAGAAGATTCAAAAGGGGAAAAAAATAGCTTATAACCCAACTTCCGAGAGAAAAAGCACCCTTAACGTTGGCGTTCACAGCTTTCAGTATTTATTCTATGCCCTGGTTGCTTTAAAAAAAAAAAAAAAAAAAAAAAAAGCATGAACAAACCACATGTATTATGTTGCAGCCTGTGTTTTAACTTAGGGAATATTCTCCCAATTCAGTGTTCTCTCACATGATGTTGGATGCCTTGAGAGTAGTCTATCATACAGATAGCAATTTACTAAACTTGGCGATTTGCATAGAATATGAATATTTAAGATATTCTGTACACTTCCAAAGTCAAAGAAAGTGGTCAAAGCCCTTCTATTTATCCACACATATTTATTACTGATTTGACATACTTCTTCAAAAGATACCTTCCAATCTTCCTTTGGATCTAAAATATGGGCAATCTGTTAACAAGTGATAAGGCAGAAATTATACTACTCTTTTGTATTGAGTCCAATTTGCTTTTGAATTATACTTGGGAAAAGAGCTCACTACTAAATGGAAAAAAAATCTTGAAATCATTTTTGAGGAGTCTTAGTTTGTTGGAAAATAAGTTAATAAAAATGCTTTACTCCAACATGTTTCTATAATTGTAGTAATAATTTCTATATCCACTATACCGTATATTTGTCAATTGCTTTTCAGGATTTCTTCTACATTTATGCCAATCTTTCCTCTTCTTTAAGTCATCAATTTCTACCCTGCAATAACAAAACTATGCTTCTTTCTCAGTAAAAAAATTTTAAGAGACGAAAAAATATTAAAAACTAGAAACACAAACAATTTGAAAACCTCGATTCTTTGTGGTGTTGCATATAAGAAACTATACCTGGGCTCCACGATAAATACAAGTCCCATTGATAAAAATACTCAGTCTGAACAGTCATACAGAAAGTATTAAAAAAAAAATTTACTATGAGAGTTTGTGTCTGAACCGTCAAGAAACGACAACAAAAAAAGGAGGCCCTGAGCTGCGGAGGAAATGAAAGACTTTCCCAACCTGTCACCGGTACGGGGAACTAAGGGAAACGTTGACAGTTTTGAAGCTGCCCGCGACGAGAGCTCGGCCAGCCGCGGGGGGCGGGAAAGCGGGGCGCGGGGAGTTTCCGAGCCGCTGCGCGCCTTTGTCCCAACCGGCAGGTGCGGCAAGGCTGCTGGGCGCTTCCAGAAGTCCGCCGCCATGCCCCGCCCCGCGCGCCCGGCCCGACCAGCGCGTCCCGACGGCCGGGGCGGGGCCTCCGCCGCTGCTCCCGCCCGCCCGGGCCCACACAAAGGCCCGGCAGCCGGCCGAGAGGAAGTGGCCCCGCCCGCCCTGGGCCCGGCCTTACCCAGCCGCTCCGCCGCCTGCAGCCCCGGCCGCGGTCACCGACCGCCGCGCCCCGCCCCGTGGCCGCCACGGCTGCTGCTATTGCTCCTCCGGCCGCAGCCGTCGCTCCAGCACCCGCCGCCCGCACCGCCCTCACCCCTCCCGGTGCCGCCGCAAAACCAGCCCCGCGGCCGCCAAGCGAACCTGGCTCCGCGCGACACTGCGTGCGCGCGCACGCGGGCAGGCGGCGGCGCGCTTTACGGCGGCAGCGTGAGTGCGTGACGTTTGCCCGTGGTCTCAGTTCGCACGTGGCGCCTGTGGAGGCACTTTGTGGCTGTGAGTGTTGGTGCAGCTGCGGGCGTAGCCCTTTCGACTTACAGTATGAAGCGGCCGAGTGAGTGTGCTCAGGGTGCGGGCTTGGAGGGGCTTCTGTGTCTGATGGTCGACGAACCCACCAGGGCGCGCCTCTGCGGCTTGGTCTCTGGGGAATGGAGGGCCGGCGGGAAGGCCGTAGCCCTGATCCCGCCTAGAACTGAGAGTTGGAAGGCCCCACGTGAATCGTGGGCCTGTGGTGCAGAAACAAGGCTGGGCCCTAAGGGTAAAGGTCGGGCTAGAGTCTCGTGAGGACCCAGTCAGTGTCTGAGCCAGGTTTCAGGCGCAGCGTTTTCCCTTGTGTGGCCACGTTTGATCCGGCCCTGGTGAGATCGGAGAGCCGCCTCTCAAACCCACTGTAAGCTCCTTTGTGATTCGTGCTATTTGACAAGAAGTGGCAGTATTTTTGGATCTTATACGTTCCTGTGTGCTATCCCAGTATAATCTGGGAAGAGTGGGAGCGGGGAAGTTGGGCTCTACAACGGATCTGTTGAATCAGAGTCTTTCGGACTTGAGTGGTCCGTGTTTATTTTTACCACCCCACCCCACATGATTCTTTTTTTAAAAAGATTCATTTATTTATTTTTATTTTTGGCTGCGTTGGGTCTTCGTTGCTGCGCGCAGGCTTTCTCTAGTTGTGGCGAGTGGGGGCTACTCTTCATTGCAGTGCGCGGGTTTCTCATTGCGGTGGCTTCTCTTGTTGCGGAGCACGGCCTCTAGGCGTGCGGGCTTCAGTAGTTGTGGCTCGCGGGTTCTAGAGCGCAGGCTCAGCAGTTGTGGCGCACGGGCTCAGTTGCTCAGCGGCATGTGGGATCTTCCCGGACCAGGGCTCGAACCCGTGTCCCCTAAACTGGCAGGCGGTTTCTTAACCACTGTGCCATCAGGGAACTTCCCCACAAGATTCTTAAATTAGGTTTCAGAGCAAGTTAATTACTTAACGCAAATATGGATATGACCCTAGAGCGCAGTCATCAAAAACTAAAACTGATCATTTGTGGATAAAGTGGATTTAAAAAAACCGTAAATAGGGCTTCTCTGGTGGCTCCAGAGAAGCCCGTGCACCACAACGAAGAGTAGCCCCCGCTCACCGCAACTAGAGAAAGCCCATGCGCAGCAATGAGGACCCAACGCAGCCAAAAATAAATAAATTAAAAAGAAAACAGTAAATAAATTAACTCTTTTGTGATATGTTGCTTTGCAGAGTTAAAGAAAGCAAGTAAACGCATGACCTGCCACAAGCGGTATAAAATCCAAAAAAAGGTAAGTCTTGTTCTTGGAAGAGTTATACCAAGTATAATGCTAAATTGATTTCTGCCCCACTCCTCCTCCACAAAAAAGTCTGGATTAATATTAGTATGATTTCACCTCAAGAAACGGAAGTTGGATAGACTATGACGATAGCTCTTAAGCATCAGAAGTAATTAAATGATAAGAATCTGTAAATTTTGATCAATATGGTAATAATTGCTGCAAAAAGAATCTCCTGGTGACTTTTTCTTGCTGTTTCATACATAAGTATGTGTGTTCTCTGCATTGTTAGTTAAAGTTTTATGTTTCTAAGTCATTTTACAGATACAAGTAAACTGCAGCCAGATTGGTCACTCACATGAATTTTGTTTGGTTTTTGTTTTGTATTGTTTTGCGGTATGCGGCCTCTCACTGTTGTGGCCTCTCCCGTTGCAGAGCGCTGGCTCAGCGGCCATGGCTCAGGGGCCCAGCCGCTCCATGGCACGCGGGATCTTCCCGGACAGGGGCACGAACCTGTGTCCCCTGCATTGGCAGGTGGACCCTCAACCACTGCGCCACCAGGGAAGCCCCTTGTTTGGTATTTTTGTTAACTAATAAAATTTTATTATGATAGGTTCGAGAGCACCATCGAAAATTGAGGAAAGAGGCTAAAAAACGGGGTCGAAAGAAGCCTAGGAAAGACCCTGGAGTTCCAAACAGTGCTCCTTTTAAGGAGGCTCTTCTTCGGGAAGCTGAGCTAAGGAAACAGCGGGTAAAATGCATTAGCTAAAATGTTCAACAAGTGATGTGTGGGTGTGTGTATTTTTTTCAAAGTAAAGTTACAATGTCAGGTCACTTTGGCTCTCCCATTTCTCTTGTGGCTTGAACACAGCTTGAAGAACTGAAACAGCAGCAGAAACTTGACAGGCAGAAGGAACAGAACAAGAAAAGAAAACTTGAAACTGACCCTGCTGTTGAGCTGTCTAACATGGAACCTATGAAAGAGGTATGATTACAGTCATGAAAAATGGAGAAATAGGTTACATCTACTGACCTACTAATTTTGTGTCCTTTCCCCTTGTCTTTATCACCTAGGAATTTGGGCAGTGCAAAACTAAGAAAGCCAAGTCAAGCAAACAGAATCCGAAGAGGCTGTATTGTCAGGAACTTAAAAAGGTATCATAGTCTAGGTTAGTGTCTAAAAGGGGTAATGAGGTTTAAAAGACTAGATTTTTTTTTTTTTTCTTTCTCTCCTGACACCAACCTTGTAGAGGTGGAAGTAGAGTTTTCTTGAGCAGGAAGAATTTTTCAGCAAGTTGGCTTACTCTGATATGTTTAACTGAAGGAAATATTCTTATGGTTTTAATTTTTTGCATGGGAACAGTCCCCCATAAGCATGATTTACAGAAGTGGTATTTTGTGATAAAATAACACTATGACACAGTGGCTTTTTAAATAGAAGGAAATACTTCAGAGGAGCAGTACAAAACTAAGAGTCTCTAAAGTACTCTGCTGAAACCTAAGTGAAGGAGGTCAAGGGGATGTCTTGGTATAGCACTGCCATCCCCAACACCTGTTTTCCTAAGCTCACTCCCTCCTGTGAATAGACCCTGACTGTTTTTCTCAGCAGCTCTTGGCAGGGCCACAAAGGTCTTTCAAACTACATAACTCAGAATGGGAAGATTATATATTTAGATAGTTGGGAATGTTTCCACTCTTGAATTCCACTTTGATCAGAGGCCACTGAACAAACCTATGTCTTACTGTCATGTAAGAAATAAACATGTGAACATCATTCACACCAAAGTGAAGATATGAGATTCAACTCTGGGGCTTCCCTGGTGGCGCAGTGGTTAGGAATCCACCTGCGAATGCAGGGGACACGGGTTTGAGCCCTGGGATCTTGAGCCCGTGAGCCACAAATACTGAGCCCATGTGCCACAACTACTGAAGCCCGTGTGCCTACAGCCCACGCCCTGCAACTAGAGAAGCCACCGCAGTGGGAAGCCCGCGTACTGCAATGAAGAGTAGCCCCTGCTTGCTGCAACTAGAGAAAGCCCACGTGCAGCAACGAAGACCCAATGCAGCCAAAAAAAAAAAAAAGAATAAATTTTAAAAAAAATTATTTTTAAGAGATTCAACTCTGAACTCACCCTGTTGCAAAGTAG
Source organism: Kogia breviceps (assembly GCF_026419965.1). Classification (NCBI taxonomy): domain Eukaryota; kingdom Metazoa; phylum Chordata; class Mammalia; order Artiodactyla; family Physeteridae; genus Kogia; species Kogia breviceps. Next base: position 36,559,022 of record NC_081319.1, on the reverse strand, counting down.
ACAGCGCCAGTGTACTTATGTGGAGGGTGGTGCCAGAGCAAGGGATTCTGTTCTGATAGCTTCTGCTTTGACAGGTGATTGAAGCCTCAGATGTTGTGCTGGAGGTGTTGGATGCCAGAGATCCTCTTGGTTGCAGGTGTCCCCAGGTAGAAGAAGCCATTGTCAAGGCTGGACAGAAAAAGCTGGTACTTGTATTAAATAAATCAGGTAGGTGAAAACATTGCTCTTTATGTTCCATATGCACTAGTGAGGTATGAGGAAAACATCTGAACAGTCTGATTCTCTCTGAAGACTGATAAGATCCAACTCTGACCTCAACAAAACCAGTGCATATGCATGAGCTCTTGTTGCCAAAGACAGTGCTGGGCAGTGGGGTGGAAATTTTTTTTTCCCTTAATTACTATATTATGCTTTATTTGTTTATTTATTGTTACGTTGGGTCTTCGTTGCTGTGTGTGGGGCTTTCTCTAGTTGTGGCGAGCAGGGGCTGCTCTTCATTGCAGTGTGCAGGCTTCTTATTGTGTGGCTTCTCGTTGCGGAGCACGGGCTGTAGGCATGTGGGCTTCAGTAGTTGTGGCGCATGGGCTCAGTTGCTCTGCGGCACGTGGAATCTTCCCAGACCAGGGCTCAAACCCGTGTCCCCTGCATTGGCAGGCGGATTCTTAACCACTGTACCACCAGGGAGGTCCTGGAGATGTTTTCTAGAAGCGAATTAACTGGTTTGTACTGTTCTTTTGCTATTCAGTACTTAACCACTTTGTCTTATTTAAGAGTGTAAGCTTTTATACTCAGCTTACTGTGTAGTACATTTCACATAGGAAATGACGACAGAGTGCCACATTCTCCACACCTGCACAATGTCGACATGTGGCACTATTTAGATGAGACATGATTATGTATCTGGGTTTGAGCAGCAGGGACAGAAACACCCAGAAACAGAAACCTGTGAAACAGAAAGTAAGGATGGGATCTAAAATTACAGTTGGGGTCAGTAAACATGGGTGCTACCTGATAGTAAATTCTGGAAACATAGCCCTAAGGTTAGTATGGTAATATTCTAGAGGTTGACTTAATCCTGAAAAGGATGAGCAGTGCAGAGGGGAATTAAAGAAATACAGAGGTGTACATACTGAACTCTGTTAACCAGAAGCATGGTAGGGAGCTGACCCTCTCCCCATCTTCTAGTTCAGATACTTCTGAAAAAACTGGGAAAAGGCAAACCTGAATGAAATCCATACTTTACTAGATTTTGCAAATTCATCTCAACAAAATGACCAAATTGGAACAATGTTTTATTTCTAATCCCTGTCAGATTTGGTACCAAAGGAGAATTTGGAGAACTGGCTAAGTTACTTGACGAAGGAATTGCCAACAGTGGTGTTCAAAGCCTCAACAAATCTGAAGGACAAAGGGAAGAGAATCAAGGTACCCTTAGTTTAGTGGTGGGAAATGTGGTTCTTTCATCTTTCAGGTGGGTGAAATATGATGAGTGTACAAAATCTTGACTAAAAAATGAAAACTTGTAAGATCCAACTCTGATTTCATCCAGGGATAATCTGAAAGGCAATGGAATGTGGTGATTTTAATAGATGGGCTCTGGAGCCAGATTGCTTGGGTTTTATCTGGTGGGTTGTCAGAAGTAGTTAAACTAATTATTTAGAATTTTAACTTGTGAAGGTAAAGAAGAAAGCTGCTCCATTCAAAAGTGAAGTCTGTGTTGGAAAAGAAGGCCTTTGGAAGCTTCTTGGAGGTTTTCAGGAGACTTATGGCAAAGCCATTCATGTTGGGGTAATTGGTGAGTTTCAGTTCAACACATTTTATGTCTTATCTCAGTAAGTGCAACTCGGCACTATAGATAATGCTAGCTCCTAAGAGCTCTGGTTTATTTGAATTAATAATCTTTTCCGGGCTTCCCTGGTGGCGCAGTGGTTGAGAATCCGCCTGCCGATGCGGGAGACACGGGTTCGTGCCCTGGTCCGGGAGGATCCCACATGCCGCAGAGCGCCTGGGTCCGTGAGCCATGGCCGCTGGGCCTGTGCGTCCGGAGCCTGTGCTCCGCAACGGGAGAGGCCACGGCAGTGAGAGGCCCGCATACCGCAAAAAAAAAAAAAAAAAAAAAAAATAATAATCTTTTCCTTCCCGTTCATTACCTGTGCAAGAAATGAAGGTGCTAAGAGTAGTTTTAGTATTGAAGTGAAGGCGCTCAGATCCAACTCTGATCTTGCTGTAAACAGGCAGGCATAAAATAAGGGAGTGGAGATTTTATAATTATCAGCACATAATGCCTTTTGTATCTGTGGATTTCCCATTTGTAGGTTTCCCAAATGTGGGGAAAAGCAGCATCATCAATAGCTTAAAACAAGAGCGGATATGCAATGTTGGTGTATCCATGGGACTTACAAGGTAAATTGAGTTCCATAATTTCAATATTTCATTATAGATAAGTATGATTTTGTTTATTTTAAGGGAGACAGTTTTCTATTTCTATTTACTCAACTTTCTATTCAGTGAAAGGGGTTAAGCCAGTGTTAGGCTTGGGAAGAATTGATTAGAGTAGAATAGCTGCCCACAATCTAGTTTGGAAGACGAGCAAATAGATTCATAGAAGGAAAAGCTGCCTTAGAGGAAGTGATGTTTGAACCTGAACTTGAATAGAAGTCTGCCAGGTAGAGGAGGGGAGATACGACAGGGGAAACAGCATGTGTTTAGGTCAATATGTATGTAAGCTATAACATGTAGTGTTTTGTCTTTAGAAGAGGAGGGTGTGCTGTTACAGTTTTAGATAAACATGAAGCAAATGATGATAAAGTGGATCTGACAGACTGTGCTGAGTTTGTTCAATCCAACCCTGAGCTTCGTTGTGTCTCTTGGCCTTTAGGAAAACTAGTGCCCGTCAGTTACCATCTTTCTTGTTTCAGGTACATGCAGGTTGTCCCCTTGGACAAACGAATCACAATCATAGATAGTCCAAGTTTCATCGTGTCTCCACATAACTCTGCTATTGCACTCGCTCTGAGAAGTCCAGCAAGTATTGAGGTAGTAAAACCAGTGGAGGCTGCTAGCACCATCCTCTCCCATGCTGATGCTCGACAGGTAAAAAGAATCCCCTTCCCTTGAGCTCCATCTTGTCTTTCATTATAAGCATTTTTTAAAAACATCTGTACTATATCAGATAGATGACAGTTTGTTTTTTTTTTTTTAATAAGGTAGTACTGAAATTTACTGTCCCAGACTTTAAGAATTCTCTGGAATTTTTTACTTCATTTGCTCAGAGAAGAGGACTGCACCAAAAAGGTGGAAGCCCAAATGTAGAAGGTGCTGCCAAACTGCTGTGGTCTGAGTGGACAGGGTAAGGCTTTTCTCTGTTGGCTTTTTGATGACCACATAGAATAAAGGAACTGATTTTTGACAAACTTTATTTTTAATACCAGTGCCTCCTTAGGTTACTTTTGCCATCCCCCTACATCCTGGACTCCTCCACATTTTAATGAGAGCATTGTGACAGACATGAAATGGGGCTTTGATCTGGAAGAACTGGAAAAGAACAATGCACACAGCATACAAGGTAAGCACAGCTTGTGTTTAACTACTGTCTTCATAAGCTGACAGGCCAATAAAGATCTCATCTGTTTACACGGGCTGTTTACCTTTCCTAGCCATCAGGGGCCCTCGTTTAGCCAGTAGCATCCTTTTCCAGTCATCAGGTCTGACAAATGGAGTGATAGAGGAAAAGGACATACCTGAAGAATTGCCGAAACAGAAAGAATGGAAGCAGGAGGAGGGGGGGGACTATGAAGATGTCAACACTGACCAGGAATGTGTTGATGAAGAAGGTGATGTAAGTATGTTGTGCATGAGTTGTTTAAGCTGAAGTAGGTTTTCTAGCATTACAGTGTACAACAGAAGGGGCTGAAGAAAGAAATAGAAATTAAATATTTCATGACTTTAAAAAGCCTCGTACATGGGCTTCCCTGGTGGCGCAGTGGTTGAGAGTCTGCCTGCCGATGCAGGGGATACAGGTTCGTGCCCCGGTCCGGGAGCATCCCACATGCCGCGGAGCGGCTGGGCCCGTGAGCCATGGCCGCTGAGCCTGCGCATCCGGAGCCTGTGCTCCGCAACGAGAGAGGCCACAACAGTGAGAGGCCCGCGTACCGCAAAAAAAAGCCTCGTACAATTTAGAAGTTTAAGGTTTGCAATCATTAGCTTGATTTTGTGCATCCATTAATGTGTACCTCCAGAGACTTTTTTGGGTATGTAATTAACTTGGATTATTGAGCACACAGGGCTTACTAACACTGTTTCTCTATCCCACAGGAAAAGAGCTCAGACATGTCCCCTGCAGAAGAGGCCTGTGAGGCACTGCCTGAGGAGTCTCAAGCAGGTGAGTTGGGTGGAGGGATCCTCTAACAAAGCAGTACAGTAGCTTTTATTTTTGTTTTTAAACACCTCCTTTTTCTTTCCAATATAGATAAGCAGTCTGCACCATCTTTCATCTTGGATAAAATGACTGAAGAGGAAGATGATGCTTATGATTTCAGTAAAGATTATGTATAATAGAACTTTGTCCTTCTATAATGGTGTTTTGTTGTTGGTTTTTAACATTGTGAGCAGACTGCTAAGCTGTTCTCTGCGTGTGATGTACCAGTTTGTTACAGTATGACATAAGCTGTGTATATAATGATATATTCATCTTAAAAAAACAGGCAACTTAGAAAGTGTCAATTCTGTAAAAAGATAACTCATTTCTTAAACAGTGAGTGGGTAGAAGTAAAGTTAAAACAGATACCTTATTGAAAAACGTAGTTTTTACTTTATTTACAGATTCGGCCACAGGTCACAAAATTAAAACCAAACAGCAGTGTTGAACTAGCTGTACGAGCCGTATCTAAGTACATTCACCTCTGGTCGTTCAACACTGTCAGTAAGCAAACTCTTGGTAAGGCAGATGGAGGCATATTTATAGTCTGTCTGGGAAGCTGACTGCCAGATGGGGCAGTTTGTCCTCTTTACCCAGCTGAAATGTCCCTTGTCCCTTTATTGCTGCAAACAGGCATTGAAGGCTAGCAAGTGTTACTTCCCACACATACTGTCTTCCAGGATTTCCTGAGAAATGCTTATAGCATACTTATTTACTTTATATTTGAGATCTCCACATGTCTTCGGATTAAGCTGAATTTGCCTGTTGGGTCCGGAATATACCATTTTTCCCAGACATCAGTATATGAAGCAGTTCTTCCCCATGGCTTAAAGTGTCCATTCCAGTGGAGTAGCTTGGCAGCCTTAACAAACTGGGGTGAATATCGTTTTCCAGCACTGGAACCTTATATTTAGGGAAAAAAAGCCAAATGACTGTACTAGTCAGACACAAGACTGTAGGAAACTTAAGGAAAACAATATATTCCATCCCTGAGGGTGGTCCTTTAGACACCATTAGCTTAGGCCCTTGGTTAATTATCTACTTACCAAGGTGGCGAACATTCCACATAGGGTCGATGGTGGAGTGCTGTTGATAAAATACAATCAGCAGAGGTGGTGTTGTGATGCTGCCAGCCAGTGTTCTACTGTACAGCCCTTCTCTTGGTGGGACAGATAATAAATGAAAGCTGTTAGTGAAGAATCCTGACTAATTCCTGTTCGTGAAGACCCCCAGGGTTGAAATAACAAAAGAGTTTTCACAGCTAGACCAGTTACATACTTACTCTACATTGAGTTTCATCCATTTTTCCAACTGGTTAGTTATATTCTGTCTTTTCCATTCTGTCAGGTTTGCAACAAAAACTCCAGGATTAAATGAGCAGGTGCTGGCTTTCATGGAAAGCTTACGAATTCTTTCCTTTTTATAGTCAAGATATCCAATGTAATTGTACTAAAAACACAATTGGGATATATAGTATGTTTAGTGCTTCAAACAATAATTTGATAACTGTTCTGCTTACTTATGACTTCTCAGATTATTAGCAAAGGGCTCTACATAAAGCAAATAAAAGTGACACTTGGGATTGCAAGTTAGACAACAGGAACCTAAACATTAAGCCAGAGATGTTCAAAGAGAATCAGGTTGTCTAATCCGTGAACCAATCTAGGAAAGTAGCCTTGAGTTTTGGGATGAAATAATTGGTGAATAAAATGTAGCTAAAGATTCAAAATTCCCTGATTTTGCTGCCTTTCCCCATTGACATGAATTATAGGGAGTGGTATGTCTATTCACGAGGTTAGTAAGTAATTTACCTGGTTCCCTGCTCCACGGATAACAACTTTAGTAGAGGATGAATCACAATCTTCTGAAAATGCAGCTGCATGTCCTGGCTTCAGTGGTGTATTGTACAGGGCAAGAATATCACCTGAAACAGATAAGGTTTAAGATTTATACTGGAAGTTGCCCCAAGATTCCCTATTCCTCCCACTTCTTAGGATGGCCTTTTATAGGATATCATAAATAAGACAACCACTATCGCCCACACTGGACAGAGAGCGCTGATGGTGACAATCTTTAGTACCTTGCACAATTACATCATCGTCCATATATATGGCCTTCTTTGCGCTGGGAACCAGAATTGGCAAGTAGAACCTTGCAAAGGTTAACTGGAAAAGGAAAGAGGCATTGGCACAAGATTTGTCAGTGGCTGTGCTTTTGTTTATTAAAAACTCCCAGAATGCTCTTGGTATCCATGCAGGAGAAGACAGCCAAAGGTTTCAGAACTTCCAGGTTTGGTCCCCAGGGAAGTACTAGTACTGTACCCACAGTTACCCAGGTATTCCAGTCATTTCATAATATTACCAAGTACAAACAAGGATGCATATAACTCACTGGTTTCATGGATTCCCCCTGGTCAGGATCCTCCTTTACTTTCCCTTCCAAAAGTTTAGTGTCAAAATTCACAATTTTGTACCTGATGCTTTTCAGGGTACTGCTGCTGAGCCAGGACCTGATGAAAATAAACCACTAAATATCAGTTTTAAGTAATCATGTCCCAAACCACAGCCATATCTCTGCTTCCCAATAAGACCATAATGTAAGAGAAATCCTGAGGACAAAATAGGTGTCTTCAAGCCCCTTCACCTCTGAGCTTTGGTTTCCTCATCTGCAGTGAGTTTACCCACTAAAGACCCTTCCTGAACCAAGATTCCATGGTGATAGTGCATCCAAAGGCTCATACTTTTGATCACTCTTCTGACACAAACTGCTGTAAAATAAATTCATTATGGAATTGAGAAGATCCTTTCACCACATGGATCATTCAACATTTGTCCCTCCAAATACATCAGTGAAGAAAATGAGTCAACGTATGATGGTAGTGAAAGCTAAGTTATCAACAAAGCTGGTAAATCAGTCTGTTAATCTATACACTCATTAATTCACTGTGTTGGCTGAGTAATTCTACCTGAGTCTAAGGTACTGCCTATAAGAAAAGTCAGTGTTCCCTAAAGAGGTACTGCACATTTTTCCTAGGCCCATTTCACTTCAGCATTTTGTGGATATAATGTTATTTCTGTAGTCTATTTTAATGCAATATTTCTTTCTACATTATTTTAGATGATTTCTTGAGTTTTTAAAATATGGAAAAATAATTCATAACAACTTTCATGAACAGCCATGGAGAAAGGCACAAGAAAAGACATGTTTTAGAACTTTGACCACTATTAACCTGTTAAATAAAATGTTTCTTGGAATAAACTTTGTAAATCTTAATTCAAAGCATCTTTCAAAACACAGTTAAGACCATCAGATTGAGTTTCTATTAATCATAACACTTAAAATAGTAAGGACCATTTACTGAGCGATTCTTACGTGGTAGGTGTTTTCATAAATTTTTTCATTTACTTGACACAACAATCCTCTGAGCTGATATTTATACCCCGTACTTAGATGAGTAAGGGGGTTCCAAAGGGTTAGGTAATGTTCCCTACTATGGGCTAAAATTTGGATCAGTGTCTACGCTCACTTCACCATACTACCTTGCCATTGCTCCCATGTCCCTTCCCACTCTAGACCAGAACTACTCAAGAGCATGTTCTTGAAATAGGGAACTTGTAAGAGAATGTAAATCAACACCTTGCTTCCTTCACTGAGAAAGTCTTATTACCAAAAAAAAAAAAATAGCCACTTAACTATGCATAGTAACGCAGCTGATTTACATCTTGGCACAGTTTTCTTACATGTTTTTGCTATCATGGAGACATATTTATGGTACAATCACATGGAAAAGCTGTGCAGTTTACATGTGGTATAATAATTATATAGGAAAAATGTAAACATTGAAAAAAATATTACTGGATTGGCAGCTGGCCTGCTCTTAGAGCATCCCCTAGAAGCAGGATCATCAGGCAAGCCGAGCTCACCGGAGATGGTCTGCTGTACCGTTGAGTGTAACAATGTAGAAAATCACATTGGAGCGAGTGTTGTGCTGAATGCTGTTTATGGCTGCAATGGCCCCCCCAAGTCTATCTTCAGATGCAGCAATGACCACAGGAATCTCCTCTTGTCTCCCATCTACCGCATGCTGGGGAGCATTTGGGACAAAGTCTACAGGCTGAAGCCCCACAATTCCTGAATCTGCAAAGAACACACACAAAGAACGTACTGTGATACAAACACAATCTCAAGAGCTTTTGATAACAGAGCCCAAGACATGAAAAGAGGTAAGCTGAGAATTATACTTAAGACCTCATTCTGTCTCATTGTAATGTGAAGCATATAGCCCAGAAATTGTGTTTTCCTGTATGTAACCAGGCCTTTGGAAAAGCATTTTTTTAAAAAATAGGCAGACAATTCTGATACATTACTGGTAGGAATATAACAATCTTTTTAGATTGTATTTGGGCAATTTGTATCAAGAGCCTTAAACAGGTACATGGCCTTTGACCCAGTAATTCCCCTTGTGTCTCTTAAGGACAACATCTGAGAGGTAACCAAAAGTCACAATTTTATTTTCAATTGTGAAAAACCTAGAAACAGACTAAAAAACAGTTGTTTTTCTAACTGTGAATTGTATCCTACAAGTAGACATGAAATCAATATAAGTGGATCGCAATCAGAACATGAGTAGGAAAACAGTTCCTCAATTGGAATAGAACAGTGACTTAGAAAAGAAAATATCAGAATGCATCACATACAGCAACTGCAAGTACTGTTTTGTAAACCTTCTTGCTTTTTATAATATGTTCGTTCATTTACTCATTCATCATGTATTGAACACTGAGCGCCTATTATGTGCCAGGCAATATCTAGGCACTGGGGTTACAGCCATGAATAAGATGGTCAAATCTTTACCATTGTGTAGGGCAGACAGACAATAAATACATGTATGTGTCTGCTGTATGTAACACATTCATTATTGTGGGGTTGCCATCAAAAAAATCTGAAAGTCATTGTACCAAAAGACTTTTTCCTATGGCAAAACATAAACTATGTGACATTAAATTTACATATGAAGAGTTTTGTCATGGTGACGTGCTTAGGATATAATTATGTGAAAAACCATGTCATGTGTAGTTTATATATAATCTCAACTGTATAGAAAAAAATACAGAAAAAAAACGTGGAAGGTACTAACACAAAATTTTAGTAATTATCTCTAGGCAGTGAAATCATTTATTCAATGAATATTTAGTAAGCACCTCCTATGTACCAGCCACAACTGTCCTCATGGAGCTTGAATGCTATTTTCTTTTTTATATATGTTCCCACCAGAAGCATACATTACTTTATGTAAATATATATGTATATATAAAAATACACATACATATATACACTATTATAAAAACATGCTATCAGAGCACTCAGTGAAAGTTAAGGGAAAGCTATTAGTCTTTTCTTGCTCTGGTCAAGTACAGTGGGTGACAATCCAAAAATGATTTTTGACACACTCTGAAGCGGCCAACATCCCTCAATACCAAGGCAGAGCAGTATGAACAACTAATCTAAAATAACTGGCAACGGAATTATACAATAGTGGTCTTTTAAATCAGTTGAGGGCTTTGTGGTTTTGTTTTACTACTAAAGACCGCTGATATGGTTTCATGTGTTAAAACAGAGTTAACAGGTAAAGGAAAGTAACCAGACTGACTCTCTAGTGAACAGAGGAGGCATCAAACACCAGCAACACTCACCTGTCCCCACGTTCTGAAGCCCTGCCCTACTGAAATGTCTGTAGATAACGGCCTACAGTGGCTCCTTTCTCCAAGGCCTCTGATTTGGTAAAAAGGAATCTTCTGTGAGATCAAACCCTCAACAAACAACTGCCCAGCAAGGAGAAGGGTACAGGCTGCAAGAGCACAATAAGTGCCACCTGCCTTTCTCAAAGTCTTTAGTAGTTTCTATAAGGCCAAGAAGAAAGCCTTCTTTTCCTTGAATCTAGTGATGTAACTTGGAATGTGGGACACGGGGAATTCCAGGTCCTCAACACATGCCAAGGCATTAGTCAGGGTTCCCATACCTGAAACCTCATTCCTCAGCAAACTGCTCAGGCCGAGGAAGTTATGGTGCAAAACCAGTAAGAAGAGAGCAACAGCCAGGACCAGGATGATAATGTTTACTGAAACAGAGGAGAATGCCCATGTTACATCTCTTCACCTTTTGACCAGGTATAAAACAACAGAACTGTAGAAAGGACATACCTTTACGGAATGACATCTTTCTCTTCTGTCTTATATAAATATTAGTTATTAACCCTACAAAACAAAAACAAGCCCCCAAAGTCAGTAGGTACATTAGAATGGCCATCAAAATGCCTACACGCTTTTTTTTTTTTTTTCTGGCTGCAGGCAGGCTTTCTCTAGCTGTGGCGAGCCAGGCTACTCTTCGTTGCGGTGCACAGGCTCTCATTGTGGTGGCTTGTCTTGTTGTGGAGCATGGGCTCTAGGCATGCGGGCTTTATAGCGCAGGCTCAGTAGTTTTGGCGCACAGGCTTAGCTGCTCTGCAGCATGGGGAATCTTCCTGGACCAGGGCTCGAACCCTTTTCCCCTGAATTGGCAGGTGGATTCTTAACCACTGTGCCGCCAGAGAAGTCCCGCCTACACAATTTTATTCAGGTAGAAACAAGAAATGCATATGGTATTTTCTGCCAGAAACTTGTTTTGAATTAACAGTTTCCAAGAATCCAATTTGGGATCTGAATTTTTTACGGTAGTCATAATAATAAAATACTTCCAGTAACTTATAGCCTTGTATACCATATGCCACTAGATGAAAAGTAAAAGAAATTCTACCAGGAGTAATACCTGCAGTCTAACCACTATGGAAATGTTTTCTGAATGAATTTCTACTTAAAATTCCTAATTAGACGTGGACTTCTGTTGTCTATGATCAAGTAAACCAAGGTCAGCCTTGTTGGTACAAACATCCCTGTTCCAAGCTGTATTCCATTCATCGTTAACTGGAATTAAAAGAGAAAAAAGAACAGTTCCCAAATTCATTTAAAACTATAGCAGAGGGACTTCCCTGGTAGCACAGTGGTTAAGAATCTGCCTGCCAATGCAGGGAACACGGGTTCGAGCCCTGGTCCAGGAAGATTCCCCATGCTGCAGAGCAACTAAGCCTGTGCGCCAAAACTACTGAGCCTGCGCTCTAGAGCCCGTGAGGCACAACTACTGAAGACCGCACGCCTAGAGCCCGTGCTCGGCAACAGAGTAACCCCCACTCACCGCAACTAGAGAAAGCCCACGCGCAGAACAAAGACGCAACGCAGCCAAAAATAAATAAATCTATAAAAAAGAAAAAAAAAACCTATAGCAGAGAAACAAAATTACAAAAATTCACAAAATCCAATCTTGCCATCAAAAGTTTAGAGCTCTAGTCTCAAAAATTAAAAACCTGCTAAAAGAAAAAATTAGCTTCTTCTGGGGGCTTCCTATCTGTTGGTTAACTACCCATCTCTTATGAAAGTGGTGTCTAATACTGTCACTCTGCAGGTGGTTTGTGCTCCCCAGCTCATCGGAAGCCTTCACTTTTTCAAAACAAATAATTCAATGGAAACAAGACTGTTAAGTGGGGCTAAATTAAACAATTAGGTTTCTACAACAATCTTTGGGTAATGTTTCATTAAAAACATTTTATACAACCTGGATATAACCTGATCCTACATTTGAGAACTTCACCCTTTTCTACTTCATCTTCCCCCATGGGAGTACCTAACATTTACATAAAGGCTATTAATTTTACAAAGCACTTTTAAATTTTTTTTTTTTTTTTTTTTTTTTTTTTTTTTTTTTTGTGGTACGCGGGCCTCTCACTGTTGTGGCCTCTCCCATTGCGGGGCACAGGCTCCGGATGCGCAGGCTCAGCGGCCATGGCTCACGGGCCCAGCCGCTCCGCGGCATGTGGGATCTTCCCGGACCGGGGCACGAACCCGTATCCCCTGCATCGGCAGGCGGATTCTCAACCACTGCGCCACCAGGGAAGCCCCTACAAAGCACTTTTAAATATAGCATATTTCTAAAATCAAAGTTAGTCTGAATTAATTTCATCTTAAGTGGAGTGTGTGCCTATCAGGCACTTGATTTCTCAAGGCCTTTGAAAAGAAGAGAAATATATTGAAGGGCTGTTTAAAAAACTGGGATCACAAGCCAGATTACAAATTTGGGAGAACATAATTCAGACTCCCAAAGAACAATCTAAAATACACACACACATTCTTTCTCACTCACTCTCATTTCTTTCTAGAACAGTATATGTAAAGTATATTATACCAACAAGCTTACTCTCTAAAGACTACACATCAGGGGCTTCCCTGGTGGCTCAACAATGTCCACTAACAATTACTTACAGGTGGTATGTTAATTGAGAGGCACAAGTATTTGTGCTATTCCAGCTAGCTAGACAGAAGAAAAACACAATCCAAGCAGGTATTTGATGTACTTAAGTAGATTCGCATGGCAGAAACCACCTACTCCTAAAACTCTTCCACAGTTATCTACATGCAAAATGCCGATTCTTATGGAGTGTGTCTGATCCATATTTCCTTTCCTGGTGCAATTCCTGGTAATGGAATTCACTGATCTGGTTGGAAAGAATTCTCAAAACAAAACTGTATGTACATCCCAGATGTGCAATATTGGCTGTATTTTTGCAAGAGTACACAACTGTGTACAATTTGATCAGTAATATTCAATTGTTCACTATGAAAAGCAGTATTTTGTTTAGAAATTATAAGACCTTCACATTCCCAAGTCATTCAAAATACACACACATAGCAGGCATTCCCAGAAATATGGGTGAAGAAACCTTACGGGGCAAGAACACTTTTTTAACTTGCTAGCTACCTGCAATAGTACCCACATCTCAGTGGCCTGTTCTGCTTTTCTTTCTACTGCTATATATTCCCAAGGAAGGCCATTCCACTCATGCTCTGCAACGTATCCTGTAATTGTTTCCTTGGTGCAGCATCAGCAAACTCTTTCCCTCTCTGCCGGATCACACACTTAGCAGCATTAATTATCATGCTCTGGTATCTTCCAGTTAATTAAAAAATAAAAATAAAAAAGACACCACTTCCCATATCCCAGCAGACCCACAGACTCATTTCTCTGTTCACTCTCACTCTAAAAGCTTGAAAGGATTTAAAGTTTCCAGCTCCACTTTCTCTCCTCTTGTCCTCTATCCTACTTCAACCAGACTTATAGCCCTACTTCTCCATTCAAAGTGGCTTTGTCGAGGTCACAAAAGACCAAGGTCATCTTTCTGTCCTCTTACCCATCCCCTCAGAGGCCATCAAGAAAGTTCACCGCTCCCCCTCTTCAATTATGAAATTATCTCATTTATTTGATCTGTTTCTTTATTTGTGTCTTCCCTGCTCTATGAGAACAGTGACTCCAGTGAAAAGTGTTTACTCGTGTATCCTCGCCATCTAAAACCATGTCTGGCAAATGGTAATAGGTATGTGATATTTGTTGAATGGTCTTGTTAATTCAGGAGCAAGGCTGGTTCTCAGCTCTGAAAGGGAACACGATCTTTGATAGTAATCATGAAAACAAATTCAAACACAAGGAAAGACATGGATTCCAATGGAGACCTCTCTGAAATTGAACCTAACACGCAATCTCCTTTTCCCATGATTATCTTTATAGCTCAAATACCATAAAGTCTCTGCAGCAACTGCCACCCTGTGAAGTGCATTTAAAGAGGGATAACACAGAGGGATACATCTATTTCTGCATACAAGGGAAAGTCTGTTTAGTCTCTGCCAGACTGAAAGGTGGAAAAGGCACTAAGGATATACATCCACTTTCTCTACCTCTTCTCTGTCTAGCTCCTACTTGGCTTTCAGGAGTCAAGGGAGCCTCCCCCAAACCTCACATTCAGCTGCATCTCCCCTGAGCTCTCACATCTCCCGGGCTTCGCTACCCCAGAGTAAATCCGGCTTATATTTGTGGGGTTATGTGGCTGTCTCCCTTGACACACTCTGGGCTCTAGGAAGGCAAAGGCCTGGTGTTGGTCACGGCCATGTCCTTGGCCCAATTCATGGCCCCCAAAAAGCTGCCGGGTATGTTTGCTGACTGCATGAGGGCGGCAGCCGCACACGGCCTGCCCTGGAGTGCCTAGAATCCCACCGCCTGTGACCCTGAGGCGCAACACAGCACAGAGGCCAGAGAGCCAGTTGGGACCCACAGGCCCAGGTTTCCCAGAACAGTTTCTCCCCGGAATGTCGGTCTTCCACCTTGCTCAGAGTAACGGGGCAGGGCCTAAGCTTCTGAGATAGACGCCAGCCTTGAGAGGCAGTGCGAATCCTTTGCTGGCCTCTTTCGGGAGGCCTGAGTCTGTGAAGACTCCAGTGAAGCCGCCGAGCAGCCTGGAGGGACAAACTGGAGACTCCCCGGGTAGGAGTTCTCTCCCACTGGTGCGAAGGGGCGGGCCAGGACCCGTCCCCCTCCGAGGGCATTCCCTTTCTCTGGATGATGGGTTCTGGGATACTCCCCTCTAAATTCTGGAAGTCAATAACGTTTAGGGGTGTTTCGCAATGGGTGACGCTCCGGAGGTTCCCCCCACCCCCGCGGCCCCGAGGCCAGCCGTTTCCCTCGGACGCTCCCCACGGCCACCCTTACCTGCAGCCCGAGGAGGAGGGGCCGCTGCCCACGCCCCGGCCCGCCCCGCCAGCTCAGCGCTCCCGCCGCAGGCCCCGGGGCCCAGCCCGCCGCCGGGCCGCCCGCGTCCCCTGCACTCCGGACCGAGCCCGCCTGCCCGCTAGCTCCGCGGCCGCCGCGCAGTCCCGCAGCCCCCGCCGTTAGCCGCTCGGTCCACAAGACCGTCGCGCAAAGCAGGCGCCGCCGGGCAGCCCCACCGCTGGGGTCCTCGCCGAGAAATGTCCGTCGCCATGGAGACGGGGCGCGCGCAGGCCGCCGATAAGCCGCGAAGGCACAGCCAAGGACAGTTTGGGGGACCTGGACCGCAGCCCTCGGCACCCAATAGCACTGACGGCGAGCCCTTAACGGGCGCGTGATGCCTCGGCTCGGCCGCCACCGTCAGCATCTCGGCCCTTGCGGAGAGGGCGCCGGCCTACAGCCAGCTCCGAAAGCGCGGGTCGCCTAGCGAGGGCACGGGGAGGGGCCTCGGGCCGACTGGGTTTGTGGGAGACATCCGTTTCCGGGGCCGCGGCCATCGCGACCCTCGGCTCGACAGGTCCGCAGAGCTGTACGCAGGAGCTGACCCCGGCCACTACTGTCCCTGAGTCCTGGTTGCCTTCGCTCCGCCGCCCGCCTCCTGAGCCAGTCATGTTGGAGTATCTGAGCTCCCTGCCCACGCAAATGGTGAGGGCGCTGCCCGCCTCGGCCCCAAGATTCCTACACGCCGCTCGCGAGCCCGGCAGCTCCGCAACCCTTGTCCGAGACCCACCCGGTGCAGCGCGGTTCCTACCCCGGATGGCTACTTTCTTCCCCGAAATGAATCTCCTTGGTCCCCTTCTCTCTTCCCCCGCGAGGATGCCCCAGCCCGGGTTCCGTGAGTTTGCTTTAATTCCCCCGGTAAACCCAGAATGTCATTCCTTGCTTAAGTTCTTGGGAAAGTCCCATATATTGGGATCGCCCTGTGCCAAAGCTGTGAGGCCAGGGCAGGAATGTATCTCTTCAGTGGTGGAACCAATTCCTGCTTTGCTGTCCTTCACCTCTAGGATTACAAGGGCCAGAAGCTAGCTGAACAGATGTTTCAGGGAATTATTCTTTTTTCTGCAGTAAGTATTGGTTTTGCATAATCTTCTCTCCCCACCTCCACCCCCCCAGCTTGACAGTATTTAATATACTTTCTTTGTCTCTAGATAGTTGGATTTATCTACGGGTACGTGGCTGAACAGTTCGGGTGGACTGTCTATATAGTTATGGCGGGATTTGCTTTTTCGTGTTTGGTAAGAAATTTATGTGTGCTTGGATGTTAGTGGCAACTTAGGTTTTCTGAATTGGATTGTTTTGGTTGGCCCTAGTAGTGAGAACCGGCACCATCGTTTTCCCTCATCCTTCCCTTGCTATCATTGGAAAAGTAAATGCCAAATAGCATCAGATGAGGTTAAGTTACATAAAGCTCATTTCTTCTGGCAGGCGATCCAAGCAGTAATCTTGAAGTCAGACTAGACCTTAAGGTCTTCATATTGCTCCCTCCTCATCTTTCTTTTAGCTCTTAAAGCCATGTGTAAACAATGAGGCTTGTTCTCACAGCATCTTGTCTGGGTGGTGGCACACAGTTTTCATAGGAATGTTTCTTCTTTTTTTTTTTTTACCTTTAGCATAGGAGTCATTTGGGAACCAGGCATTATACATAATGCTCTTTTAAACTTTTAATGGCCATAACTGATGTATTTTCTCTGTTTTGACCCAGCTGACACTTCCTCCGTGGCCCATTTATCGCCGGCACCCCCTCAAGTGGTTACCTGTTCAAGACTCAGGCACAGAAGACAAGAAACCAGGGGAAAGAAAAATTAAGAGGCATGCTAAAAATAATTGATTGGGGTTTTCATGATTGAGCTTTACTACTGCACCTGCTTTTGTTTCGTGTGACATGAGCTAAATTGTTTTCATATCCAAAACATGAGCTAAAAACACCTATGCTCAGCTGTGTACAGATTTTGTTCTCTGTATTTCACTTCTATGTTGGGTTTTGATTTATAAATATTTTAGACCTTCTCGTCACAATCCTTCTCTGAAATGGAGAACAGAAAACACAAGTATGCAAAGTTTCTTTCAGGTCTACAAAATAATGAAGAATAAAAGCCTCATAAATGATAGTACAAATTAACTATCAAAGTTTTATAATTCATTATGAGTCATCAGGCTGTTTTAGTGTTTTCAAATAAAACTCACAGTGCAACTCAATATCTAAAGAGTCTTTTGTTTATTGTTCTGCAAGCATGACTACTAGTAAAAGCCAAAGTTAGAAGTTCGTGGTTCTGAAAGTGTAAGAACCATTTCTATTTTCTGAAGCTACAAGTTCCTAACATACTTTTTTTTTTAACAACAGCAAGCACCTATAAAAAAACTTTTGCTTTATACATTTAACGTCTTATTCAATGCATGATTCATATGTGATATCTTACAGCTATGAAATTTACCACAAATGTAAATTTGTGGTAAAGTAGTATCTTGGTACCACTAAAATAAGGCTATTGCCAAGCAGAAAACATTTAATCCAGGCTTTACCTAAGGTGGTTCAAAGTGGAAACCCATAAAACTGTAAATTCCTTTAAAATTTTCCAGAGGGCCGAAGAGAAAAATGTTCTAAAGGCCTTGTGGGAGGGATGGGAGTGGAAGGGTTATTACAGGTAATATTCTGTTTCTCAATACCAGGATATAGGACTTCCAAACTGAGTTTAAAAAAAGGGAGCAAAGGGCTTCCCTGGTGGCGCAGTGGTTGAGAATCCGCCTGCCGATGCAGGGGACACGGGTTCGTGCCCCGGTCCAGGAAGATCCCACATGCCGCGGAACGGTTGGGCCCGTGAGCCATGGCCGCTGAGCCTGCGCGTCCGGAGCCTGTGCTTCGCAACGGGAGAGGCCACAACAGTGAGAGGCCCGCACATCACAAAAAAAAAAAAAAAAAAAAAAAAAAAAAGGGAGCAAAGACCTTAATATAGCAAAAGTCAGGAAAGGATTCAAAAAAGGGGAAGAAAAAAGATGGCAGAAACAAGAACAAGCATATTAATAAGTATAATAAATGTGATTATAAAGTTAAGAGCTCCCAATAGGGTTAAAAATCACGTCACTTCATGTTCTCAAAATGACACCCCAAGGTTGAAAACAGGAGCAAGGATATATTAGGCAGATGCAACCAAAAAGGAGTGGTTAATAGTGAAAAAGAAATATTTAATATCAGAAAGCATTAAATGAGGCAAAGAGGGACATTTCATAGCTGTAAGATGTCACTTATGAATCATGCATTTAATAAGATGTTAAATGTATAAAGCAAAGATTCTTACATATATTGGAATTTGGCAAAGCTACACTCTTGGCAGGAGACCAACACTCTACCTTTCAGATTTTAAAGATCAAGGCAATTAATATGAAGACTTCCGCACTTGTTCCACATACCTGGAACATCTTCCCTCAGATATACATGACTTGTCCTCTCATTCAGGTTAGGTGACATTCATATGTCACTGTAAAGAAGCATTTCCTACTACCCTGTCAAAGTATGGGTATGCCCCATCATTCTGTGTCTACTTCCATGGCATTTAATATATCTCAGTATATATTTGTTAATTGTCCTCCCTAGAAATAAGCTCCATGGGAACAGGAACCTCGTTTTGCTCAGTGCTGTTTGCCTAGTACCTACAACAGTACATGACACATTATAGGTACTCAGTAGAATGAATGATATAGAGCTGTGCTGCCCAATATGGTGCTACTAGTCATGTGTGTCCAAGTTTAATTAAAAATTGAGTTCCATTACAAGGGCTCATCAGTGCAGATGTAGAACATTTCCAATATTTAGTAGAGAAGTGATTCTGCCTATGCATGAGAATTCACCTTTACTGAATGCACACAGGGCCATTCCAATGATGGATCATGTACTGAACTACAGGGAAAAATGACTCCAAGAAATAGGGGTTGTACAGGTCATATTCAGTAACAACACTGCAGTGTAGCTGGAGCAAGGAGACAATTTCCTTGGCCTTCTAAATGTATGGAAATTTAGAAACTTAAAAGAAAAAATCATGGAATAAAAAAAGGTTCTGAAAAACCGAGGGGCAGGACAGGAATAAAGATGCAGACGTAGAGAATGGACTTGAGGACACAGGGAGGGGGAAGGGTAAGCTGGGACGAAGTGAGAGAGTGGCATGGACATATATATACTACCAAATGTAAAATAGATAGCTAGTGGGAAGTAGCCACATAGCACAGGGAGATCAGCTTGGTGCTTTGTGACCACCTAGAGGGGTGGGATAGGGAGGATGGGAGGGAGACACAAGAGGGACGAGATACAGGGATATATGTATATGTGTAACTGATTTACTTTGTTATAAAGCAGAAACTAACACACCCATTGTAAAGCAATTATACTCCAATAAAGATGTTAAAAAAATAAGAATATTTGGTAAATAAAAAAAATAAAAGAGAAAATCAAAACCAGAATTACTATTTAGAAACTAACCTCAAAAAAAAAAAGTCAAGTGTGGCCAAAGATACATTGAGAGGGAAATTTGTAGTCTTAAAAATGTGTTTTATAATTAAATAAGAAAGCTGAGGCTTCCCTGGTGGCACAGTGGTTGAGAGTCCGCCTGCTGATGCAGGGGACACGGGTTCGTGCCCTGGTCCAGGAAGATCCCACATCCTGCAGAGCCGCTGGGCCCGTGAGCCATGGCCACTGAGCCTGCGCGTCTGGAGCCTGTGCTCCGCAAGGGGAGAGGCCACAGCGGTGAGAGGCCAGACAAAAAAAAAAAAAAAAAAAAAAAAAAAGGAAAGCTGAAAAATGATTAACCACCCAAGAAAAAAGCACCACAAATAACCAAAGAACAGTAGGATAAAAACTGAATGAATGTTTAAACAAAAATATACAGAATGGTAATAAAAAAGGTATGGAGGAGATTTTTTTTATTCTAAGAAAATAATATGTATAACTTTATACCAATAAGTTACAAAACTTTAGTAGAACTGATGACTTTGCAGAAAGATGTGGATTTCTAAAACATGCAAGAAATGGTAAATAGCTCAGGAAGACCAATGGTTTGCCAAAAATTTGTCCTCAGCTGAGCACTAGGACTAGATGGTTTTAGATTTGAGTTGTTAAAAACCCTTCAAAATACAGAAATTTCAGAAATTAGGCCATGAACCTGGGCCTAGCACCTGGCACACAGTAAAAACTAAATAAAAGTCTTTTATGTGGACTAGAAAGGGAACATTTTATTATTTTATGTGTATTATTTTATGTGTATAATTTTCATAAAAGGTAAGACATATTTTTAACTGTAAAAAATGAGAATACTTCTGGAGTCATATTCATGTTTAGAGTCCCTCAAATGCAGAAGTTAAAATTTACTAATCAAAAGTTTTATTTTATAAAAACTATTTGCTAGATGGGTATTGCCCCTTATTAAACTAATAAAATATGTGATATACAGTTATACATTTAAAACATGGGAAGACAATATCTTGATGTATAAGAAGACAAATTTCAGGAGACAAATATGTCCAATATAACTAAAAGGATCTGGACTTTACTTAAAAACTGCTGAATTAGAAAAGGAATTAACGTTTAAGGAATGTTTTCACTTATGGAAAAATAAATCTTAAAAAGAAAAAAAAATCCAGTATGTAAAAACATACTGAGTTACTAGCCCAAAATAACTCCTAGTTTCAATTCTTGTATACCCTGAATGAGGTCCATATTAAATGGAAATAAAATGTTAAACATCCATCAATATGCAAAAAAGGAATTCAATGCTCAAATACTATATATAATGCCGTATCTTTAAATCTACTCCCAGAATTATAAAAAAAAATAATTTATCAATTTCTACTTAAGGTTATTAACAGTAAAAAGTAGTATCACTGGGGCTTCCCTGGTGGCGCAGTGGTTGAGAGTCTGCCTGCCGATGCTGGAGACATGGGTTCGTGCCCTGGTCTGGGAAGATCCCACATGCCGTGGAGCGGCTGGGCCCGTGAGCCATGGCCGCTGAGCCTGCGCGTCTGGAGCCTGTGCTCCACAACGGGAGAGGCCATAACAGTGAGAGGCCCGCGTACCACAAAAAAAACAAAAATAGTAGTGTCACTGGATATATGTCATTTATTTCTCCTATTGCTTTTGTCACTCTAGTATAATGTAAAACTTCCAATTCAGTATGTTATATCCCTGTATTCAAGCTAATAAGTACCTTAAAAAAATAGTTCTAGATATCAAGTTGGTTTAAGGCTCAGTAAACAGTAACCAAATAAACGTTGTACAACAGATTTTCCCTCATAAAGAGAGTAAGATAGCCAAAGGTTTTTTCTTTTGTAATAAGCTTGCTTCGTATTACTCTGTCCAATTTTTTTCTAGCAAAAAAAGGCCCAACAAAAATAAGGATGGTGAATGGCCTCCAGTCATTATTATAGGTTTGTTTGTTTTTGTTTAAGCCAAAAACCTTTGAAAATAGTTTCATTCTGGCAGCAGATTAGGTAAATTCTCAAAATTTTACATTATCTTCAAAAAATTTTAACTGGCGAGCTTTCACATTGTAAGTCACATACTTTTCACCCATGTGCTCCTGCAAACATACCTATATGGGAAACATAAAATAAAAAAAAAAAATCAGTATATAGTAGAAAAAAATATTTCTGTAACCTTAAAAGGGCTATTCTAAGCATGATACCAAGAGCAGAAACCTTATGGAAGAATACTAATAGTTCTGTTTACATAAAAATTTTAAATGTCAAGATACCAAAAAATAGTTATAAGAAATTAAAGAGCAAACAATAAACTAAGGAAAATATTTGCTACATGCCAAAGAATTAATACCATTAAGGTATAAAGAGATCTTAAAATCAATAAAACACAGCAATATTAGAATATTAGATTGTAAAGCAACTATACTCTAATAAAAAGTAACTTAAAAAAAAAAAGCCACCAAACACCTGTTATCCTTATCAGAAACCTAGACATTCCATTTCATATCACACACATGAAATGGAGAAAATAAATTAATTGAAGGCAAAAAAAAATAGAGTATTAGAATTGATAAAACAAAATCAATCCCATAGATAACTCAGTAAAGGCATTTACAAAATAATACAACCAATTAACATAAAATTCAAACTGACTAGTAATAAAAAAAAGGGACTATTTGATACTCAAAGTCTTTGTCTGTTGAAAGAAATGCCTGAAATTGAAATAACGTTTAATAATATGTTAAACAGATGTCATGCACTTCCTGATACAATGAACTGAGGACACATCACCTCTGTGGTATTCCTACCAAATATGCATAATCTGGATCTATTCATGAGGAAACATCAAACACACCCAATCTGAGGGGCATTTTATAAAACACATGGCCTATACTCTTCAAAAACATCAAGGTCATGAAAAACAGAGAGTCAGTAACTGTTCCAGATTAAAGGAGACATAATAACTAAATCTAAAATGTAATCCTGGGGCTTCCCTGGTGGCACAGTGGTTAAGAATCCGCTTGCCAATACAGGGGACACAGGTTCAAGCCCTGGTCTGGGAAGATCTCACATGCCGCGAAGCAACTAAGCCCATGTGCCACAACTACCGAACCTGCACTCTAGAGCCTGTGAGCCACAACTACTGAAGACTATGCGCTTAGAGCCCGTGCTCCTCAACAAGAGAAGCCACCACAATGAGAAGCCCACGCACCACAACGAAGAATAGCCCCCGCTCATTGCAACTAGAGAAAGCCTGCGCACAGCAATGAAGACCCCATGCAGCCAAAAATAAATAAATAAAATAAATAAATTTTAGAGGGAGACACAAGAGGGAAGAGATATGGGAACGTGTATATGTATAACTGATTCACTTTGTTGTAAAGCAGAAACTAACACACCATTGTAAAACAGTTATACTCCAATAAAGATGTTAAAAATAAATAAATAAATTTTAAAATAATGATAATAATAAAATAAAAATAAAATGTAATCCTAATTGGTTCCACATCCAGCATGACAGCATGAGAAGCTCTGCAGACCCCTCTTCAGTGAAACTGGTAAAAATATTTTAAAAACCAACCATTTAACTTGAGGATATGGGGAGGGGGAAGGGTAAGCTGTGATGAAGTGAGATAGTGGCATGGACATATATACACTACCAAATGCAAAATAGATAGCTAGTGGGAAGCAGCCGCTTGGCACAGCGAGATCAGCTAGGTGGTTTGTGACCACCTAGAGGGGTGGGATAGGGAGGGTGAGAGGGAGGGAGATGCAAGAGGGAAGAGATATGGGAACATATATATATGTATAACTGATTCACTTTGTTGTAAAGCAAAAACTAACACACCATTGTAAAGCAATTTTACTCCAATAAAGATGTTAAAAAAAAACAACAACCAACCATTTAAAGTCTCTGGAAATGGTCATAAGGGCATACAGCAAATAGGGACCCTTTTTTTTTTTTTCAAAAAAATCTACTAAAACTCAGTTAAAAACAGTAAAGCTACTAAGAACAATGAGGGTCAGTGAACTGAATTAAAATGAAATGTCTCCCTCCCCACTCCAGCTCAGTGAGACAAAAACTTCACTACACTGGGGAAGTCAAGAAACTTCTTTCCCCCAACTCTAGTTGGAAGGCTGTCTTCCTGGGAGGGGCAGGACATCGGCATATTTCATCCTGCCCCCAATACTTGATGGTGACAGTAAGCTTTGGGAGAGTGCAGCCAAGAGGTGGGAGCTTCTTTTTTATGCCCAGCTCAGACATGTAGTATAGAGGCTCTATCTTGGGTACAGGGCCACTGAAAATACGGGGACCTCAATCACCTTTGCCCCAGACCATAAAGTGAAGTTTCCATGCTGGGTGAAGCATGCCAAGAAGACCAGATGCTACTGCTTCTCACCACCTCTGAGCTTCCAAAGTGCGGGTATCACTCAGAGACAAGCAAGCTACTGTTCCCACTCCCAGCTCCCGAGCTGTGCTCCCAGATTTTGCCTGGGGGTAGAAGCAAGACATAAAACAAGCACCAAGTCTTTAATGAACTGACTTCATTTGGAACAGAGTGTGGAGAATTCAAGCCTAAGGGTGCTCTCAAAAACTGGAGGTAGTGGTGAAAGGCAACTGGGAGGAGATTAGTACTAGGTGCATTGGATATAGGCTAAAGTACACCAGT
Source organism: Kogia breviceps (assembly GCF_026419965.1). Taxonomy (NCBI): domain Eukaryota; kingdom Metazoa; phylum Chordata; class Mammalia; order Artiodactyla; family Physeteridae; genus Kogia; species Kogia breviceps. The sequence goes on along the minus strand of NC_081319.1, from coordinate 36,534,794 downwards.
TAGTTTAAAAGAACCAAGAAACTGGAGGGGCCCTGGGTTCAGAACAAATCTCAAACACTAAGCTTGGGAACTACCTCTTCAAAGGAGCTCAGCTTTGATTGGATCAGCCTATGGAGCAATGTAGCCCCAGGGCGTGACTGAGAACAATAAAAGTGATCAGCTGGCAACCAAGAAACATCTGGGTGAGGTCTGGGAAAGGGAGCATCAAGAGAGCTCTGCCAGGGACTTCCTTGATGGTCCGGTGGGTAAGACTCCATGCTCCCAAGGCACGGGGTTTGATCCCCTGGGTCGGGGAACTAGATCCTGCATGCCTGCCGCAACTAAGAATTCGCATGCCACAACTAAGAAGTCCGCATGCCGCAACTAAAAGATCCTGCGTGCTGCAACTAAGACCCAGTGCAGCCAAAATAAATAACTAAATAAATAAAGAGAGCTCTGCCAAACCCACTGTCATTCCAAGGTAGCTGTGAACATACCCAAGGCTGTACCCTAGGGGCAACATCAGAGGCTTCACATTGTGGGGACTAGGGTAAGGGGTTCATAGACTTTACTAATATAATCCAGCCAATCAATAAACAAATAAACAAGCAAATAACAATAACAACCCCACACCACTGGAGGCCAATACTCAGACTTGTAACCATTTATTATCTAAAATGTCTAGTTTCCAACAAAAAGTTATGAGACATGCAAAGAAATATAATAGTATGACACATACACTAGAATAAAAGCATGCAAGAGAAACTGCCTGTGAGAGCAACCAGATGTTGGATTTAACAGACAAAAACATCAAAGTAGGTATTATGAGCATGTTCACAGAACTAAAGGAAACCATGATTACAGAAGTAAAGGTATGATGACAATGTCACATCAAACAGAGAATACTGAGAAGAGAAAGAAGGCATTAAAAAAACCAAATGGAAATTCTGCAGTTAAAAAGTGCAATGACAAATGAAAAAATTCACCTGGGAGGCTTAAACAATATATTTGAACTGGCAAAGAGAATAAGTGAGCTTGGAGATAGACCAACAGAGATGATGCGGGCTTCCCTGGTGGTGCAGTGGTTGAGAGTCCGCCTGCCGATGCAGGGGACATGGGTTTGTGCCCCAGTCCGGGAAGATCCCACATGCTGCAGAGCGGCTGGGCCTGTGAGCCATGGCTGCTGCGCCTGTGTGTCCGGAGCCTGTGCTCCACAGCGGGAGAGGCAAAAAAAACAAAAAACAAAAACAGAGATTATGCAATCCAAAGAACAGAGAGAAGAGAAAATGAACAGTTTCAGAGAAATGTAAGACACCGTTAAGCAAAACAGCACATGTATAATGGGAGCACCAGAAGAAGAGGAGAGAGAAAAGGAGCAGAAAAAATATTTGAAGAATACTGGCTGAAAATTTCCCAAATTTAAAAAAGAACAATCTACACATCCAGGAATCTCAATGAACTCTAAGCAGGATCATCTCAAAGAGATCCACACACGGACACATTAAAGTAAAAGTCCTGATGCTGTAATGTATACAGAAGTCAAAAGGTATGGTTGTATACATGCAACTTATAAACCAATGTTATCTCAATAAGAAAAAATAAATTTAAAAAAATAATAAAAAGCAATATTCCAACAACAACAACAAAGTAAAAGTGCTGAAAGTAAAGTCAAGGAGAAAATCTTGAAAGCAGCAAGAGAAAAATGACTCAGTACTTACAAGAGAACCCCAATAACATTAACAGCTGACTTACCATAAACAATGAAGGCCAGAAGGCAGAAGGATAACATATTCAAAGTACTCAAAGAAAAAACTGTCAACTAAGAATCGCATATCCAGTAAGGCCATCTTTCAAAAATGAAGTCAAAATAAAGATATTCCCAGATGAACAAAAACAGAATTTGTGACTAGCAGACTTGCCTTCCAAGAACTACTAAAGGAGGCTCATCAGGCTGAAAGCAAGAGACCCCAGGCAATAATTCCAATTTACATGAAAATAGGAAAAGCACTGATGAAGGTAATTATGTAAATAAAAACAATATAAATACAAATTGCTTCTCCTTTTCTTCTCTGAACTGATTTTAAAAGCAATTATATATATATTATTATTATTATATATTATATATATTATTATATATTATTATTATACTATTATATAATACAATATGTATAGAAGATGGTGGAGGAGTAAGAAGCACCAGGAATCTAACTGATGTAACTATTTTGGAACTCTGGAGTCTATGAAAGGCTTGAAACATTCAGGGGAAGGCTTGGATGGTAAACTTTGGTTAATTCCAGTCAATTTCAGCTCTTAGCGCGCGCGCGCGCGCGCGCGCGCGCGCGCGCACACACACACACACACACACACACACCTCTAGAGGCAGGTAGCTGTCCAATATTCCTGGAGCAGCCTGTAGACAGCATGTAGGAGCCAGGGTAGGCAATAAGAATCTTGTCTTCCAAGTACGAGGGATCTCTGTATTGACAGCTGATTGCTGCTTCTCATCACAGAGGAGCAGACACAGAGGCAGGCAACCACGGCTGCAACGCTCATTGACATTGTTACAAACACCATAGCCTTCAGCAGAAGCAACTTCCAAGGGATTTAAAGGGACTAACATAGGTATTGTGGGAGTCTCAAAAGAAGACAGAAAGAAGAAGTGAAATTATTTAAAGAAATAATAGCCAGAAACTTCCCACATTTGATGAAACACATGAATATAAACATCAAAGAATCTCAACAAACTCCAAGTAGGATGAACACAGAGTTCACATTCAGACACATTATAATCAAACTGTCAAATGCCAAAGGCAATCTTGAAAGCAACAAGAAAGGCGCAACTCTTCACATGCAAGGGATTCCTCAGTAAGATAATAAGCATATTTCTTATCAGAAACTTTGGAAGCCAAAAGGCAGTGGGATGATATTTTCAAAGTGAAAAAAACTGTCAACTAAGAATCCTGTATCTGGCAAAAATGTCCTGCAAAAGTGAAAGAAAAAAGAAGGAACTCTTGCCATCTGCAACAACATGGATGGACCTTGAAGGTATTATGCTAAGTGAAATAAGTCAGAAAGAGAAAGCCAAATACTGTATGAGCTCAGTTACATGCAGAATCTGAAAAAAACCAAACTCATAGAAAGAGACAACAGACTGGTGGTTGCCAGAGGTGAGGAGTGGGGGTGAAGGAAATGGGTAAAGGTGGTCAAAACGTAGAAACTTCTGGTGAGTTTTGGGGATATAATATACAACATGGTAACTCTAGTTAATTGTACTCTATTGTACATTTGGAAGTTGTTAATAGTAGATCTTAAAAGTTCTCATCACAAGAAAAAAAATTTATGACAGATGATAGATGTTAACTAAACTTATTGATTGTGGTAGTCATTTCAAAGTACATACATATATCAAATAATTATGTTGTATACCTTAAACTAACACAGTGTTACATATCAATTATTTCTCAATAAAACTGGGTGGGGGAGAACTTAAGACATTCCCAAATAAATGATGAAGAAGTTTATTACCACTAGACCTGCCCTGCAAGAAATACCAAAGGAAGTCATGCTGATAGATATGAAAGCATACTAGACAGTAACTCAAAGCTGTATGAAGAAATAAAGATCTCAGTAAAGGTAAATACATGGGCAATTATCAAAGCTAGTATTATAACAATGGTTTGTAATTCCATTTTTTATTTTCTACATGATTTAAGACACTAATACACTAAAAAAAATTATTAGTCTAAAAAGTGATTAGTCTAGTACTAATGTAACTTTGGTTTGTTCCACATTTTGTTTTCTTCAAAATTTAAGAGACTTTAAGAGACTAATGCATTAAAAAAAAAAAACCAATTACTAGTTTATATTTTTGGTTATACAATACATAAAGATGTAATTCTGTGACATCAATAAGCAAAAGGGGTGAAGACAGAGCTTTAAAGCAGCAGATTTTTTAAGTTAAGCTGGTATAAATTCAGATTTGAGTATTAAAACTAGGATGTTAAATGTAATCTCCATGTTAACCTCAAAGAAAATAGTTATAGAATATACACTAAAGGAAATAAAAAGGGAATTAAAATGTTTCACTACAAAAAAAAAGTACTAAACGTAAAAGAAGGCAGTAATACAGGGTATTAGGGACAGAAAAAGCTATAAAGCATATAGAAAACAAACAGCAAAATAATGGAAGTTCCTCCTTATCAGTAATTGCTTAAGTGTAAATGAATTAAACTCTCCAATCACAAAGACGGAAATTGGCAGAATTGTTAACAAAACTGTATGCTTTCTGGGGCTCCCTGGTGGCAGAGTGTTTAAGAATCCGCCTGCCAATGCAGGGGACACGGTTTGAGCACTGGTCCAGGCAGATCCCACATGCTGTGGAGCAACAAAGCCCGTGTGCCACAACTACTGAAGCCAATGTGCCTAAAGCCCACGCTCCGCAACAAGAGAAGCCACCACAATGAGAACCCCACTCACCGCAACGAAGAGCAGCCCCCACTCATCACAACTAAAGCCCACGCATTGCAACAAAGACCCAATGCAGCCAAAAATATAATTAATTAATTAATTAATTAAAAAACTATATGCTTTCTAAAAGAGACTTTAGATCCAAAACAGATTGAAAATGAAAGGACTGAAAAAGATATCCCATGCAAATAGTAACCAAGAGAGCAGGGGTGACTATACTAATATCAGACAAAACAGACAAAGACAAAAAAGGTTACAAGACACAATGACATTATACATTAACAAAAGGATCAATACAGCAGGAAGATATAATAATTATAAATGTTTATGCACCTAATAACAGACCATCAAAATATTTGATGCCAAATTTGACAGAATTAAAGGAAAAAATAGACAGTTCTACAAATAATAGTTGGAAACTTCACACTCTCAATAACAGACAGGACAACCAGACAGAAGATACAAAAACAGAGGAGTTGAACAATGCAAAAACTAACTAGATCTAACAGACATATAGGGAATACTCTACCCAGCAGTAATAGGGTACACATCCTTCTCAAGTGCACATGAAAACATTTTCCAGAAGAGATATATATATTAGGCCACAAACTAAGTCTCAATAGATTAAAAAGAACATACAAAGTATCTGCTCTGACCACAACAGGACGATGTTAGAAATCAATGACAGAAGGAAACTAGAATATTCACACATTTATGGAAATTAAATAACACACTCCAGGCTTCCCTGGTGGCGTAGTGGTTCAGAGTCCGCCTGCCGATGCAGGGGACACGGGTTCATGCCCCGGTCCAGGAAGATCCCGCATGCCACGGAGCGGCTGGGCCCATGAGCCATGGCCGCTGAGCCTGCGCATCTGGAGCCTGTGCTCCACAACGGGAGAGGCCCGTGTACTGCAAAATAAATAAATAAATAAATAAATAATAAAAATAAATAAATAACACACTCCGATACACCAAAGAAGAAATCACAAGGGAAATTTAAGATATTGAGAGACAAAAGAAAATGAGAACAATATACCAAAACTTATGAGATGCAGCAAAAGCAGTGCTAAGGGGGTAATTTATAGCTGTAAATGCTTATGTTAAAAAAGAAAAAAGATTTTGGGACTTCCCTGGTAGTCCAGTGGCTAAGACTCTGCGCTCCCAATGCAGGGGGCCTGGGTTCAATCCCTGGTCAGGGAACTAGATCTCACATGTTGCAACTAAGAGTTCACATGCTGCAACTAAAGATCCCACATGCCACAAGGAAGATCCCACATGTGGCAGTGAATATCCCACCGTGCCACAACTAAGACCTGACACAACCAAATAAATAAATATTTTTTTAAAAAAAGATTTCAACTCAACAACCTAATTTTGCAGCCTAAAGAAATAGAAAAAAGAACAAATTAAACCTAAAACTAGCAGAAGGAAGGAAATAAAGATTAGAGCTGAGATGAATATAATTGAGAACAGAAAAATAGAAAAAAATCAATAAAAGCAAAAGTTGGTTCTACAGAAAGATGAACAAAATTGACAAACCTTTAGCTATACTAAGAAAAAAAAAGACTCAAATTAGTAAAATCTGAAATGGATTTGGGATGTTACTACCACTCTAATAAAAAGAAATAAAAAGGATTCTAAGTAAGTATTATGAACAATTGTATACCAACAAGTCAACAAAATGGACAAATTCCAAGAAACATAAAACCTATCAAAACTGAATCATGAAGAATAGAAAATCTGAATATCCCCATAACTAGCAAGGAGACTGAATCAGTAATCTAAACCTCCTTAACAAGGAAAGGCCCTGGACCTTTGCTGGTGAATTCTGCCAAACATTGGGACAGGACCTGATACCAATCCTTCTCAAACTCTTCAGAGAGTTAATGAGGAAACAGCACTTCCTGGCTCATTTATGAGGCCAGCATTGCCCTGGTGCTAGGACCAAACAGGGACACTATAGGAAAAGGAAAATATAGACTAATATCCCTTATAACCACTGAAGCAAAAATCTTCAGCAAAATACTAGATGATTAAGATGTTCATGAGAGATACTGGTCTCATGTTTTTTTCATGTAGTGTCCTTGTTGGGTTTTGGTATTACGGTTGTTCTGGTCTTATGGGGAGAAATGGGAAATGTCCCTTCTTTTTCTGTTTTCTAAAGAATTTGTGTAGGATTTGTGTTATTTCTTCCTTAGATGATTGGAAGAATTCACCAGCAAAGCTATCTGGGCCTGAAGTTTTCTTTACAGGTGAGTTTTACTTCTTCTAGATGCTGTGTTTAGGCTTTGTATCAAGGCTTAGAGTAGTTAAATTCATAGACACAGAAATTAGAATGGTGGTTGCCAGGAGCTGGTAGGAGAGTAAGTGGGGAGTTTTTGTTTAATTAGTACAGTTTCAGTTTTGCAAAATGCAAAAAGTTCTGGAGACGGATGGTGGTGATGTTTGCACAATAATGTAAACATACTTAAGGCCACTGAACCAAATACTTAAAAATGGTTAAAGTGCTAATTTTGAAGTTATGTGTATTTTACTATAATTTTAAAAACCAGCATGTATATAATACACTGTCGAACCTACAAAATAGAAAAATGTAATATATTTGTGCAAATATATGTGGAAATTAAACAATATACTCCTAAACAACCAACTTACAGAAATAAAAAATATTAAAAAGAATTTCTATTCATAATTGTATGCCAGTGTGTGGGCACTGAACCAAGATGATGGCGGAGTAGAAGGCCGTGCTCTCACTCCCTCTTGTGAGAACACCAGAATCACAACTAGCTGCTGGACAATCATAGACAGGAAGACATAGGAACTCACCAAAAAAGATACCGCACACCAAAAGACAAAGGAGAAGCCACAGTGAGATGGTAGGAGGGGTACAATCACAGTAAAATTAAATCCCATAACTGCTGGGTGGGTGACTCACAGACTGGAGAACACTTATACCACAGAAGTCCACCCACTGGAGTGAAGGTTCTGAACCCCACATCAGGCTTCCCAACCTGGGGTCGGCAACAGGAGGAGGAATTCCTAGAGAATCAGACTTTGAAGGCGAGTGGGAATTGACTGCAGGACTTCGACAGGACTGGGGGAAACAGAGACTCCACTCTTGGAGGGCACACACAAAGTAGTGTGTGCATCGGGACACGGGGAAGGAGCAGTGACCCCATAGGAGACTGAACCAGACCTACCTGCTAGTGTTGGAGGGTCTCCTGCAGAGGCAGGGGGTGGCTGTGTCTCACCGTGAGGACAAGGACACTGGCAGCAGAAGTTCTGGGAAGTACTCCTTGGCGTGAGCCCTCCCAGAGTTGGCCATTAGCCCCACCAAAGAGCCCAGGTAGGCTCCAGTGTCGGGTCACCTCAGGCCAAACAACCAACAGGGAGGGAACCCAGCCCCACCCATCAGCAGACAAGTGGATTAAAGTTTTACAGCCAGCTCTACCCAGCACCAGTCCCTCCCATCAGGAAACTTGCACAAGCCTCTTAGATAGCCTCACCCACCAGAGGGCAGACAGCAGAAGCAAGAAGAACTATAATCCTGCAGCCTGTGGAACAAAAACCACATTCACAGACAGACAGACAAGATAAAAAGGCAGAGGGCTATGTACCACATGAAGGAACAAGATAAAGCCCCAGAAAAACAACTAAATTAAGTGGAGAGAGGAAATCTTCCAGAAAAAGAATTCAGAATAATGATAGTGAAGATGATCCAGGACCTTGGAAAAAGAATGGAGGCAAAGATTGAGAAGATGTAAGAAATGTTTAACAAAGACCTAGAAGAATTAAAGAACAAACAAACAGAGATGAACAAAACAATATCTGAAATGAAAAATACACTAGAATGAATCAATAGCAGAATAACTGAGGCAGAAGAACAGATAAGTGACCTGGAAGACAGAATGGTGGAATTCACTGCTGCGGAACCGAATAAAGAAAAAAGAATGAGAAGAAATGAAGACAGCCTTAGAGACCTCTGGGACAACATTAAACACAACAACATTCGCATTATAGGGGTCCCAGAAGGAGAAGAGAGAGAGAAAGGACCCGAGAAAATATTTGAAGAGATTACAGTTGAAAACTTCCCTAACATGGGAAAGGAAATAGTCACCCAAGTCCAGGAAGCACAGAGAGTCCCATACAGGATAAGCCCAAGGAGAAACACTGAGACACAGTAATCAAATTGGCAAAAATTAAAGACAAAGAAAAATTATTGAAAGCAACAAGGGAAAAACGACAAATAACATACAAGGGAACTCCCATAAGGTTAACAGCTGATTTCTCAGCAGAAACTCTACAAGCCAGAAGGGAGTGGCATGATATACTTAAAGTGATGAAAGGGAAGAACCTGCAACCAAGATTACTCTACCCGGCAAGGATCTCATTCCGATTCGATGGAGAAATCAAAAGTTTTACAGACAAGCAAAAGCTAAGAGAATTCTGCACCACCAAACCAGCTCTACAACAATTGCTAAAGGAACTTCTCTAAGTGGGAACCACAAGAGAAGAAAAGGACCTACAAAAACAAACCCAAAACAATTAAGAAAATGGTAATAGGAACATACATATCGATAATTACCTCAAACATGAATGGATTAAATGCTCCAACCAAAAGACACAGGCTTTCTGAATGGTTAGAAAAACAAGACCCATATATATGCTGTCTACAAGAGACCCACTTCAGACCTAGGGACACATACAGACTGAAAGTGAGGGGATGGAAAAAGATATTCCATGCAAATGGAAATCAAAAGAAAGCTGGAGTAGCAATACTCATATCAGATAAAATAGACTTTAAAATAAAGAATGTTACAAGAGACAAGGAAGGACACTACATAATGACCAAGGGATCAATCCAAGAAGAAGATATAACAATTATAAATATATATGCACCCAACATAGGAGCACCTCAATACATAAAGCAACTGCTAACAGCTATAAAAGAGGAAATCAACAGTAACACAATAACAATGGGGGACTTTAACACCTCACACCAATGGACAGATGATCCAAAATGAAAATAAATAAGGAAACACAAGCTTTAAATGACATAATAGACCAGACAGATTTAATTGATATTTATAGGACATTCCATCCAAAACCATCAGATTACACTTTCTTCTCTAGTGCGCACAGAACATTCTCCAGGATAGATCATATCTTGGGTCACAAATCAAGCCTCAGTAAATTTAAGAAAACTGAAATCATATCAAGCATCTTTTCTGACCACAACGCTATGAGATTAGAAATGAATTACAGGGGAAAAATCGTAAAAAAACACAAACATGGAGGCTGAACAATACGTTACTAAATAACCAAGAGATCACTGAAGAAATCAGAAAATACCTAGAGACAAATGACAATGAAAACACAACAATCCAAAACCTATGGGATGCAGCAAAAGCAGTTCTAAGAGGGAAGGTTATAGCTATACAAGCCTACCTCAAGAAACAAGAAATATCTCAAATAAACAATCTAACCTTACACCTAAAGGAACTAGAGAAAGAAGAACAAACAAAACCCAAAGTTAGCAGAAGGAGAGAAATCATAAAGATCAGAGCAGAAATAAATGAAATAGAAACAAAGAAAACAATAGCAAAGATCAGTAAAACTAAAAGCTGGTTCTTTGAGAAGATAAACAAAATTGATAAACCATTAGCCAGACTCATCAAGAAAAAGAGGGTGAGGACTCAAATTAATCAAATTAGAAATGAAAAAGGAGAAGTTACAACAGACACCACAGAAATACAAAGCATCCTAAGAGACTACTACAAGCAACTCTATGCCAATAAAATGGACAACCTGGAAGAAATGGACAAATTCTTAGAAAGGTATAACCTTCCAAGACTGAACCAAGAAGAAACAGAAAATATGAACAGACCAATCACAAGCACTGAAATTGAAACTGTGATTAAAAATCTTCCAACAAATAAAACCCCAGGACCAGATGGCTTCACAGGCGAATTCTATCAAACATTTAGAGAAGAGCTAACACCCATCCTTCTCAAACTCTTCCAAAAGATAGCAGAGGGAGGAACACTCCCAAACTCATTCTATGAGGCCACCATCACCCTGATACCAAAACCAGACAAAGATACTACAAAGAAAGAAACTACAGGCCAATATCACTGATGAACATAGATGCAAAAATCCTCAACAAAATACTAGCAAACAGAATCCAACAGCACATTAAAAGGATCATACACCATGATCAAGTGGGGTTTATTCCAGGAATGCAAGGATTCTTCAATATATGCAAATCAATCAACGTGATACACCCTATCAACAAACTGAAGGAGAAAAACCATATGATCATCTCAATAGATGCAGAGAAAGCTTTTGACAAAATTCAACGCCCATTTATGATAAAAATCCTGCAGAAAGTAGGCACAGAGGGAACTTTCCTCAACATAATAAAGGCCATATATAACAAACCCACAGCAAACATCGTTCTCAATGGTGAAAAACTGAAACCATTTCCTCCAAGATCAGGAACAAGACAAGGATGTGCACTCTCACTGCTATTATTCAACATAGTTTTGGAAGTCCTAGCCACAGCAATCAGAGAAGAAAAAGAAATAAAAGGAATACAAACTGGAAAAGAAGAAGTAAAAGTGTCACTGTTTGCAGATGACATGATACTATACATAGAGAATACTAAGGATGCTACCAGAAAACTACTAGAGCTAATCAATGAATTTGGTAAAGTAGCAGGGTACAAAATTAATGCACAGAAATCTCTGGCATTCTTATACACTAATGATGAAAAATCTGAGAGTGAAATTAAGAAAACACTCCCATTTACCACTGCAACAAATATTGTATATTAATGCATATATGTGGAACCTAGAAAAATGGTACAGATGAACCGATTTTCAGGGCAGAAATTGAGACACAGATGTAGAAAACGTATGGACACCAAGGGGGGAAAGTGGCAGGGGGGTGGGGCTGGGGGTGTGATGAATTGGGCGATTGGGATTGACATGTATACTCTGATGTGTATAAAATTGATGACTAATAAGAACCTGCTGTATAAAAAAAAAAATAAAATTCAAAAAAAAATTGTACGCCAATTAGATAACTTAGTTGAAAAGGACATTCCTAGATAGACACAAATTTTAGAAAGAGAAGAACAAATAATCTGAATATAGTAAGTAAAGACACGGAATTTATTATCAAAAAACTACCCACAAAGAAAAGTTCAGGCCCACCCAGATGCCTTCATTGGTGAATTCTAGTAAACATTTCAAGAAGAATTAATACCAGTTCTTCATTAATTCTTCCCAAAAAAGATGAGGGAAACTCCCCAACCCATTCTGAGGCCAGTATTACCCTGATAACAAAACAAATAAAAATATCACAAGAAAAGAAAACTGAAGACCAATATCTCTTGTGAACACAGACATAAAAACGCTCAACAAAATATTAGAAACATGACTCTAGGAACATATAAGAAGCGGTATACACCATGACCAAGTGGGATTTATCTCAGGAATACAAGGATGATTTAACATCCAAAAAGCAATTAATGCAACACACCATATAAACAGAATAAAAACAAAACCCACATGATCATCTAAATAGAAAGCATTTCACAAACCCAATACCTTTTCATGATAAAAACACTTAGCAGGGCTTCCCTGCTGGCGCAGTGCTTAAGAATCCACCTGTCGGCTTCCCTGGTGGCGCAGTGGTTAAGAATCCACCTGCTAATGCAGGGGTCATGGGTTCGATCCCTGATCTGGGAAGATCCCACATGCCATGAAGCCTAGAAAAAAGCTCGCACGCAGCAACAAAGACCCAATGCAAGCATAAATAAATAAATAAAACAGATGTTTGTTATAAAAAAAAAAAAAAAAGAATCCACCTGTCAATGCAGGGAACACAGGTTCGAGCCCTGCTCTGGGAAGATCCCACATGCTGCAGAGCAACTAAACCTGTGCTCCACAACTACTGAGCCTGCGCTCTAGAGCCCACGAGCCACAACTACTGAGTCCACACACCACACCCACTGAAGCCCGCGCACCTAGAGCCCATGCTCCACAATAAGAGAAGCCACCACAATGAGAAGCCTGTGCACTGCAACAAAGAGTAGCCCCCGCTCTCTGCAACTAGAGAAAGCCTGTGCGCAGCAATGAACACCCAACGCAGCCAAAAATTAACTAATTAATTAATTAATTTTTTAAAAAGTGGAAACAACCTATCAGCTGGTGAATAAACAAAATGTGGTATAGCCATACAATGGAATACTATTCAGCCATATAAAAGAATGAAGTACATGACATGCCCTACAACATGGATGAATCTCAAAACATATGCTAAATGAAAGATATCAGTCACAAAAGACCACATAGTTTTGTACAACTCTATTTAAATGAAATGTCCAGAACAGGCAGATATAGAGACAGAAATATTAGTGGTCGCTTAGGGGTGGAAGGCCTATAGGACAATGGGGAGTGACAGTGGGTACAGCGTTTCTTTTGGGGATAATTAAATGTTCTAACATTGATCTGGTGATGGTTGTACAACTCTGTGAACATATTTAAAAACCACTGAATTGTATACTTTAAATGGGTAAAATGTATGGTATGTTAATTATATTTCAAAAGGCCATTAAAAAAATTCCATAGCATAAGCAGCTGACACAGCTAATGGGACACTCACCTCTCTTTCCAATTCATCCTCCTCTTCCAAAATATCATACACCTGCTCTAAAAGCTGAATCCCCAGGCCCCGAATTACATCAGCTCTCAAGACTTCAACTATTCTTCTGATTTTTTCAGAACCTGGCACGATAGCTAAAAAGCAATAACAACAGGGAAAAAGTAAACATTTTCACCACTGCAGCAAGAAGAACACAATTTTCTTTTTTTTTCCTGGTAATCTTGTCATGTTAAGATTCTTTTCACTTTGACAAGAGTTTAGTTTAAGAGTTCATGTATTTTTAATGACTAAAGTGTATATATGAACTTACATTTCATGTCTCATCACCATCTCCTAAATCTAAAAACTACAAATTGTCTAATTTGAAGAAAGTCCACATGAAAAATTCCAAACATGTATTTATTTACATTTATTTTTAAAAATCAATTTTCATTCAACTTTTCAGGAATACAACTGTTACATAAAATAAGATATATTTTTTAATGAAGATATCCAAATGAAATAATTTTAAAAACCAAAAAAATTTCCAAGCATTAAGCTCCTTAGTTTGATACATTTCTCCAGTAAACACATGCTCTCCAGCTTGGTGTAAAACAATAAACTGACCACCTGAAGGTAGCTCTTTAAAATGGAGTTCCTCCGCCCCCTCTGCAACTTTCCCATGAAGTATCAGCGTGTCCTGATACTTCCGATGAAGTTTAAATTCTGACACTGGCTCTGGTACCGGGAGATCTTCATAGCTCTCTCTAGAGTCCAACTTCAGGGTCTGTGTCATCAACTGTACCAAGTCACTCATTTCATTTGTATGACCTTTCCTGGAAAAGAAAAAATTCTCTTGTTATTAATTGGCTTCATGAGAATTTTTCATTAGAAATTAGATACAAAACAACCTTTAGGAAGTTCTGCTTTACAATGAGCAAGTAAGTTCCTACAGACAGAACTCTTCCACAAATAAGTATAAACTCTGGACAAAATACAAAAATCAACTATGTGAGGGCAACGAAGAATGTACAAAATTTGCAAGCAGATTCTGGAGGAGAGTCAACACCTTTAGCCTAAAGGCAAGCCATAGGCAGCTAAAGTACAACAGAAAACCCACAGTCTTTCTTGCCTGTAAACCAAAGGACAGAGTTCAAGACCACCACTGCCACTAGAAAGTGAGAGAAGAATCTTGGAAAAGAGAGTGAGAAAGACAAGGTCCCAGATTTTGTGTATAAATTCTGCCCAACTATTTCTAAGTAATTTAATTATATCCAAGTACAAAGTTCAAGAATATTTAAAGAAATATAAAAATATCAGCACTTAATGGGATAAAATTGACAATGTCTGGCATCACGTCAAAAATAGCAGACATGCAAAGCAGGAAAATAGCACACAATTATGAAGAGAAAAAAATCAGTTAATAGAAATAGATCCAGAAGTGATACAAGTGACAGAATTAGTAAATAAGGACATTAAAATGGTTATTTAAAATATATTCCAGGGCTTCCCTGGTGGCACAGCGATTGAGAGTCCGCCTGCCGATGCAGGGGACACGGGTTCGTGCCCCGATCCGGGAAGATCCCACATGCTGCGAAGCGGCTGGGCCCGTGAGCCATGGCCGCTGAGCCTGAGCGTCCAGATCCTGTGCTCCGCAACTGGAGAGGCCACGACAGTGAGAGGCCTGCGTACCGCAAAAAAAAAAAAAAGAAAAGAAAATATATTCCAGGGCTTCCCTGGTGGCGCAATGGTTGAGAGTCCGCCTGCCGATGCAGGGGACACGGGTTCATGCCCCGGTCCGGGAAGATCCCACATGCCGCGGAGTGGCTGGGCCCGTGAGCCATGGCCACTGAGCCTGTGCGTCTGGAGGCTGTGCTCTGCAAGGGAAGAGAGCACAACAGTGAGAGGCCCATGTACCGAAAAAAAAAAAAAGGGCAGAAGACATAAATAGACATGTCTCCAAAGAAGACATAAAGATGGCCAATAGGCACATGAAAAGATGTTCAACATCACTAACTATTAGAGAAATGCAAATCAAAACTACAAGGTACCACCTCACACAGGTCAGAATGGCCATCATTAAAAAGTCTACAAATAATAAATGCTGGAGAGGATGTGGAGAAAAGGGAATCCTCTTACACTGTTGGTGGGAATGTAAATTGGTGCAGCCAATATGGAAAACAGTATGGAGGTTCCTCAGAAAACTAACAACAGAGTTGCCATGTGATCCAGCAATTCCACTCCTAGGCATATACCCAGACAAAACTATAATTTGAAAAGATACATGCACCCCTATGTTCACAGTAGCACTATCTATAGTAACTAAGACATGGAAACAACCTAAATGTCCACTGACAGATGAATGGATAAAGATGTGAGATAGACAGACAGACAGATACACATACACACACATACATATATATATACACATACATATAATGGACTATTACTCAGCCACTAAAAAGAATGAAATCATGCCATTCGCAGCAACATGGATGGACCTAGAGGTTATCATACTAAGTGAAGTAAGTCAGAAAGAGAAAGACAAATACCATATGATATCACTTATTTGTAAAATCTAAGTATGACACAAACAAACATATCTGTGAAACAGAAACAGACTCAAAGACATGGGAACAGACCTGTGGTTTCCAAGAGGGTTGGGGGTGGGGGAGGGAAGTATTGGGAGTGTGGGATCAGCAGATGCAAACTATTATTTATAGGATAGATAAACAGCAAGGTCCTACTGTATAGCACAGGGAACTCTATTCAATATCCTGTGATAAACCATAATGGAAAAGAATATGAACAAGAATATATGTATAACTGAGGCACTTTGTTGTACAGCAGAAATTAATACAACAGTGTAAATCGACTATAATTCAATAAAAATTTTAAGTAAAAAAATAAAATTAAATTAGAATAAAATTAATTCAAACAGAAATAGCTTATGAAAGGAAATAGAAAAATAAGAACTTACTCTTCCTTGGAATCCCCATTTAATTTATCAGTTGAACTTGCAGAAGAACTTAACTCATCCTCAGAAAGACAATGGGTGAGTTTCCTTTCCTATTAATGTTTGGAAAAACAAAATTCCACATGACAACACAACCAGAATGTAATACATGAAACAGTCTTAGATGCAATGCCTAGACACAATGTGCACCTAGGTCCAATTTAACAGGAGAACTATGGATATAAAAATTGAAGTTACTTTACCAAATAATGTCCCAGTTTACCCATGAAGTTCATAATTGAAGCCTGAGGAACATCAAGGTGAAGTTTTATAAGGTCCTGGAAAGTCTCAGCTATGAAGAAATTTCCTTTCCAGAGGAGAGCAGACAAACAGTTCTGGTGTTTGAACTTCTAAGCAGAGGGCTGGTACCATAAGGAATGTTGGCATTTTAAACTAGACAGAATGCCACCTAAATAAAAAGTAACCTCAGTTTGCTCACCCATGATACTCATTGTTAAGTGCTTTAAAGGATTATCTGATATAATTACACACAAATGTTACAACTTTGGAAAATAAAGAGGATCATTGTAATTAGTGAAACAACTAAATCACACTATTGTTAAAGGAAAAAAATCTTCATTACTTTCAAGGGCAGGATGTTTCTTTTTTAAAAAAAAGTAATTATATGCTCCTAGAAATGATGTCAAAAACTGGAATACAGAAAACTGAATAATTATTCCCAGGGTATTATTACACAAAAAAGTGAACGTGGTTAAAACCCTGCAATTATCCATTTAGCCACCAAATGGTGCCCCTACATTATCCCTGGGTCGAAAGGTAAGGTACTTTGACACAAACAGGAAACAAAGGAAGGATCAGCAAGTGAGACTAAAATCTGGCCAGGTCATTTGGTATATTATTAACACAGCAGAATAACCAAAGTGTTGCCTAGTGGAAGCCCTTTGGAAGTCTTGTTTAAAAGACTGCCTAAGAAAGATATTAACTAGGCTGCCAGTTGTTTACAAGAGTGCTTGAAAAGTCCATTCCCTTAATGAAGGAAACAAAATCCTTTTAATTATTATTGACCAGTTCTTTTTCTTATCAGAGTAAGTGTGAAAAGTGTAACTTAAGTCAACACTGTCCCAGGAATAAATAGAGCTGGCATTAATGAGGTTTACTGTTATTAGGCTTGCGAGATGTAGACATGTCTACCTTTTACCTTAGGACTATGTAATGTACCTGAGCAACGCTGTGGTCAGAAGACAACCATTGAGCAGGGGTAGGGTGGCCTTCCTCTTGTGGTTTCCCTGGCCCAGCTGGACTCAGAGAAACTCTCCTCACTGAAGGGCCTGAAAAAGTGACAACCCCCAGCAGTTGTTTATGGTGGCCTGGCCTCAATAGAAGACGGCTTTGCACTGTTTATGGAAGACACCCCAGCAAGGGCCAGCCTAGAAGGAACTCAGACAGCATATTCATCATCACTCTGGTGTCTGACACCTCAGTTCAAATCTCCTACCAGCCCTGTGACCTTGGGCAAGTTACTTAACCCCTCTGACTCTCAGTCTCCTCCGCTGCAAAATATGAAATGAGATAATGCCCTTAAAATACTTAGCATAATGTTTGAGATATTGTCAGCATTCAATAAATGGAAACTGCTAAAATATGTTGTCTTTAGATAATAGTAATAAGAATGATCACAGCCCTCAGCCCAGGGCAGTACCATTCTCCTGGCTTCATCTCTCTGCTCCTGAGAAGAGAGCACTTCTCTGACCAACAGACTCTGAACATGGAAACAAACTAAACACTCCCCTGACTGCTTTCCTGTCTAAAAACTCCCAGGAGTTACTGTCTCTCAAAGCTCTCTTGCTCTCTTTTTAGAGTCCTCTTTCTCTAATAACACAAGTTCCAGATCCAATATTATGCCAATTTTTTAAAAGGCTTGACTAGGAAATTTCAAAAATTCTTCTAAATTGGTTTCCCAAATGGATTACTGATGCTGGAAATTCACAACACCTCACAATCAGTACCAGTGCTGTCCATGAGCCATACCAATAACCTCCAATAGATGAAGGAAAGAGAACAACTTTACCTGACGGGAAGATCTCTTCCTGTGACTGCTTTAGTCGCCTCCTTTCTCTTGCTGATAATGGTCGGTCCTTTTAAAGAAAGTCAGTTACTTCCATTCTTATTCACTGTTCTTATAATACCTACAATGCATGACATATCATCCAGCACTACAGGAAAGGCCCTGCACAGGTCTTTAAAGGAGTGTCCATTTGAAACCAGTTCACATCAGGCTTACAACTCCTAGCTAGGATGATCTAGCTAGGAAGAGCTCATCTTTGGAAGGGCAAATAGGGAATTCTGCATTTCCTACATTCAGAATCCACTTGGTCTCCTTAATTAACTGGAACTGATCAGCTCTGAAACGATAGAAGCTGTCCATTTCAATCAAAGCTTCTGCTGAGAATCACAAATTTGCACTTTCCAGTGTTTGGCAAAAAGCAGGGCTAAGATGTTTTAGTACAAAACTGCACAATATATGCAGAATTTACAACCAAAAAGCTTTACAATAAAGCTTAAAAAAAACCAACATAGACTCCTACAAACCTTTGATGATGATATCTCACTGTTCCTCGAACTGCTCAAAGACCCAGTGACCACTCTCCTTTGGTTTTCAGCATCTTTTTGTGCTGATGTGGCATCCACTTTTCCAACAGTAGAAAGAGAAGGTGAAAGACGAGGAGGAGTCTCTTGGAACTTCCATAATTAACAAAGAGGGGGAGATTATCAGTGTCATATACATCTACCTCCATAGGTCCCCCATCGGTAAATCTATGCATTTGTCAGTGATTCCCTCCCAAAAACTTTACATCATTGCATTTGTGGGGGGCGGGTGGCAGAGGGGAAGAAACTCTGCCCAAAGTGAATGACCACTTAAGAAGCTTATAGACAAGGTGCCTGTGAAAGTTACTTCCAGAAATGAGGGGTTGCCACGATCTTATGCAGAAGTTGAGGGAGAAACTGTTCATTAATATGACAAAAGAGGAATCAGAGATTTACCTTTGTTGGCCTGTTCCTTTAACTCTCAAAATGAGCTGTCCATCCTTGCTGGAGAAGATAAAATCCTTACTCTGCTTCCAACTCACTGACATTTGATAACTAATATTTAGCATTTCTACCCTTCTTTATATGTTTCCTGCATTATGTATGTGCCTTTTTAGCACATCATTCTAAATAGAAATGAAGCTTCCTAAAGTCTGTTTCCCAAGCAGCGGCACAATGACTTATTCCAAAGAGATCTCTGCTGACCTGTCTCTTTTCCCCACTATGCTCAGTATGTTCTCTTTTCTTCTGCCGCCATTGTTGAGATAGGAAAGGTTCAGACCCAGAGCTGTGTGGTTGTAAAGCTGGGTGGATTCTGTCCTGTTTTTCTATAACACATTCAGCAGCAACTTGATGCTTAAAAATAATAAAATGAAACAAACAAAAAAATAGAATAATGAAACAGTCTTTTGAACTTCCAAATGGCCAAACATGCCATATCTACTTTTAAAATTATAAATGAAAGAAGGAGGAGCTGTCTTTCTCAAAATGAATGCTTATTTTCAGTGTTGACAGGCAAAGACAAAATGCTGGCATCAGTTATCTACATATTCTGGGTTTTCTTCTCTTTTCCCAAATAAAAATAATTATTTTAATTAAATTACTCAGATTGTTATTAACCTGAAACTACCAATGTTCATTTAGGGGTTTTTTTGTTTTTTTGTTTTGTTTTGTTTTGTTTTTGCGGTACGTGGGCCTCTCACTGTTGTGCCCTCTCCCGTTGCGGAGCACAGGCTCTGGACGCACAGGCTCAGCGGCCATGGCTCATGGGCCCAGCTGCTCCACAGCATGTGGGATCGTCCCGGACCGGGACACGAACCCGTGTCCCCTGCATCGGCAGGTGGACTCTCAACCACTGCGCCACCAGGGAAACCCCATTTAGTTTTTTAAAAATCTTTTTATAACTTTTAATAGGTTTGCAATTCAGAAAACTAACAAATGTTTTAAGTGAAATCCAATTTAATATACACATACTTCCCAAGCAAACATTAGTTATTTGGATGCCCTCTAAAAAGTACCATGAAAAGATCACGTGCTTGGATTCAGATGGAGTCATATCTCCCTGAACCTCTGTTTCCTTATCTATAAATGGGTATAATGCATCACACACATCATGTGACTACTGGAGGATTAGAGGAGATTGTGCACTATAGTACTTAAGACCACGTCTAGCACATAGTAGATGCTCAGAAACCAGGAGCTATTACTAGCAGTAGTAAAGATAAGTTAACTTTTAAATTATGAAGATCACCAAGGACTTAGTGTTTTATTTGGATAGTTGGTTTTAGAAACTAATGCACACCAAACATTAAAATAAAATAGCTTCTTACATTAATTTTTTTTTTTTTTTTTTTTTTTTTTTTGCGGGCCTCTCACCGTTGTGGCCTCTCCCATTGCGGAGCACAGGCTCCGGACGCGCAGGCTCAGCGGCCATGGCTCACGGGCCCAGCCGCTCAGCGGCATGTGGGATCTTCCCGGACCGGGGCACAAACCCGTGTCCCCTGCATCGGCAGGCGGATTCTCAACCACTGCGCCACCAGGGAAGCCCTCTTACATTAATTTTTAAAGTAATTTTTAACTATCAGAATATCTAAGTTTTCAAGTAGATGGACACTGGTAATTGAATGTCATTCAATCAATACATTTTTATCAAGAGCCCACTATGTGGTACCTTTTAGAAAGAAAAAGGAACAGTGTGATATGCTAACTATGCAAGGATACCCAGATAATAAACAGTAACTGATTTAATTCTGAAGAGTGAAATAAATGTTTCTCTGCTGGTATTAAGTATAGAATATTCAAAATAAAGCTTATACATATAAGAGTACCTGAACAAATGACTTAAGGAGTCTCTCCATGAAATCCAATTGGTCTTAAAAAAAAGTTCTTCCACTTTTATCAACAACAAAATAACAACAACAAAGAAATGCTGGACATGAAATTCTATCAAACAAAACAAAAAAACCTACTTTAAAAGCCTGATGTAAGAAACATATGTGATCAGGAACAAGACAGGGATGTCCATTCTTATCACTCCTATTCAACATTGTACTAGAGGTTCTAGCCAGGGCAATCAGACAAGAAAAAATAAATAAATAAAAGAAATCCAGATTGAAAAGGAAAAATCTCTATTTGCAGATGATGTAATACTGTATTCAGAAAATTCTAAGGAGTCCATTATTAAAAAGTTATTATGGGGGCTCCCTGGTGGCGCAGTGGTTGAGAGTCCACCTGCTGATGCAGGGGACATGGGTTCGTGCCCCGGTCTGGGAAGATCCCACATGCCGCGGAGCGGCAGGGCCCGTGAGCCATGGCCGCTGAGCCTGTGCGTCCGGAGCCTGTGCTCCACAACAGGAGAGGCCACAATGAGAGGCCCACGTACCACAAAAAAAAAAAAAAAAAAGTTATTAAAACGAATAAATGAGTTAAGTAAGGCTGTAGGATATAAAGTCAACATATAAAAATTAATTGTATTTCTATACACAAGCAATGAACACTATGAAAATGAAATTATGAAAACCATTCTATTTACAATAGTATCAGAAGGAACAAAATACTTAAATTTATTTATTTATTTATTTACTTTTGGCTGCGTTGGGTCTTCGTTGCTGCATGCACTTTCTCTAGTTGTGGCAAGCAGGGGCTACGCTTTGTTGCAGCGTGCAGGCTTCTCACTGCGGTGGCCTCTCTTGTTGCGGAGCATGGGTTCTAGGCGCACAGGCTTCCATAGCTGTGACGCACGGGTTTAGTTGCTCTGTGGCATGTGGGACCTTCCCCGCCCAGGGCTCAAACCCATGTCCCCTGCACTGGTAGGCAGATTCTTAACCACTGAGACACGAGGGAAGCCAATGGAACAAAATACTTAGAAATGAATTTAACAAAAGAAGTGCACGACTTATACACTTAAAACAACAAAACAGCATTGTAAGAAATAGAAGAAGACCTAAAGAAAATAGAAAGATATCCTATGTTCATGAGTAGGAAGATACATATTTTTTTTTTCTGTGGTATGTGGGCCTCTCACTGTTGTGGCCTCTCCCGTTGCGGAGCACAGGCTCTGGACGCACAGGCTCAGCAGCTGTGGCTCACGGACCCAGCCGCTTCGCGGCATGTGGGATCTTCCCGGACCGGGGCACGAACCCGTGTCCCCTGCATCGGCAGGCAGATTCTCAACCACTGCGCCACCAGGGAAGCCCAGAAGATACATATTGAGATAGCAATAACCTGCAAATAATCTACAGATTCAATAAAATCCCTGTCAAAATCCCAGGCTTTTTTGCAGAAATTGACAAGCTAATCTTAAAATTCATATGGAAATGCAGAGGACCCATGTAGCCAAAACAGTACTGAAAAATAAGAATAAAGTTGGAAGACTTAACCTTCTCAATTTCAAAACTTACTACAGTGAATTCCTGTGGCCTAGTGGTTAGGATTTCGGATTTTCACCTCTGTGGCCCTGATGCAATCCCTAGTCAGAGAACTGAGATCCTGTAAGCCGTGCAGCATGGCCAAAAAAAACCCCACACTTACTATAAACCTACAGTAATTGTGTTACTGACATACAGATAGAAAAATCAGTGGTACAGAATTGAGAGTATAAAAATAAATCATCCTATTTAGGGTCTACTGATTTTCAATGAGGGTCCAAGAAAATTCAATGGGAATAGAATAATCTTTTAACAAATGGTACTGGGACAAGTGGATATCTGCATACAAAAGAATGAAGTAGAACCCTTTCTTCACATCACACACAAAAATTAACTCAAAATAGATCTCAGACCTAAACTAAGAGTTAAAATTATGGACTCTTAGAAAAAATTATGGGAGAAATCTTCATGACACTAAAAGCAGAAGCAACAAAAGAAAAAATAGACAAAACTAGATTTCATCAAATTTTAAAACTTTTATGCTCCAAAGGACACCATCAAGAAAGTAAAGATGCAGACTTCCCTGGGGGTTCAGTGGTAAAGAATCTGCCTTCCAAAGCAGGGGACACAGGTTCGATCTCTGGTTGGGGAACTAAGATACCGCATGCCGTGGGGCAACTACGCCTGCGCGCCACAACTACTGAGCTCACGTGCCTCAACGAGAGAGCCCACATGCTGCAAACTACAGAGCCCACACATTCTGGAGCCTACACGCCCTGGAGCCCATGCACCACAACTAGAGAGAAGACCGTGCACCACAACGAAAGATGCCGCATGCCTCAATGAAGGCCCCACGTGCTGCAACTAAGACCCAATGCAGCCAAAAAAGTAATAAAGAAAAAAAATAAATAATAAAAAAAGAAAGTGAAGATGGGACTTTCCTGGTGGTCCAGTGGTTAAGACTCCATACTTCCAATGCAGGGGGCACAGGTTCGATCCCTGGTCAGGGAACTAAGATCCCACATGCTGCATGGTGCAGTCAAAATAAAATAAAATAAAATAAAATATACTTTAAAAAGAAAGTGAAAAAAAAAAGAAAGTGAAGACAATCCACAGAATGGGAGACAATAGTTTTGAATCTTATATCTGATAAGGGACTGACATTTGTAATTGATAAAGAACTCCTACTACTCAACAATAAAAAGATAAATAAACCAATTTTTAAATGGGCAAAAGGGGCTTCCCTGGTGGCACAGTGGTTGAGAGTCTGCCTGCCAATGCAGGGGATACGGGTTCATGCCCCGGTCCGGGAAGATCCCACATGCCGTGGAGCAGCTAGGCCCGTGAGCCATGGCCACTGAGCCTGCACGTCCGGAGCCTGTGCTCCGCAACGGGAGAGGCCACAACAGTGAGAGGCCCGCGTACCGCAAAAAAAAAAAAAAGAAAAAAGGGCAAAGGATTTGAATAGATATTTCTCCAAAGTAGCTATAAAAATGGCCCATAAGCACATGAAAAGATGCTCAACAACATTATTAGTCATTGGGGAGGTGCAAATCAAAACCACAAGAAGATACCACTTCTAGGATGGCTAGCAGCAAAAACAAAACAAAACAAAACAAAAAACACAGAAAATAAGTATTGGTGAGGATGTGGAGAAATTACAACTCTCATACACTGCTGATGGGAAGTAAAATGATATAGCTGCTTTGGAAAACAGTTCTGCAGTTCCTCAAAAAGTTAAACACAGAGTCACCATATGATCCAGCAATTCCACTCTTAGGTATATACCCAAGAGAACTGAAAACATGTCCACACAAAAACTTGTATATGAATGTTCAAAGCCACTTCATCCACAGTAAAAAGTGAAAACAACCAAATGTTCAGCAACTGATAAATAGATAAATAAAATATGAAATATACATACAGTAGAATTTATTTGGCAATAAAAAGAAATGAAATACTGGTACAGGCTACAACATGGATATAACCTTGAAAGCGTTATGCTAAATAAAAGAAGCCAGATACAAAAGGCCATATATGTATGATTCCATTTATATGAAATATTGAGAATAGGTAAATTCATACAGATAATGGTTGCCAAGGGCTAGAGACAAGGAGGAATGGAGAGTGACTAGTATTGAGTATGGGGTTTCTTTCTGAGGTGATGGAAATGTTCTGGAAACAGATAATGGCAGTGAATGTACAACTTTATAAATATACTAAAAACCACTGAATTGGCACTTAGAATTTTTTAAAAATAATTACGGAAAAAAAAGAAGCAAACTTGAATATAATTTGACAGTCAAGCAGAACAAGCAGGATACATATAATTTTATCTATACAGTACTAAGGATTCCAGTGTCCAGAGAAAGCCTAAGACTAAATTTTGGTTTCAATTCAATGAGTTTAAATGAAAAGAGCATCATACTTGTACTTTTCTATAAAAACAAAACCTTATTAAAAACATTTGACGGACTTCCCTGGTGGCACAGTGGTTAAGAATCCGCCTGCCAATGCAGGGGACACAGGTTTGAGCCCTGGTCTGGGAAGATCCCACACACCATGCAGCAACTAAGCCCGTGTGCCACAACTACTGAGCCTGTGCACTAGAGCCCGCAAGCCACAACTACTGAGCCCATGTACCACAACTACTGAAACCTGTGTGCCTAGAGCCCGTGCTCCACAACAAGAGAAGCCACCACAATGAGAAGCCCATGCACCCCTGATCACCGCAACTAGAGAAAGCCCACATGCTGCAACAAAGACCCAAACAGCCATAAATAAAATAAATAAATAAAAACATTTGACTATAGATGTATAGTTATACATATTTATATAAAAGTGTTAAATATGAAAATGTACGTAATATATAAAGTTTAAATATATAGATTATAAAAATATAGTCGATATATACAGTAAATATATTCTTTAAATATTTTACAAATAAAAATGTAAAGTTAATCAAATGTTCTGGCTTTCTTTCTAATGCTTAGCTATTACCATGCTTCATCTAATTTAGGTTTCTTTCCATGTTCAAGTAGAAGATACCCTTTAAATTTATTCAGAATAGTCTCTCAGTATCAAAATCCTTTTGTTCTGTTCCTTTTCTTCTCTTCTTCCTTCTCCTTTGGTTCCAACACATAAAATATATTTTTTTAATTCCTTAACTTAAAAATTCAGACAATCCACTAACTTTTAAAATCAAGAAGAAATGTGATATTACCTAATTGTTGGAACTGCCCATCCACTTGGAGGACTTACAAAAGAATGATGTAGAAATAGGAAAAAACACACTAATGACAAATGGCAAGTATCCTACACCAGGGCACAGAAGGGATCTAAGAATTCCTTGGGTCCTATCCTTTGGTTCTGTCATGTTTAAACTGTTATATGGGAACAAGTGATTTTCCTAAAACCACAACTAAAAGTACAACCAAAGAACACAACCCACACCTTTGTAACCACTCTAGTCTTCTTTCTGAAACCAATACCTTGTGCATGTCACTCACCTGGTCCTTTGATAAATTTTGGTCTTTGTTTAGGGGCTGCAGAGCCTTCACTGGGTCATTCCTTTCTCCAGTGACATAGTCAATGGACCATGTGGGAATTCGGTTTCCAGGTTGAGCACTGGATTTAGTGTTATCCTGCAGTCTCTCTTTCACTTGAGAAATAATACATTTACCTTCTAGCTCATTAGAGGCATCTAAGTGTCTTCGTTTATTCTCTTGAACTAAGCTGTTGTTCACTGAGTTCCTCCTTTCTGCAGGTAAGATGTCAATATTCACCCTACTGATCGTGGCTAGCGACTCTGCGGTATTGCTTATGTCTGGTTTGTAGGTGTGGCCTTTCAGACTTGTGGGTGTCTTCAAGGGGCCAATGACTACGGGTTTCTCCTGGGACAAATACTTGTCTTCACCCTGAGTGAAAACATGCTTCCAAGTTATTACAGCACTCCTCACACCATATTAAAAAATTAACTCAAAATGGAATAGCAGGGCTTCCCTGGTGGCGCAGTGGTTGAGAATCCGCCTGCCGATGCAGGAGACACGGGTTCGTGCCCTGGTCCGAGAGGATCCCACATGCCGCAGAGCAACTAAGCCCGTGAGCCATGGCCGCCAGGCCTGTGCGTCCGGAGCCTGTGCTCCGCAACGGGAGAGGCCACAACAGTGAGAGGCCCGCGTACCACAAAAAAAAAAAAAAAAAAATGGAATAGCAGGTTCCTCAGAAAGTTAAACATGGAATAATCATAAGACCCAACAATCCCATTCCCAGGTATTTGTCCCAAGAACTAAAAGTAGGGACTCAGATATTTGTACACTAATGTTTATAACAGCATTATTCACAACGGCCAGAAGATGGAAACAACCCAAATGTCCATCAGCAGATGAATGGATAAACCAAATATGGTATATACATACAGCAGAATATTATAAAGCCATAGAAAGGAATGAAATTCTGATACATGCTACAATATGGATAATGATTGAAAACTTGCTAAGTGAAATAAGCTAGACACAAAAGAACAAGTTGTTCTTTTGTGGGCTTCCAAAAGAATAACTTGTGGGCTTCCCTGGTGGCGCAATGGTTGAGAGTCTGCCTGCCGATGCAGGGGACACGGGTTCGTGCCCCGGTCCGGGAAGATCCCGCATGCCGTGGAGCGGCTGGGCCCGTGAGCCATGGCCGCTGAGCCTGCGCGTCCGGAGCCTGTGCTCCGCAACGGGAGAGGCCACAACAGTGAGAGGCCCGCGTACCGAAAAAAAAAAAACAAAAAACGGTACAAAATGGCAAATTTTATATTACTTATATTTTACCATAAGAAAAAAATTTTTAATGGATCAAACCTAAATATAAGAGCTAAAACTATAAAAATCCTAGGAGAAAACATAGGCGTACATCTTCATGACCATGGATTTGGCAAGGGATTCTTAGATATGAGCGTGGGCAACAAAAGTAAAAAACAAATAAATTAGACTTCATCAAAATTAAAAACATTTGTGCATAAAAGGACGTTATCAAGAAAGTGAAAGGACAACCTACAGAACAGGAGGAAATCTTTGTAAATCATATATCTGATGAGAGTCTAGTATCTATAATATAGAAAGAACTCTTAGAACTCAATAATAAAAAACAAAAAACCCAATTAAAAAATGGGCAACGGGGGCTTCCCTGGTGGCGCAGTGGTTGAGAATCCGCCTGCCGATGCAGGAGACACGGGTTCGTGCCCTGGTCCGGGAAGATCCCACATGCCGCGGAGCAACTAAGCCCGTGAGCCATGGCCGCTGAGCCTGTGCGTCCGGAGCCTGTGCTCCGCAACGGGAGAGGCCACAGCAGTGAGAGGCCCGCATACCGCAAAAAAAAAAAAAAAAAAATGGGCAACAGACTTAATAGATATTTCTCCAAAGAAGGCATTCAAATGGCCAACAAGTTCTATGTCATTAGTCAAATGCAAATCAGAACTACAATAACATACCACTTCACATCCACTAGGATGGCTAGAATCAGAAAAACAGAAAATAACAAGAGTTGGTGAAGTTGTAGAAAAACTGGAATTCTCAGGGATTGCTGATAAAAACATGAAATGGTGCAACCACAAAGGAAAAACAATGTGGTCATTCCTCAAAAAGTTAAACACAGAATTACCATATAACCCAGCAATTACTCTCCTAGATATTATACCCAAGAGAATTGAAAACAGATACTCAAACATTGTACATAAATGTTCACAGCAAAAGCCAAAAGGTGAAAACAACCCAATATCTACCAATGAATGAATGGATAAACAAACTGTGGTATATACATACAATAGAGTATTATTCAGACATAAAAATAAATGAAGTATTGATATATGCTACCTGGATGAACCTCAAAAACATGCTAAGTGAAAGAAGCTGGACACAAAAGGTTACATATTGTATGATTCCATTTATATCAAATATTCAGAATAGGCAAACCCATACAAACAGAGAACACTGGTGTTTTACAGGGGCTGGATGGAGGAGTGATGACCTAATGGGTATGAGGTTTCCTTTTGGGGTGATGGAAATGTTTTGGAACGAGATAAAGGTGATGGTCGCACAATACTGTGAATATACTAAATGCAATTAATTGTTCACTTTAAAATGGTTAACTTTATGTTATATAAATTCCACCTCAATTTTTAAAAACTCCTTAAAGTTATTACAGCACTGACTTCATGAACATTTTAACAGGCACTTTGAATACTTCACCAGTATTCCTTTTTTACAATACAAAATTACTTACACAACAGAAATCTAATGAAGCTTAGTCATTTCACATAGAATAACTAGCTCAAGTAACCTATCATTTTAATACAGTTTCTAGAACACATATCCTTTAGAATGAGACGTACCATTACATATGTCTTGGAGCCCTCAGAAGAGTGTGGTTGAGGGGGAACGGCTTCATGACTTAATTCAGCCTTTCCAGAAACCACTGTAGCCACAGGCTTGGATTTAGAGTCACCATTTTTAATATTATTTTTGGAAGTTTTTCTTTATGAGGAAGAAAAGAAGAAAAAGTTATCAATACAGTGAAGGTTAAAGGTTTCTATATATATGAGGAAATGTGCATACATGTTATACTCCCTCTTAGAATGGCTCGTTTCCTTTTTTTCTTTTTTTGGCCATGCCATGTGGCTTGTGGGATCTTAGTTCCCTGACCAGGGATTGAAACCGGGCCCCCTGCAGTGGAAGCGTGGAGTCCTAACCACTGGACTGCCACGGAAATCCCATAGAACTGCTCCTTTTACAGAGACAAGTCTTCTAAAAACCAGTGGGTATTCTACAAAACAATTGACCAGTAATCTTCAAAAACAATCAAGGTCATGAAAAACAAAGAAAGTGAGAAACTGTCAGAAACCCAAGTTGACTAAGGAGAAATGAGGAGTAATACGGTATGCTGGACTGGATCCTAAAGCAGAAAAAGGACACTAGTAGAAAAACTGGTGTAAGCCAAGTGAAGTCTGGATTTAGTCAACATAAGATACTGATGTTGTTTTCTTAG
Source organism: Kogia breviceps (assembly GCF_026419965.1). Classification (NCBI taxonomy): domain Eukaryota; kingdom Metazoa; phylum Chordata; class Mammalia; order Artiodactyla; family Physeteridae; genus Kogia; species Kogia breviceps. Next base: position 36,505,247 of record NC_081319.1, on the reverse strand, counting down.
TTCTGACAAATGTACCTTGGTAACATAAGATGCTGATAGGAGAAACTGGGTGAGGGTTAAACAGAAATTCTCTGTTCTATCTCTGCAACTTTTCTGTAAATACAATACTATTCTAAAATTTAAAACCTATGAAAACTTGCCTCACAATCAGAAGTACCAGGATAATTTTCATCTTCAAGTTTCACATTTGTAATAATACCATAACTGCTTTGCCAAGTTTGAAAGTAAAAAAGATTGGTATACTCGGCCTTGACTTGCAGAATAAATGTATACAGGAATAATATCCCCAACTGTTTAAGTGTGACATTTTCCAACGGAGCTAAACCTCTGGAGAATTCAAGGGGAGCATGAAGACCAGAGCTGCAGAAGGCCAAAGGTCTGTTGGTAGGAAATTATAGGCAATGTAAACAAAAATATGATCCTTCTTTATCCCCCAGGGCCTCTAGCATTGCCTCCCAAATTTAACATGTCAAAAGACAGTGACTGTGGGGCTTCCCTGGTGGCGCAGTGGGCCTGCAGATGCAGGGGACACGGGTTCGTGCCCCGGTCCGGGAGGATCCCACATGCCGCGGAGCGGCTGGGCCCGTGAGCCATGGTCGCTGGGCCTGTGCGTGCGGAGCCTGTGCTCCGCAACGGGAGAGGCCACGGCAGTGAGAGGCCCGCGTACCACCAAAAAAAAAAAAAAAAAAAAAAAAAGACAGAGACTGTGAAGGTCTTGTCCAGCTCTAAGTCTCAGGTCCTAGAACAGCTATTTAGTGAAGGTAGGACCTGAAAGTCCAAGAAGGAATTCTATTCCCTTGAGAAGTTATATGAGTAAAGAGGGAACCTTATAAAAGCCCTCTGAGATTTGAGTAGTATATTTTTGTGGTACGCGGGCCTCTCACTGCTGTGGCCTCTCCCGTTGCGGAGCACAGGCTCGGGACGCACAGGCTCAGCGGCCATGGCTCACGGACCCAGCCGCTCCGCGGCATGTGGTATCTTCCCAGACCGGGGCACGAACCCGCGTCCCCTGCATCGGCAGGCAGACTCTCAACCACTGCACCACCAGGGAAGCCCCGGGAAGCCCCTGAGTAGTATATTTTAAATGTGACTATTATCTTACATAGTACATAATGTAATAATAGGCTTCGTAGATGATCTCTCATTTTAATATGATTTCTAAAACACACATCCTTTTAAAAGAATCATACTCAATATGCCTTGGAACTCTTGGATGTGAAAGTGATTCCTCCAATGGTTCTCTAGATTTCTGATTTTAGCAATTAAGCAAATCTCAACACTTGTTCTAATCATGCAGTTCTACTTTATGTTTTTAAAAAACTCACCATAAACTCTCACACATGAAAATTATAAAAGCCACCCTCTTTTATTCCATCTATTTAGCTGACCTATTTGCAAGGGAAATATCTTACGCCTTTGTGGTCTCCAAAAACAAGGATATTTGGCGCTTTATGTAAGGCTGCCTGAGGATGCTCCTCACAGAAGGTCTTTCTTCAGGCCTCTTGCTCAGCATGGTTCTTATTATTTCTGCCAGCTCTGGGCTGTAATCTTTCGGCATTGGTGGCAGCTACAAAGAGAAATAATACCATAAGTATGACCAACAGTCTTGTGAAAAGTAAAAGGCGGCAGAGGTTTCCCAAGATATATTTTTTAAATCATTATCCACAGCAGAAATTAACCAGCATATTAGTCTACAGGAAGCGTATCTGGCATCCTGGTTATAATAGCAAGTTGTAAAATTATAAAATATATCCTTCAAACCAGCAGTCCCATTTGAGGACCCTTTCCTTCATAAATAAGAGCATGAGTTCCTAAAGATTTATGTACCAGGATATTCACTGCAGTATTGTTCTTGTAATAGTGAACAACTGGAAACAATGTAAATGGCCATTCATAGGGTACTTGTGGAATACAGTATGTTATACCCTTCTAGTAAAATACCAGGCAGCCTTTAAAAAAATACAAGACTTACAGGTACTGACCTGGAAAGAAGTCCCTCATTTATTAAGTCAAAAAAGCAGGTTGTGTACCAGTGTGTATAGCCTGATTCCATTTCAGTTACTTTTTTAACATACACACCCAGAGTTATAAAGACAGGGAAAAGCCAGGAAGGCTATGCACCAAACCATTCCCAATGGTTATCTCCAAGGGATGGAAATGGATGGAAATAGGGGAATTTCACCCCTTTCTTGTTTGATTCTTTAAGAAGTGGAATTATGAGCAAATTTTACTTTTTCTGTGTTTTTCAATATTTTTTCAAATTAAAAAAATAAATGAGTCTTGGTATAATGTTAAAATCAGTAGGTGATTTACAGCCTTAAAGCTTAATGGTGTGAGGATGCCTGACACTGCAGGGGGCAACGAGCCTCATGAGATTGACACATAAAGTTGGTCACTCTAACATCTATCATATGCAATGCTTTCTGCAATTTTTAACTGGTTACTAGTGATTGTGATGATTATCAAAGGAGCAACAAGTTCAAACAGAGTAGACTCTTTTTTTAAAAATAAATCTTTTATTTATTTAATTTATTTATTTTTGGCTGTGTTGGGTCTTCGTTGCTGCACGTGGGCCTTCTCTAGTTGCAGTGAGCGGGAGCTACTCTTAGTTGCGGTGTGCAGGCTTTTCATGGTAGTGGCTTCTCTTGTTGCAGAGCACGGGCTCTAGGTGCACGGGCCTCAGTAGTTGTGGCTCACGGGCTCTAGAGCACAGGCTCAGTAGTTGTGGCGCACGGCCTTAGTTGCTCCGCGGCATGTGGGATCTTCCTGGACCAGGGCTCGAACCTGTGTCCCTTGCATTGACAGGCGGATTCTTAACTACTGTGCCACCAGGGAAGTCCAAACAGAGTAGACTCCTTTTAAACAGGGCTCATTTAACCGCTTAGGTGAAGCTACCAATAGCCTCAGTGCACCTGCATATCCTGTGTCTATAAGGTACTGGTTTTCAAGAAGCCAGTTCTTCAGAGCCATTAAGCCACCTTTATAAATTAATATTAAGAAACAATCAATTCCTTCTCCTCCAGTTCAACCCTCCCCACAGACAGGACGCACCATTCTTAACTATCCACCCAACATGATTACTCCCTTTTCTCAGTAGCTACTTTCAAAGCTGCACTAAATTAACCTTGCTCCAAATATTAAAAACAATTAATTCCAGAATATTCTTTACCTTTCCTTCAATAATCCGATAAACTAAAGAATTCATGTCTTTTGCATTGAAAGCATGCTTCAGGGTGGCCATTTCATAAACACAGCATCCCAGAGCCCAAACATCAGACTAGGAAAAAAAAAAATCGTAAATGGTTAAAGGTCAGAATGCCTTATTTACATTTTTCCTCTTAAAAAAAAAAAAAGACATTTTCCTTAAACCAATTCACAGAGAATTCTTCTAACTTACTATTTTGATGGGTTCTAAAATTATGAATACTGCCGTAGAGACAAGGTGAGCTGGCAAACACAGCCAAATCCTACCTTATAGTTGTAGGGTTTGTTTGAGAACAATTCGGGGCTCATGTAGTAGGGTGTGCCAATGAGGGTGCTAGCCATGTCACAGTGGTTCTCAAGCACTCGGGCAATTCCTAGGTCACCCACTTTGATGATGTTTGTTCTTGTTAGGAAGACATTTTGAGTTTTTAGATCTCGGTGAAGAATGTGTTTTTCATGTAAATACTGAAGAAAAATAAAATTTTATTAAATATAAATATTTAATACCTGACTTATTTATACCTGACTTCCTATATACCATCAACAACTGTATAAGTTAAAGAGCCTTATACTCTTAGATGAGCCTTACCTACACATTAAAACACTACTGTTTTATAATCTCTAAATAAAAAGTCTAATTTACAACTTTCCAAAGTAAGAAATTAAGTTCCATGCATTAATTTGCCCAGCTTCCTCCACAATTGTTCCCTGGTGACTTGACAATCTAGCATTATATGGACCCAGTTAAAAAATGTGCTTACAAACTTTCACTGAAGGTTGAAAGACAACTTATACAAGGTCAGATACACATTCCTCTCAGACTCATGAAATCTTCAGCTTAATAATATTTTCAACTATAACAATATCACTTTTATTGTTTAAATCCTAAGATACATTCTCTAATATCAGAGTGATATTCCATAAACAGTCTCACTTTTGAATATGTGTATATTAAAACACAAACATGTTTCACATTTCTACTCACTGTGCCACAGCAGGGTTAAAGCCCAAAGCCCCACAGTTTAGGCAGATTAATTAGCCCGACCACCTTTCAGTATGATGCAGCTGACCAACATGCAGCTGAAAACAAACATGGTCATTCTTTGCTCTTTGTTAATTCAGGGCCCTTAAAATGGATTTAGCTATAAATATTAAATGAATAGAGAATTGTCTTTCCCAGCAATCAGACAAAATCTATGTCTGCTTCAATACAGATATCACTCATTCAGAAACACTTCAGTGCTACACAGAAAGAGGAACTAGGTCCACTTCATAAATGGATTTTCAAAAGAATTTTTTTTTTCATTAAGCATTTGGGGAAGCATTTTCCTAAAATCCACCAGGTATCCCTCTGTCACCCTAGAGCAAGTGGGATGCTGAGTCCTGACAGTACCTGCAGAGCCATAGCGATCTGAACAAACCACTCCACCACCTGACTCTCGGACAGAAGCCTCCCCTTCTGCTCTTTGAGCTTTCGGTACAGATCACCTCCTTCGCAGAAGCCCATGACGATATACAGCAGACCATCCCCTCCCTCCCACGACTCCTTGTAGGTGACAATATTGGGATGCTTCAACTGAGACAAGAGCTGAGCTTCCTGTTCAGCAGCTCGCAGCTCTCGGCTGGAGGCATTTTGGAGGTTCAGCTTTTTGATGACATACTACAAAAAAACCACATATTTTTACAATATGCAAACAAAAATACAGTATTATAGATTCAAAAGTATTTAAGGGTTATCCTGAATGTCCTCAAAACCAGCCTTCTGGAGACTGCCACATAACCTATTCATTTTGTTATTCACAAAGCACAAAACTGGGAAAAAGACTTGTTACCACTAATGATACTTTTTACAAGTTAGACTTATAGCAGGGTAGGGGGTCACAAAAAAATTATACTTTCCATCTGCATTTTACAATTTCATTAATGGCTAAAAATGAGTCAATGTTAATATACCACTGTTAACCAAAAAATCTGTGGTAGAGATTCTTTAACCTCTAAGTTCCCCCTACAAAGGTGCATACAATATGACTTGAATATACATCTGCAGGCAGAATGGGTCTGTGGATTCCATTACATACTCAAAGGGATCCAAGGCCCAATAAGGCTAAACATCACCTATCCTCAACATCCAAAATTATTCTCACTTAAAAAAAAAAAAAAACAACGTCCTCCAACACCTAATACATTGCCCTCAACCAACTGACACACCAAACAATTCATTATTCAACAAATACAATCATAGGGCTTCCCTGGTGGCGCAGTGGTTGAGAGTCCACCTGACGATGCAGGGGACACGGGTTCGTGCCCCGGTCCGGGAAGATCCCACATGCCACGGAGCGGTGGGGACCGTGAGCCATGGCCGCTGAGCCTGCGCGTCCGGAGCCTGTGCTCCGCAACGGGAGAGGCCACAACAGTGAGAGGCCCGCGTACCGAAAAAAAAAAAAAAAATTAAAAAAAAACAAATACAATCATAAATGTGCTTTGTAAAATGTAAACAAACTACTGCTCAAATGTGAGGGACTATTATTACAGCTAGTACCCCATCCTCAGCTCAAAAAAATCCCCCCTCCCCATTGACCACTGAATAAATCTCTTATGCTTGAGCTTGTGTTCCAGGCAGTGACCAGCACCTGAGACAAGGCAGAAGAGGGGAGAGGACCTTATACTTATGGGGCCATCTCCTCTCAGTTTGCCTGGGGCAGCCCCATTGTCCTGGTGTAATTATAAATAGTGTCTCCTTTGTTTCCAAATTGTCCCAGTTTGTACAATACATTATATGGTCACCCGTTTATAAACCACATTTAAGAATTGGTTCATTATCTTGAGACTAATGGGATAAAGTGCAACATTAGAGGCACGTTTTAGAAAGATCACTGAGACTGCAATGAAAGTGATGAATTGGAGAAGGGCAAGTCATGTGGCAGGGACGACAAGCGGGAGGCCATGGCCATAGCTTAGCTAGAGACAATAATGTCCTGGATGGGGGAGGTACCCGTGAAGATGAAGAAGAGGCCAGTTGGCTTAGTGGAGAGACGAATAAGGGGGTGGGAGTGGGGGAAGCTAAGGGGGGTATCCCAGAACGACTCCCAGGTGTCCAGCTTGGGCAACTGGCTGGTTGGTGGTGCTACTCCCTGAAATGGGGACCGTGAGAGGAGGTTTGGAGGGAAGGTGATGAGCTGAGTTTTGAGCGAGTCCAGAACTCTCCAGGTCAGACGGGGTATGGGGCCCTTCACTGAAGGAAGGAGGAATACTTGCCAGGTGCCGCCGTTAGGTCCTGGGAGTGCACGCTCTCATGGAACTGTGGAGAGTGGGGGGAAAGTGTGCACACCGATTACGACTACAAAGAGAACGCCAGGGAGTTCGGGGCGCATATGACAGGAAAGCCTGGCCTACTCTTGATGGTCTGCGACGATTTCCCTGAAGAAGTGCCATCTGAGGAGCGTCCCCTTCAGAATATCTGGGCCCAGCCCTTGGACGGCGCCCTCGGCGAACCCCTGACTGCCCCCATCCCCTGCCGGGCCCCAGCCCCGCCGACCTGCCTGCCGTCCCGTCGGTGCCTCACGAGCGTCACCTCCCCGTAGCTGCCCCTGCCCACGACACGCAGGTAGCAGTAGGCGGTCAGAGGCATGATCCTGGAGCGGGCCCACAGTCTGGATGCGGCGGCAGCGGCGGGGGGCGCAGCGAGAGGCGGAGGGAGGCCCCGCTCATTCCAGAGGGGAAGTGGTGCTGGCGGCGGCTGAGGCGGCCCTGCCAGGGCGCCAGCGCAGAGGCCCGACCCACCGCGACGCCGCTGCCATAGCGATCCCCGCAGGCGCTGCCCTGCGCATGCTCTGCGGCCCGGAGGACCCACCACAGAGCCGAGGCGACAGGCGGCCAGAGCGACCAGGCCGGGTCTGCGCGCGCACACTCGGCCTCACTTCCAAGGCCGGAATTTGCGGGTTTTTCGCAACAATAGACTTATGAACGCTTCCGCTTACTGAGCGCTTCCTTGGTCTTAGTGCTTTACACGTATTCGCTCCACGAATATTTACTGAGTGCTTACCCTGTGCCTGGCCGAAAAAGTCCCTGCCCTCCGGGAGCTCACATTCTAATGGGGGACTGGGGACAGACTAGATTCTACAAGTAACATTCGTTATATTTACTTTATCATATGGTGGTTAATGTATGCATGCAGCAATCCATCTTATTTTTCATGCATTGCAAGATAAATTGAAGATATCAGTGCACTTCACCCCTAAACAATTCAGCCTGCATATTGAGAACTGCAAAAACTCTCAGAAGGACTACATTCAAACCCCTGCACTAAGTGACTTGACCAAATTTCGGCATGGTTTTTAACAGCTTAAGGCAGTGTCCCCAGAGTACCTGCCCACCTTAAATGGCCTGCCTGTGAAAGCTCAAAACTGACAAAAGATTTATCGTTTGATCCAGCCAACACCTCCCTTTCCTAGGACATATACCTAAAAAGCTTAAAATTATAAATCCAATGGGGCGGGGGGGGGGGTGTATTCCTATAACCCCAGAATGTCTATCTTAAGGTCATGAAATCCATCCCATTGAAATGTAAGGTTTCTTGGCCTATATCCAAGAACCAATTTTTGCCCAGTTTGGGGGGGGTGGAGTTGATATTGCCCCTGTTGAGAATGCATAATATAGAGCATACTATTGGGATTTTTAAAAATATAAATTTATTTTTTTAAATTTATTTTTGGCTGCATTGGGTCTTTGTTGCTGCGTGGGCTTTCTCTAGTTATGGCAAGCGGGGGCTTCTCATTGCGGTAGCTTCTCTTGTTGCGGACCATGGGCTCTAGGCACGTGGGCTTCAGTAGTTGTGGCACACGGGCTCAGTCGCTGTGGCTCACGGGGTCTAGAGCGCAGGCTCAGTAGCTGTGGCGCACGGGCTTAGTTGCTCTGCGGCATGTGGGATCTTCCCAGACTAGGGATCAAGCCTGTGTCCCCTGCAGTGGCAGGTGGATTCTTAACCACTGCACCACCAGGGAAATCCATCTACATTCTTTACCTACTTTTCATACACAGTTGTTTCCTTTCACCCTTATTATTTCTAAGTAGCTTCAATTACATATGTTAATTAGAATTCTTAACCCTTAGAATCCTTAATTTCTAGTGAAAACTAAGAAGTAAGTAATCATGGACAGTCTCTTACACTAGCATTCTGTGGACTGGCAGAGATAAATACATTCCATAATTTCTAGGAGTACATTCTTCCTCATAGAAAATTTTCCAATGTAGCAGAAAAGATTTTTACTAATAGACCTAAATATATTTAGGGTCTTTTTTTTTTTTGTAAAAGGAAACCAAAATGGATTAATTTGTGTTCAGTGATTAATGTTTCAGTATTTTATTTTATTTGAAAATGATCTAAATATTTAATAAATGTCCATTATTTAACTTATCTCAGTATAACTTTAAGGTTTCAAGTAACCAGAAAGATTTTGAAAACTACTTAAGTAGACATGCCATAAAATAAAATCATTGCTGAAGTGTTTACCTAAAGAGTCTTATCCCATTTACGTCTATTTAATTCACTTGTTCTTTTTAAAAAAATTTTTTTTTTTTTTTGGCTGCGTTGGATCTTAGTTGCAGCAAACGGGATCTTTCATTGTGGGGTGCAGGCTTCTCTCTACTTGTGGCGCACAGGCTCCAGAGCACACAGGCTCTGTAGTTGCAGCACGCGGGCTTAGTTGCCTCGCGGCATGTGGGATCTTAGTTCTCCAACCAGGTATTGAACCAGCATCCCCTGCATTGCAAGACAGATTCTTAACCACTGGACCACCAGGGAAGTCCCAATTCACTTGTTCTTAACATGAAAATTTCATCATACCAAGTTGTTTTTCTTGCTAACAAATTTGGTAACAGAAACAACATGAACTTATTTAGCTAGTGTACTCAGGTGGAATAAAAGTTGTATGTCTGCATTATTTTTAATGATAACTCTGAAGATATACCTATTTTAATTAAACCAACAAACTTAAACTAGCTTTTATTTACCAAAGATTACCTCAGATCACATGAACTTGAAAAACATTTGGGTTAGTTTTTATATTTCTGAGAGTTTTAGGAATCCTTAATTCATATAAGTGCTTGTGGACAGGGAATATTGCCTGCCATTCCAGTGAACAATGTTGCCCACCATCCCAGTTCTACAAGGATCCAGCCATTAGCTACAGCGGCCCATTGTGCCCCCTGAGGGTAATTCAGGATGGGGAAAAACAGGAGGCATTCTGCACTTTGGATATTGGCATTAGATAGTTAAGATGCATTTCTAAGACATAATTGCTATGAAACCAGATTCTTGCATCTTCCCATAAGTAGGAAAGCACTCCAATCATTGACCTGAGGCGTCTGTTCCTTGTGATTAGCAATAATCTTTTGATGTTCTGAGGCAGGAGATAGATGGGCTCCAGGTTAGACATTTACAGCCAGCCTCCTGTTTACACTTCCAGATAGAAATAACTACAGGAACAGGGTAGATAGCTGGACTTTGCCTCTAGTGACCTAGAGATTGTCATACTGAGTGAAGTAAGTCAGACACAGAAAGACAAATATCATATGATATTGCTTATATGTGGAATCTAAAAAAAAGAGTATAAATGAACTTATTTACAAAACAGAAGTAGAGTCATGGATGTAGAAAACAAACTTATGGTTACCAGGGGATAAGAGGGGGAGGGGAGGGATAAATTGGGAGATTGGGACTGACATATACACACTACTATATATAAAATAGATAACTAGGGCTTCCCTGGTGGCACAGTGGTTGAGAGTCCGCCTGCCGATGCAGGGGACATGGGTTCGTGCCCTGGTCCGGGAAGATCCTACATGCCGCGGAGTGGCTAGGCCCGTGAGCCATGGCCACTGAGCCTGCGTGTCCAGAGCCTGTGCTCCTCAACGGGAGAGGCCACAGCAGTGAGAGGCCCGCGTACCGCAAAAAAAAAAAAAAAAAAAAAAGATAACTAATAAGAACTTGCTGTATAGCACAGAGAACTCTACTCAATACTCTCTATTGGCCTATATGGGAAAAGAATCTAAAAAAAAAGAAAAAAAAGAGTTCATATGTGTATATGTATAACTGATTCATTTTGCTCTTTGCTGTACACCTGAAACTAACACAACATTGTAAATCAACTATACTCCAATAAAAATTTTTAAAAAACCCACAGTAATGGCAGGGCCAGAGAAGAGTGAGTCCTGCCCAGATAAAAGATAAAGAAGGACTTCCCTGGTGGTCCAGTGGGTAAGACTCTGCACTCCCAATGCCGGGGTCCCGGGTTCAATCCCTGGTCCGGGAACTAGATCCCGCATACATGCCGCTACTTAGAGTTCACATGTGGCAACTAAGAAGTCCACATGCTGCAACTAAGAAGCCTGCATGCCACAACTAAGAGTCCACGTGCCACAACTAAAGATACCTCAGATCTCAACAAAGATCCTGCACCGCAACGAAGACCCGGCGCAGCCTAAATAAATAAATAATTTTTAAAAAAGATTAAAGGTCCACATATTTCTCATTCTCAAAGTCAAGGAGACCTGACTACACATGCGCAGAAAGGCTCCTCAGGGATCAAAAAGGGAGGGGGCACAACCCCATAGTAGATGATGTTGTTACTGAGTCTAAGCTTGCTCGGCTCACCGCACGACAGGCCAGTAAATCGGGAGATAAGGTGTTGAGGCAAGGAATAGTGACTTTATTCGGAAAGCTGGAGGACTGAAAAGATGGCAGACAAGTGTACCCCAAAAAAAGTCTTATCCGGGTCTGGATGCCAGTTTCTTTTATAGAACAGAGAAGGGGAAGAGGTGAGGAAGTAAAGTAAAAAGGCCATTTATCTTGCAAAATATCTCCTTGCTTGCCCCTCATCAGGAAGGGGATGTGTTAATTTCTTCTTTTCTGCAGCCATTAACAGGTGGACAGGGTCAGAATGCCTCTCTGTGAACTGAACAAAGGAACTTTAGTTTAACAGTCAGGCAGAGGGGCAGGGTTCCCTGTGGCAGGCCATTATATATACTTACAGCTATAGACAGTGATTATAATAATAAAAGCAACAAAAAGCAAAGGTTAAAGTAAAAGAAACAGATGCAACATGGAGTCAGGATTTGCTCTTCCCTGTTACAATGTCAACCTACCCATAGGCCTCTTCACTAGACTCCATCTTGGTTAAGAGATGTGCATGCACACAGGGGAGGATCCTGAGATAAACCAACTATGGACTCAGAGCCAGGCAAAGCAAGATGATTGACCAGAGGGAACCCGGAAGAAATGCCTCAAACTACCATGGGGGCACGACTCTCCCTCTCTGAGCCTGCCCATGTGTGTCTATTCACATGTGCTCTTTTTTCCTCCTAATAAACACCACTTGTTTCACTACTTTCCATCTCTTTGTGGAAATTCATTTCTACAAAGCCAGTGGGCCAGGGCCTTGTCACTGGCCACTGGCCCTCATGGTCTAGTGGCTAGGATTCAGCTCTTTTGCTGCCGTGGCCTGACTTCAATCTCTGGCTGGGGAACCAAGATCCTGCTTTAGGCCACTGCTGGCAGAGGCCACCAGAGATCAATTCGACTACATGTCTTTTTTCCAGCAGAAAATGTCAATGTAACCTGGCTCCTCCCTTACCTCTTCAGAACAGTTCCTCAGAGCTGAGAGGCTGTCTCCCAGGCTATGGTCCTCAATAAGATTCCTCAAATAAATCTTAAACCAAAGCACTTCCCTGCTGGCGCAGTGGTTAAGACTCCGCCTGCCAATGGAGGGGACACGGGTTCAATTCCTAGTCTGAGAAGATCCCAGATGCCATGGAGCAACTTAAACCCGCAAGCCACAACTACTGAGCCGGCATGCCACAACTACTGAAGCCTGCGTGCCTAGAGCCCATGCTCCTCAACAAGAGAAGCCACCGCAATGAGAAGCCCTCGCACCACAACAAAGAGTAGCCCCTGCTCACCACAACTAGAGAAAGCCTGCAAAGAAGGTCCAGGTTGTGCATTTTTCCTCAATGTGCTTAATTTTCTTTAAGCCAATTAAATAGAATTTTTTTACAAATTAATTTTGGCAATACCTTAAGGTGGAAAAGTACCACACATCTATAACATATGTACGTAGACACATATAAACTTACAGACTGATGCAAACAGAGAGCTCATAGTTTTTTTTTTTTTTTTTTTTTTTTTTGGTTGCATTGGCTCTTCATTGCTGTGTGTGAGCTTTCTCTAGTTGCGGTGAGCAGGGGCTACTCTTTGTTGTGGTGTGTGGGTTTCTCACTGCGGTGGCTTTTCTTGTTGCGGAGCATGGGTTCTAGGCGCACGGGCTTCAGTAGCTGTGACATGTGAGCTCAGTAGTTGTGGCTTGCAGGCTCTAGAGCGCAGGCTCAGTAGTTGTGGTGCACAGGCTTAGTTGTTCCGCGGCATGTGGGATCTTCCCAGAGCAGGGCTCGAACCCGTGTCCCCTGCATTGGCAGGTGGATTTTTAAACACTGCGCCACCAGGGAAGTCCCAAGAGCTCATAGCTTTTGTTCTAAAATTTTAGCCATGAATTGGGTACAAAATTACAAAATTCACTAGTTGTAGAATAAGCTGGATCCAAATGGTTTTGGCAGATGGAATAAGTTAAGGTCACCTGTTCAGATGGCTAAAACTTTCTACTAATATTTGTGGAGAAGACACTTAAGATTTTTACTTGCCTAAGTTCCACACAACCTTTCCCCCTTTTGTTTTCCTTCGGTTAAGAATGGTCTCTCTGAAGTTTGCCTTTCAAAGAGATGAATTCTACGTCTACTTAAGAATTCTGGAGAAGACCAAGTAAGAATATTTACATCTCAAAGGCACAGGGAAAAATGCAAATTACTCCAAGGACTTTTGCTTCCTAAGGCCAGAATTTTTACAATACTCACAAGCCTTTTAAGATAAATAGGGGAGGTTTGGGGGTTGGTAAAAAGGACCGGTGGACTTTGAATTGTTTCTGGAGCGGCATTTCTGGCTTTGCAAAGATTTGTAAGGTAAGGACAGTTGCTTTTAATTCCTCAGGGGATTAGGTTGCAACTTAAATGACATTATAGATTGATCCACCCATCCAACTACATTTTTCTCAATTTGCTTCTTTGTATCAGGGAGAAGATCTTCAACTAAGATAGAAATCAGAAAGAGTCCAATGTTCTAGATTTAGAGCTATATGTCTTTGAAATGTTTCAGTAAATCCTTCCACAAAGGCTTCAGAAGGTTTTTTTGCTTGTTTGTTTTTTTCTTTCCCTCTGGGTACATTTAGCTTAGAGAAGGCCTAAAAAGAAATTCTTACCAGGCTCTGAATATCAGCTTCCAATTTGGCCAATTTCTGGCCAAAGAGCTACCTTGGGGGAAAAAAAAAGTCCTTTCAAAAAAATCTTAATTTTCAGCCAGGACAAACAGTAAAGGTAGGTACAATATCAAGTTTTATTCTCCTCTTGACTGGGCACTACAGACAGAGATTCAGCAGAGCTGAAACTGGTTAGAATTCTCACTCTTCACTGGCTTTATCAGTTTTCCCAGGGCCCCATATTCAGGCTCCAATATCTACCAGAATTTCTCAAGGTTATCCATTAATTTTAATTTTAATTTCCCTAGGCTGCTTAAGGAAATAAAATAGCTGTTTACCAGAAAATCCCTCAGGAGGCCCATCAACACTGGGAGGGGCTCACACCAGGGCCCTCCTTTGAGGGTAGATATGGGGACATCTGTAAGGCCACTAACTTGGTGGACTTTTGTTTATGGTCTTGTAGTCTCTTCAGAGTGGAAAGACAATTCAGACAGAGGATTACTAGAATGAGCACTCAAGTAAAGGAGGATAGAGGGGAGCAATAGGAGTTGCATCAGTCTCATATAGTCTTTTCTTTTAGATGCCTGTGTGTCTTTAATTTTTCATTAGCCTTTTGCAATGATTCGCTCAGTGAAGCTATTACGGAATTCTGAAGGCTTTTGGAGGTTTCTGCATGCCAATTAAAAGTAGGTGTCCCATTCTGTGTGTTTGATTTGGGAACCCTTGCTTTCAAATGCACTTCTTAAATAAATGCTCTTGTCTAACTGGAACCTTTCTCATAACAGCTATTGTAAGTCCAGATTGTCTTTGTAAGATTTTGCCATTTTTGTAGATATTTACAGCTTCCAGGACCACAGTTCTTGGATATAAAATAAGCAGTTGTGCCAGAAGGTGACGCACTCAATTATTTGAAACTCAATCCCATTTCTTTAGCTAAGTCTTGGGTCTCTTGGAGCCAAATTAATACCTGAGAGGGATGTGCTGCCAGATTGGAGTTTGTGTGGTGTTTTACAGTGGATCTTGTTGCACAGAAATTTTCTTGTGGTTGGCAGGTGACCTAGTGTCAACCTAACCCTTTCCGAGACCAATTTATTATAATTACTAGGGTCTTAGAGTTAGGTGGTGAGTGCTCTAACAGCTTTTAAGTGCTCCACCTGTGCCCACCAGTTTTGTGGCTTTTGGCTTCCAAGATTCGTATTAGCAACAGCCTTGACCTCATGTGCACATTAACAGAAACTAACAGTAATCTGGCCAAGAGAAGGCCTTGTGTGCACCACCAGCAATTCCCAGTGTGGAACTGGGGACTAGGGAAAGGACTGAACCAGAAGACCCCCAACAAAGGGGACGATGGACTGGGATTCCAATCAAATAAAGAACAGTAGACGAAACCAAGGGCTAGAGGCTTGGGTTCAGGGTGGAACCATCTGCTAGCTCAAGCTGACCTGCCTCGGACTGGAAAGCCAATTAAATCAGAAGTTTGACACAAAGAGAATGGAGCTCAGAACCAGGAGGAACTTACCCATGGCCTTTGGAAGTGGCGATAAAGAGAACTCAAAGGATTTGAGGGTACCAGTGCTTGTGTTTCTTGTCCTCAAAGCCCTCAGAAGTTTCCTCTGGATCCCACCACTGCCACCAAATCTGTTAAAAAACAAATTTCAACTGAGTAAATTTTAAAGATCTTACCGGCTTCATTCAATGATTCACGAATTGGGCAACATATCCCATTTAGCTGACAGAAAGGAGCTCCAAGGAGCTGTACAAAATGAAAGATTTTTATAGGCTGAAGGGAGCAGGAACAAGGAAGTTATACTAGCAAAAAGTGGATTGGTTGTGGCATGGATCAGGAAACAGTATCTATAGTTGAAGCTGTGAGACCCAAAGGGCCATGGGCTAGGTGACATGGAGGTCAGCAGGGGTCAGACCACTCAAGACCTGGAAGTATGTTAGGCAGGGAAAGGCCTAGGTGGATCAGCCTTTTAAAATAATGACTCTGGGGCTTCCCTAGTGGCGGAGTGGTTGAGAGTCTGCCTGCCGATGCAGGGGACACGGGTTCATGCCCCGGTCTGGGAAGATCCCACATGCCGCGGAGCGGCTGGGTCCGTGAGCCATGGCCGCTGAGCCTGCGCGTCCGGAGCCTGTGCTCCGCAACGGGAGAGGCCACAACAGTGAGAGGCCCGTGTACAGCCACAAAAAAAAAAAAAAAAAAAAAAAAAGATGCTGAGAAGTGGGCCAGGTACTAGTCACTGTTAGTACTGCCCATGCCCTTTCTCCCGGCCATGCAATATAAGTGCATTTCTATCACCTCTACGGCACAGGCTTGGAACTAGCCATCTCCCAACAGCCCAGTCTTGATCTTGCCATGCACCTGCTCAAAATATTGTTAGCGTTTCCTACTCAATAGACGGGACCCCTGTGCCAGTTGGTCCCAAGCCATTTCCCAGCCTCCTTCCCCAACCTCTTCATCAGGTACTGCTCCCATCACAGACACCTGTACCTTCCCCAATCATGCTGCACACTTACCCATCTGCTTTTCTCTTTCTCCCCTTCCCACCTGTCCTTCCCAAGCGCCACTCTATTTGCTAGGCACCTCCTCTGAGAGGCTTCTCCAAGGCCCTGCAGGGGATGAGCTCCACCCCTTCCAGATTTCTACAGCTTCCTCAGGCTCCTCTTTAGCTTCTGGCCACTCTTGGGATTCACTGGGCTTCATTTGACTTGTCTGACTCCTTTTCCCAAGGCATTAGCTCACTGAACACAGGGAGGCACTTGAGCTTCATCACTGTGGTGTCCTAGTGCCTGGCACTATACCCAACCCAACACAGGGCTTGGTCGATACTGGTGCAGAAAATCAACAGAACCCCTAATGTACAGTTTCACGTTGCTCCATCTCATCTCCCACAAAGGCCAGAAGACAGGTAAGAAGGGTATTCTGGCCTGGGGACAATAAGTCCTTTCCCAGAAGCTGCTCTGTGAGACAAAGTCCAGGACAAGCAAACAGAGATCAAAGAAGCCTCTGGACCCCCTCATCATATCAGGGTCACAGCAGCCAGTACATCCCAACCAGGGCCACACAGTGGGTTGACCAGGGGCCATGTCTGCCCAGTGTGTATGGCTTGTGGGGGACAGACAGGGTTTGTGCACAAAACTTAAGAAACTGCAGCTACAAGATGGGTCTCTGGGATCTTTGACTGCTTCTTCTTTCTTCCTAATAATGCAGAGGACATTTCTGTCATTACATGATAGGCTTGGGCTTTGGAGTCTGAAAGATTTGGGTTTGAATACCTGCTCTTTCATTTGCTGTGGGACCAACGTCCCAGAGACACCCTGAGGATAAAATTAGATCATAAAGGGCTGAGATCCACGCATGGCTTATAGTCTGTCCTTCATCATGAAAGCATAGCATTCATCTTTTGTCTCCACTATGTCCTGGAATGAGGAGGCTTACTTCTGCTCTTCTTTACAAAGCTGACTGACCTAAAGGGTGTGTCACCCATTAAGTATCCCCAGAACTGTCCAGATCGCCTCTGGCAGAACTGCTAGAGTTGGTGCCATCAGAAACAAGGACGTGGGCGGACGCTTTGTAAGCCACCGTATCTGCCTCCCTGGCCAAAGTGTGACTGTCTGAAAAGTGTGTTGATGCTTAAAGAATTTTGAAAGGAACACCTAACGAAGTTGAGAAATCCATTTTTAACTGTGGCTTCTTGATGCCTGCCCCAGTATCACTGGTGCTGGCCCTGTGCCACGGAGCCGGGATTAAATGAGCTGTCTGGGTCTTCACAATTCATGGCGGCTAAGTGTAGCTCTAACCAAGGGGCACAGTCTGAGTCTGGTCAGGAGTTTGCACAGCTGGGAATCCCCCTAAGAAGAAAGCTTTCACTATTTGTCATCCCCCAAATTGTAATATTTGCCTTTACCTTGTCTAATGTTTAATCCATGTTTATCCAGCATTTTATTGATTAATGGTCTGAGTGAAGTGACAGGCAGCAGAAGCCTTGAGGCCATGCACGGCACGATGGGGATTCGGGGGCTGCTGTGTGTGTGCCTGGCGTCCCTGCTCACCCTGCAGGCCATGCCCGCTCAGGGTTCACCCACACACGGTCCCAAAGGCAGCAAGGTATGTGGGTAAACCCCTGGGCCAGAAACAGGCAGCTGAGCCTGGAAGGGGCTCCAGAGACCGGGGCTCTCCCCACCCACCTCGACCTCCTCTGAATGGAGAGGACCTCCCAGCAGCATGGGGGAAGTGAGGCCAAGGCGTCGAGGACACAGGCTATGTCCCACTCCTGTCCCTTAACGGATAGGCCCTGGTCCCCCGAGCTCCCGCACTCACACCTGTCCCGGTTTTGTTTTACAGAAGCGACCGGCTTTGGACACAGTGAGTGAGGATCTCAGCACAGGGGTCTGGGGTGGGCCTTTATTACAGTCTGTTTCCCCTGGGCTTCGAGGTGTGCCCCTGGGCAGAGAGACTCCCGCCTCCTCCAGATGGGGGCTTGCCCACCCCCGCAGGCCCCACGGCATGGCCTCAGGCATAGGGACAGCACCTGTGTCAGAGCTGGGTGCCGAGGTCTCCATGGCTGAGCCCCCATCCCAGCCACCTCCCGCACGTCCCACTTTAGGCTGTCGATGGCGTAGTCATCCGAAGTTTGAAAGTCAACTGCAAAGTCACCTCTCGCTTTGCCCACTGTGTCATCACCAGCCAAGTGGTCAACAACGCTGACGAAGCCAAGGAAGTGGCCTTCGATGTGGAAATCCCCAGGACGGCCTTCATCAGCGACTTTGCTATGTGCGTGCCTGCCTGGTTCACCAGGCCCAGACCGAAACCATGGCTCTGAGTGGCCCAACAGGGCAGCCCATCCCCTCGTCCCCAAGGGCCACAGGCCAGCCCCAGCTCTGAAGGACTGAAAAGCCCTTTAGGTCTGCTCTGGGCACCCATCTTAGAGAGCAAACTAGAGCCTCTGACAGTGTGTTTTCAGCCTAGGGCCCAAGGAGCACAGGCTGGCACCCACGGTTTCTTGCTGGACTCTGTGGCTGTGGCTGCCCACCTCCCTGAGCAGCTCTGGGGGCAGCAGGAGGCCGGCAGGAGATGCCCTCTCACAAGTGCTCACCTGGACAGGGCCTCCTTAGTGCCTGGGCTGGGAGCACCTCCAATATGAAGGCCCTGTGTGGTTGGGAAGGGGCACCTCCCTGAGGGCGTCTTCCTCCCTGTAGCACAGCTGGTGAAAATGCATTCCTTGGGGACATAAAGGACAAAGTGACTGCATGGAAGCAGTACCGGAAAGCGGCCATCTCAGGAGAGAACGCCGGCCTTGTCAGGTGAGTTCTGGGCCCTGCTGGCCCAATCCCTGGTGCTGCCCTCCCCTGCCAGGATGGATGCCTTGGGTGGAGGGCAGCCCAGGCTGATGGGAAGGGAGCAAACTGCCCAAATCCACTGCTGGCACAGGTGCACTGGACGAGGCCTCTGGAGAAGTGGGGCCCTGACCCTGGCCAGCCAGCTAAGAAAAGGGTGAGGGTCAAGGAAAGCTGGGAACAGCACGAAAATAAGAGAAACTGACTCTGAGGGCCATGCTTTAGGTGACAAGGACCTCCATATCACTTACCATTTGACTGTTTGCTGTTGCCATTGGTGGCACATCCAGGGCCTCAGGGAGAACGATGGAGCGGTTTGCCATCCAGGTCACCATCGGTCCCCGGAGCAAGGCCACGTTCCGGCTGACCTACGAGGAGGTGCTGAGGCGAAAGCTTATGCAGTATGACATTGTCATCAAGGTCAAGCCCAAGCAGCTGGTGCAGCATTTTGAGGTAGATCGCTGGTGACCACATGCAGGCAAGGTCTCAGGAGCTGGGCTCCTGCCTCTCCCTCTCTGCGGCTCTGAGCGTTGGTTCGGCACCCACCATGTGCAGCCCTGGGCCTGAGCACACAGGGAGAGGACTGACTCCTTAGGGTGGGCTCTGATGGCTGTTCGTGGGCAGGGAGCTCCCTGAACCCTCCAACCTCCTCCTTCTTCTGAGCCTTGGCTTGCTCATCTGTCAAATGGGGGTTTTGCGTGTCCCAGAACTGCCACAAGGATCATGAGAGATACTGAATGTCCAGGGAGTTTGTAAACCAGGAAGTCCTGGGCAGCCTGAGGGGCTGTCATTGTTACTGGCACCTTAGTGGTGGCCGAGTTGAGGGGCTCAGGCACACACATTTTCATTTGGCCAATATTTTTGGAGTGCCTACAACATGCCAGGCCCTGTGCTGAGAGCTGGGTGGGTGTTGCACACAGTAGGTGGTCAGGATATACATTGGCTCTTGGCTGAGACTTGATGATGGCTCCCAAATGGGAGCCTTGGTACAGGAACTGCTTCAATGCCACAGATCGACGTGGACATCTTTGAGCCCCGGGGGATCAGCAAGCTGGATGCCCAGGCCTCCTTCCTCCCCAAGGAACTGGCCGCCCAACTCATCAAGAAGTCCTTCTCAGGGAAAGAGGTGCGTGGGATGGCTGAGTCCTCAGAGACTTCTCAGCATGGCTGCAGACAAGGGCTGCAGGCCACCCTAAGGGAGAGAGAGAGGGGAACTTAGCACTCCTGATTCTCAGAGCCGCTTGGCAAAAGCCTGTGTGCTGAGGCTGGGGAGGGCGCCTACAACGGCTGCCTGGTCTGGGGTGAGCTGCTGGCTTGCTTAAGTCTCAGTTTCCTCTTTGCCTGTCTCATCCCAACCGGAAAGCATTCATGGAAATATAAGGCACATGTGCAAACCTCAGGATTCCAAGCCCCAGTGTTCTTGGAAACATGATGAAGTTTGGAAAGGCCTTTGGCCTACCCAGCCACTTGCCACTTGTCACTTCCCACCCATCTGTGGGAATCCCAGAAGCCCCCTGCTTGCCCCTACCCCAGGTCCTGAGGAGTGTGGCATATGAGCGGGTGATACCCAGCTAGTGCCCTGCTTCCTAACTTGCCCTCAACTGGAGCCAGGAGCAAACTGTTTATTTCCCACCCACCTTTGGTAGTGGCTCCATAACAATTCACTTAAAGAAATGTTTCCTACAGTTTTGAAGGGGTTCCTTTGAAACAAAATATGATACCCCAGAGTGTTAGAAAACATGCTTGCTTTCAGTAGGGGACCAAGGGGATGGTCTTTGTCTTCCTAATAATTTTCAAATTTCTTTTTAATGAGGATATTTTACTTTTATAATAAACAAAAAGTAAAAAGAAAAGCATCTTTAAAGAAAATGTGGAAAGTACAAAAGTATAGAAATGTATTGAGTACAAACCACCCCCAATTTCCCTGAACACCAGCACCAAGTCCAAACAGACCGCAGCTCCCACTCTGGGCTCTTCCTTCTCTTTGTCTATCCAGGCAGGTTTCATTTTCTAGCACAGTGTTGCTTTTTTCACTAGACAGTGTGAGTTGCTGATGCTTCTCATGCTGCTATTATTTTGTTTTTATTGTGTATCCAAAGTGATGATGCTTATAGAAAATCCCAATGATTTAGAAGCATGTGAGCAAAGAAACAGGTCTTCTCTCCTACCACCCACCGGTGCATGCTCTTAGCAGCAGGGCGAGGGGCCCACTAGACTCATTCCTATGCCTGTGCACCACACTCACACACACACACACACACCTTACGTTGTCGTTGCAAACCAGTAATGCCTCACACCTTTGATGGTTCCAGGGTCATGTGCTTTTCCGTCCCACAGTGGGCCAGCAGCAATCCTGCCCCACATGCTCTACGACCTTGCTGAATGGGGACTTCAAGGTGACCTACGATGTCAATCGGGACAAGGCCTGTGACCTCCTGGTGAGCTGGAAGCTTCTTGCCCAAGTCTCAGAGGGTGGGCAGGGTGCCTGAGAGAGAGGCTTCACTTGTCCCTTTGTGTTTCAGGTCACCGATAACCACTTTGCCCACTTCTTTGCTCCCCAAAACCTGACAAAACTGAACAAGAATGTGGTTTTTGTGATTGACATCAGCTCCTCCATGGAAGGCCAGAAAGTGAAGCAGGTAAACTGCCGCTCTAAACAGTTAGCCAGCAGGAGCTTCTTTAGCCCCATCACCCATCCCACCCTGGTTTTGCCTCCAGAGTCTGGGTTTGGGACTTCTGCTCCTGGTCAGAGGCAGGGTAATTTAACAGGATATCCAGTGGTCAGGGGCTCTGGAATCAGCCACTTTCTCACTGTGCAACCGTGGGCAAGTGCATTCACTTTTCCTCAATGGCAAAAATGGGAGTAAAATGCAGTGCCCATACGGTTGTGGGGTTTACCAATGGGGGATGCTTGCAAGATGAGACCTGTACCCTAGGCGTACAGGGGTGATTACAGTGGTCCCGGAAGATGGCTTGCAGCAGGGCACAGCCCACTCCCACAGTGTTCTGGGTGTCCTGTCCATAGCGCAGTGAAAGCATGGCTGGACAATCAGAGTTTTAGAAACTCAGCCCCCTGGGGTCCTCTGTCTTAATCCTGACCCCCTTGAACTCCTGGTCATTTCCCCTCCCCATACTGGGTCCCTTTGCCTTCTCCATCCCCCTCAAGACATCCCAGAGCTCAGTAGGCTGCTCCTCTCCTGGCACCACCTGGCTGTCCTGTCCATCCCCTTCTGCTTGTCCACCATGTAACTCTACCCTGTGGATCTCTGAACTGGGTATCTGGAGATGACAGAAGGTACTGTCCTAGGGCCCTGCCCTTCCACTGACTGTCCTGTCCTTACAGACCAAGGAGGCGCTCCTTAAAATCCTGGGGGACTTGCGGCCAGGGGACTACTTCGACCTGGTCCTCTTTGGGTCTGCAGTGCAGTCCTGGAGGGGCTCGCTGGTGCAGGCATCTGCCGCCAATCTGGACGCAGCTCGGAACTTTGTGCGGCACTTCTCTCTGGCCGGGTGTAAGGGCAGGGGTCTGGGGCCACCTTTATGTCACTTCTGTCCCCTCAGATTCAGGGCATACACTGATCTGCTTTCTCTTTTTTGCAGCTACAAACCTGAATGGAGGTTTGCTCCAGGGAGTTGAGATTTTGAACAAAGCTCAGGGAAGCCTCCCAGAACTCAGCAACCACGCCTCTATTCTCATCATGCTGACAGATGGCGAGCCCACAGAGGGTAAACGCCCCGAGGGCTACCTTGGGAGGTGGTGATCTCTTCATTACCAAAGGCATTCTTCAAGCTGAATTTGGAAATACAACCAATGGGGATGCTGTCAGGGGGCAGAAAGGCTAAGGGCAAAGCCAAGCACTGGTTTAAAAGCAGAGTTCAGACCCCAAAGTCTGCAGGAGCTCCAAGGTGTTCTGTCCTGAGTTGGGAAGCTGGGGAAGTTTCTGCATGACACGGGGTTGCACAGGGCCCAGGAGGATGGGCAGGACCCTAGGCTGAGTTTAATGAACTATGGATTCAGCACTAACTGAGTGCCAAGCACAGGACTAGGGACCAAGGAGAGACACCAAGAGAATAAGACATGTCTTTGCCCTTAAGGAGCCCAGGGTCCGTTGGGGGAGGCAGACCCAGGAGCAGATGCTCTGTCAAGGGCCCTGAAGGAACAGCGTGCGAGAAGGCCGAAGGAGCACAGACAAGGGGCACCTGGCTCAGGCAGGGTCTCAGAAGGCCTCTTGGAGGAAGTGACCCCTCAGCTCAATCTGGAAGGAGGGGAGGAGAAGCAGGAAGGGATCCCTGGCAGAAGGGGCAGCTTGAGCAAAACAAGGTTTGTGCGCTGGCAGGGCCTGCCTGGGAAGTGTAGGTGAAATGTATGCAGAGTAGGTGAAACAGGGTGGAAAGGTCAGCAGGACCTCACAGGCCAAGCAAGGAGCCATGAGTTTAGAGCAGAATCAGATCTGCTCACGATGGATCCATGTAGATGGGCAAAGTCTTCGAGGAGCTCTGTGAATGGATGTTGCAGTCTCCCAGGTGAGCCAGCAAGAGGCGTTGCCTCAAGATGCCAGTGGGGACTGGAGATGGTCTGAGATGGGAGTCTTGGCCCCCAGGGAGGGTGCCCCAAAGTCCCCTCGTGCCCCACACACCTGTGAGCCAGCGTCCTGTCCCTACCTGGCTGTGTGGCTGCAGGGGTGACGGATCATACCCAAATCCTCAAGAACGTCCAAGATGCCATCGGGGGCAAGTTCCCACTCTACAACTTGGGTTTCGGCCATGATGTGGACTTGAAGTTCCTGGAGGTCATGTCCCTGGAGAACAATGGACGTGTCCAGAGAATCTATGAGGACCATGATGCCACCCAGCAGCTGCAGGTCTCCTCCTCCCCCTGCTCCCAAAGTCATGCCATGGGTCCAGACCATGGCCTTGGCAGCCACATACCCATCAGCCCAGAGCAGATAAAGCTCTGGTTTGGGGTTCGAATTAGCTGTGTGACCTCGAACCAGTTACTTAAGCCCTGAGCCTGCAATTCCTTCTATAAAGTAGGGATCCCAACACCCCACTTTGTGAGTGGGTTTCCTGTTGGATGCCTAGGATGACCCACCAGCTCTGAGGCTGCACCCCCCACCCCCACAGGGCTTCTACGAGCAGGTAGCCAACCCTCTGCTGAGGGATGTGGAGTTGCAGTACCCCTGGGATGCTGTCTTGGCCCTGACCCAGCACCACCATAAACAGTACTACGAAGGCTCGGAGATCATAGTGGCCGGGCGCATCGCTGACCACAAACTGAGCAGCTTCAAGGCGGACGTGCAAGCCTATGGGGTAAACAGAGGGCTGCGGAGGGTGGAGAGGTACCCAGAGACTCCAAACCTACGCCGCTCCCCACCCCTGTGCCCCCAGCAGCCTCTCTTTTCCCAGAGCAGTGCCTCACCCCAGCAGGTCACACACACCCCAGGGCTGAGCATTCTTCCAATGAAGGCATCCTGAGGGCAGGCTAGAGTGGTGCCAACATGGCCTTGATTAGCTGTAGTCCGTTGTATCCAACTGGTCCACCTGTTATTCCTCCCAAAGCATGAGAGTGTGAGAGGCCAGCCTCTTTCTTCTCAAGTGACAACTATTTCCTGAGCACCTACTGCACATGCAGCTTTGCACCACGGTGCGGTGTCTGTGTGTGTGTGCACACTGCGGTGTGTATGGTGGGGGGAGTGTCACGGAGACCTGGACTCTAGCCATGCAGTGTAGTTGAGGGTTCAGGACTCAGGCTTTGAGTGAGGAAAGCTGAGCTAGACCCTGGCTGCAGTTGGGTGACATTGATCAAATGGGTCCAGTTCTCTAGGACTTTTGGTACCATGGGGCTAACAATGTACTGCAGAGTTGTGTGGAGTAAACGAAATAATCCACATAATAGGCTTATGCAGTGCCTGGTACATGGGGTGCCCTTGGGAAGAGGTGCCCCCGTTACTGTAGCTGGGGAGAGAAGGTGCATTTGTGAGCTGTGGCAAGCTGAATGGTGCACGGGGCCGCGGTGGGCATACGGAAGAGTGGGGTGTGGTGGAAACAGCTACATGGTGGATCGGCTAGGTGCCTGCTGGCATCCCCCAGAGAGAGCAACTCCATGAGGGCAGGGCCTGATCCTCCATCCCTGGGATCCCCAGGGCCTGGCCCAACTTGGCTCACAGAGGGTGCTTAGTAACTTTTGTGGAAGGAACGGATGGATAGAAGAGGACAAGGGGAGCAGGCTCAGGAAAGGCAGCGGGTAGGATGCTCAGAACAGAGCTGCAGAGACCAGACAACATCGGGCTCCCCCAGAGCCCCTCATGGCGCACAACCTCTCTCTCCCTTGCCTCCCTCAGGAGGGCCAAGACTTCAAGACGACCTGCCTGGTGGACGAGGAAGAGATGAAGAAACTGCTCCGAGAGCGGGGCCACATGCTGGAGAACCACGTCGAACGCCTGTGGGCCTACCTCACCATCCAGGAGCTGCTGGCCAAGCGGTACCAGCCCGGCGGCTGCCGGGGGGAGGTGGAGGGGCATGACCACCCCAGAGCACACACATCCCCCCCAGCCCTGGGCCTTTGGACTACAGAGGGGCGGTTCTAGACCTTGGAGGTTGCAAGCAGGTCAGATTTACCAGCCTCTTGAGTTTGCTCGCTGAGTTAATATCCACCAGGCAGTCAGTAGTGTGGTCAGGGCCTGCTGGGGGCACAGGGCAGCCCCTTTTGCCCCCACTGAGCCGCTGTGGGGGAGGCTTCCCTGTACTGCAGGGCTGCTGTGTCCAGACACACTCATTTAATCCTCACAATGTGCCAAGCAAATCGAGGTTCAGAGAGGTTAGACCACTTGCCAGGATCTCACAGCTATTGAATTCTCTGTATTTCTGAGGCACATCCCCCAGCCCTGCCAGACCTCCAGGTTTTCTCTGAGGGAGGCCTTTAAATCATGAGGTCCTTGAAGACAGCCCCTGGGCGGGGGCACTGCAGGGGACTTGTAAACGTTTGCTGAAAGAGTTAACAAAGGAAGGAAAGGACGAGAGAGTGCAAGTCCATTGTCATCCAAGCTGTGGGCTTGGAACCCTTGTCTGTCTGGCAGGATGAAGTTGGAGGGGGCAGAGAAGGCCAACGTGTCAGCCAAGGTCCTAAAGATGTCGGTGGACTATCAGTTTGTGACCCCGCTGACCTCCATGACCATCAGGGGCATGGCGGACCAAGACGGCCTGGAGCCCCTCATTGACAAGCCCCTGGAGGGTATGGGCTGGCAGAGGGGAGGCTGTGGGCATGGGGAGGCTTCTGAGAGCCAAAAATCTCCTGGGCGTTAATTCTCTTTCCTTTCCTCTCCTTTCCAGATTCTCTGCCCTTGGGTGAGTTTTTAAATCACGTTGATTTCAGCAAGGGGCTCCGGGTGGCTGGGCAAGTGGCACGTGCTCCAGCCACCAGGCACATAGCACCCGCCCCCCGCCCTGCTCCACCCTTTCTTGGTCTCTTCCTTCCCCGAGATGCCCTTCCCTACTTTGCTGCAAACTAGTTGCTGCCTCCTGTGTGCTCGGGGAGTTCTAGCTCAGCCTGAACCCCTCCACTCCCCGGCCTCCTTAGGGGCCCTACGTGTGAGCGTCCATCTACCAGGAGGGCTGGGACCCCCAGGAAGAGGGCTGGGACCCCCAGGAAGAGGGCTGGGACCCCCAGGAGGAGGGCGGGCCCAGGCCTGATTGGCCTCCGGACCCAGCTGCACTCGGGGAATGAGGCGCGTGCCTTTCGTGTGGAGTGGGGAGGGTGATGCTGTCCTCTATCGTTGTCCTCTACAGAGATGGTGGGACCCGGAAAGAGTAAGTGGCAGCCATCCTGATGACGCAGGTCTCTACCCCTCTACTCCACACATGGCCACCTCTCAGGCTGTGCATTCAGTCCTGAGCAGAGCCCGGGTCATCACCTATCTGCCTGACGAGGAAATGATAGCCTAAGGTTTTCTTCCTCTGCTCCAGCGTTCCTCGTTGCCTCTTACTGGGAACCGTCAGAACGCTCCCCCTGACCTGGCCTGGCCTCTCCACCCCTATGCCACCAGCCCCTCCCGGTTCCCAGGAAAGGAGACCGAGAGGGGGCCAGGCCACTGTGCTGGGCCAAACTTCCGTTCCCACATCCGGAGAGTCATCAAAGGCTCTGTGTCCACTCCAGCCCCTGTGGCCTCAGGCCAGCCCGCCTGGGTGGGAGGGGCCTCAGAAAAGGAGGCAGCAGCTCCAGGTAAGGCCCTTCTAAGTGCCGTTCACTCTTGCCCGTCAGCCTTCATGCTGTTGGCCTCGCAGCCTTCTCCAACGCGCCCTAGCTCCGAGGTCCGGCATTTGCCAAACCAAGTGACTGGCGGTGAGTCCTTGGGAGGGTCTGAGGGACACCCCTGCCTGACTGAACCCTTCTCCCAAGCCAGCCCCATGTGCCTAATACCCAATCTAATAGACTCCATGCTGTGCCCCCAGTGGACACTGACCCCCACTTCCTCATCCACGTGCCCCAGAAAGAGGACACTCTGTGCTTCAATATCAACGAGGAGCCTGGTGTGGTCCTGAGCCTGGTGCAGGACCCTGACACAGGTACGGGTGACATTATGCCCTCTGCCAGAGAGGGTGGGGCCTGGGCTCCTCTGTCCTCAACGTTCAGCCTTGAACAGGAAGGACAGTGGCTGTGGCCTCCACTCCCCTCACCCTGTGTACCCGCCACCTGGCTGGGCTCAGCCTGCCTCCTTCATGCCCCATCCACCTGCCTGGGCCCTATACAGGGCCTGCTTCATGGGCATGTGACCTGTGCAGGTGCACAGGACACTGCCCTTGGAAGGACTCCATGCTTGATTGAATGTTTTGCTGTTGCATCTTGAAATTCTTAACAATTTTTGAATGAGAGGGCCCTCGTTTTCATTTTGTACTGAATCCTATAAATGATGCAGTGGCCCTGCCACACCCCCTCCCCCACCCCCCACATGGCTGCAGGGGTCTTGGAGCCCACCTCCCCAGCAGGGCTCAGGTGATGGGAACAATGCCTTCTCCATCTATCGGCCACTTCTCCCACCCTCCCAGTCCAGTCAGGCCATCTGCTAATATTTGTTGAGCACATCCTAAGGTCTGGGGACACAGTGGGAACCAAGACAAAGTCCTTGCTCTTGTGGAGTTTAGAGAAGGGAGATAAACAGGTGAACAAATTCTTAGCTGATAATTTCCGAGCATGAGACGTGCTGTGTTGGGATAGTGAAGACAGGGAGGGGGCTTTTGGCTACTCAGTTCAGAGGAGGCTTATGTGGAGAGGCCGACCTGCAGCACCTACTGTGACCTGCCCTGTGTCAGGGCCTGGGTCCACAGAGAAGGAGCAGGCCCAAGGCCTGTCCTCGGGGAGGCGACACCTCCTTCAGGGCCCAGAACCGAGGGCTAAGTCTCAGAGAGTTAGTGTGGCAGGAGGGGAGGGAGGCAGTGCTGAGAGTGGCCTGCACCTGTCCTGAAGGCCCCTCCCCTTGGGTGGTGAGGCCATCAGAGCCCAAAGAGGGTGGGCATAGGGGCGGCAGGAGCAAAGACCGGCTGGTGGGGTTCTAGGGAGAGCTGGGCCGCCCTGACCCGGATGGCCCCTCACCCCACTGCAGGCTTCTCAGTGAATGGCCAGCTAATTGGCAACGAGGCCAGGAGCCCTGGGAAGCATGAGGGCACGTACTTCGGGCGGCTGGGGATCGCAAACCCCGCAACAGGCTTCCAGCTGGAAGTGACTCCTCAGAACATTACGCTGAACCCTGGCTCCGGCGGACCCATATTCTCCTGGAGGGACCAGGCCTCACTGCGGCAGAATGAGTAACCGGGCTGGGGCCGGGGCCTGGGAGGAGAGGCGGGGGTGGGTGTGGTGAAGACCAAGGCACGAAGCCCCAGAGCCAGCTCTGCTGCCCGAGCCTGTTGGGCCCTCATTCCCCGAGCTGTGTCAGTGTGTGATGTCCATGTGGCCTTCGCGTAGGCTATGCAGACATGTCGGGCCCCCGTGGACCATTCCCCACCCCTGACTCCCAATTTCCCTTGATTGCTGGACACGTGCTCCGGGTCCAGCTGCCTGGACGTCTGTGCTCCCGTGGCACCCTCACCCTGCAGTCCACCCCTATCTCCATCAAACCAAGCTGACTCATCTTCCCAGGCCCAGCGCATTGGCCACCTCTTCCCTGAAGCCATCCTAGTCCCTTCCTCTGCTGAACTCCAGCGCTCTCTAGGTTTCTCTTTCAGCCCCTGTCTTAGTATGCGTTGTTTAGTGTTTCTTCCTTCCTTCACTCATTCATTCGTTCAACAAACTCTGCTGAGCACCAGAGCCCATTGCTGGGCAGCAGAGCTATAGGAAGAGGTGGGCAGAGTCCGGTATGGAGCACACAGATGATAAGTGGGAGTCAAAGCACACAGACTCGTAATAGACAGGCTGGAGTCCAAGTCCTGGCTCTGTCCCTCACCAGCTGTGTGACCTTGAGCAAGTTTTTTAACCTCTCTGAGCCTCAGTCCTCACAGGATCAGAGTGGGAATTGAATGATGCAGTTTGCGTGGAGGGCTTAGCACAGGGCCTAGCACATTGTAAGGGCCCCATACACAATAGCAACAAGTGGGAAGGAGCATGGAGCAGGTAACCGTCAACGCCCTGCGGGGAGAGGGGTTCATAAGAGCTGGGTCTCAAGGACAAGAGCAGCTGAATGGAGGGGGTGCAGTGCAGCCACACTTGCCCTCATGGCACCTGACCCCACAGGGTGGTGGTGACCATCAACAGGAAGAGGAACCTGGTGGTGTCCGTGGAGGACGGGGGCACCTTCGAGGTCGTCCTGCACCGAGTATGGAAGGGGAGTGCCATCTGCCAGGACTTCCTGGGCTTCTACGTGCTGGATAGTCACCGGATGTCAGCACGGACACATGGGCTGCTGGGTACGGCTGGCTAGGCGCGCAGAGCTGTGGAGTGGGGTGTTGAAACCAGAGGACTTACCCTGGGTCAGCTTCGCAGTGGGTCACCAGGGTAGGCCCACCTCCAACGCAGCCTACAAGGCTCAGAGCTCCAAAGAGGGTCCCGGTGAAGGCTTGTCCCGCAAAAAGGCTGCAATCAAACACAACGAAGCTAAAGGTTAAGTGAGCCTGGGAGCGAGTAAGGAGAAGTCTGATTAGCAAATGGAAAGGTCCAGTGGACTCCCAGAGACCTCCTGAGTGGGATGGGTCATCGGCCACACTGCTTCTCCTTGTGGCCTTCCTGCAGACCCTGTTCTCTACCCCTCAACCCTCTCTCCCCAGCCAGATTCCTTTGGAATTGGTCCAAAAAGACAGGAGGTACAACCACCAGGCAATATATCTGCTTCTTTATAAGCAAGTGAACTAAAGCTGGCTTTTGATGCCAAAATTTATAGAAACAGTCAAGCCCTTGAAAAACAATTGTTTAAGCAACTCTCTAAGCCTCCAGTGAGCACCTACTGAGTACAAGGCAGCAAGGCCCTCGATGGTAACTGCTGTCTCCCATATGCCTTTCCAGGACAATTCTTCCATCCCTTTGATTATAAAGTGTTCGACCTCCACCCAGGCTCTGACCCCACAAAGACAGACGCCACAATGGTGGTGAAGAAACGGCGGCTGACGGTCACCAGGTGGGTGGGCTGCTCTCTCAGCATCTCTGCCCTTGGCCTTCCCCATCGTTGCTCCAGGCCTTCCTCCAGGTGTCACAGGGTTGAGGTGGGCTTCCTGTGGCGGTGCAGCCCTGCCAGATCCCAAAGGTGACCCCAGCTGGCTTGTCTCTCCTCAGGGGCTTGCAAAAAGACTACAGCAAAGACCCCCGACATGGGGCTGAGGTGACCTGCTGGTTCATCCATAACAATGGGGATGGGCTGATCGACGGTGTTCACACTGACTATATCGTCCCCGACATCTTCTGAGCCCCCAGCCAGCACACCCATTCCCCCTTGGGACCATGGCAGAGGAGGAGCCTGACCTGCTGCCCAGGCCACACCTCCCTGTCCAAGCTGTTCTCCTATGTTGAAGCACTCATGACTTCCATTAAAGAGAGGCTATGTCCATCCCAGGCTGGCTCCTTTGGGGGAGGGGGGTGCGGTAAGGAGGCAACCCAAGAGGTTGCTCCTCAGAAGGGCTCAGGAGTCACAGCAGACCAGGAGGCTGGGCGGGAGCCGGCACCAACTCTGCCCCCACCCCACCCTGTTCTCTGCAGCTGCCTGGCCCCGTGCCCTCTGAGTGTCCTGGGTGTCCGGTGCACACTGCTTCCCCTACAGGTCCAGAGACCAAAGGACACTCTGGCAGCACGTACAGGAACAACCCGCAACAGCTGCAGCTGCCCCAGTGCTTCCTGTAGCCAGGAACTGTTCTAAGTGCCTTTGTTGAATTAATTAAATGTATGCTCCCAACAGCCCTGGGGGATACTTTTATCATGACTACTTACAGCCGAGGTTAGGTAATTTGTCCAAAATCACTCATCTTTTAAGTGGCGGAGCTGGGATTTGAACCCGTGCTATCTGGAGTCAGCATCTATGTGCTTAACCACCCCATGTAAATATTTCCATCAGGCTGGGTGGCTGATGGCCAAAGCATGTTGGGATTTGGTTCTGGATATCCCAAACTATCACTTAACGTGAACATGTGAAAGAAATACGTGAAATATATATGGACTTGGGGTCCTGAAGAAGTCCTGCCAGGAGCTGAGGGTCACCTAATGGGGTCAGAGCCTCAGGGGGCAGTTCCCAGGCCTCCATCCTCCACTGGATTTCCCAGCTGGGGGTTTGGAACCTGTGAGGGCAGGCACATTTCCCCAAAGCAGAGACGGCCACTGCCCAGAAGCTGTGATTTCAGGGGCCAGGAATAGCAGCCCACTGACTCCTCACACTGATGCCTGGAATAACCGCTTCAGAACGCCTTCCCTGGGCCTTGTCTAGGGGCCCAGTTAAAATGTGACATTACAGGGTGTGTGGAGATGAACTTGCACTTTGGAGAGCCACTGGCCCTTTTGGCGAAGGTTGATAGGCCTCCACCCACTCCTTTCCAAAGGGTTTCTGCTTTTTCTGGCTTCTGTCCAGTTCCCATTCCAGATGAGGCCCATGAGGACTCAGATCAACCACACAAATGCTGAGGTCCAGAGCTGCCCCAGGCCCAGGGACACAGAGCCCTGAGGGGGCAGCCAGTGGAATTTCAGAGCCCAGCCCACCGTCTGGAGTATCCTGGGCTTCTCAAAGGAGAGCCACGGGCTGCCAGCTGGCTGGTCACCCTCAGCAAAGTTGGCCCAACTGGGGTCTCCTTTTCCCATCCTCTAGAGTGGAAATGGGGTGAACCTGAAGATTTCCTAGATTCCTTTAATTCGAAATTCTGTATGATGACTCTGGGTCCCTCCAAGTCCCCAGCTGTCCCTCAGGGGCCTCTTGAGCAACCTCAGAATTTCCTACTTTGAGTTGTCCCTCCACAAAACTCCAAGTATCGGGGGATGAGGCAGTAGCCTGGAGGAGAGGGGCTGGAAAAAGCTCCTCAGGCAGCTGCAGGGCCGTGAGGAGGAGCCACTGGGCAATGCTGGCAGGACAATAGTTCTGCCACCCCTGCCACAACCCCAAGAGCCCACTGGTCAGCGACCATAGACGCTGAAGATGACCTCATGAACTAGATGTCCTGAGAGCCAGACTGCAGGGCCCTTCTCTCTGCTCCCAGGTGTCAGCGCTGAACTTGGTGACCGCTGGCAGTGTGGGTCAGGATTCAGGAGGCCTGAGGAGAGCAGGGACCCGCAGCCGGGCCTCAGCAGCTCCCTTTGTTGATCTGCTATTGTTCTGCTGACTTCGCAACTCTCTGTCATTACTTCTGTGGCTCCTGCCACTTCCAGTCACTAGTCCACTCTTCCCTTGTGGCTTCTGCTGCCTCAAAGCTTCTGCTTTCTGCCTTCTCACTCTGTTTCTCTGCCCTCAGCAGTCAACTCTCTCTGTACATCTCACAGTCAAGTGCACTCTTGGCTTTCAGTCCAGACCATGGTACGATCCATAAATTAGCTGTCCTGTGCTCCGGCATCCTCATCAGCACTGTTCAGTAGTGGCCGAGTAGGAGGGTCACTGGGTCACTTTGCTCAGAAGAACATGGGTATGGCCGGCACATGGTAGCCACTCTGGAAGGTCTAGGGGCTGGCGGGGCCCTGGGATGGCCCAGAAGGACCCAGTGCCCACCAGGAAGGGATAAGACCCTGCCTCTGAGGCTCCCATTGTCCTGGATAACAGAAGTCCAGCCTCACTGGATACTTTCAGGAGAATGACTCTCCAAGAGGCCGAGGGCAGCTGAGTTCCTGGCAAGGCTGGGAACACAGGGATGAATGTGACACGTGGCCTGGCCCTCCAGGTGCTGCTCAAGAGTCTAGAGAGAGTGATCAGATCCAAACGTGCGCACCTCGACCAAAGGTAACGACAGAATGTAGGCCCTTCGGGAGCTTGGAGCCTGGAGAAGGGCTGTCTATGGTCAGCTAGGGGACAGAAGAGGAAGACTTCCGAAGGAAGGAGGGACACAGGCTGGCAGAGATCAGAGATGTGATATGCAGAGAAGGGGGAGGTACGCCAGTGGGAAGAGAGTTAAGTTCAGAAAGCGAGTTGGAGCTGGACCACAGGACTTGGGAGTTGTCCTTTTCAAGGGGTCGCGGGAGACAGAGAGAGTAATGAGCAAGGGGTCAGCCATGGAGATCTGAGCCTTAGGGGGATGGGTCTGGTTTGGTGCCCTGGCTGCCTCAAGAAGGGGGCGGTGACTGTGATCCAGGAGGCCAGACCAGAGGCCACGTCTGCCGTGCAGCGACAATGCTGAGATGCTGTTTGTGACTCCATATCCCACTGCCCCCTCCCAGGGGGTCTCGGGGCCCATTTGCCAACACAGAGTTTCTGCTTTCTCCGGGGGCCTCCTTGTCCCACAGCCGCCGGGAGTGAAGTCCTAACACTGCTGACGATACCCACCGGGCCTCCTTGGTACAGGCAGATCCAGGCCTATTACTCCACCCATGTCCAGCTTCCCCGGGGGATCCTCCCGCCTCCCTCTCGCCCACACTGCAGGTCGGTGACCCCACTTGGGAAACACTAGGCTTGCTCATATAAGGAGCCCAGGCGCCGCCAGTGTGCTCAGCGATGGCGTCTGCTCGGTGGCCCTGCCTCATCTTGGCTCTGCTCTCTGGTGTGGCGGTCTCTGGCTTCCCTAGAAGATTATGCCGGCTACTCGGGGTAAATCTGCCTCCTCTTCACCATCTGGCAGGCAGAGGGGCCAGGCCGGGAGGTCCTGTGTGTAGGGTGAGGAGCAGGCAGAGGCTGGGCAGTGAGCTGCAGGGAACAGAGCTGGTATGTGGGGAACTGGGCTCCAGACATGCTCCCTAATCATGGGCAAGGCTCTTAAATCTCCTGGGCCTCTGTTTCCCTACCCGTCAGGTGGGTGATACAGCACTATCAGCTCACCTCACTGAGGGGCTGTGAAGGTCCACGTCTGAGACAAGGGTCGAGGCCTCTAGGAATGGCTGAGCTGAGCTGTGTGGGGTACAGTGGTGGTGGGGGTCTGGATGAGGCCTCAGGGGCCTGGGGCCCAGGGAAGGGCAGAGTGAGTCAGGGTATATGGGGCGGGGGAAGAGCTCTGGCTTTGGTCCTCCTTGCCCTGATCCCCCCAGTGAACTGGAGATCTTCCCTCCCTGCACCTCAGTTTCCCCATCTATTCAGAGCCCTTCCTACTCCGACATGTGGCTCTGGGTGGGTCCATGTCCAGAGGCCCCTCAAGGTGTGTGTGTGGAGGTCACTGCTGAACCTTGGCCTCAGCCCAGAGCCTATTGCCAAGCCACTGTAGCCTTGGCCTTGGCCTGACCCCTGTGTTTGTCTTTGTTTTTGCAGAAACGGAGCCTCCCGGAACGGGTGAGAACTTTCACCAGGGATGGGGCAGGGCAGGGCAGGACGGAGCTAGTTGCCCAACAGCGGAAGGAGTGGGCCACAATGGCAGGTCCCTCCAGCTGGCAAACAGCTTATGGCCCCCTGCCCTCGCAGACCCCTGCCGTGACTCCAGAGCCCTGGGAAAGAGCACCACGGAACCATGGCCCTCGGACCTGCTGATAGAGCAGAGGACCACCCTTCATTCCACGGGTCCATCTTCCCACAGACACTTACTGAGCGCTTGTCAGGCCCCATGCACAGGGCAGGAGACACACAGTGAACGGCCCCATCACGCCTTCACAAAGCATCTTTATATCCATGTTTAACTCAGACGTCTCCCTAGAGCGTCCCTTGGTCCATCACCCCATTGGAAAGAGGGGTTTGGGGGGAACGAAGGCCCTCCCCATGCACTGCCCTCAGATAGGAAACAAGGGCCTATTTGGGAGACAGAAGCAGGCAATTACCCCAGGAGGCAGGCTGGGGTGTGTGTGGACATGCTCTTTCTAAGCTGAGGTGTGGGAGATGAGCAGGAAGAGCTAGGACCTGGCATGGCTGGAGCACGGGGGGAGCAGAGAAGGCAGGCCCTGCCTGGAGGCCCCCAGAGCCGTGGGGAAGACTGTCCTGAGGGCAGTGGTAAGAACAGGAGGGCTTCACGTGGCAGAAGGACAGGGTCAGATTTGGGTTTTTATACCATCTCACTGGCTACAGCTGCATGTAAACAGATGATAGAGCTAAGGATGCAGAGTGACCATCAGAACAGTGGTGGCCAATTAAAGGCGGCAACCAAGGATGCTGCCCAGGCTTCTGACATGGGTGACTGGGAGACCGGAGGGGCCACTTACCAGGCAGGAGCTTTGGAGCCCACAAAGGGGAGCTTGAAGGGGAGAGGCCAGGAGGAAGACCTGGTTTCCGGGTGCCTCAGGCTGGCTGGTCACCATCTGCTGATCACTGTCCCTCTCCCGCAGGTGGTCGATGGCATCGAAGTCTACAGCACCAAGGTCCACTGCAAGGTGACCTCCCGCTTCGCTCACAATGTCGTCACCACCAGGGCCGTCAACCACGCAGACACTGCCAAGGAGGTTTCTTTCGATGTGGAGCTGCCCAAGACAGCCTTCATCACCAACTTCACCTTGTGGGTGTCACCACGACTGCTGGCTCGGGCCTGGGAGGGGAGTCTGGCTCAGCATGAGTCCCCCAGCAGCTTTCTATCCCTGCAGGACCATTGATGGTGTTACCTACCCTGGGAACGTCAAAGAGAAGGAAGTTGCCAAGAAGCAGTATGAAAAGGCCGTGTCCCAGGGCAAGACAGCTGGCTTGGTCAAGTAAGTGTGGACCCCCAGGCCTTGGGGAGAACATCGGGGCTGTAAGCGCCCTCAGAGACACAAACAACAGAACAGCATCTATTATTATCATTATATGGCAAAATGCGCTGTAATTCTTACAACGTTATCTCATTTTGAATTTGAGGCAATCAAGGCTCAGAGTAGGTAGAGGTCTCCCCCAAGGGTAAAGGACTTGAACCCAAGGCCCAGGAAGGATGGGCTGGTGCTATCTTTGGGGCAGTCATTGTCTTGCACCCCCATTCAGGGCCTCTGGGAGGAAGCTGGAGAAATTCACGGTCTCAGTCAATGTGGCTGCAGGCAGCAAGGTCACCTTTGAGCTAACCTACGAGGAGCTGCTGAAGAGGCACAAGGGCAAGTACGAGATGTACCTCAAGGTCCAGCCCAAGCAACTGGTCAAGCACTTTGAGGTAATCAGCTGCTCTCCTGCAGCTCCTGCTGAAACTGCTGGGGGCAGGGTGCTGGGAAGGGTCCCTGGGCAGACCCCACAGCAGGGTCAAGAACACAGAAACCCAGGCCCCACCACTTGGTTGAGGAGGCATGGGGGAATTACAGTGGCACTGGCTACAGCACTTGGGCCAAGGGGAGGAGGCTGGGCGGCACCTGGCAGATCCAGGTTGGGTGCTGGGCCCTCGGGGGCAACATCACAAAGTGTCTCTGTAATGCTTGTAACTGCTTACATAGGCATTTTACCTACATCAGAATGGAAAGCCAAAGGAAATGCTTTAGTGGTAGAATCTGGGGCACCATATGGCAGGTAGTAGAAGAGTTCTGGGGTCAGAGTACCCACTTACAAGCCCTTGTGGTCATTTTCTTGGAGGGAGACAGCAGGCTTGGCTGTCACAGAGTTGTCCTAGAGGCCGCTCCTTGTACATCACTGACCCATCTCCTTGCCCTTGTTGTCCTGGAGGCTGGGTTCTGCATTGTCACTGAGTGACATATCCTTACCTTTCGCCATTTCAGATCACAGCAGACATCTTCGAGCCCCAGGGCATCAGTACGCTGGATGCTGAAGCCTCATTCATCACCAATGACCTCTTGAGCAGCGCCCTCACCAAGTCCTTCTCAGGGAAAAAGGTGGTATAGATGCCCCTTGGGCCTGGGGGGCAGGTGCAGGAACCTGACCCTAGCAGGGCGAGTCTGAACCTGGGGATTTGGCTGATGCAAGGGAGAGAGACAGAAAGAGAGAGAGAGAGAGAGAGAGAGAGAGAGAGAGAGAGAGAGAGAGAGAGAGAGAGAGAGAGAGAGCGTGTGTGTGTGTGTGTGTGTGTGTGTGTGTGATAAGTCTGGAACATCCCCTTTCTCCTAGGCCCCCTGGGTCAGGAGTGAGGATGCTGGAGGCAGGGGGCTGCTTGCTGATGATGATCTGCCAGAGGAACTGGGGTCTCAACTGCACTGGGGACAGGGAAGCCATTTACATGGCCTGGTCCCATTCTACTTTGGGAAATAGGTAGGGCAGGTTACTGATCCCTGTTTAACAGATAAGGAGACCAAGGCCAGAGGGAGTTTTTTAGATCAGATTCTACATGAGGGGTGAAAGAAAAAAGGGAATTTTATTCTTGGTACTGGTGGTTGGCTCTGGTCCCCAAGGTCCCCAGCAATTCCAGGGGCCTTGCTGATCATGGGCAGTGGATGAATAAATGTTTATATGGACAGCAAACCTCAGTCAGGACTCCCAGGGTGAGGCCCGAGGAGCATACGCTCCTGGCCTCTGCAGGCGGTGCCCTCACCCAGGGCCCCCTCCCCATTCCCTACTCTGCTCCCTTCCCCCACCTCTTGGCAACAACGCACACAATACCACCCAACATGAAATTCCTTTTCATGGTGCAGAATTCCCCTCCCAAAGTGGCTTCTTAGTGCAGGCAGAGCAAAGGGACTTGTTGGCCCAGTGAGCAGGAAGAGTGAAAGGCTGGCTCAGGTAAGGCCCCTGGCCTCCAAGGAGCTCCTGATCTCCGAAGGGGAAAGAGGTGCTCAGAAAGGCCTGGGCACCCCAGAGGGTGGCAGGACTGCCCAGGCACCTACCTACAGGCTCCTCACCATGAGGACTGCAACTTGCTTCTCAGGGCAGCCCCGGGCTGGGGTCTGCAGAGGGCAGGCCCTAGCCAAGCTGAGCAAGGCTGGCCATCACCCTCCCTCAGGGCCACGTGTCCTTCAAGCCCAGCTTGGATCAACAACGTTCATGCCCAACGTGTACTGACTCCCTCCTCAAAGGAGATTTTATCATCACCTATGACGTGAACAGAGAGTCTCCAGCCAACGTGCAGGTAGGTACCCGCCGACTGGCTCTGCCAGGCCGGTAGATTCCCCACCATGGTGGGGTGAGGGCTGATGCGGGGAGGGGCTTCAGCTTCATCTAGTGAGACACCCTTGATCCTCAGCCCAAGGATGAGTTTCCTGCAAGGTGTGGGGATGACAGGTAGTCCAGAGCCTTCGTGTGGCACCCCTGGAGGGGTGGAAAGGACATCTTTATTTTGGGCTGGTTAACGGCTGCCTTCTATTTGCAAGGGCAGCCAACGTGAGGTTGCTGAAGGGATACTGGCCTCCTCTCTCTCTCTCTCCCCTTTCCAGATCGTCAATGGCTACTTTGTGCACTTCTTTGCACCTCAAGGCCTTCCAGTGGTGCCCAAGAACGTGGTCTTCGTGATTGACGTCAGTGGATCCATGCACGGTCGGAAAATGGAGCAGGTACTCTCCTTGGTGCAAGGGGGTGGGGGTGGGACACGTGGGAGGAAGAGAGAGATTTTTAAAAAGTGGACGAAGCCAATATTTCCAGTGAAAGAGGGGAAAGGGGGACAGGATTCTAAAAAGGCACAAATCATCTGCCCCTTTTCTTGCAGATGGCATGGGCCTCACCACCAGCCCAGGCTGGGAAGACATCTTGTCTGCTTGTCTTTCTCCTTCCCAGACAAAGGATGCCCTCCTCAAAATTCTGGAGGATGTGAAAGAGGATGACTACCTGAATTTCATCCTGTTCAGTGGAGGTGTGACCACTTGGAAAGACACTTTAGTTCAAGCCACTCCTGAGAACATCCAGGAGGCCAGGAAATTTGTGATGAATATTCGTGATCAAGGAAGTAAGAACAGAGGGGAGGGAGCGACATCCTGCTACTCCTCTCTGCCTAAGCAGCCTGTTTCCCTCCTGCCTTGGGGCAGAGACTCTGCTGGTCCAGGCCCGGCAGCCCCTGGCTGGGGGTAGAGGTGGGAGTGGGGAGTCCTCAGGCTTGATACTGGGGTGTCTTCTCTGTGGTCTAGGGAAAGCCATTCTTTCTGTTTCTAACCCGTGATCCTGGTGCCCCACCAGCCCCAGCAAGATACCCTTATCCATGGCAGTTTTGTATGAAAGATGACAAGTGATGTCTATACTGTTCCCCACTCCTCCCTGTGAGAGGGGCTGGCAGTCCATTTGACTGTTCTCCAAATTGCTCTTACAATCACCATGTGCATCTATCCTTCCGGCAGCTCTGAGAGCCTGGTCCTTTTACTCATTTGAAAGACTAAGTCATTCATTCATCACTCACTGAGTCATTCAGTCGATATTTACTGAGTACCACCACATATGGGCAGGCAGGGTCCCTGGGCATGTGAGCAGGGCCCGCTATCTCGACCTCCACCCTGGCACCCTGAGGACACCCTCCCACGGTGCTGTCTGTCTGTCTGTGTGCCAGTGACCAACATCAACGATGCGCTGCTGAGGGGCATCAGCATGCTGAACAAGGCCCGGGAGGAGTTCAGAGTCCCGGAGAGGAGCACCTCCATCGTCATCATGTTGACCGACGGGGACGCCAATGTGGGTGAGGCAGCGGGTGTAACTCTGGCTGCCGCTCCTGGCTCTGTAGCCAGCGTGCTGCAAGACCTTGGGTAGCTCTCTCCAGCGTCCCCCATGGTCTGTGAGCCCCTCAAGGGCAGGGCCCTGCCTCCCTGCCAGGCCTTCCCATGTCTGCCTCTACAAGGGCTGGTGGCCATGACGCCGCCAACTCTGCACGTGTAGGAGTCAGATCTGTCCAGAGAGAGCTTCTCCTGACAGCCGCCGGGGCTGTGGCTGGAGCGTGAACACCTCCTTCTCCTGCAGGTGAAAGCAGACCTGAAAAAATCCAAGAGAATGTGAGGAATGCCATTGGTGGCAAGTTCCCCTTATATAACCTGGGCTTTGGCAACAATCTGAATTATAACTTCCTGGAGCGTATGGCCCTGGAGAACCATGGGCTTGCCCGCCGCATTTATGAGGATTCCGATGCCAACTTGCAGTTGCAGGTATGCCTTGTTTTGCACACCTCTGGGAATGAGGAGCTCACTACTTCCTCAGGAAACTGTTCCAATGTGTGACAATTTCGGTTATTAGAAAGAACTTCCTCTTGGGTTGAAATCTACCTCTGGTTATCTCTTACCCACCAATACTGGTTCTGACTTTGTCTGTGGGCTACACAGAACAGACCTGCTTCCTCTGTAGGATTGCCAGATCAAATACAAGACATCCAGTTAAATATGAATTTCTTATAAACAGCAAATAATTTTTTAGCAAGCATGCTCCAGATATTGCATAGGACACTATTAGTTTACTAGTGCTGCCTTAACAAATTACCATAAACTGGGTGGCTTCCACAACAGAAATTTATTGTCTCACAGTTCTGGAGGCTAGAAGTCCAAAATCACGGTGTTGGCAGGGCTGGTTCCTTCTGAGAGCTGCGAGGGAAGGATCTGTTCCAGGCCTCTCTCCTTGGCCTGCAGATGGCCATTTTCTCCCTGTATCTTCACATCATCTTCTCTGTGTGCATGTCTGTCTCTGGGTCCAAACTGCCCCCTTTCATAGGGACACCAGTCAGATTGGATTGGAGTCCATCCTGAACACTTCATTTTAACTTGATTACCTCTGTGAAGACCCTTTCCCCAAATAAGGTCATGCCCTGAGGTACTGGGGGTAAGGATTTTAACCTATGTACTTTGAGGGTACACAAATCATCCCATGACGGCTGTACTTATACTAAAAAGTAACTTGTCATTTACCTGATATTCAAGTTTAACTCATGTCCTGTATTTTCATTTGCTAAATCTGGTACCCTCCCCCTCCTCCCTGGCACAGGTGACTGCTTCTCCACCTCTGCAGTGGACCCCGCCGGCCTTCCTCCTGTCAGTCTCTGGGTCTCCATGCTCTTGCCCCACATCGCCTTCTTTAGTCGGCCTCCACCCTTCCTTCTTACTTTCCTTCCAACAAACATTTCTTGAGTCCTTTCTATGTGCCAAGAACCCTGTCCTTTCCTTTTCTATTCCTCCCAGTCTCTACATGGGGGGAGGGGGGAACGCAGTGAGGAAGGGCTCCCCCAAACTGAAGGGCGCAGTCAGGGCCACGTGGAAGTAGAGATCAGGAGCCAGGACTGACCCAGCCTGGGAGACTCAACAGCCCTCAACAGCCCGCGGAGGCGCCAGTGGGAGCCCGCCCACCCCGTCCTCTCTCTGCCTGCCCTGGTGGCCTGAGATGAGCAGGTCCTCTATCTGGACTCCAGGGCTTCTATGAGGAGGTGGCCAACCCGCTGCTGACAGACGTGGAGGTGGGGTACCCCGAGAATGCCATCCTGGGCCTCACCCAGAACACTTACCAGCACTTCTACGACGGCTCTGAGATTGTGGTGGCTGGGCGCCTGGCAGATGAGGACGTGAACAGCTTTAAGGCGGACGTGAAGGGCCACGGGGTAAGCTGGACCGGGGCCCGGCCGTGC
Source organism: Kogia breviceps (assembly GCF_026419965.1). NCBI lineage: Eukaryota > Metazoa > Chordata > Mammalia > Artiodactyla > Physeteridae > Kogia > Kogia breviceps. Next base: position 36,463,485 of record NC_081319.1, on the reverse strand, counting down.
GCTGGGGACGGGGGATCTGCACGGATAGGGCTCCAGCCTCCTGGCTGGTGGCCCAGCGGTAGCAGCTCCTGAACAAGGCCCACCTGGCTCGTGGCTCCAGGCCTCCAGCCTCTCACCTCTTCCCACCCCTGCCCCAGGCCATCAATGATCTGACATTCACTGAGAAGCTGGACAGGAAGGAGATGGAGGAGGCCCTGAAGGAGCAGGACTACATTTTTGGGAACTACATTGAGCGGCTCTGGGCCTACCTCACCATCGAGCAGCTGCTGGAGAAACGGTGACCCTGGCCCACCTTTCACACAGCTGGGCCCCGCACTCAGCCCCCAGCACTGCCCCAGCACCTACCTGTGAAGCCCCCTGTGCCGGCTATGCTTCTGGGGGAGCCCACGAGGAGGAAACTTACACCCCAGGAAGTGCACCTCCACGCCCACTCCAGCTGCCCTGCCCTCTTCTCGGCCAGGTCCCATGGCCTGTTTTTCCTGGAGTAGAGCCGGCTCCATCATCTGGGGCTCAAGCAGCAGCCTGGGAGCACCTCGAGGACAGGGGTGGGCTTCAGCGTCCTATTCCCCGTACCCAGCATGGGCCCACAGAGATGCTGACGCTGAACACAACCAAAGGCTGGGTCCCCAGCCCTCAGCCACAGGGAGCAGAGCTTGGGCCCATGTGAGAGGGCCATGTCAGCCTTCTGTTAAGTGGGCTTGGCCAGGAAAGCCGCTGGCACTCAGCATGTGAACACTATCATGACTGATTGTTGCAGTGGCCATCTTGAGCCCCTTGTATTTTTCAGGTGGGGAAACTGAGGTCCAGAGAGGAATCGGGGCATGTCCATCTGTCCCAGGGAGCTGGTGAACCAGTTTTTTCTGAGTGCTAGTGGGCTCTGTCCTGGGGGACCCCATTGGGAGGGGTGGAGGAGGGTCCTGGGCTGACCCTCCCACCCCGCCCCTCCCCACAGCAAGAATGCCCATGGCGAGGAGAAGGAGAACTTCACAGCCCAGGCCTTGGACCTGTCCCTCAAGTACCACTTCGTGACTCCACTGACCTCCATGGTGGTGACCAAGCCTGAGGACAACGAGAACAAGACAGCCATTGCCGACAAGCCTGGGGAAGGTGGGCACGGAGGGTGGGGGCCAGAACTCGGAGGCCTTCTTCTAGGCCCCTGGCCTTAGATGCCCTGAAGAGAAGAGGGCCAGGCTGAGGAGACCAGACCTGCTGAGAAGTGCAGGTCCTGGGGGCATCGAAGGAAAACTGGCCAAGGGATGGGGAGGGTGTTGTAGAGGGAGCGAAGCCGTTAGTGTGAATAGGAGCCTCGAAGTCTCTAAAAGGGCACAGTGCCCAGGGTCATTTCCAGGAAAGGGACTTAGGCTGCAGCATGGAAGGGTTCAGTTAGACAAGAAGAAGCACTTCTGACCTAAAAGTTAGGCCTGAAGCAGGTGCCTGGGGACTGTGAGAGGAAGAGGCCCTGAGAGCTGGAGGCTGGGCCCAGGCCTGCTCAACCAGACCCCAAGAGGGGGGTCCTGAGTGTCCCTTCAACTGGCACAGGCGATGGAGGTTGGCGTTGGGAGGTAAAGAGCCAGTCTGGGCCAACCCTTTGCCTCCAGGAGCTCCTGGTTCCTGCAGGGGGCACACGAAGCCTGGGGCTGGCTGGCCAGGCAGTAAGTCGGTCACATTGGCCCTGACACCAGGAGTCTGTGGCCTCTAATGCATTTCTCCTCTTCCTCCCTCCCAGGGCCTGTGGATGCAGAAGGTGAGCTTTAGGCACAGCTGGGTGGGTGTCCCAGGAGGACGACAAGAGAGGAGCAAGAAGGCCTTTCCAATCATGATGGGGATGTACTGCCTGGGGAGAGGCCCTCAGGACACCTGGGTTCAGCTCCCAGCTCTGCTGTGAACTCACCAGGGGCCTGGGGCTGGGTTCTGTTCCACTCTGAGCCTAAGGGTTCTTGTCAGTTGACTGACGGTAGCTTCCCCTGCCCAAGGAGGGACAGTCAGTATGAAAGTATTCTGTGACCTACAAAAGTTAGCAACTCAATTAGCACTCGACCAATCCCACAGCAATCCTTTAAGAGAGTCCTCTCATGGTTCCATTTTACAGTGAGGAAACTGAGGCACAGAGAGGTTAAATCTATTTGCTCAATGACTCAGTCAACAGGATGCCAAGCCGGGACTTTGGCCCAGGCAGCCTGGTTCCAGGGCCTGCGCTGGAATTCACAGCACTTTGCGTTTCTCTCATTGTAAAATTTGACCATCACCCCGCCACAAACCCACCACCACCAGGCAGGGCCTCCCCAGCCCCTACCGGCCTGCCTTGTCTCTATCCATACAGGCTGTCCTAACCAAGCAGTATATTTGGAATGGGTCATGGCTTTGCCCTCTGAGCCTCATCCCACCCTGGGGATGGGAGTTCAGGGCTGGGGAATGGCATTGTTCCTGACAGAGAAACTGACGACCTAATGGCTTGCATTTTAGCTACGTGCAAGTGCTGAGCCCCAGTATTAACATTACACCCATATTATCCACCAGCCCTGGAAAGGAGTTCCCTAGGCATGTCCCATTTCTAAAGCCTAAACTTAGGAGGTCATATCCCCACCCTCTATCTGTCAGTGTTGGGGCCCCACTGGGGACCAGCAGCCCCGAGACAGGCAGAAGGCATGGGGTTGGGGGGAGGGAACCCCTAGACCTTGCTCACACCTGCCCTTTGGCTTCTTTTTTCAGTGATCCCCTCCATGGCTTACCTGAGTGAGTATGTGCCAGCTGCCACAGAGCATGGCCCTGTGCTGTCCCCCTCCGGAGTCTTCCCTGAGTCAGCTCTCTGGGACAGGCAGATGGTTGGGGGGTCCTGAGGAGATGAGGGAAGGTGTGGGTTTAAGAGCATTAGAGAGCAGGAAGGGGAGAGGCATGAACGGAACTCTGGGTGGGGTTCCTGGACCCTCCCCGCCTGCTTGTTTAGCTCAGCCCTCTCTCCCTTTGCGTCCACAGCCAACTCCAGGCCTCCCCAGACACCCTACTACGGTGAGTTTCCCAGCTCCTCCTGGGGCGAGGCTCAGGGCCCAGGGCCGAGCACCTCCTACTTGCCTAGGAGTCCATCCCACGGGGAGGAGGCAAGGGGAGGGCCCCGGAACAGTGAGAGACCCTGGGAGTCAGCCCTTTCTCTATGTGCACTCAGTGGATGGGGACCCCCACTTCATCATCCAAGTTCCAGAGAAGGACGATGCCATCTGCTTCAACATCGACGAAGACCCAGGCACAGTGCTGCGCCTCATTCAGGACCCTGTCACAGGTGGGGACTGCGGGCTGGGGCCAGGGTCTCTTCCTGGGAGGGTCTGGAGTCCCTAGGATAGGCACATGGACTAGCTCCTCACTCTGCCTATAAGTCACCCATCTTACACACAGATTACATCCTGTAGAGATTACAGATTCCACCCAGAGCCACAGGCTCACCTAGTGCGCCCGGGGCCAGTGGTGTTGGGGAGATGGTTAGAATTAAGTGCAGCCTGGGCATGCAGGCAGGACCCAGCCTGTGCGTAGGGAATCATTTTTCTCTGAACAACACCGGCCCAGGCAAGGGGCAGATCCACAGTGGGGGCCCTCAGCCACTAGTGTGACCCCAATGTGTCTAGGAACAGATAGGGTTGGCTCCGAAATCCTGGTCTCTCAATGGGGTCCCCACTGGGCTACCCCTCAGTAGGTCTGGCTGAAGGGGAAGGTGCGTCCCTGAAGACCAGCCTGGACTCAGAAGGTCTTGCTGGTCTCTTGCTACCCTGCCCCTCTGGCAGGCCTCACAGTTAATGGGCAGATCATTGGTGAGAAGAGAAGCAGCCTGGACTCTCAGACCAGAAAGACTTACTTTGGCAAGCTGGGCATTGCCAATGCTCAGATGGACTTCCAGATTGAGGTGACACTGGAGAGGATCACGCTGTGGCATGGGGCTGCACAGAGCACGTTCAGCTGGCTGGACACAGTCATGGTCACACAGGATGGGTAAAGCCCCACTACTGGGCCTCTGAGAGGTGCTATAGAGCATGGGTCTAAGGAGGGATTTGAACAAATTGCAGGACAGAAGATCCACAGGGCTCACAGGGAAGACCAGTGGCCTCAGAGTTCAGCCCCTGCCTAGGGAAGGGTGACCATGGTGGCCCCCCACCAACCCCCGGGGCCCCCATCAGAGGCAGTATTGGTAGCTAGACAGTTCATAGGACTGACCTTGAGGGAAGGGCTGTGTGGACGAAAGCATTAGGTGGACCTGGCAAGCAAGCTGATAGCGACAAAGATCCTGACATGCATCGTGTCTCTGGCTGAACTTGCCTGTTCTCAAACTCCTCAGCCTCTCCTACGTCTTCAGATCACCCCAAGCTGGGTGGGCAGGGCAGCGGTGTTAGTTCCATGGAGGCTCAGAGAGGGGCAGAAGCTGCCCAATGTCGCACAGGAAGCCACTGGTCGAGCTGGGATTCCATCCCGGGCCTCCAGACCCCCAGGACAGCCCCTTCTCCTGCTTACAGAGGAGCAGGGACCCACTCAGTGGAGTGCATAGTCAACATGCATGAGCGTCTTCTCTCCAACACCCCTGACATAGTTTCTGGAGTCTGTGTGCTCTCAGGTGTCATGTCTCCTGCTGAGATGCCCTTGATTCAGATACCTGGTGTCATGGCCACTGGGCCTCACTGCTGACCTCCTCTTCTCTCCTAGGCTGTCTGTGACGATCAATAGGAAGAAGAACATGGTGGTCTCCTTTGGAGATGGGGTTACTTTTGTGGTTGTCTTGCATCAGGTTTGGAAGAAACAGCCCATCCACCATGACTTCCTGGGCTTCTATGTGGTGGACAGTCATCGGATGTCAGCACAGACACATGGACTGCTGGGTACGAAGTGTTCAAGCCTCAGGTTGTTCAGGCCACATGGTGGAGGGAAAAAGCCACGCAAAGGGCCAGCCTAGCCACCCTGGACCCAGGGCTCAACACCCCATCCAGCCTTTGCATCTACCTTGGAAGGCCAGTGGCCATGTCACGTATGGTGGTGGCAGGGCTGACAGTGTGAATGTTTTTATTCCCAGGACAATTCTTCCACCCCTTTGACTTTGAAGTGTCTGACGTCCACCCAGGCTCTGACCCCACAAAGCCAGATGCCACAATGGTGGTGAAGAACCATCGGCTGACGGTTACCAGGTGAGGAGACTCTACTGACGTCCTCACCCTGCCCTGTCACAAGACAGGAGGAAGGAACCCTCTTTGCCCACGCACATCAGCCCAGCTGGCTCTTGTTGTCTGTGGGGCATCCTTGTTTCCCTCTGGGGTCTTGGCCCCCTCTAACTGGGAAAAGGCCAAATTTGACCCCCTAGAAGGAGTAACCACAAGACCTCATTCTTGACCAGAGTCTGGAGTCCTAGAATTGGCAACTTCACACCCCTTTTCAACCTTAGGTCTTTGGGCGCAGCAGCCATCTTGCCTACCCCGTGTATCACAGCATCTCTCTCCTTTCTCCCAGGGGCTCCCAGAAGGACTACAGGAAGGACGTCAGCGTTGGCACAAACGTTGCCTGCTGGTTCGTCCACAACAATGGGCAAGGCCTGATTGACGGCGTCCACAGCGACTACATTGTCCCCAACCTGTTCTGAGTGGACATGCCAGCTCCTACTGAGACGGCTGGCAGGGCCTGCCTGGCATCTGGAACAGAGGCACAGAGTGGGGCCTGATGGAGGGCTGTGACAGTAAAGGCCAAGGAGAAACCGGACGGCTACCAGTGTCCGCATGCTTCCATGAGCCCCTGCTCCAGGGGACAGGCAGCTCGGAGGAAGGGCTGGCTGCTAGGAAGGCAACTTCCTGGGCCTCTCCACCAATGCGGCTGAAAGACGCAGTTGGTTGGTTGGGGTGGTACTATGGGGAGTCAAACACATGACGGTTGGGGAAGGAAATAAAATCAAGAATTGACTCGAGAGCAAAGAGGCTCTGAGGAGTCGGGAAGGACTGACTGCATTTCAGAGTTCAGGAGGGTCAGAGGAAAAGTCAGGGGTCATGGCTCACAAGCTCTTACCAGGACCTTTAGGCCTGAAGCTGCTTCTATGACTCAGGAGCAAAGAGTGCTCCAGGGCAGATCCAGCCTGTAGCTAATTGCGCACGCCACCCACCCTTCCACTCTAATCATCTCGCAGTCCATCCACCTGCCCACCCCCCGCCCCCCTCAACAACCCATCTATTCAGCAGGTAAACCCAACCTGGTTCTGGGCTAGGATCTGGGAGCACATAGTTTAGTAACCCAGGTCCTGCTTGCATGGGTGCCCAAGTTTCCCTTCAGCTGGGCTGGGGATCCCTGGGATCCTCCAATCACTCCTCACGGTGACCACCTACTGCACCCTCACAGTAAGTCCTGGGTGGGGTGGGGGTCAGACAGAGGTTCCTAGAGAAGAGGCTCTGAGGGCTCTCAGCTTGGACAACCCTCTCCCACCCGGACAACAGCAACCGCCCCTCCCCGGCCCTCTCGCTTCCAGAGAGAGTTTTTTTGCAGTGCAGACCTGGTCATCATTCCCTGCCTAAAACCCTATAAATAACATCTCCCACCCAGGGTTCTTGGGACACAGACAAAAGTCCTTCCTGCGGTCTCTCCAGCTTCATCAGCCCCCACGCCAGGTGCTCCCTCTGTCTGCGTTCCAGGCACACAAACTGCTTCCAGTTCTGCAAACACAATCCCTCCTTCCCCAGATCCTTTGCCTCTGCTGTTCTCTCTGCCTGAGGGGCTGAGGGCACGCTGGGCGGAAGGTACCCGGCTGAAGGAAGCATTGGGTGGCTTCACTTATGGCAGAGCGTGGGACGCAGTAAGACCAGAGGAGGTTGCAGTCAGATTGGGAAGGGTCTCGAATGCCAGCGGGGTGGGGTGGAGTGGGGTCTGGCCACGGCTCACCAGGAAGTTCTGCTACCTCCCACTCCAGGGGTCCCTCTGTCTGAGCCAGGACAGGGTTGCCCACGGCCCACACTGGCTTGGGGGCCTGGAGAGGGCTGGAGAAGGGCAATCCAGGAGGGAACATCTGACACCAGAGGAGCCCCCGAGGCGCTGTTACTGCTCTAGAGAGAGGGCCATATGAGACATGGCCCCGGACTGGAAGTGGCAGAGGTCCAGGCTGGGCTGGCAGAAAGGGCCCGGGCCTGGGATGGGACACCCTAAAGTGGGCAGTCCCAGGTTGGCTGAGGAGCCATGTAGCTTTAAACCAGTCAACTTGAGGTCAGTTTTCACAATTATGAAATGGGGAGAAGGATCCTGCCAGATGGAGCGTGTGAAGAGGCATCGGCATGGTAGTTTCTGGTTCTCCTGAGGTGCCTATCTTTGTCCTGCTGCTCCAGCTAGCAACCAAACGCAGCGGGCTGGGAGAAAGGCAGCAGGATGTGCCCAGCCCAAATGTTGCCCCCTCCCCCAACACATAGTCAGGGAGGTCTGTCCTCTGCCCAGTCCCACCTCGTCCTGGCTGTGCCTGTCCCTGCCTACAGCCTCTGAAGGCTCCCTGGGCTTTCAGGATAGAAGCCAAGCTCCATGGCGAGGTGTACGCAGCTGGTGCTGGCCTGGGGCTGCTTCCCCACCTCGCCAGCATCCCTTCCACCTCACCCCATGGCACTGCTTCCCTTTACCTTCCTGGACTCAGTGCAGTGTCCTGGCTCTGGCCCTGGTGTCCCTGCCCTCCTTTTCCACTGGGCTTTTCTTTATTTTTCAAAACTCAACCCCTGTCCAATCCCAACCATGACACTACCAGGAAGCCTCCCCTGATACATCTCAGGTTGGGCAAGATGTCTCCCCCTGGGCTCCTTGTGGCACCTGGTTGTTCTCTGGGTGGCAGCTGTGTCTGTCAGGTGCCCAATGTACTTGCAGCACTCGGCTCAGGGCCTGGACCAAGCAGGTGCTGGAAAGCATGCAGTGAACAAAACAGTGACAATGCATGGACCTACTTCCAATTGTTCACAGAGAACTCATGCACTTCAGGTGCTGGCTGGGCCAGAAAGTCACCCAGGACCCTGCTGTTGTGGCACTAATGCCACAGCCCAGCCCAGGTGGTGGCGTCTCGCTCCGTTATGTCAGGGCCAGCCCCACAGCAAGTCCAGCGGAGCCCCCGAAGCTGCTCCCTTGTCTCGCTGAGCTCTTGTCTGAGCCCCTCTGAGTGACCTTCACAAAGTGACTGCCTGAGACCCCTGCCTGCCACCCAGGCTTGATGGGGAGGCAGCAGTGCAGGAAAGAGTGTTCCAGAGTGTTGGGCAAACTTGCTGCTGGAGACCCCTCCCTCCCACCGGCCTCTCTTCTACCCTTCTAGAAAGACTTACTCAGCAAACACTCTGTATAGCTCAAGAGCTGGGAAAAGAATGTTCTCCCTGATCTGGTTTGCTCCCTCTCAGCAAGCAAATGAACTCGTTTTCTGCTTTACCTTGGCTGCCAGGAAGCTCAGAGCAAAGCTTTTTTCGCTGCTACAGCTTCCCCTACGCTGGTGTCTCTGATTTAACTCTCCTCCTGCTTGGCTCTTTTCTCTTATTTTCATTCTCATGTTTTTTGGTTTTATTCTCTTTATGCTTTTTATTTGTGAGCCAAAGACTTGTGTCATTTTTGAAGAAGTAGGTGAAATAATTATAAATGTTTTGAAAGTATGCTTTGCCTGTGCAAGAATTGGGTGGAATCTTTGGGGTGCCTAACCCTGGGGCACAAACAGGAGAGGAGACCCTCAACAGCCCAGGCTCCTGGGAACAGACCCTTGCTTCCCTCCTGGGACTGGGGCCTCATCTCTGTCTCCTCTGTCTTCCACTGCCAGCTTCTCTGCAAGGTGGTGAGAAGACAGGCCTGTTTCTGAGCACAGGTGTGAAAATCAAATTATGCCTGGCAAATCCCACTGCAAAAGGGCCCAAAAGTTTGCTGAGAATGATGAACTTCTACCCAGGTCACTTTTTTTCTTTTTGAGTCAAAACTGGTTTTCACGGACCATGTCACCATAAAGCAGAGTGAACGCTGCTCCCAGGAGTGTTCTCCTGCCCTAGGCCCCCAGCAAGAGCAACGTTTTGACTGGGTGGTTTAAATCTCTCTAAAGCTTAGTTTCCCTGCCTGAGAAATGAAGGGACCAGACTAAAAGCTCTCCATGGGCCTTATTGGCCACAGGCCTTTGAGGGGTTGATGGCGGATGATTCTAATGTTACACAATGCTACGTGTCCAGGATGTGATCCTGAGGCTCTGGGATTTGGCCAGATGGGACCAGAGATGCCCACTCCCTGGGTTCACACCACATCTCTTTATTTTAATGAGTGCAAATACCTCTCCCCACGATGTTACAGGACCCACAGGTGGCCCTGTGGTCGCAGGGTAGTAGCCATCTGCACCCAGCAGGCAGCATTGGGGGTGGGCATAACTCCTTGCATCAGAACTACAGCTCCACAGACCAGCAGGAAATCGCTGTTCCTGGGGGCCCCTCTTGGTAATCCAGCTTGAGCTCTCTGGGATGGACAGACAGACAAGTGGTCAGCATGTCTCAGGTTGGGTGGGAAGAGAGGGAGACAGCTAGGGATAGGAATGTGGAAGGTGGAGGGCCTCGGGGTCCCTTAGAGTTCCCTCCAGCACAGGATGACAAGGCCTGGCCACCCAAGGGCACCCAGCTGTGTGTGGTCTCTAGGGGCCAGGGCTCTGGGAATTCAGGGGGAGTTTCCTACTGCTCCCAACTCACTCTAGTGATCTCTGGGCTGGTATGTTTCCTGTGGGTCTGAGTTGACCGCCCTTTGTGGGGCCACTGAAAGCTGGGTCAGACTCGTCTAACCTGACACCTGTCTGGTTCCCAGGCAGGGACAGAGGAGTGGGCGTCTCAGAGCCCGGCTCCCAGCCCCACCCCTGGCCGGGCTCAGTGGCCTGTTGTGCTGAGTCACCTGGTGGCAGAGTGGTCATGCCCCTGGACCTTCAGTGTTCGCTTGCTGTCATCTGCTGCTGCCACGGGCTCCCAGAGCACGTCCTGGTAAAACTGGCCTGAGATACAAAGGGCGGGTCAGCGAGGAATAAAGACGGAGGGAGGCTGGGGGACATGCAGAGGTGATGGCACTGCATGTTCACAGGCAGAGGCGGCTTCTGATGACGTCCCGAGGCACGTACCAAGGGTCCCACTGACGTGGCTGGAGAAGCGGTCAGTGTCCCGCAGAAGGAGCCGGAGCCCCTCCCCAGGGCCGTCCCAGGACAGCAGGCCGATGGTCACTCTGTCAGGGCTGCTAAGCAGCAGAAGCCCCGCCTTGTCCATGGTCATCTTGAGACTGTGGGGAAACCCGCGTCCTGAGCAGGAAGGGAGGCAAGGAGGTGCCCGCAGGGGACCTGGGCAGCAGTGTGGCAGTGGGCAGGGGCTGCCCTCCTGTCCTCAGGATCTCCTAGTGTGGCCTTTGGTGGGAGGTCCCTTCAATCTTCTGTGCTTGTTTCCTCAGTCAACTGGGACCAATGTTAACTTACCGATACCTGGTTATCCCAGCATTTTATATTTATATATACACACATATATGTGTATATATATATATATATATATATATATTTTTTTTTTTTTTTTTGCCGTGCCACACGGCATGTGGGATCTTAGTTCCCTGACCAGGAATCAAACCCATGCCCCCTGCACTGGCAGCGCGGAGTCTTAACCACTGGACCGCCAGGGAAGTCCCCTATCCCAGGATTATTTATAACATGAGAAGACAGATCCTCTCCCTCTGGTTTTCTTAGATTTGGTTTCTCATGAATTATATGACTTAGGAGTTCAAGGATACATTTCCTCTGTCCCTTTTGTTTTTATGGCTAATGCCACTTTCTTCTGATGATCAGTGTTTAATCATGTGTTTTAAGGTCTAGAAGGGCAAGTCCTTCTCGAATGCCTTCCTTTTTTACTTAAAATAATCTCTGAAATTATTACCCCTTTTGTTTTCTTAGGAACATTAGACTCCTTTAAGCATGTTGAATAAGACCCTGCTGTGACTCTGAGGTTATTTTCAATGGAAACGCCTTAAACTTACACCGTCTTGTTGACAGAGTTCAGTGTAAAAGCATGGTCTATTTTTCTTTATGTGCATCTTCTGTAGCTCATGAAAGTATGTGGACGTTCAATTACCACGATTGATAGGAATCCTTTATTCCATCTTCTAGTGTGTATGTCCAAGGCACAGAAATGCTATTGATCTTTGTGTGTGTACCAGATAGCAGGAAACTAAGATCTTTTATGAAATTGGGAGCTTTTCAGGTGAGCCCCTCAGATTTGCCAGGTGTGCACTCATGTATCAAGTGGGAACCAGTCCTTTCGGAGGGGCTGGGTGAGAGGGAGCGGACAAGGCTCTCCATACTCAGCACAGGCTGGGGGCTCAGAGAACACGGCTCGAAGAGGGCCAGGGTCCTTGGCCTCTCTCCCAGGCCCCTCGTGACTCCCAGAGCAGGAGAGCTACCTCTGCAAGGCTCCACACAGGGGAAGCCCCACAAGAAGAGGTCGCCATCCTTCTCCACTACCCACCAGCTGCCCGGTGTTGATGTCAGAGGGACCTGTCTCTCCTCAATAGAGCTTCAAAGATAAGGAGGACAACTGTAACCTCCCCTGATGGACAGTGCTCTCCAACCTCTCGTTGTCAGGGTTACCTCACCACGTAGAGAGCACACCTTCCCACATGCCCAGTGGGCACCTTACTATCTGTGGGCAAAGTGCTTCCCAAGCACATTCTCTCACTGGACCATCCCCTCAGCCCTCCGACTCAGGGTCAGATGATTATCCCTAGTTAGAAGTGAGAGGGGCTAAGCAGCCTGCCTACGGTCACTCAGCAGAGCAGCTCCAAACCACACCGTCCCCTGCACAGGACAGTGACCTGGGTTAGGCGTGAGGGTAGCCAGGTCTCCGGGACAACCCCTTGGAACCCTCCAGAGCGGGAGGGGTATGTATAGGGCTCTGTGCATCTCTGCCCCTCCTGTCGGTGCGGCCCACTGCAGAGGACTCATGCCCAGCCACTCCCTCCCCAGGCCTGCGGCGTCCCATCACCAGCTAACGTGGGGTGAGGGGTCACTGCCGGTCCCCAGCCTGTGGCTTACCCTGGCATCACCGAGTACAGAGTTTTCTTCCACTTGTATGCAGAGCTTCTTCGGCTCCGAGTCACGACCACGTGCTCAGGGGATGCACGAACCTGCAGCTGGGGTTTCTTGAAGGTCACCTCAATCCACGAGAAGTGGGCCTTCTCTGTGTCATAGTGGCCAGTCACCTCAATCCCTGAGAGGGCCGGAAGCAGAGAGGTCGAAGCTGTGGTCCCAGCTGGGCACTGGCCTGAACAGGTGGTCCCTCCGGCTACAACCCCTGGAGCCGCTCTTCACCCACTCACCTCCAGTCCCCTTCCCCAGCCTCCCCTCACACCGCGGGCCTGCTTCCCACAGTCTTTCCACTCATCCCTTGGTTCTCTATGGCTTTGGAGGGGCCCCCGAGTCTTGGGTGACAGCCATCTTCAGACGAGCCCTCTGAGGAGGGAGGTCTCGTGTGAAGTCAGTAAACGAGCGTGAAGCCCCTGCAGTGTGCCTGACCCTGAGCTGGGCACCGTGGCCAAGAGTGGGAGGGAAAATCAGCGGTCCCTACCTTCAGGGAGCAAACAGACTCTGGGCCTGGCGTGATGAAGCGGGAGACAGTGTGTGAGGGTCTGGGGGAAACGAGGGGGCCGTAGATGTTCGCTGACTGTGAGTGGCTCTGCAGGTGTGCATTTGAGCATCCCGAGTGCTGTGTGTCCCCACGTCTGACCTGACAGTTCAGCTCCACCCTTCTGGGGACTCGGGGGCAGGTCGGGCCAGCACACCTACCTCCTCCCCCCATTTGTTTCCTTCACACCCCCTATAGCCCCAACAGCTTCCTTGAGGGCTCTGTGCTTCTGCCTACCCCTTCCTCTACCTTGTGGACCCCCCGCTTCTCTGCTACGGCCCAGTCACCCCCATATGACCCTGTGCAGCCTCCCCTGACCCTAGGACAGCTCTCATCTCCTCTGGGCTCGTCTCCATGGTGCTCTGGGCATGGACGACAGGCCCCTGTGCTGCTCTGTGCCCAGGTCTGTCTCCCCACCCCTGAAGTACGGCAGTGCCTGGGGGCAAGCCCACGTCTGGTCACTCTGGGGTGCAGGTCACTCAGGCCTGCATATGTGGTGCCCAGTGAAGGGTCTGTGGGGAAGATGTATGAGCACAAGTGTTGGTGCTCAGGGGCGTGGCCACGTTACCACCTGGGACGAGGACTGCCCGTGAGTCTCTGTGGGCAGGTTTCCCACCGTTTTTTCCGGGGTGGGAAGTTGGGGGTGCATGGTGCCCGGGTCTCTCTGGGTGTATGACTGGGTGTGCACCTCTCACCTTGGCCAGGGTCTGAGAGCAGGTTTGTCGGTCCCTGAGAGCGCTTGAGGTCCACACAGAGCCGGTCCACGCTCTGCCCAGGCAGCGGCAGGATGACGGAAGGAGGCTGGATGGGGGCTGGGACGGCAGGTGTGGTTCTGGGGGCAGGTAGAGCAGGCTGGGGGTGAGGGCGGTGAGGGGGGCTGAGGGGAGCTGGCACTTACCGGGGTGTGTGGTTGCTGTGGTTGTTTCTGAAAGAAGAAAAAGTCTGGGTTTAGGCAGCCCCTTCCTGGGGAGGGGCAGGTTGAGGAATGGAGTAGCAGATGGGTGTGGCAGGGCTCCCTCTCCATCGAGAAACCCACGTGACAAGTTCGTAGAGCTCCCCGGGCTCTCCCCTCCCAGGGTCTCCCTGCTATAGGGCCAGAATCTATTGCTGCCTGGAGGTACCTTTGATTCTTAAGTCCATGTCATGAGACACTTCATCAGGAAATGAGGTAGCTGATGGCCCTGACGCAGGAATTAGTGCAGGAACAGCCAGGAACAGAAAGGGAGAAGGCAGTCAGGATTCAAAGCAATCGGCAAGCCCTCCAGCCATCACTGCCACCTGCCACCCACCAAGCTCCAATTCCACAACCCCTGCCACATGTACACCCAATCTGGAAGAGCCTTTGCAAAGAGATTTTTCAACCAGAAGAGCATGCTATTAGGGAAAACTCTGAGGAAACAGGGTCCAGCCTGGCCCTGTGGCTGTGTCTGAGTCCAGATTTGGAGATCAGAAACAGCTCAAGGGACTACTCCTGGCTTTGGGAATGGAGGACACCTTCCCTTTCTAGAGCGTTCCATCCTGAGCCAGCCTCCAGAGTGTAATGAATCCAGTTCAGTAAAAATAAAGGACACGTTATTTAATGTCATACCTTACAGCAACTCTCCCTGGTCTGTGCCTAGCCCTGTGCTTGGTGCTTTATCTCATCCAATTCTATGGGCAGGTTCATCTTGAGGACACTAGGCCCTCAGAGGGTCAGAAAGCGGCTTACGTGACATCACGTCTGGTAGCGTTGGTCCCAAAGTCGTACGGTGGGATGGATAAGGAAGATGAAGAGGATGAAGAGGTCCAGGTGGTCCTAATCTCGTTGGGAAGCTGTACAGCTTATCGAAAACTCCAGCTTTGGAAAAGTTGACACATGCAGTCTTTTCTCAAGCAGTGCCATGGGTCCCCACAGCCAGGGCTCTGGGACCCACCCCAAAAGAGGGACATGGAGAAGGCAAATGGCTCCCCTCCCCACACCCGCCATTCTGGGAGAAATTCAAAGCTGGAACAATGGACACTTCTTGAACTCCTCCTTGCTGGGATATTGGCCCCCCTTGCCCCACTCTGGCAGTGCCCCTCAAACTACCTTGTCCTCTCCAGCCTCTTCTTTTAGAAAAGACAGGGTCTGCACTGCCGCCTCCTAATTGGACACAACTGGATTTGAGTCCCAGCCCTGCCACCAGCTAGGTGAGACAAGAGTCACTCCCCCCCCACAGCCAGGGCAGAGCCCAGTCTGTGGCCAGGGTCAAGGTTCTGTCAACAGCCCCTTCCTCTATCCTCTCCTCTTTTGCTACCTGTTATTCTGGACGCTCTGTCTCCCATGGAATGATGTCTGAAGAGAGTGTGACCTGGAAATCAGAGACCTGGGTTTGCTTCTTGGATGTACCTTCCTGGGGCCCCCAGTGGGATGGGGGTCTGTGTCCCTAGTGCCCAGGACAGGGCCTGAGTGGCAACCAATATGAATGAACAGGTAACTAAATGCACCAGTGTGCTTGGGCAGGTGACACCCCCTCCTGAGCAGGGCTGGGTTGGAGAGGCCCTGGCTAGCAACCTCACGGTCACTGTACCATAGGCCCTGTGTCAACCAATAGTCACCCAGGCCAGCCTTAGAGGGTATTAGGCCCTTACCTGAGTGGACGTTCCTGTGTCTGTTTTCTGGTTAAGACAAAAAAAGAGATACACTGTCAGGGTGGTTTTGATAAATTTGAAGTGCTTCTGTTTAACCTTGCTTGCCAACCCCAGCACTACACAGGTGCAGTGAACATGCAGGGGTCAGGAGACCTGGCCTCAGTTTCCTTGTCAATGAAATAGAGTAAGTCTCTTGGGAGTCTGTGGGTGGCAGGGGTGGCGTCTTGTTCGGGAGGTGGGGAGGGGCTAGGGAAAATGTTGGGTCAAAACTCTGCTGCCACACCCACCATTTTCCATGGGCTTCTCAGCAACCTGAGACTGCTCTTGACCTTCGGGTTTGGTGATCACCATGGACGTGAGCGGGGTGACAAAGCTGTAGCTGAGCGACAAGTTCAGAGCTCGGGCCTCAAGAGCCTGCTTCTCAGCATCTAGCGTGGAGACTCTGCAGGCGGAGGAAACAAGTGGCTCAGCAGGCCCCCGGGTGCCCAGTCAGACTCTCCCTCCCTTCCAGACCCCTCTAGGGAGCTCCCACTGGGAGCCTGGAACTCAGACACTATACCGCCACCCTGTCTCCATGCCTAGAGCCAGCTGTGCCTGCCCCACCAGCGAAGAGCCTGGGGAAGTGCTGAGACCCTGTGTGGTCACCCCAGCGGGCCCTGGAGGGTGCGTCCACCCACGTTTGCTCCAGCAGTTGCTGGATGGTCAGGTACGCCCACAGTCTCTCCATGAAGCTGTGGAAGATGTATCTGGGGCTCCAGAACGCCTCTTCCTGCTCTGCCACGCAGGACTCCGTTACAAAGGTGATGTTCTCCATGTGCTGGAAAGAGGGGCCCAGCCAGGGCAGGAGCAGTGAGGGTGTGACGTCTGCACCTGGCCTGGCGCTGCCCAGCAATGCCACGAGAAACCTGGCGGGGGCAGCGTTGGCTGCAAGGCCACATTTCCTTTGAGTAGAGTGGAGAGTAGGGAGTGTGTTTAGGGGTGTGAGGGGCTCAGCCACAGAGCCTCCAAGGATGACAAGGAGGTGGAGATAAAAGGGAACAAACTACCCCAGGTGCTACACAGCAGGCGCAGAACCAGGAGCTGCACGAATTTTGCCTTCTCCACACATACAGCTATTTGTTTGATGGTTTTTCTCCAATGAACTTTAAATAGACTAACACTCTTGGTCTTGACCCGAGCAATAATACCTGTGAAATCTTAGGTCTGTGGTTCGAGTTATTTTTCAGAACACATTAAAATAAATACATAACTACTAAAACAAAGACATGTTTGTAACCTACTCCAAGTCACCTTGGATTCTGCACTTTGGGAACCCGTGGCCACCAGGATATCAGCAGCTAACATACATGGAGTGTTTATACCAGGCGAGACCTTAATCCCCACTGCAGTTTTACCAGGTGTGGGCGAGGTGACTTATTTTCATTTGTATACAGCAGGAAACTGAGGCACAGGGAGCTTAAGTGCCTTGCCCCAGGTCTCACCTCTGGGAGACGGCAGAGCTGGAGGTGAAGCCGGGCAGACTGGCCACAGGGCATGCCCTTCCCCTCATGACACTTGGCTACTTCTCCTGAGACGAGGCCCTGGGCCCCCCATGCCCGCTTGCCTAGCCCACCTGCTATTCTCCCCACACATGCTGCCTGCCTGCTACGCAAGCCTGGAACATTCCTCCACCCCTCCACCATCTGGCCTCTGCCACCTTCTACTCACCTCCCAGTCTTGGCTGAGCCTCCTCTGGGAAGCCCTCCATGATCCCCAGGCCAGGCTGGGGTTCCCAGTGCTGCTCCCGAGTCCCCGAATTTATCCAGCCTGTAGCTCCTGGTTTGTGTGACTATTTACCCATGCTGTCTCTCCCGTGGGGGCAGTATCCCCGGGGCCTAGAGAAGTGCTGTGTTTCTCTTTGTGGAATGAGAGGGCCTCCCATGGCACAGAGGCAGGGAAGGCTGGGCAAGGACAGGACGCCACATGGTGAGCTGGGTTCTTGACCCGGCTGCAGTGGGGTCCAGGGCAAACCGCCTGCTCTGCCTGATGTCAGGCTGCTCATCTGTGAAATGGGAGCAGCCCTCCCTGCCTGATTGTAACCTCAGAGGGCTGGTGTGAGGACAGGAGGGGATGCCAAGCACCAGTGCCCTTGGGAACAGCAGCAGCAGCACTGACTGACCACTGAGTGTCTGCCGCATGCCGGCCCCACAAAGGTGCTCTGGGAAAATCACATCATCTCACCGAACCTCTACCGGGAGCCAACACGGTGGGGATGCGTCATCCGCAAGTGGCGGAGGGCACTCTTTAACTTGCTCAGGGTCAACCGGCTGGAGCCTGGCAGGGCTGGGGTTTGAACCCAGCCGCTCTGCCTGCCTGCCGCGGCTGCCCTTTCCCTCCAGGATGGCTGGCCACACCTACCAGCTGCCCCCTGACTTTGGCTGAGAGAACATCAGGGCTCTGGTCCCGGAGCTTCCCGGCCACCACCAACTCGGAGCCCTTGAAGAACAGCCGGAAGGCGTCCTGTGTGACCGCCTCCACAGCGTTGCTTGGGTACTCGAAGGCCACCGATGTCATCAGTGGGTTGGCCACCTCTTGGTAGAAGTCCTGCAGGGTGGGGGTGTCATGAGAGCTGTGCTGGGGTCTGCCCGCCTGTCAGTGCCATCCCTCGCTCACGTGGCCCAGCAGGGGCGCACAGGCACCTGGAGCTGCAGTGCGGAGTCCGAGTCCTCATAGATGCGCCGGGCCAGGCCACCGTTGTCCAGTGCCAGCTTCTCCAGGAAGGGGTAGCTGACGTCGAAGCCGAAGCCCAGGCAGAAGAGGCTGTGCTGGCCATCTATGGCTTCCTTCACGTTCTTCTGGATCCTTGAGGGGTTGGTTTCCCCTGGACCCAGTGGTTTCGGAAAGGGGTGAGAAAACAGTGATTTGCTCAACAGATATTTCTGGAATCTCAGAGCCAGAGGGGCCTCAGAGATCCCCCCTCCCTGCCCCAGGTCCCACAGCAAGCCGGGCTGGAGCCCAGCTACTCCCTCTGGGCAGCACGCCCTGGGGCTGCTGGCAGTGCCTCACCCGCAGTGGGGTCGCCGTCGGTGAGGAGGATGATGAGGGTGACGCTTCCTGCGGGCAGCAGCTCCTCCCGGTTGGCTCTCTCTAGCAGTTGCACGGCCATCAGTATCGCATCGTTTATATTGGTCCCTGTGGGCACACACTCTTAGGGTGGCTCCCAGCAGGGTGCCCCAGGCTGGGCTCAGTGCCCTGGAAGTTGCAACCATGCAAGGCTGTAGAGGTGCTCACCTCCCTGGGCCTGGATGCCACTGGCGTAGCTCTTGGCCTCATTCACGTTCTTAGCCGAGGCTGGCACTAGCTGTGGCTTCCACTGGGTTGCTTCCCCACTGAAGCTGATGAGGTTGAACTGGTCACGGGGACCGAGGTCACCCAGGATCTTGATGAGGGCTTCCCGGGTCTGGTCAGGGGAAGGGGACATAAGGTGGGTGTCTCAGTGGGGTCTCCCTGGGGGCTCATGTGCCCTTGGGCTGCACCCCCAGGCTCACATCTGCAGTGAGAACATGGTGAATGCTCTAGCGGCAGGACCTTCCCCAAACTCTGACCAACCTCGATCCATGGGAGCCCCCTACCTAGGAAGATGGAGGAGGGCAGGTCTGCCTGCTGGACCAGAGCTGATGGTGTGGGACATCTGTGAGTTTTCAGGACCCCGCCTGGCCCATGGGACCCACCTGCTGGATTTTCTTGCCCCTCATGGAGCCGCTCTTGTCAATGACAAAGATCACATTCTTGGGTATCGTGGCCAGGTGCTCAGGAGCAAAGTAGTGCACAAAGTAGCCATTCTCGATCTGTGACCAGAGTGAGACACACCCAGGTGTAAGAGCTGCAGCCCTGCCCTGCCCCTAATCAGCCTCCTCATCCCCAGTCCTGGGGTTCCTCTGCTCTCTTCATTCCATCACCCTCCATCCCTGTCCCACCATTAACCTCCCCAAATCCTTGCCATACTTTAGGGTTTAGCCCAGCCCCTCCCTTGGAGAAGGCTTCCCTGCTCATGCATGACCCACCAGAACTCTACCCCTACTTTACCTCTTACTTGTTTTAGTATTTGAGGCAGCTTATAGTAAAAGGTTCAGACATAATAAACCTGAGATCCATCAAAAAAGTGAAGAATCCAAAAACAAGGTCCATCTATGGCTTCCTGCATGTTCTTCTGGATCCTCGAGGGGCTGGTCTCCCCTGGACCCAGTGGTTTGGGAAAGGGGCGAGAAAACAGTGATTTGCTCAAAAATAAAGGGGAAGCACAATGATGCCAGAAACTTGTGTGAAAGAAGGTACTGTAATTGAGCATAAAAGTGAACTGTGAGGGGCTTCCCTGGTGGCGCAGTGGTTCAGAATCCACCTGCCAACCAATGCAGGAGACACGGGTTTGAGCCCCGGTCGGGGAAGATCCCACATGCTGCAGAGCAACTGGGCCCGTGAGCCACAGCTACTGAGCCTGCACGTCTGGAGCCTGTGCTCTGCAACAAGACAGGCCGCGATAGTGAGAGGCCCGCACACCGCGATGAAGAGCGGCCCCTGCTCGCCGCAACTAGAGAAAGCCCTCGCACAGAAACGAAGACCCAAGGCAGCCAAATAAATAAAATAATTAAATAAATTTATAAAAAAAATTTTAAAAAGTGAACTGTGAGTCTCCTGGCAGCCAAGGCTACAAGGGAAACCCTGCAGGGCAGTTCTTCAGCAGAGACAAACTTTCTTCCCTCCGAAAGAGAATTGTTTCAGGGACAACACAACTAAACTGCCTGCTTGCCGTCTGTGCTGCGCGTGGTGCACACTGGTAACTAGGGGTGGTTATTTTGTCTTTTCTTTTAGAACCCCCAGGCTCAGGTCCTTGAGGGTAGATGGACTTTTTGGTGGCTCAGCTCTTCTCTGGAGCCCACACACCTGAATGGAACCCCCGGAGACAGTCCGGTCCACATCATAGCGGACGATGAAGTTGCCATCCAGGACTGTGTCCTGCTGCTGCTCTGGAGACTTTTGCTGCTGGGACAGCGTCGGCTTGAATCGGACATGAGCCTGGAAAAATGACCAGGCTGAAGTTGGGAGGAGCAGCAAGGCCATGTCAACAACACCCCTCACCCCCATCTGAAGAGAGAACTCCAGGAGGCAGCCTTGGGTCAAATTCCAGAGAACTTTCTCTCCAGCTGAGCTATCGGATAGACTGCCTCCATGTAGGGGAGTGGGTACAAGTGAATCCCCTGCTCCAAATCTGTGCAAGCAGAGGTTGGGCTCAGGATGTGTGCGGTCCAGTCAGCTCCTCCTCCCTACCTGGTCCTGGGACCCTGACATCAGTCTTCTCTCCCGATCTCAGGGTTCAAACCAGCACCCACCATCCTTCCCTAGGCCTTGCCCTCCCCATCTGCCAAATGACAGCATGGACACAGGAACCTCACAAGTCCCTCTAGCTCAGAGATTCTGCCCAATGGTCCCACTCTGGAAATCCAGGCCCATAGAGCCAGCCCGAAGACAGGCCCCTGGGAACTCTCACCCACAGACCATAGCAGGCCCACCTTGGTCTTGTTCTGTGAGGTGGTGAGGGCCTCTGCCAGTTCATTGGTCATGAAGGTGCTCTCTGTCTCCAGAAAGCTGATGCCCTGAGGCTCGAAGATGTAAATGTCCATCTAGAGGCAAGAAGTGGGTTACTGGGTCTGCTGGGGGACAGGGCTGGCCCTCACGGGAAGCAGAAGGGGAAGCAGGGGCCGCCCTCAGGAGAGTGAGGTCATCTAGGAGGACTTCTAAGAGGAGGCGGCACCAGGTACCTGCAGGTGCTTGACCAGCTGCTGGGGCTGGACTTTCAGCAGCAGCTCGTATGCTCCCAGATGCCGCACCAAGAGCTCCTCATACACCAGCTCGAAGGTGACCTTGGCAGTGGGCGCCACACTGACTGACACCTGGAACTGCTCTGTCTTTCTCCCAGTGGCCCTGGGGGAAGAGGGCATCAGGTCTGCCCCTCAGACCAGGGGCGGCTGAAGGCAGGGGCAGCCCCACCCCCACAGGGTCCTCCTCACCCCGTTGGGCTCACTTGACGAGGCCGGCGCTCTCTCCCCTCGCCACAGCTGCGCTGTATTGCTCCTGGGCTGCAGCCTTTTCCTTGATGTTACCGGGGTAGGTCACACCATCAATGATCCTGGGGCAGGAGGGAGGGAGTTGCTGAGATCCCAGTGGGGGAGGCCCCCTGCAATCCTGCCTCCTCCGGGACTTCACGTGCCTCTTGACAGACTGACTCCCATCTTTACCTGAGCCCACCTGTTCATCATGCATCTACTGTGGACATGACTCTGTGTGGGGCCCGGTGTGGATGGGGGCTCTGCAGGCCTCCGTCTACCCTGAGACGTGCACTGTGTTGGCAAACACGCCTTTTACTGAACAACTGGGATGAAGGCTGCAGGGGAGGCAGGTCCCGGCCTCTCTTCTCCCTTCCTGTCTGGCTCCACGTCCCAGATGCCCCTTCCATCCCACAGACTGTTCTCAGAGGAACTGGTCAGCCACCAGCGAGATCTCTGAGCCACAGTTCACTCAGCCCCGTGGGGCAGACTCAGCAGGAGGAAGACGCCAGCTCCCAGGCCAGTGGAGACACAGGACTGAAGGCTCTGACCCCTCCTCTCCCCCATGGCTGCCCCCTCTTCCAACACTGGACAGGCCACTCTGCAGAGAGGTTGGCCTCTGGGGAAGGAAGTTTTGGACAACTGGTGGACAGGGCTCCTTGGGGCATGCAGACAATCCTAGTGGCCATTTCTGGGAACTGAGAGTGAACTGGCAGGCAAACATAAGCCTGTTCTGTCTGGGGGTGGTGTGAGAGGGTGAGAGTGTACAGGGGGGAGTGGGGGCAGCTAGGACCTCAGGACCAAGTGTCCTTCCTCCACACCCTCCTGATCTCCCTGGTCACAATTTAACTCTGGGCTAGGGATTGGGCTGCTGCTGGGCTGCAGGGCTCCTCCTCCCAGATGTCCAATTTGGGATCCCAGGCAGCCTCAGGAGCAGGGCCCCCTGCCCCCTGCTTCCCTATCTCATGCAGCAACAGGAGCTGGGCCCAGAGAGGGGTGCAAGTCCAGGGTCCTCAGAAGATGCGATGGGCCTGAAACCTTGTAACTTGCCGGCCGTGGCACCCACATGGGAGGCGGGGTGCAGCCTGTGAAGCTTATGCTGCAAGTTGGGCAGCACATGCCTGGCTCCAGGGTGAGGAAATCAAGGGCTGCTGGAGGGGTGTGGGCAGTGAGGTAAGGAGCCAACCATAGGGACCGGACCCCCACCGCAGGTTTTCAGAGGTCCCAGGGTGCACTGAGGACCCCACCTGAGATGCTCGCTCTCTGCCCCACCCATCGCCCTCCCTGAGTTTCTGGGATCAGCCTCTCTCTGGCCTGTCCTCAATCACTGCCTCTCCTGCGGGGCCAGGGACAGAGAGTTCTCTTGCATTTAGCAAACATTGCAAAACTCGGTCGGGAAGGGTGGGGGAGGACAGCAGAGACAAGGTGAGGATCATCACCTGCTTACAGAGTCCACAGAAACCCCAGGGGGCCTCCCAATGCAGCTTCTGACCCAGAGTAGAACCACCCTCTGCAGTATCCCAGTTGGAGGTGGGGGGGGGGATGAGCCTGGCTTAGAACTTCTGTGACAAGGAGGTGGTCCCCCTCCTTGAGGCACTGCTTCATTGTGGGGCAGCCCAGGGGTTAGGAAGTTTTCAGTATTCTGAGCTGGAATCTGCCTTTTGGTGACTCCCTTCTGCCTGGGCTTGGCCTCAGGATGCCCCAAGTCTGTACTTCTCAAAGGCAAAGACACAAAGATACCGTGGGTTCTCCAACTGCCACCTGGGCAGCACTCAGGGAAAATGGATGAACAGATGGAGAGATGGATGGCGGGAGGGACCAACAGAGGGAGGGATGAAGGCACGGCAGGATGGATGGAGGAAGGGAGGGAGGAAAGGAGGGAGGGAGGGAGGGAGGGAGGGAGAACCGGAAGGAGAAAGGGATAGAAGGATGGAGGGAGGGAAACGTCTCTGAGAATGTATGAAGTTCCCGGCTAAAGCCTCTGGTCCCTGTATTGCCTACAGGTGGAGCACACACACCTCAGGCATATATCCTGGCACATCTCACATCAGGAAGAGGCCCTCTCTTCCTGATCTGGCACAGGGACCATGGTGTCACAGTGCTGGATTGGGGAGCAGGGGACGAGGAGGAGAGCAGGAAGGGCACCTACATGGAGAAGTTGGTGATGAAGGCTTTCTTGGGCAGCTCCATCTGGAAGGTGACCTCCTGCAAAGTACTGGCCTTGTTGACGACCCGGCTGGTGACGACTGTGTGGGCAAATCGGGATGAGACCTTGGAGTCTACAGTGAGGCTGTAGATGTCGATGTCATTCTGGACCAGTGGAGGAGGAAAGGAAAGAGTGGGCCTTGATCTTGGTCCCAGACCAAGCCCTGGCCCCCAACCCCAGGCGAGACACTGATCAAGCCTCGGGCAAAATTCCATGAAGCATTTCATTTGTGCACTTTCATCTCAGATCAGAGGCAGCTGTGTGCTTCATTCCCCATCCTACAGTACCACGGGGCAGGGATCAGTCTGTCTTGTTCAGTGGGGGCCACAGTGCCCCTCAGAGAACAAGCAGGCAAGGGGTGGGGTGTGGAGCCTGAGCCCCACTGTGTCTGGGAGGAACTTACTTATCCTTGGGGCAGAGGTGAGTGGCAGAGGGTCCTGTTGGGTCAGGAAGCTTCCATGCCATCTTAGCTCCGCCCAGCGAAAGGGCAGTGAACAAGTCCTGTGACTGGGGAAAACAGCCCCTGCCAGCCTCCCCCCAGGGGCTTGCAGGAGCTGGGAGAACCGGAGGTAGGGAGGGTCCATCTCTAAGGCTTTGCCCCCTTTTCCCTGCAGCATTGGGCCTCTCCTGTTGCCCTGTCCACAGGGCACACCCCCAGGCATGTGTTTCGCTCGAGGTCTTCGGTCTCCAAGGAAGGGCATGTGCAAACAGGCAGAGCCTACACATCTCTCGCCCGCCTGCACGTGGCACACTTGTGCTTAGCACAGAGGTGCGCGGCGGGCTGTGTGGTTTGTTTACACGTCAGTGTCTGCTCCGTGCCAGACACTGTACTCAGCATTTTACAACACTATAGGTTTCCTCTTCACCACAAACTTCTAAATAGTTCTATTACTACCTTGTTCTACAGATGAGGAAAAAGAGACACGGAAAGCATCAATGACTTCCGAGAGGTCACACAGCCAGGAGGCGTCAGCTGGGCTCCTGAGGCCCATTCTTACCCGCCCCACCCACTGCCGCCCTCCAGGGCAACTTGTTAGGCTGCACTTCCTCCTCGTGAACTGGGAATACCAGGATCACCCCTTCTTGTAAATGGGGGACTCTCCATAGAGCCCTCAGGGTAGTGCCTGGTCGATGGGCAGCACTACTTCTCCGCACACACACTGACCCGTGCTCGCTTGCACACACGGAGGCTCTCCTCCCCTTCACCCTCTTGTCCCACTCACGCTCAGGTGCACACATACAGGAACCCGTGGACACCCGCTACCTTTTGGGCCCTGAGGGTCTGGAGGGTGGCCAGCGAGAGCAGGACCAGCACGATGCCGCAGGCGCGGCCAGGGGCTGGGGTCTTCATTTTGGCTCTGGTGCCTGGCAGGCCGCTTCTGAACTTGAGAGGAAGAGCGGAATAAATTCGTAACTTGTTCGCTGCCCCGCCCCTGTGGGGGCAGGTTCTGGGAAATAGGGATCTGCAAGCCAAACACCGCAGTGGCCTCAGATAAGCGGGCAAACTGCGAATGTCCTGTGGACCTTGGCTGGGGACGGGAACGTGTACTGAGCAGGAGCAGGCTCAGGTGGGAGTTAGGTCCTGGCGCCCCTTCTGAATGGTCCAGAATCTGACCAAACCACCACCACCCCTGCACCACTCATCTCGCCGACAAGCTCCCTAGGGCTGGGGGACAGAGCAGTGAACTGGCCTGCTCTCCATAAGCCCAGCCTGGGAGAAACACAGGCGTGCTTGGGAAGAGGAGGGCCAGAGGGTGGTTTGCAGGAGGCAGGGGCCTGGAAGTCAGGCCAGTGTGACTGGGCAGTGGGACCCCAAATGCACCAAGCAGCCCTTGGGGTGCCTGAGTGGGGCAAGATCTGCTGGGCCCAAGGCAGGATGGATACACCTTATTTCTGGGATGAGAGAGGCTAGGTCAAGGAGCCCCCCTTCTCTCTGCTGGGGCCTCAGGATGCTGTTTGGGCCCCATTATTCTACCCAGGACTCTTGGTGCAACTCCAGCAAGGCCTCCGAAACAAGACCTGCACTTGGCAATACAAACTGAGGGCCATAAAGATGCCCACAGGCTGTGGCCCAGAAGTCCCGCTCTGGGGAATCTCCTGAGAGGGAAGCATGGAACAGAGAAAGCACAGAGCTCCTGAAGAGGACGATTTGGGGTGGTGGCGTGTATGCTCAGGTGGCCTACATGGAGGTGAGTCGTGCCAAGGGAGCCCGTGAATCACGCCTGGAGCGCGAAAGGGCAGAGCGCTGATCTGTCAGCACGCCAAGGCAGTGCCGTTGTCGTGGGCTCAGACCACAGGAGGGTGGCTGGAGGGCCTTGGGTAGGATTACAGATGATTTTTGTTCAATTTTCCTTTAATAAAGTTGAAAGACTGCTTTCATAACAAGTAGCAATAAAGCGAATAAATACTAGGGGATCTGGATGCAGCTGGTGCTTATGTCCCTGTGGCTCTGGGAAAGCTTGGCTCCTGAGTCTGGGGCCACAGATGGGATAAAGATGCTTCAGAAAAGTGGCCAGGTGCCAGATCCTTGGTTGGGGAAGGAGGACTCAGTGACACTATCCCAGGGGTGGGAACTGGGAAAGGGTACCATCTTCAGGGCCTACTTGGGACCCTGGGGCAGTGACAGGCTTGTAAGGGCCTGGAAGGGGGCTCCTACATTAGCCCCTGCCTCAGTCAACACCAGTAGCATCTGCCCCAAGGGAAGGGAGCTGGGTCTGTAGCTACAAGTAAATACTCCCCTTCCTTAGCATGACTTAGTCAGAGCCTCACCTCTGGGTGCATCTATACGGCTCTCCCCTTCGACTATGGATGTGATTGGGATTACTCGGGAAGACATACCCCTTCAGCAATCTGGGGGAAGAGCCAGCCTCTCCAGGAGCCCAGTGAGCAGGCCCAGGCCTGGTCACCACAGAAGGTCTGCTCCCTTGGGGCACAGAGCATGGACCCCGCCTGGAAACAGCTATATAAGGAGGCCGAGCTGGCCAGGAATGTGGGAAAGGCTCTGTGCAGCCCGCTCCACCTGCCCAGGGGACAGCCGGGACTTTCCTGTAGGCACTGGCCCCGAGCCAGGCACTGTAAGCCCAGACCCTGACAGTCCACATCCGGACTGTCTGTGGTCTTACTGTCACAGCTGGACAGGCCTCTGCAGTCCCCTGAGTCTGACAGGTCCATGCGCACAGAGACACTGAGGCCTGAAGTGGGAAGAATCGCACATGAGCCGAAAACCTGGTGTTCCATGCCTCAAGCAGAGCTGTGGGAGTGGCAAGGGGGAGGCTCACCCTGTTTGGGAGAGGGGACAGTAGCTCAGGAAGCAGACTGCCACTGGCCAGAGAGGAGCCTCCACCTGGCTTTGTCTTTGAAGGGATGCGAGCTAGCAGGGAGGCAATATGAACAAGGGGGAGGGGGCTTTGAGGATCCTGAGTCCCTTAGAGCCTTGGGGTCCTTGGAGGCATCTTGATGGCTTCTGTGAAAACCAAGGGAAGGGTGAGTCCCAGGTCCCCCCACCGCCACCTGCTTCACTCTGAGCAGCGTGACTATGGCCTGTTTTGCGCAATAGGCTCCCTTGCCTCATACAAGGGGAAACAGGCTCAGAAAAGGAGGAGAGACAGTCTGAAGTCACACAGATCAGCGCCAGGTCTCCACAACCAAGGTTCTTTCTAGTACGTGGCAGTGGCCATAATGGCACCTGCATTATCCTCTGGGGCCGTCCCAAAAGCTGAGAAGCGTACAGAACGTGCCCCACACCCACCTTGCCCACCCCTCCCCTGCATTTAGTGGCCCTGGCCAGTGACCAACCAACACGCTCCAAATGCTGGGGCCACTTGGGCATCCTCTTTATTGGTGTTGCCCAGGTGCTGGTGCAGAGTCCCTGGGCTCAAGGGCCACGGCTGTTGGGGAGGGTGCCAATCCCAGAGGCCGCGGGTGAGAAGCTATGTTCTGGCATAAAAAAAGAGTTCTTGGGAAAGGCTCCTGTGTCTAGGTGTTGTTGATGGTGAGGGGTGTGGTGTGCACTTCTCAGTCAAAGACACTCTTGGCTGGTTCGGCTTTGGGCTTCTCAAAAACGGTCTCGGTGCCAGTCCGGGCGAGGCTGAACACCGATGGGGCAGCAGAACCAGCTTGCTCTGTGGGGAGGATGGGGAGGAGGTGTAGTCAGGGGCACGGCCGGGCATCCTAGGGAGGAAAGGCCCCTTTTGTGGGGAGCACCACCCTGAGCCCACAAGCTCTGAACTCTTAGAAAAAGGACCCATGGGACCTCCCCCGCAACCCCATCCTCCCTCCTACTGACACACATCTGCACCCCTGGAGCCCATCGTCCCAAGAACACTCACCACACTCCCGCATGACCTGGTAGGTCTTGGACTTGATCTCCTGGTTCTTGGTCAGCTTCCCTCGGGCCCCCTTCAGGTCCTCCTCCTTCACAGGGGGGCGCTTCTTCTTGATGGGGGCTTCCTGAGTGCCAGCCTTGGAAAGCCCAGAGCCTCATCTTACAACCCGAGGCCTCGAGACTGAGAGCCCTTTCCCACCACTGTGTCTTGGCCGAGACCCCTCTTCCCTGCTCACTTAACTCAAGCCAATTCAAGGCCTCACACCTCTTCCAGGAAGCCTTCCTGACTATACTTCACAGCCCCCTACCCCGAATCTCTGCCCTTTTCCCACAGACTGGGAGCTCTGGGGCCATGGCTGTTGTAGCCTTACACAATCTGTGTGCCTGTCCTCCCTGAGCCCCAGTCTTCCAGGGGAGGCAGAGCCTCCTGTGTTTATGCCCAGAGCTCAGCTCAAGACACAGCTGTTAAAGATGACAGCGTCCATCCTCCACCCCCACCCCATGGCACGAGCAGGGCCTGTGCTGGGCCCTCCTACCTGGGACATGGTGGGTGTGGGGAACTGCTCCCTGCAAGGCAGTGGCTGTGAAAGAGATCTGAGCAGCGCCCAGCCCTCTGGGGCTTATATAGTTGGCTTGCCTGTCCCGGGAAGTCACTCCCCCTCTTCTGACAGCTCCCTGATGATTCAGATCCACACAGCCGCTGGCTTCAGAGTTTATTCTTGGAGATGATGGGGGCTCACTGAGCACTGCTGCCTGGGAGGCTGCAGTCCTGGTGAAAGCAGACAGCTGGGGAGACCCCATACCCTTGAGGACAGCTGCTCTCTGGCAGGCAGGAGGTGCTGGGCCTGGGAGCGACTCACGTTTATGAACGTAGGTCCTGTAACGTGAGTGTGGCACTCCGAGCTGTCCATCTGCGATAATCTATCCCAGCGTGGGGGGTGTCCCGGAGGAAAGAGAGGGCCCTGAGCCAGGGTGGACGGCTCTGAGCTTGTTTTTCTCTCTCTTCTACCCCTTCCCTGGATTCCTGAGGAAAGAGACTTCCCAGCCCCACATCTGCCGCTGGGGAGCATGTGCTCACACGCAGCTCGCTGGGCTCTCACAGTGGACTCAGAGCATGGGGGCTACCCCTGGCTCACAGGTACAGAAGCTGCTGCCAAGGGAAGCCTGGGAGCCACTCCATCTGCATTTTTGCTGATGCCCCTGTCCTCTGTCCAGCTCCCAGTGCAAGTTTAGCAACAGGATGAAGGAGGGAGCAAAGCACCCAGGAAGGGCCGGGAGGAAACCATGCTTTGTGGTAAGGGTACCGGTGAGCTGAAGGCAGGAAACAGCACAGAGCCTCTGACTGAGACGAGGTCACCGAAGGGCATCTGGCCCAAGGACATTTAGGTTGTGAGAGGGTGGGCAAGAGTGAAGCCCACTCAAGGCATGGACAGAGGCACAGGCTCCCTGAAGGTCACTTAGCTCTCCTCTGCTAGTTCCTAATACCCCATCCTTGAAGGGAAGACCCCCGGGACACAGGGCAGGACTCCAAGCCTGAGGTGAGGGTAGGAGTGGATGTGGGTAGGAGGTCAGGGTCCACCCCATTGGATCAGACATGCCCAAGCTCCTCGTCAGTCTGTGATGGAGAGTATTTTTATCCTTGAAGGCTCCAGGCAGACAAAACCCAACCGGGCACTGATGTCTGGCTGTCTGGAACACCACTCCACTGCTGTCAGACCTCATCCCACCCCGATCCCCCCTGCCTGGTCCTGGCCCCAGGAGGCCGATGCGAGCCCTGCCAGGCTCCATCTGAGACGAGTGCTGACATGAGGAATGCCTCTGGACGGGCACAGACCCAGGGCTCCAAACAGGGGCCAAGAGGCACTGAGGGCACTGCTGCTGGCTCCCAGCACTTCAGCTCGGCCCCCACAGCCAGCTCTGCCCAGGGGGGCACCTGCCTCTCAGCCCCATGGCCTCAGGAACAAGGATGTGGGATGTTCACTCCTCACACTCCATCTTTCCGGCACCCTTTGCTCCTCGGGGAGCGGGGGGCAGGCAGAGTAGCTTTTACTCGCATTAACAGGAATTGGAAATGGCAAGAGTATGTTTGGTTTTTTTCCCCTTGGCAGGTTTTGGCTCCCACATCTGCCATAAGGAGATGTCAGATTCATTCTCACTCTGTTTTCTGGGGAGAACCTTCTAACTCACTGGGGACATTTTCTTGACCCCCACTAAGCTGTTTCAACTTCACAGAACACACAACCAACAACCACAAAAGTGATGGTTTCTTTTTTAAAAAAACTGTAATAAGATGTCAAACTTTATTGTAAACCACTTTACAATGTAAGTACATCGTCTTCCCTTTCATTTCAAAAATGTGTTTCTGTGAAACGTAACACCACAGATTTAACCACCCGCGCTGGGAGGGCAGTGGAAGTCGGTCATGGTTTGCTCACGTAGGTCTGACTTCTAATAAACTTCATGAAAAGAGAAATCAAATTAAACCAACCCACCCACCCACTCAGGAGCTCAAGGTCCCTCCCCAGGAGCAAAGCCCTTCAGAAGAGCTGCCAATGTTTCACAGGGTAAAACACAGAGCTCTCCACTCCTAGTTGGAAATGTGTGAAACTTCTAAAGGCCGGTCCTGCCCCCTACAAGGTGGCTGCTCTGGCTGAGGCAAATTCCCAGAGCCGGCTGCATTTGCTTGGCTGCAAAAAGGCCAGTGAATTGCAGTCTGGAGGGCAGAGTGAGCTGCTGACAGCTACTGCTCCCTCCAGGCTCCTGGGGCAGCCTTCAGACGGGGACTCTGGGCTACACCCTCCAGGCCCACACTGAGGAGGGGAAGATACAACCTGAATTTGAGCCTTTATATATTTTCCCTTTAAAGCCATGACAGGTCAACACTAACCCATGACTCCTTGTTGTCAGGAAGAGGCACAGGTTAAAGCTTGAGGCAGGAGACCACCAGTGTGCCCGAAGGCTAACTGACGGGCCTTCACGTGGCAGGTCTTTGGGCTGAGCAGACCAAGAAGCCACTGCCTGGGATCTCACCAACATCCCTCCTTGCCATTGTCAACATCTCACTGTCAGCGAAAGGAAAAATGGGCAACAACGATCTCTTCCATTTGGATATGACAGTTCTACCTCATCGGGTTACTTCTATCAGTTACAAGAAACTTGTTCATGGCCTTGACTTATAAGTTTCCATTATGGATGGCTTGGCTGAGGTCCAGATTTGGACAAATCAGACGGATGGTGCACAATACCCAGTTGGTGTTCCGTGGTTTCTCAAGCACAATGATGCTTGCCATGTGGCAGGTGAAGAGCTGCACCTCATAAGGCACCTTGGAGCAGGTGGTGAGGAAGCTTATCCCAGGGATAAGGCCAAACACATCAGGGCACGCCGTTTAGGCCCACACGCTGACAAGGCCCTGTACGATCAGACTCCCTGTTAGACGTCCATGTCCTAGTTAGCCAGCTATACAACTGAGGCTCAGAGACTAAAGCCCTTTCAAAATCAGGATACAGGGAGAAACCACTGCTCGCTCGCTACCTCTCTGTCCCCCAGACCCACTGCCCAGCAGGCGCTGGGATGAGCCTTGAGATGAGCAGATCATCTGGGGTCTGTATAACCCATAGTTTCCATCCTTCACACCTGTGGCTTCCCCACCCTCGTCCCTGGTTTGGAAACACGAGGAGCTCAAGACTGAAAGTGAAGCTCAGATTCTGGGCTCAGGGAGGTGCAGGAAACAGCTGCGACCACAGGTTATTCAAACCAAGACAAAACAGGAGGACAGAGTAAGGCAAGTCAGCGATGCCTGCCACCTACCAGGACCAATGTCAGTCCTGGTCTTCCCAGTAGGGGGCCCCCCACTAACACAGCTGAGGGTGGGAGGGGGGGAGGAGCATAAAATGAGAGCAAAGCTAAGGGAGAGTGGAGATGGGCTCTAATCTCACCCTGCTCTCCTCTCCAGCTGCAGGTGCCCACCGTAACACAGTCGCCGCCCACTGCAATTCAGGTCCCAGCTCCTCTGGCCCTCTGGACTCCTACAGGACGACAGGCTGAGAAGGCCTCCACAAGGCTTGTCCCTCCATGACCCACACAGGTGAGACTGTGGGAGGCAGAGGACAGGCCCAGGATGCCTGGTTTAACAGCGTGGCTCACATGCCACAATTCAGACCCAATCTGTTTGAGTGACACGTTTTTATGTAGGTTTTTAGGTAGGAACCTAAAAAGAAGGTTCTGGGTGGTGTGGCCTCCCTGCACTGATCTCAACTTCCAGCTCGCACCTCAGCCATGCGGTTCTCTATTCCTAAACTTCCATGACTGCCTCTGGGCTGGGACAAAACACTGGGCTGCTGCTCCCACAGCAGGGCAAGTGCCTGGGTCAGCCCATTCCACTGCCGGGCAGCAGACTCCCAAAGCCACGGGGCCTATGCCCACACTGGAGAGTGGGGGCCACAAGCTTTGAAGCACCTCGTCCTGCCTGTGGACGCAGAGAGCAAGCTCGCTCACCTCCACCCGCTGCTCTGGAGGATGTGAAAAACAGGATCACTTGATCAGATAGGCGTTCTCTAGAAGACGAGTCGACAACACTAAGCGGACAGGCAAGGCGTAGCCTGAGAGGAAATTCCCAGAGCTGGGTCCAGAGCCTGGTTCTGAAGGCTGCACCATGGGAGGCAGGAGGCCGAGACTGTGTTTTAAACTTCAGATCTGGAGGCTCTGAAGAGAGGCAGGGAACAAACAGGAGTGGCCTCAGAGTCTCAATTTCTCTGGACACAACATCCTCTTACGCTCCTTTTTCCAGCATGTTTCACTAAGACCTCTAACCTGCCGGCAGAAGTGCCAAGGAGCTGGCGGGCCCTGGGCAGAGCCCTTCCTATTCCACCCTCACAGGGCCCTGGATCCACATTTGGACTGGCCACCTCCTGCTCAGGCCTGACCTTTGCAGAACCACTGGGTTTGTGGATTTCAGATGAGGGCCCACCTTCCTTCCTACCGGAATCATTTACCTCATCTGATCGTAGATTACCTAACAATATTCCAAATAAAAAATTCCCGACTTTTTCCGCCCACCAGTTCACAACCCATGAAAGGCAAACAAACCCATTTCTTTGGGGATTAAAAAGAGTTTTTAAATACAATAGTATGAAAATATAACTTAAAAATATAAAAGTTAACAGTATACGGAAGACTTAAAAATCTATGTTTTGCCCATGAGTCCCATAGGAAATAAACATATACTCAAAAAACATTAACACTGTGACAGCTCATAAAACCAGCTATAGAAATCAATAGTTACAAAAGCCATTTCGAGTAAGAAAGCGTTGCGGTTCCAACCTGGTCAATGTGTAACTTTTAGCCCCCAAACGTGTCACGTCTTCACATTCCCCAGAGCCTTGGCGAAAGGCTCCACCCACAGTCTGTGTGCACTTGAGTTCTCATCCTTGAGGCCACCCGGCCAGACGCAGGACAGGGCTTCTGGATCCCTCACAACACCGCTTGGGACGACAACACACAAACAAAACGCCTTGCTTGCATATTTGGTCAGTGTTTGTAGTGCAACTGAGTGGGGACCTCCAGCTGCCACGCCGGGCCAGCGGCCTCCCTCCCTCGGGTCACAGTAGTCTAGGAGTGGGCAGAGACCGCGGGAGGAGCGGAGGTAGAAGAGGGGCAGAGAGAGGAGGGGAGGGAAGACGCAGCGGAGCGACCCTCGGCCAACCGGCGACTGGCCGGGCCCTGACCCGACCCCAGCTCGAGGATGCGTCATACAGGCAGCCCGAAGCGGTGCTTCTTTTTCTTCGTGGGCTTCAGGGGGGTCAGTCTCCGGAGGTCCTCCTCCACATCGGACTCCTCCATCTCGTCATCGGCCGAGATCAGGATCTGAGTGGTGGAGAGGCGTGGCCCTGAGTCACTGCCTGCAGTGCCCTCTTCACTACCCACCCTGGACCCCAGCACAGAATGCCAGCCTGTCTAGGAGGCCTCAAGTGTCAGGTTTCTTTAGGAGAAGGTGATGGGGAGGCCCTCTTTACAGAGTGAGACAGGCTGGCCCACCCCAGACTTTGTTTACACCACGTGCATCCACGGGCTACTGATACCAGTGCTGAGTCGACACGCCTCCCCTCTGCTCGTGCTCCCGCTTCTCCATCCAACCTCCGGCTGCGACCGAACCCCCGTCAGAGCAAACTTAGCCTATGGTCATCCTGGCAAAAAAGCCCAGTCTTCACACATGGAGTCCTAGGTCCTTGAAATTGGTTCAAATACAGCAAAAGCAGACTGAAAAGCCCTGTTTTGAAAGGAAAACATCTGTGGGGCACAACATAAAGCAGGGAGATTTCAGAGTGTCTGCTCTGAGCCAGCCCGGTAAACTTCTGAAGACAAACAGAAGCCCTCCGCTCTTCTGAGCCCCCAGAACGATGCAGCCATGCAGCTAGGGCATCTGGGGGGAGACACTCATTTACTGCCCACCTGCCTGGCTCCACAGACCTCAGAGCACCAGGGAAGGACTGGCACAGCCCAGGTCAGGATGGAGAGGCCCGAAGCGCATCTGTGCAAGGGGAGCTCATTCTCCTCCTGGGCAGGGAGGTCTCACCACCCCTCCCTGCAGGGCTTCCTGCCTCCAGTCTTGGTCCCCTGATTGAACACTCTGGCTCCCTACCTGCCACACAAGCACATTCCCATTCCTCACCCCAGATCACAAAGCACCTTGTCCAGCTAACTCAAACCTTTGCCTGTACCTACTTCTTGTCATTCCGTCCTACCCTCCGGAATATATGCTACTCTGGCCACAGTGAATTTCACATTAGTACCCAAATGCCAAACCACATGACCACAACTGCTCAGGAGCAGCTGCTTCTGCCTGAAACACTGTCATTCACCTAATGTTCACTGTGCTCTTACAACCCGACAGGCCTCGTGCCAGATTCTAGGGACACCTAGAGGAGAGACGGGCTTCCCCTCTGTCCTCCATCTAGTCAGCTTTCAAAGCTCCCTCCAGGACGCCCCCAAGAGCTAAACCAACTGTTCCAAGTCCTCACAGGGCTTTGTCAATGCCTCAATCTCAGAACTTATCGCAGAGTGCTACGATGGGCTGTGCAGGCTGTCACCTTCCTTGTCCAAAGTCTGAAGGCCTCAGCCATTTCTGTAGCCCCCATCCCACAGCGCACTGCAGGTGCAAAGTGAGTGCTGTGGGCTGCCTAGGACACACAACCTTGCCTCCAGGGCCCTATTTATGACCACCAATCTCCCTGAAGTCCAAACATTTGAACTCAGGAAACTTGAAAATATGGGGAGGTAAGGTTCTCCCTGGGAGGTCTGGCTATTCCTACAGAAGATTTTTGGTGGCTTAGCCAACACCTCCCTTGCTCTTTGGCGACAGGCAGGGATTCAAACGCCTTGATGCTTAAAGGTCGACGACCAGGCCCACACGTCCTTGACAGCTTCCCTGGAGCAAGGCAGCTCCTCCCTTTCCTGTCTTTCTCCACTGACAGAGGGGCTACTGGAGGCGAGCCACCTGCAACAGATGCTCCAGCTCCCGGCCCTAGGAAGGCCCACGGGATAGCAGCAATGGGTCCAGGCTGGATGGGAGCTGTCAGCCTCCTCTCCCTCCTGCTGGCTGGCGCTGTGACTCAGCACTCAAGAGGACAGATGCAAACATGAGACCAGACCCCTCCTGGGTCAGCGGCACGAGGGCTCGGCCCTACCTCAGACTCCGACTCCTCGTGGGACGCGGCCCTTCGGTAGCGGACCTTGCTGCCGTTCCTCGAGTCCTGGTTGGCTCCCCTTTCTTCTAGCTTAGCTTTCGTCCTTCCCTTTCTCATGAGGAAATTGTCCACTACCCAAAACATCAGAGCCTGGGGGAAGGAAAGTGCAGGTTACTCCGGGATAAGCCATTTGTGAAACCAAGCTGAACAGCCCCACACGCATCCTTCTCACCCCTGCTCCAGATCACAGCATCGAGAACCAGGGAAAGGACAACATCATCCAGGCCCCCTGCTCTTTCTCTCAGCAGTCTACGAAGAGATTCCCAATCTCTATGTCCCTTCTTCTGTTTCACCCCAAGGGGTTCTGTGGTGGTGACTGATGGGTACAGCCTGCCCCGGGTGCTGCAGCAGTTGGCAGAGCGGGGCCTGAACCAAGGTCTCCGGACTTCTGGTGGGGGCTCCTCCCCTGGGCCGAGCAGTTGGCCGGCACACCTGCCACATCTGTCATCCCCAGGTTCCTTTACCGTTTCTTTTCTTATTTCTTAATTTCTAGCCAGAGTGCTCATGAGTTTCTCTTGGAGCCCTGCGGTCAGGAATAAATGATGCGGGTGAATCCCTGACGATCTTAATCTAGAAGCTACTGTTACACACGGGGCAGGGAGGGCAAGACAAAGATCCCAGAACCCTTCATTTTGCACAGAGGCCCCGGAGCAGGGATGAGCATGTTGAGGAAGCAATCCTGCCATCTCCAGGTCCGGGGTGGGGATGAGAGGTGGCAAATGCTTGCATGGAGGGACCCGAGGGCTATAAGGTGTTTTCTCCATCAGACTCAGAATTCTGACAGACGCGGGAAGGCAGGGGGCAAACAGGGTAAAAAATGCAACAAGGCACTGACATTGACAAAGAAGGGGACGATCAGCATGACGATGGCCAGCTTCAGGTCTGGGTTTTCAATGGGATTCAACAGAGCCACCTGTAAAGAGAAGCAGACTCGGTGAGGGTGGGGGGGAGACCCCAGAGAAAGTTCGGGGCAGGGGTGGGGGAGTGATGTGGCGGCACTGGAAATCACCCACGAGGCCTTGCGAGGGGGCTTAGCTTAGACACTCCCCGCCAGAGCCCTGATGAGAACAGCACCTCACACCCAGGGCTGCATGGCCCCCAGACCTGACAGCTAACAAGGGACTGACCCCCTTGGAGACCACTGGGAGCAGTTACTGCTTGAGCTCCAGTCCTGGTGCAGACTTGAGAAGCGAAGCGACGCGGGGATGGGGGACAGGGGACAGGGGTGGGGCGGGAAGCACTTTACGAAGCAGACACGGGGTGGGGTTGGAGAGTGTGAGGAGAGGAGGAGGTTGGCAGGTGCTCATCACAGCTACTAGCAATGAGGTGCCGACCACTTTCTAACAGAAACCCTGCACCCCAACCGCCTCCTCAAGGGCAACAGCTCCCCAAATCCTTGGTTTATTTTCTTAAAAAAATAAATCTCAGCCACAAATAAAACCAAAGCAGGCCAAGATCTGAGTTACTTTTCCCCAAAGTCTCTTTGGCTGGTTTCCTGTGGGCAGTGGAAGCTTAACTGCACAGCCCTGGGGCCAGAGAGCAGGGTTAGGAACTATGGGAACCTGTGACCAGCCACTGCCTGTGGCACCAAAAGGCTCGGTTGAACCACTGGCCAAGAGAGGTGTATGAGGAAGCACCTGCAAACGTAGAGAATACCCGCTGACAACACTTACAGTTAACCGACCACCGTAAGCAAGCCCAGGGTGGGGACTGTATTTTCATGGGCTTTATATATTCCAAGGCTTAATCTAGAGCAGACGCGTATGGCCGAAGTGGAAGGATGCTACGTAAAAAACTGACAAGTTACTGCTCTCGATAGGTAGCCAGGAGCTGCCCCATCAGAACCAATCCAGGTGCATTCATGGAGTTAAAAAAAAACAACCAATTTGGTTTCCCAATAGGGCTGGGGTGGGGGAGTACTGTCTTGCTTAGCATCTCGAGGAGCTGGTAAAGAAGAGAACAAGAGGCAAACCTTCTTCCACTGAAGTATGAGGAGGACAATGAAGACGACAGATTTTTCAAAAATCATGATCACGATGTAAAGGGCACACTGTCCAAACCAGGCTCCGCACTGCAGAGGGTCTCCTGCAGGGAGAGCAGGCTTGGTCACGCGGGGCGCAGACACCAATGCCCCCCCCCCCCACTGCCCACAGCTCCTGTGAGCCCTCACACCCCACCCCACCCCACCCTACCCCAAAGCTCCTGAATGAGCCCTCCAGAGCACCAAGAATCAGCTTGGCCGAACAAACAAATGTGGCTGTTTAAACAAAATCAGAGAATTCCTAATTTGGAGATACCAAAGTGGCCTTTCTTTTAAGACAGCCCAAGATATAATTACAAAGCACTAAAGTTAGTAAGTGCCCATTGCTGGAGCTCAGAAAAGCTGGCTCTTTTTGTCTACTGGCAGCAGAGGCTGTGTTAAGCAACACTGCTATTATTATCCGTTGTTGATTTTTCCAGTGGCTGTAGTGCTACCCATACTTTCCCCTGTCCATGAGCGGGCTGAGGATTTGAATCGTGAAGGCAGCAAATGACCTCTCTGTTTGTCTCCTACCCCCGGCCCACTCTCCCAGCCATTCCTGCTGCCCTCAGCCCTGAAAGCAGAAATCTGACTCTGGGGAAATTCAGATTCTGTCTAGGGGGGGCCCCCCAAAACACCTTGGGCTGGGGACATGGAAGAAAAGAGAGGAACCTCCAAGGTGAGGAGGGCCTGTGACAAAGGTCCGTCTGTGATGCCATTGGTCACTGTGCTTGAGAAACAGCACAGGAATCACAGGAATCCAACAGTCCGCAATGGGGGACACTCAGTGCCTCCAGAAAGTTTCAAAAGGGACTTGATGAAGGGCGGAGGACCCCTCCAGGGAACATCCTACATACTCAGTGACAGGCAGAACCCGTGGGATGGGTGAGTCCCTGGGGAGCCACAAACGCCTCCAGAGCGAGAGACCCAGGGGAGAGTGGGGGGGTGGGCGGACGCCGCCAGGGGCCACTCTGGAAGCCCTGCCGGAGCTGTGTGACCACGTTGACCTGGAGGGGGCTAGAGAGTAACACTGCAGGGGAGAGAAAGGCCCCAGTCCAGGCTGTGAGGAGAATCTGGCCTCCAGAGGAACATCCGGCTTCTCATTTGATTCGGCAGTTTCTGCAGCAATCCCTGTCCAGCATGGGTGCCGGAGGCCCGCAGCCTTGCCAGCTGTATGTGGTGGAACCCCAGTGGACACCTTCCAGCAGCCGTAATGGACACAACCCCAGGCTATTCCCTTTTCTGGAAAACCTCTGGAGAAGTGCACAGAAAACATGCAGAAAGACATCACTGCCTCTTCTGTAGTGTCCTATTTACTTTCACATTTGAGCCAAAAAGCCATTTCAGAAGTGCAATCTCTCCTAACTAGATTTTTAATGGAGTTTTGTAATCCTTTCGGTAAACTACCTGATGTTATTGAGGAAAGTCCTCAAAAACAGCAGCTGAAAATACTTGTTAAAAACTGTGAAGTGAAACGGGGGACAGTCAGACAGAAGCGCTGGTAGGACTGGGACTGAATCCCAATCTAGTCTGAATTGGGACTAGCGTGTTTAAAAGTCAACACAACGAGTTAACATTTAATATCAGAAGAAAATATACTTGCTCAGAGCATGCTCGCTCCATTTGCTCCAAGTTTTAAGTGGCCGACAGAGAAAGAAGATGCTTTTCCTTCTCCGGGGGCCTCATGCTGCCCCCTGAATTCCACTGCTCTGAGTTTCGGAGCCACAACTTCGAGGCAGCTGCCTCTGTTTTTCACGTAGATGCTTGAGTAAGAAAGTCTAAAAACATGGTGAGGACTTCCCTGGTGGCACAGTGGTTAAGAATCTGCCTGCCAATGCAGGGGACATGGATTCGAGCCCTGGTCCAGGAAGATCCCATAAACCACGGAGCAACTAAGCCCGCACACCACAACTACTGAGCCTGCGCTCCACAACTACTGAAGCCCACGTGCCTAGAACCCATGCTCCGCAACGAGAAGCCTCCACAACAAGAAGCCCGTGCACCACAACGAAGAGTAGCCCCCACTCACAACTAGAGAAAGCCCGCAGGCAGCAACGAAGACCCAACGCAGCCAAAAATAAATAAACAAACAAACAAACAGATAAATAAATACACGGTGGAAAAAAAGAGTAAAAAGTCACATGTGACCCCACTCTCACACACCATTTCCTCCAAGCATCCAGCCCTCGTAGCCACAGCTGGAGTGAGCGCACATGTGCTGGTTTTTCCGATTTGTTTCATTTGAGAGTCTGTCCACAGCCTCGTCTTTTAAGGACAGACTAGCCAGGCATTCTCGCGTGCTCTGCTTTTTATCACACTGGACATGCTGAGGTGCGTGGGTGTTTGTTTTTGTTGGATTTTTGGATTATTTCCTCAGGATAAATCACAGGGATGGATGGGACCAAAAGGATGGAACACATCTGTATCTAGAGAGGCCTCCGGAGGGAGTACAGGGACAGGGGCAGGCAGCAAAGCCCACACACCACTGGTGCCCAAAGGACAGAGACCTCGTTTTCAGGGCTTCTGCCTAAGGAAGAGCAGCCTGGTCTTCAGACTGCAAACACCACGTACTCCCTGGACCCTGTCTCGCCCCTCAGGGCTGTGTGGTCTATTCCCCATGGCCCATGTTCTTGTTAGCAAGTTCACCTTCTCTTCTAGGGACCATGGAAACACCTAGAAAACAAGACCCTTTTCTTCTCTCACCTGAGAAGAGAGCTCTGTGGCCTACCTGGAACTATTGCCTCAAGTGAGTGGGCCGGTTAACGGGTGCAATAGGTAGAATAATGTCCACAACCTAATCCCCAGAACCTGTGACTATGGAGCTACTGTGCCAGAGACTCAAAGCTACAAGTGGATTAAGGCTGCTGATCAGCTGACTAAGAGAGAGAGCATCCTGGACTATCCAGGTGGGCCCAATGTAATCACAAGGGCACTTTATAGAGTGGAAGG
Organism: Kogia breviceps; assembly: GCF_026419965.1. Classification (NCBI taxonomy): domain Eukaryota; kingdom Metazoa; phylum Chordata; class Mammalia; order Artiodactyla; family Physeteridae; genus Kogia; species Kogia breviceps. The sequence goes on along the minus strand of NC_081319.1, from coordinate 36,422,933 downwards.
TGGGGGAAGGTCAGAGTGATATGATATGAAAGGAACTCAACCTGCATCTGCTGGCCCTGAAATTGGAGGAAGGGGCCACGAGCCAAGGAATGTAGGTAGCCTCCAGAATGTGGAAAAGGCAAGGAAACCCAATTCTCCCCTTAGAGACTCCAGAAGGAACCAGTCCTGCTGACACCCTGGTTTTAGTCCATGAGACCCATGTTGGACTTCTGAACTACAGACAATAAGATAATAAATTTGTGGGTTTTTTTTTTTTTTTTTTTTTCCCGGTACGTGGGCCTCTCACCGTTGTGGCCTCTCCCATTGTGAAGCACAGGCTCCGGACGCGCAGGCTCAGGGGCCATGGCTCACGGGCCCAGCCGCTCCGCGGCATGTGGGATCTTCCCAGACCGTGGCACGAACCCGTGTCCCCTGCATCGGCAGGCAGACTCTCAACCACTGCACCACCAGGGAAGCCCTAAATTTGTGTTGTTTTAAGCCACTAGTTCTGTGGCAATTTGTTATAGCAGCAAGAAAAAACAACAGAAATTGACAGAAATAGAAACCAGGTAACTGACATCCACTATCCTTCCTCAGCCTGGGGAGGGAGGACCCAGACGGTCCACGATAAAGGGCAGCTTCATGTGGAAACACCCCGGCTTGAAGACTCTGGGTTCCCAAAGGCAGGGGTGGGATGACCCAAGGGCAGGGGCTGAGGCAGGCTAAGTGGTGGAGGAGGGTGGCATGGAAACAAGAGGTTTAAACAACCATTGCCTTCTTCCTTTCAATCTCTCTTAAGGATGCAAACAAAGCATGCTGGGAATAGGTGGTACCATAATGTCCAGCATATCAGGACCAGACTTGGCCTCCACTCCCAGGTCACTGAGCGGCACGACTGGCCATGAGTGGCTCCCTCGTAGCACTGCTCAGCTACAGGTGAGTCGAGAGCCCTGCCTTCCAGTAGGGATCTTAAAGGCAAAGAAGAAGCTATGAGCGCTGCTCTTGGAGATGGTGGGAGGATTGCATATCTCAGTGTAGTAGCCAAGAGGCCCTCCAAGCTGTGCACTGTCTGGGTGAGAGTCCTGTGTCACTCAACCCCTGTGGATGCCTATCCTATAAATGAGGATGATGTTGCTTTGGTCCATGTGTGCTGTGGTCCATTTCCATCCTCCAAGTTGAGGAGTCAATGACTTGGAGCTTCTCTGCAGCCTTCCCTGGAGACACAGGGGCACACGCTGTGTGTTGGACACTATCTTAAGTCAGTGACTCATCAGGCATCAAGTAACAAGGCTAAGAAAAGCCCTCCCCTGAGCTCATCTCCCGTCAACGGAGAAAAACAATTACTTAAGATTTCTAGAAATACCCAAGGCACTCACAGCCAGCTCCACGAACCGGCTCCCCTTTTAAATGTCAGTCCCTTGTGGGTCTTCAGCCATGAAGGAGTGAGTGGCCATCGGGCCCAGAGCCGTGAGCTCTTTGGGAGGTGTGACCAGGAAAGGAGAGTGGGATCCAGAATCCCACTGTCGTTCCATCACAGAATCCCTCCTTCTTGTCCCACGTGCCCCTCTCATGGCAAAGACTCCACTGATGTCGTTCCCATGAATGGGAGCTCCTGGCTGTTGTGAAGGTGGGAGACAGCTAAATCTCCAGAGTGGGGCAAGGGCCAAAGAAGCCCCTCTCACCAGCAGCCCCGTTGAGGGCACATCCAGCTGTTTCTCTGGGGGTACCAAGTAAAAGGCACTGCATTTGTGCCCGGCGCCAGCATGAAGGCAGCTTCCCACCCAGGCTGTATCCCACGGGGTATGACAAGATGGGAGTGGGTCAAAGCTGGGCCAGCATCCCTAGGTCACCTGTTTCATGCTGTGTCTCTGTGAGTTGAGGATTCACCTGGTGTCCCTTGTGACCGTACATGCCGGATGCTGGGGTGGGGGCAGCCCACGATCAGCAAGGTGACTTGGCCCCGGGGTGGCGGGATGGACACTCCAGTCTTGACCTTGTGAGCCCCAGTAGTGGGATGGCCCAGTGACAGGACAAGCACAGACATGCAGCAAAAAGAGGGGCAAGTCTCAAACTGAGAGTCGCCTCCCATCTCTCTAGCGAGGTGGGCAGGTGGTATGAGCCTGGTGGGAAGTGTGGCAGTGTGAGGTGGCCTTACAGCCCTGCAGGTGAGGGCTGTGCCCCTCCCTGCCTCTAGGGCGTCTCCTGTCTCCTAGGAGCCTAGGCAGCGAAGCAGGCACCCACCTGCCTCGGGCATGTGGCAGGAGGTTGGAGCTCAGGCTCCAGAACAAGCCTCTCCACCACACAGAGGACACAGCCACCAGCTCTTGAACCTTCTCCAAACCCAATGGCCTGGAGGGCTGTATTGGGCAAGGAGCAGAGTCCCCTCCAGGAAGCCCCCTCCACAGCCCTGCCTAGCGTCCGTGGTACGTTACCATATTCGCCAAAACGCAGGGACTCCCACTGCTGCCACTCCACCAAGACGCTGACGGCGCGCACGCCCATGTAGATGAGCAGCATGCCCACGGTGGCGTCCAGGAGGAAGTTGATGAGGTACCTGTGAGGAGAGGGCACAGTGGCACCATCAGGAAACACCACCCAGGGAGCTGGGCCCACGTGCTTCCAGGGCCAAGGTCAAGGCTGGGGACCCAGCACTGTTTGGTCCTGTTCTGGGAGGTGGGAGCCTCCAGTGTGCCTGTGCAAGAGGCTGCAGGGCTCACCTCTGGGAGCCCAGGAAGGCCTCACGCCCCGGGACAGTGCACTGCTCAAAGTGGGTGGAGGAGCGACCAGGAAACTTGAAAGCCCTCAAGTGTTCCCGCCAAAGACTGGGACAGAGTGCCTGGAAGCAGCCAAGGAGGCCAGTAGCAAAACAGAACTTAATCGATAAAAATAATTTGTGCCATAACTGTTCACTCCCTGGAGGCCCAGCCCTCCCAAGGCCCCGAGACAGTGCTGCTGCAGCAGAGCAGTTCAGGAAATGGCCCCCAGGGTTTCCTAGACCAAAGAGGGCAGGGCCACGTGGCCCTTGCTCATCCCTGTGCTTCACAGCCTGCCACGGAAGCAAGCACAAGTAAATATTTCTAAAGAGAGAGCTTAACGCCCCATGGAAAAGGCAAGATGATGGAGGAAGGAGAGGAGGGTCAGAAGAGCATGCCCACCCTGACCTCTCGTTCTTGTGGGCTGTTTCCATCTGTCTGACAATACCCCTTCCCTCACCAAGGAAAGGCCCCTGGCTCACCGGCCTTCCCTCGAGGGCCCTGAACACAGGCTGCAGCTCTCCAGACAAAGCAGGAGACAAGCAGTCACGGGGTCAGGTGCTAAGCCCTCCAGATGCCACATGGCTAGGAAACCCCCCAGGGAAGCTCTGGATACCACAGACCAACTGCGGCACTGCTGAGTTGCTCAGGCTCGAGACATTTTATGCAGGCCCATGGCCCCAACCTCAGCGGCCTCAGTGCCATGCACAGCACTCTGAAACCTGAGGGAGCATGTGCTGAGTGGGGAAGGGGGCGGCTGCCAGTGCCCTGGAGTGGTGAGAAAACCAGAGGGAGGGGACGGCCTTTTCTTCCTGCCTGCCCTTCCTCTTTAAAATCACAAGGGGTCACTCTCAGACCACAGACCAGACTGCTTCCCAGGCAGTTTCTCCAAGTTCACAGCTGAGCTCTGGCCCTAGGCTAAAGCTGCTCTCAGATGCTTAAACTGCATTGGTTTCAAGTGGTACTGACATCTGGGACCCATCCTGAAAATATCAAGAGAACCTGATACACATGCATGCATTAGTTCATTCATCCCTCACCAAACACTGATTCGAGCCTACTGTGTGCCAGGCCTTGGGAATAAAGACAGAAAGCTCTAGACTCTATACTCAACACAGGTTGAGACTGGCAGCCAACAGGGTATCCTGTGGGTCCCGGAGCCAGACTGGCTGGGTTCAAATCCCCGCCCCATCACTCTTGAGCTGTGTGAACTCGATTAAGTTATAGAAATCTCTCTGTGCCTCAGTTCTCTAACTGTAAATGAGGATAATCCAAGTATCTATATTGCAGGGCTGTTATGAGGATCAGACGAGTCAACACACGTGAACAGTGCCTGCCACGTAGTAAGTGCTACACAAATGTGCTGTTAGAATCATAGCCCCTCGATGTCACAAAAGCCAAACCCCCACCCAGAGCAGTATCCCCAGCACGGGGCAACCCTGCAGCCACAGGAAGCTGTTCACCCTCCTCTGTTTGTACATTTCTCCTCTCCCTGAACTGACTGGCTTCCCTTCTAGGTCTGTAGAGTACCAAGATGCCCAAGGTCCAGCCCAACCATTCCCCCATTTGTAAAAAGTCACAGGGCTATTCACGGATGATGGGGCTGGAACGGATCCTGCTGCAGGACTTGCTCTTCCACAGGCCAGGACCTCTCCACTCTGTGGGGCAAGGCCTGCTCTGCCTGCCTAGTCTCCCCCCAACAGCTCTTCAACAGACTGCTGGAACTCACATGTCTTTCCTATGTTTTAGTGACAATATCCTCTGATTGAGCTATTAACATCTTCATTGGCAAATGCCTCTATGACTCCCAACGTTGCAAGTACTCATCATCTCATGAAACCTTCATGGTGATCCTGGGGATCTGGATGAGGAAACAGAGGCTCAGGGAAGTTGAGCTGCCTTCCTGCTGACTGGCCTCCCATTCAAGGGCTCTTTTCACCACACCTAACTCCATTGTGGGCCTTTTCTCCTCTGGCTAAGCACTCGAGATCTGTCAGCAGTCCCCTCTCCATCCCAGCTGTGATTCAGTTTGTCAAAGTCCACCAGTGACCAAGGCAGCACCAGGAGACAGGGTTCCTCACCCCAGTGTCTCCAGGGTGAGCAGCTGGCTCTCGGCATATCCCAGCCAACCAAGACAATCCACCAGAGGATGACACAAGCTTGCTGCTGGGCTCAAGGGTTAGAAGGACAAGGCCCTTTCCTAACCAACTCCCCTATGGGAGGATCGCCCTTCCGGTCCCCTGCTGTGGGACTACACCCTAACAGATTACAACCTATCCAGGTCTTAAGGTAAAAAACCCTGGGGAGGGAAGACTTTACAACCTCCTTCTGAATCGGGACCTGAACTAAATCTCAAAACTACACACTGTCACCAAACAAGAGAAGCTTAAAGGACTCTTCCAGTCCAAATGGTCTTAAATACACATTGAACCTCTTGGCAAGGGATTCACCAGCCCTCCACCCCACTCTCCCTCAGAGGCACGGCGGGGCTGAGGGGCATTCCAGGCAGAGGGCAGTGTGAGCAAAGGCAGAGAAGCAGGAGACAGCTGGGGCTGGTTGAGGGCCACCAGGAGCAGCCCAGCATGGCCGGAGCACTCAGTTTGAGCGAGGAAGGCAGCAGATGGAGCCAGGATAAGGAAGGGGCACACCTCTTCTACTCCATCTGCTAAGAGTGGCACTGTTCGGGTGCTGTCAGCAAGGAGGACAGGTATCATGGCCCAACTGGGGTTTTAGGCAGATGGCTCTGGGGGCTGTGTGGAAGGAACACTGACAGCACTGACAAGGCAGAACCACCCATGGTCTTCAGGTCAAAGAGGTCAATGATGGTCAACAAATGGTCAACAATGGCTTTGACCCTGAATGGCTGACACCACAGAGAAGCCCCTATGTGTACTGCTCCAGCACAGACACTCCTTCGGGGCATTATGCTGCTTTGCCAGGGGCTGCTTGAAAACTGGGAGACATAAGGGCACTAGAAGGCCAAGGGACAGAACTTAGGTTGATTAACAGAAAGCCAGAGCACAGGGCAACTGTCACTGGGCAAAACCTTAACACCCAGCATGCACACAACAATCTCTCAGATGAGCACAGAGACGAAGGGGAGTTGCCCCTTCCCCAGGCTAGAGGGAACATGACCGGCAGCAGAAAGCAAGGCATGGAGGGGCAGGTGATGTTTGCACTCAAATACGGGCCACTTACAGTGAACAAGGGTCCTCTTCAGTGAGATCTGCTAGGTACACATTGGCAAAGTGGATGAACAGCATTCCTATGGCTTGTTTGGAAGTGTCTAAAAACCTGTACAAAATAGAATCAGCACTTGTTATCACTCTGACAGGAGGGTAATAACCAATTTGGGGAAAATGATAAGTCTGAAACAGGAAAAAAAGAAAAAAGCCACTGGGGAGACCCCAAACTTCCAGTTACTAGTCACCTCTTCCTGGGACGTTGGGACTAACTCAGGCTTGGCATTTCAGCCCCCTTTCAAAACCATAACACTGCATCTCTGAAAGGCCACTGATTAATAACACAGATTTAAACACACGAAACACATTTAAAATGTGCATTTTCACTTTTTCATTTATGTTACTTCAAAACAAAATGCTTGAACGCAGCTTTGGATGGGGTCCGAGGTGCCTCTACTTTAAAGAGCTCCCAGCCGACTTCACACATGAGCTGAATGATGTGCAAGCTTAACGAGACTTGCACTCATCCAGCACTGCCTCTGGAACCCCAAACAACCTTCAGCTGTTGCCGTTTGAACAACGGGCTCGTTTGGGGCAGACAAACTTTTCTGTAAAGGGTCTGAGAGTAGATATTTTAGGCTGCGGGCCATCGTCCTCTGCAGCAACTACGCACTCTGCTGCTGCACTGTAAGAGCAGCCAGTCACTAGCAACCCACTGACACTTTATTTATGGAGATAGACAGCAGTCAGATTGGGCCTGCGGGCTATAGCTTGCCAACCCTTGGACTAGAGGACAGGAGTTTCAGAAAAGAAAAAACAAAGTTGGTAGTCTTTGGGACAGGTGGCAGGAGCACTGTGGAGATAACGTGGGCCCTCAGTTTCTCCTCGGCCGTGAACACCTGGGGACCATTCACAGTCTGTGGTCGAGGAACCTTTGGATTGTGGTCGCCTCTCTTGGCCTCCCAGGCTGGGCATTCAGAATTGGGCCAGGCCACTGACGGGGGTGATAAAGGGGCACACAGGGATGGGTCTCAGGGCTGGAACAGACCTTAGAGATTATCCAGACCAACCCTGCAACTGAGGCTTGAAAATCACTTCCTAAAATCACGGCAAAGTAGGAGCTGCCAAAGGGGATTGTGTGTAAAACCCAACTCCACATTCCCCCAGGCCCCCCACCCAAGCTAGATACCCAGACTTGACAGAAACCGACAGGTGGAAAATAAAAACGAATTGTCAACATTGAGAAATAATGCACTGAAGATCAATCAAGAATATGCTTATAATTTTATTAAGGGGCCTTTATCACAGAGATTTATCGGACGTTTCCTCTGGAGGGAAAGTAGCTATTGTTAGGACAGGTGCAAGAAAGATGGCTTCTTGAGGGCATTATGTTGTCCTGAGGAGCTGGCTGTCTCCTTCTAAGTGATTTATTTTTTTGGAGTTTTGTCTTTGGAAGCTATGTCTGAAGCTTTAACCACCATTTCTATAAAGGAAAAACTGCTGCTACAAGGTCATCCTGGGACTAAGAAAGACTAGTTTTGGGGAGAGGGGCATCTACACGGTACATTTGACTTATCTCCAGATTTAGATTATCTTTTTGCTTACACATAGAGTCCAAAGATTTAACATAGTCCAACAATAGGCAGACATAACTAACAAAGCCTGCAGCATGGACTGATAACATCTGTATCACCTTCCACCTCCTAAAACTAGACAGCAGTTATGACAGAATCGCCACTATCTGGCTGTCACTAACCCTATAGTGGGCTCAACAGTTATCTGAAGAAACAGAAGTGCTTTCATATTATACACAGTTCCTGATGATTAACTGGATTTCAACACTTTGTGTTATGTATAATTGCTCACATTTCATGCCCCCCCCCCCCAAAAAACCCCCCAAATAGTCAAAAGCATTCTAGGAATGAGTTAATATTTAAATACGCACCATATCCTCCAAGGACGTCTTTCATGCTTTGGTTCTCTGAAGCGTTTGACTGAAAGAAAAGACAGATATTCAGTACCTTTCTACAGTGATAAGGAAGCGAAGTGCATTTAACAAGCTGGGGGTTCTCGGCACACTCAGTGTTTAAACCACTGAGTCAGGGTACTTGCTCTTTAACATGGGATGATGTGCAAGAAGCCATGAAGGTCTCAGAGGCCCTGTTGCTACCGACCAGTAGAGACTCTTCCGAACTGGCTACTTAGGAAGAATGGCTCCTCACAGCATGTGGAAAATCGTATTTTCTTCTTTGTGACAAGGGTCTCTCAGAGAGGGCCTGGAAACCGCAAACGGGAATGTAGCTACTTCTAAGTTCAGGATCCAACGACAAATCCATCCACCTGCCCACCCACCCAAACGTTCACAGAGTGCCTGCTCCAAGCCAGGCGCTGTGGAGACAAAGGCAGAGGCAGCTGTAGGGGAGGGCAGACACGTACCCGCCGCAAGGGTGGTGAGCGCTCGAGAACAGATAAGTCTCAGGCAGAGTGAAGGCGGGAGCCCGCTTGCCTGCCTGGAGGAAGGGCACCAGTACGGATGGTGGCCAAGCCCAGTCCTGGGGACTGGGGATGAGGCTAGCAAACGGACCAGGGAGGGGAGAGAACAGCCGTTCTGGACAGAGCACACACCATGAGCTGACAGGTACAGGGACATGACGTGACACAGTGTGTGTGGCATAATTTGATGTGGCTTTAATATAGCAGGTAACAAGGGAGACAGGTTGAGCGGCGTCCTGAGTGCCAGGCCAAGGAGTCTGGGACGAATCCTGCTGGGAAGGAAAAGCCAGGGAAGAGACCTAAGCAGAGGCAAAGACACGGTGGGAATGGCAGAAAAGCAGCTCTGAATTGTGTAGATGGTGGGTTTCTGGGGGTGGAGAAGACTGAGCAAGGATGCTGGTTGTGTCCCAGTACCAGGCAGTGGCACTCCCAGCACAGGACAGTGGAGGCGGGACGCTCACTCAGCAACAGCCTGACCACGTCGAATGGCAAAGGGCTCCCCAGACTCACATCTTCACCTCAGGTGGGTCTGAGACACAACCGTTTACACTGAAGGAAACAAAAAAGTTCTAAGTGTCTTGTCCTCCACTGAAACCCTAGGCAGACTTACTTCCACAACGACTCTATCTACTAATACAATGCAAGTGCCACATGTGTGATGTTCTCCCACACAAAAGTACCGAGGAAGAAACAGACACGACAGTAGCAGGCAAGAACAGACTTCTGGCAGAGCCCCAATCTGCAATGAGGATGCAGGAAGAGGAAGGCAGGGAGAGAGAAACGGGTACCCAATCACTAAGCCCTACTTCTCTAAATAAATACAGGCAGCCCCTTGTTTGCAAAGCAAGGACTGTCTATGCACAGAAATGAAACGTCTGGTGTTTAGAGACATTTTGATAGAGACACCAAAAAGCAGGTGAAATTGTGAGGAGGGCTCTCATCCCGTTGACACATGAGAGATCCAAAACATCAACAAGGCCAAAGAGTCTTGAGGGAGGAGTTGAGGGAGGCCCAGAGGTTCTGCAAGCATCCTCTGGGCTGAGGGGCTCAGGAAAGAGATGCGGAGGGAGCTGGGCCAGGACAAGCCATCTGGAGGGAAAGCCCACAGGCAGGGCCAGAGCGCCTCCTGCTCATGTGTTCTCTGCAGGGGAGTCTGTCCCTATCAGCATAAAATAAAGGACATCAAAACATAACCCAAGAAGAATGTCCTCATTCTTAGGAGATACATGCTAAGGTACCAGAATGGGTACAATTTACTTTCAGGTGGTTTAGGGGGAAAATTATACATTATTTATGATAATTATATATAATAAATATATTATAAATGGCATAACTTATAATGTAATTATAAATAATTACACTATAATTATAAATGGTAAACACAACAAATATAAGTAATTATATAATAACTATTTATAATTATATTAATATAATATACAGTAAGGAAAGAGAAGCAAATATGGTGTTATGCGCCAAATCGTATTCCTCCTCCCACCCCCCTAATTCACATGAAGAAGTCCTAACCCCCAGGATCGCAGAATGTGACTACTTGCAGACAGGGTCTTAAAAGAAGTAATAAAAGTAAAACAAGGTCCATGGGTGGGCCCTACTCCACCATGACTGGTGTCCTTATAAGAAAAGGAGATTAGGACAGACACATAGACTGAGGGGTGACCATGTGAGGACACAGTGAGAAGACAGCCACCTCCAAGCCAAGGAGAGAGGCCTCAGGAGAAACCAAACCTGATGACACCTTGACCTGGGACTTGCAGCCTCCAGAACTGTGAGGGAATAAATTTCTTTTGTTTAATACACCGATTCTATACTTTGTTATGGCAGCCTTAGCACACCAATACATGTGGCAACACAGTAATTGATAAACCTAGATGAAGGACATTTGTGTATTCATTAAATTTATTTAGACTTTTTTTTTTAGGTCTAACATTTTTTGAAATAAAAAGCTGGGAAGAAAACACACTCTAGAAGAATGAACCAGTGCAAGCATTCAGAGAGCAATCTGGCAATATCTATCAAAACTGTTAATACCCACACCCCTTAACCTGCAGTGCACTGGCAGGTACATGTTGCACAGGTCTTACTGCAGCACATGCCAAGATGTATATAGGTTTCACTGTAATACTGTCGTAACAAAAACCCAGGAAGAAACAATCAATGTGGGGTCGGGTATATACATCACGGTACGAGGCAACACCATGCATTTACTAGAAACAAGGTAGATCTGCATGGATTAATACAGAAAGACTTCCAAATTATATTAACAAACTGCAGAATAATATGCCTACCATGATTCTGCTCTCAGACCCATTTTTAAAGAATGTATATTTATGCTGGTACTATGCAGGGGTTTTTTCCCTAGGATATGTAAGTGACTGTTAACAAAGGCTTCCTTTGATGAAAGGAATTATGGGTCATGGGACCCACAGACTTTTTATATCATTCTGAATGGTTTAAGCATTCTTCCATGTTCGTATTGTTTTTATTTCAAAAAACAAGACAAGCCTGTGTCAGAGACTTGTATTAATGCAGCAAAGTGGGACATGGGAGAAGTGATGTGACTCACAGCTGGGCTCTGGTTCAAGAAAGGAAGAGGAAGGGTGTGCGCAGGCCGTCTGTGTGCGGGAGGGCCCTACAAGGGACTCAGAGTGGATTCAGATTCTTCTGAAGAGCAGACGTGTGGCTCCTGCCTTCTCCCTCTCCATGTCCTACCCCCTTTCCCTGGAATATATGAGTCTAAAACCTTTTTTTGTTTTTAAATTAAAGGAAGAAGAAGCATGAAGAAAGCTACTCTAGATCTAATTTGGAAAAGAACAGAAGATCCCGTTCACCCAGCCATATGTTATTGAGGGGCCTGCTGTGCTATAGGGCCAGTTCCGCAGGAGATGAAATAGACAAAACCCCCTACCTTCCTTACATTCAAGGGGGGAGAGAGGAGTAAACACAGAGCATGTCAGGCAGCAACAAGGGACAGGAAAGCAGGAAAGGAGCGAAGGGGCCTGGGAAGTGGGTTTGCAGGGACAGATGAGGGGGCCTGGAAGGTGAGCATCAGTCAGTGAGAATCACCTGTGTCTGTGGAACAGCCGTCAGGCAGATGCCAGGGATAGGCTGGAGTATGAGACATGAAGTCAGAACTCCCAGGCCTTGTAGCCCAGGGAGCAAAGGCTCCCCTTTGCCTGCAGCGACGAGGGGGCAGCTGCAGGGCAGGACGGCTGTGACCTACAGTCGAATAGGCTCACCCCTGCTGCTGTGCTGAGCAGTCTTCAGGGAGACCAGTATGAGAACCCATGGTGAGGCAGTGGTGGCTTAGCCAGCTAGCAGCAGGAGAGGACGACAGGAGGTGGGATCCTGGCTGTATCTTTGACACTAAGCCAGCAGGACTCGCCGACAGGGTGGATGGGGGGGCGGGGCGTGAGAGGATGACTCCAGAGCTGGGAACTCACACTGTTCCACTGCACTTCTGGTTCTGGTTTGGTGGTGGTGAGAGGTGGGAAATTGGGGAGACACAAGACTTCTCGGCAGGTAAGAGAAGAGGAGCTGCCTCCGGGTCCCTGATGGACGACGAGCCAGGTAACCGTTCCCAAACAGGCCTGTTCCCCATGGGGCTGTGGCAGCTGCTCCCTCGGAAGCTCCAAAGAGTGATTCAGGCTCAGCCCTCAGACAACTGATCTTTTCTCAATTCCTAGTGCTTCCACAGGATGGAGAGAACTCAGACGGTGCAAGAGGGCAAAGCAAAGGGCAACCCATCCTTTCTAACGTATCCATCAACGTCCCCTGAGGCCGGAGGGCTAGTGGAGGGGAAGCAGGCACACCTCAAGGGGGTAAGTCAGGCCCCTGACACTCCGCGACACTGGAGCTGGAACCCAAGGTTGACAGAGCAGCGCCTAAGGGAGGCCCTCGTGGGATAAAGGAGGGGGAGTGAGTGGGGGGGTGGGTAGAGAGTGGGGGACAGACAAGGGGGCTGTTGGGGTGCACAGCCCTCAGGGGGCTCCCAGCAGGCTGTCTGCCTTCATGCACACACATCCCAGAGACAGGCGTGGGGCCCCATCGCCAGAAAAGCAGTAGTGGCCAATAGCCAGAGAGATGCGCTGTGAGTCCTCTGCTACTATGTGACTTTATGTAAAAAGAAAAAAAGGAGGGGGGCCTCTATGATCTAGCAGGTTGACCTCAAAATCAAACAAGAGAAAACAGGTGGAAGCAGCTGGCACAGAACACGTGCTCAGGAAAGCAAACCACACCCTGCAGGCCCTGTCCTGGACCGTCTTCCCTCTCCTCCCCTCTGTGTCCACTCTTCCCAGTCCTGGGGCCCAGCCACCCCATCCTGGTCCTGGTCTCTGAGAAGCGTGTGACCTAGGGTCTGCCAGCTGCAACGTGACCTCTCCACACCAGCCTCCCTCTTGCGCCTGCAGGCAGCTCAGGGTTCTAGAAATCCCTGCCATGTTCTGAGTGTTCCTCTGTGGCTCCCTTCTACCTCCCAATGGCTCTCTCCTCCCTCCACAGGCTCTCCTTCCTCTGCTTGACCCTTGGGGAGAAGGCCCCCTCTCAGGGTTTCTATGCCAAGGGTTCATCAGCCTCCTCCCCCAGCCCTGGCCCCCAGTGACCCTCCAAGTGCAGCCTGGTCCCGGAGTCATGCCTCCTGCCGACCCTGCCAGTCCTGCCTGGCTTCCCCGTTTCTGCATAGAATGGAAGTCTCCTCACCTCTGGGGCCTCCATATTCTCCTCCCCTGACTCTGTCAATCTCCCCCACCAACTCTGCAATTGAGGAGTCTTCTGGATGTGTCCCTTTCCCCATTTCTACCACTGAACTAGTCCAGGTCCTCATGACTGCTTTCCCATGCTAATGAGACTGCCTCTTCAAAGGTTTCCTTGCCCCCACTCTTCCCAGTCGCCTTACCCACCCACCTGCCCACCCATTCCCCTCCCCATCCCACCCACAGCCAGCACTTACTCTGTGCTGGGGATACTAAAATGCATAACACAAACACAGTCCCTGCCCTCAAGGAACTTTCAGTGTAATTACACTGCACATCATTTAACTTGCCTGAAACACAGCTCCCTTCTTTTCCAATCTTACTCATTTTTGAGTTAAAGTATATCTTTTGGAAGGGGTAAATATACAGAGAGTGTATAAAATCCAGAGAGTACATTCTTTTGGTTAGAACTTGTAGGGTACATCTTTTTCAATCTCCTTTCTTTCAACTTTATATTTAACATGGGTCTACTGTAAGCAACATACAGCTGAGTTCCCCCCACTCCAAATGTGGCTGGCAACTGAAGAGTGGTCCTCAAAAAGGCAGGTCCAAATCTTCATCCGCAATACCTGTGAATGTGACCTTACTTGGAAAAAGGGTCTTTGCAGATGTAATTGTTAAAGGTCTTGAGAAGAGATAATCCTCTATTAACGGGGGGTGGGAGGGTCCCTAAATCTAATTTCAAGTACCTTTATAAGAGAGAAGAGCGGAGAAGAAGGCCTTGTGAAGACGAGCCTAGGAACCTCTGAAGCCACCTGAAGTAGAAGAGGTAAGGATTCTCCCCTCTAGAGCCAGCGGAGGGGGTATGGCCCCACTGATACCTTGATTCTGGATTTTGGGCTTCCAGGACTGTGAGAGAATAAATTTGTTTTGTTAAGCCAAGAAGTTTGTGATTATTTGTTATGGCGTCCCTAAAACACTAATTAGGCAATTTTTTTTACTTTTACTTTTTCTTTTTGTTTTCTTGGCCGTGCACGGATTGTTTATGGGATCTCCCTGACCAGGGATTGAACCCCGGGCCCGCAGCAGTGAAAGCACAGAGTCCTAACCACTGGACCACCAGGGAATTCCCTTTACTTTTTTTCTTTTTTTAAAAAAAATTTATTTTATTTTATTTATTTTTGGCTGCATTGGGTCTTGGTTGCTGTGCGAGGGCTTTCTCCAGTTATGGTGAGCGGGGGCTACCCTTCATTGTGGTGCGCAGGCTTCTCATTGTGGTGGCTTCTCTTGTTGTGAAGCATGGGCTCTAGGTGCCTGGGCTTCAGTACTTGCAGCACGTAGGCTCAGTAGTTGTGGCACACGGGCTTTGTTGCTCCACGGTATGTGGGATCTTCCTGGACCAGGGTTCAAACCCATGTCCCCTGCATTGGCAGGTGGATTCTTAACCACTGCGCCACCAGGGAAGCCCCCCTTTACTTTTTCTTTTTTTTTAAAAAAATTAATTAATTAATTAATTTTTGGCTGCATTGGGTCTCCGATGCTGCGCGCAGGCTTTCTCTAGTTGTGGCGAGCGGGGGCTATTCTTCGTTGCGGGGCGCAGGCTTCTCATTGCGGTGGCTTCTCCTGTTGTGGAGCTCTGGCTCTAGGCGCGCGGGCTTCAGCAGTTGTGGCACGCGGGCTCAGCAGTTGTGACTTGCGGGCTCCAGTGCGCAGTCTCGGCAGTTGTGGCGCATGGGCCCAGTTGCCCTGCGGCATGTGGGATCCTCCCGGACCAGGGCTCGAACCCGTGTCCCCTGCATTGGCAGGCGGACTCCCAACCACTGTACCACCAGGGAAACCCTATTTCTTCTTAAAAAAAAAAAAAAATTCAGAATTCAAAACACTCCCTTCCATCTGAAATCCCAGTCCCTCTGTTTCCCTTCTCAAGGCCAACCACTGTCACCTGGATCTTGTGTGTCCTTCCAAAGATGTACCAGGCGAGTATAAAGATGGACAGATGTCTTTTTAAAGAGACAGACAGATGGTCGCAGACTTCACAGAGTCGGACCCTTCCCACTCTCCTTGAACACCCCCTGGAGCTTCACCTACTGTACACGTGGCTCTACCTCTTGGATTAGAGGCTATGTGGTATCCCATGGCATGGTAATATCACCTCTGAGTCATTCTACAAGCACCACTGCAGCGAATGTCCCTGCCATATGCCATCTCTGCCTGTGTAGGTAAATTCCTAGTGGAAGACTTGTTGCATCGAAGCTTATGTGCAGCTGACTTTGTCACACTGCCCTCCAGAGGATGTAGCAACCCATACAAGTGCCCTTTCCCCACGTCCCTGCCAGCACCGTGTATTAATGAAACTTTTTGCTTTGACAATGTGATCACTGAAAGGCAGCCTCAGCATGGCTGTAGGGTGCACTCATCAAGGCACGTGGGTGCCCAGGAAGCAGCTCAAGTGAGGTTGGCAAGACTCCCTCCTCTCTGCCCACCTGCTCTGGGCATTGGCTCACACCCTCCCCTGAGGGTACCAGGGCATAGTGCTCACTCTTCCAGAAGTTTTGTGTTTTTGGTGCCACACAACAGGAAGGCAGTATGGGTGATCAGATTCTACCTGTTTCACACTGGCAACCTCGTCACTTGGTTTTGCACACACCTCTCTGAGTCAGCACCTAGAGGGCAGGTACCTGGCAATCCACTTCCCTGTCCTCCTCGGAGCCTCGCCCAGTTGATGCCCCAGGGACTTGCTGAGTGGAGGAAGAGAGCTGGGATTTTATACAGGGATGTTTCCTTTTATATCACAAGGAAGAAGACATAAGAGGTGGCATTGCAAGTCAAACCACAGGAATTGGAAGGGAAATAATTTCCTCAAAGCAGCTGCAGTCCTACTTAGAAACCGAGTCATGAAAAGCACAACTGTTTAGAAATTAAACCACACAATTTAAGAGAGCCATGTCCGCGCTGGGCGCACCCTGAGAGAAGCAGAGTTAGATGCATGTAAGGGGCAGTAAGAGGCTCCTGACTGTCTAGTGAAGAGAAAGCAGGGCTCAAGCCTGAATGACAATGGGGTAAAGATGGGCTTCAGAAGACGTGGTTACCAGGAGGTAGCAGTCCCTTGAGCCCCTCTTTATCTGACGGCACTTCCCAAACCAGCATGATGAGGGTGTAAAATCACCCCTGCTGCGGATACAGTACAGGAAGGGGCTCATGAACCTGGTAGGCTTCTTGGCAGAGAGCTTCTCTTTGCCGTGAAAATCCACCAAGGCAATTCAATTACAATATAAAACATGTGGAACATTCACATTCTTACTACTGAAGTGTTAATCTTGAAGCTAGAAGGTGATCACAGACCACACAGCAGCCACTTTAGCATCTAGCATTTCACAAAGTGATACAACAGTAGACACCCTGAATGGTGCCATGTCACAGGCTACGGAAACAAGTCATAGGCTCTTCACCAGTCCCTGTGTGAGATCTCGGGGCCTCGGGATGTGAGCAGGTTTCCACCCCCTGGCGTGGGGGAGCTCCAGAGACTATGAGCTCATGCTTTCTTGTTCATCCCTGGGGGCAAACCCTCTCCTTCCAATGACCTGCAGCCAAAAAAAACCCCAGAGTTTTAGAGCCTTCTGCCCAGTGACAGGCTGCTGACCAGGACGACACTCTGATGGCCTCATTTCTCAAGCTGTACCACGGTTCAGTGGCTCATGCAACAGAGGCTTCCTGTAGAGGGTAACAGACTGTTTACTGGGGCAAATGGCAAGCAGCCCTCACCCGTGCCAGCTGGGGGTCAGTTCATAAATTAGGCAGTTTGGAATCTGGGTCAGAGCCAGAAGGGTCCTTGAGGGGCTAATGTCCTCGGTGTAAAGGGTGAGGAAAGTGGGAGGGAAGAGCTGATTTGTCCAGGATCACCAGGTACTTAGTAGTGGAGCTGGGGTGAAATCCGAGCCACCTGAGATAGGCCTCTTTCTGTAACTGGTACTGGCTGGGCCAGTGACCTTAAACCACAGCTTGCTGGCCAGCCAGTGACCTTAAACCACAGCTTGCTGCCTCTGTGTTCCCAGGACCCCAATCCCAAAGGACAGAAACTCCTGGGGGTGAGTAAATCCACCCTCACCGATGGAACCAGCAATCTAGGAAGGAATCAGCAATCTAGGAAGAACCCAGAAGTGTTTCTGTACTTTCCCTAAATTATAAACGATCATCCCAATATCCAAGCCTCCTTAATGCTCCCTAGTGGTGTGAAAACCCCAGAGGTGCTCAGTGTCTTCCGGGCAGGGAGCAAGTTCCAGGAAGACACTGAGGTAGCCTGCTGGTTGCCCCCCCACATCCACCGGCCCCTCTCTTTCCTACTAAGGAAGTCCCTTCTGTAGCTTGCAGACTGTGTCCTCGGCCTCCCCTGCAGCTGGGTGCGGCTGTGTGACCAAGTTCTAGCCTAGGATAGTTGTACATCCAGACTGGGCTGCTTTTTAAGAGGTGAAGAGCCATGTGATTCTTATGCCAAGGGACTAAAGGCAGTCCAGCTGGGGGTAATTTGAAATCTAGTCCCTGCTTTATCAAGTTTTATTATTTTAAGCCAGTCACTTAACTCTTCCGGGTCTAAGTGTCCTCAGCTGTCTATGTCACAGGGTCAATGTTGGGACAAAAGCAGCTGTAGCAGGTGAGTGGTGTGGCTGCTTCACCACCACCCTTCGTTAGGCATTCAATCCAGGATTTTACATCGTTACTTCTCATCTTCACAGCAACCGTGAAAGGTATCATCCTTGTTCTACACGTAAGGTCAGAGGATCTGCCAAAGGCCAAAAGTGGTACAACCAGCATGCGTATCTACATCTACCTGATTCCAGAGGCCACATCCTCCCCCCACCCCACCCCCACCAGCCAACCTGAGGAAGCCTAATCCAAGACAACGCTGGTTCTTGTAGGGCTGGACTGCAAGGGCAGAGAGAGCCCAGGAGGCTCCCTGAGGTCAGGGCCCACCTCCTCCCCGCAGCGTGTCCTCCCGACTCTGGTTCTCTTCCCTTAAACACCTCCACACTGCAGCTGGAGTGAGCTGAGATGCCACGCCTTGCTTAGAAGCTTCCAGAGTCTACCCCATCTCCCATCCCTCAGGGAACACAAGTTTGACTTTTCAAGTTGGCAAACAAGGTACCCGTGGCCTGGCATCTCCCAACTTGGCTGTCACTCACATTGTCCCTTTGGCTTGGGAGGGTCTCCACATTTCTTCTCCTGGAAAACTCTTAGATTAAGTTCAGACAACCCTAAGACATGCCTCCTTTGCAACTGGGCTAAGCCTCATCCCTCCCTCTGGTTCCTCAAAGTCTCCTATGCACACCCCTGGATTAACACTTCACGTGCAATACTAAGGATCTGTCTCTCCTGCGAGACTATTAGTTAAGGAGGCAGACGCCTCCTTAATTTATTTGTGTTTACACCCTCCGCACCCAGCTCAGCACCTTTTAGAAGGAAGCAGGCACTACCGAACAAATGGAGCAGAGCACACTGGGCTTCGTCACAGGCCAGAGGAGGTGACACCTTAGCACTCAGTGTGCAAAGCTCTGGGCTCAAAACCTCACGTCAGCAACTTACGTGGGTCCAGGGAAAGTTGTTAACCTTTCTGGGCCTCTATCTGCCTCTCTATAAAGTGGAAGAAATTACAGCACCCGTCTCACTGCAGCATTAGCAAGAATATATTTAGAGTATTTAAAACCGTGCTTTATACTTAGCAAGTACTGTGCACATCACAGCAAGAAGGAGCAGAGGTGCTACTGTTAGAGGAACAGTGCATCCTCAGGTGCAAAGCCCAGCTGCAGACAGCAAGAAAGCACTCATCTGATTATAATCTGTGGATCCAGAGCCTCCCTAAAGTCTTTCTTTTTTCTTATAGATTATAAATCATTGTGGCAAGTTTGGAAACCAGAGAAAGTGAAATTATCTAAAATGTCACCATCTGAATACAACCAAGATCATTAGTTGTTATATCACTGTACTTCTGGTTCCAAATCTCCTTCTGGCCTGCACTTCCCGTGTGGGACCAGATGAAGCTATAGCAGGCTATGCTCCCTGTTCCCTGGTCCGTCAGCCTTCATCAGCCCCAAGGGTTGGCCACTGGAAGAACTCTCCAGATGCTGGTGCTCTGAAAGGTGAGCACAGAAGAGTGGTGACAGGGACACCCTGGGCAGAGCGGCAGGGCACAGCTCAGGCTGGCATGGCCGGGCCTCCCACCTCACTACAGCAGGCAGCGAACACGGGACATGCTCAGGAAACACCAAGGGATTGACAGGACAGAGGGCTCAAGACCAACTCGGAAGGCTCAGAAGGGTCTCTGGGGAAAAGGGCTGGTTCTTGTCAAGACACCTCACGCTGCTCTTAGCTGAAGATGGGAGATGCACCATGAAATGAACTCGGGGACGCCGCAGACTTTCTTCTACAATCAGAGTGAGGAAAAAATTTGAACCGACATGTCACCGATTCAAGAAGCACCACGGAATGAGACCCTGTCATCACACTCTGATCCAGGGGAAAGAGCAGGTTGGTGCTGCTGTCCCACAAGCTGGCTGAGCAGGTGCCTGCAGTGGGGTGGGGTGGGGTGTGGGGTGTGGGACGACTGGGGTCAGAGTTCAGCTGAGGGTGTCCCTCCACTCCACTAAAACTCCCATGGCCACAGATCTGTCAAAAGGCAAACTTTATACTTCAGAGCTGTGCACTTTATATAAATGACACCTCCATAAAAATTTTAAAAACAACAAAACAAACACAAAGCCCTCCCATGCCTTTCTACAGCAGTTAGAATAAAACGCAGGCTCCTTCTCATGGCCAAGGTATTGCATGACTTTGGGTTCTCTCTGCTTCTCTGACTTCACCCCCTCATCCCCTCCGGCCTTCTCTCTATGCACCACACTCACCTGGCTCCATCCTGCCGCAGCTGCACCTTCTGTTTGGGACACTCTTCTCCCCGTTTGCCAAGTGGCGGGCCCCTCTTCTCACTCTTGTCCCAGTTTCCAGGTCACCTCCTCGGAAGCCTCTCCCAACCACTTCAGCTGCAGGTGTGCGCGTCCTGCCTTGCCCCCATCCCTCAATCTCACTTCCCTATCTCGTTTTCTTCACAGCACTAATGCCTCTCATCTCAGAAATTCTTTTGTGTTTTCCTGACCACTGTCTTTTTTTCTCCCCACTAGAAAGGAAGCTCTGTAAGACCAGGAACTTCTGCTCTGCTTACTCCACATTCCTAGCAGCTAGAGGGTGCCTGGCTCTTAACAGGGTGCTACACAATATTTGTCGAACAAAGGAATTCCTTCAGTCTGTCACTTAAGACATAGTTATTGAGTACCAGGTATCTAATTTTAATTCAATAAGTTCCATGAATTTGCACAGTGAGTTCTCCCAGAAGTTTGGTTTGCAAACCATTAGTCCTGCAACAGGACTAAAATTGCTTAGCTTTCTCTTTGGCGCCAAAGTAATCTGCCAGCAAGACTGCTAGAGGACACTACCCCAGACCTTTCCTCCTCCTAACTAACCACAAGGCAGGGTGAACAGTCCTGTCAAGGCCTCCCTCCCCATATCTGGCCTTAGATGCAAGAACCGGACACTCTGGGTTTGTAATCAGTTTAAGTGCTCATGAATATTTTTTGTAAGGACTCTTTCTGGACAGATGAAGCCGAGGTTCTAAGTTAGCCAGCTTTAATCCTCCCACGTGTGGGTGGGCCAAAGGCTGAGAAGCGAGAGAAAAAGCTAAACTGTCTAGCAAATAAATATGCTTAGCCTTCTAAACACGGGGCCTCCTTAGAAGCACAGCTTCCCTGGGAGCAGGGTGACGGTGCCATTTGCTAAAGCTGATGAACTCAGCAAGGGTGAGAGTGTTCCACGGGGAGCTCTTGGATGGAAAGAAATGAATGGCTGATAAGCACACAGAAGATATGCAACCTCAATAAGGTCAATTTTTAAAATGCAAATTAATAATTATTCTTGCCCTGATTAGCAAAGATTAAAACATTTGGTGAAGATATTAGGAAACAGGCACTCTTCAACTTCAGGTAGAAAAGTAAATGGTACAACCACTAGGGAAATGTGTGGAAGTGGATCTGTGATCCTGGTCCCCAGGATCATTAAATTGGCGTCAGCATGGTCACAGTGCATGGATCCTCCAGGGACCAGGGATGCTGGAGGCAGAGATGTTAGAGATGCTGCTGGAGGCGGATGAAGAGGCCTCCAGGATGCAGTGTGACTTCAGAAGCAGGAGGAGCTACAGACCTATAAATATTCCTAATGAAGGCTTGATGGGTAGTGTAAATTCTCCTTGAACACTGACGGAAGCCACAAGGATTCAGGGATGGGCCATCCTAGGACTCTGCCCTGAGAGCCAGTGTCCCTGGGCAACTGGGGACCCTCTAGGCCTAGGGAACTCAGAGATTTGCTGCATCTGCTCTTGCTCTGTGTCACCACCACACTGCTAACTGGATTCCTTGGCCAAATACATTTATGAACTTCATTTGATCTCCCAGTGGATGGAGATGTGCATGGTTTTCTCCCTATCAATCCACAGATCACTTAAAAAGTTGCAGCAGATATTTTGGTAATGTCTGTTTTGATTTTAAATATTTACACACTGTGGCCCAGAAAATCCACTTCTAGGATTTTCTTTTATTGTTACACTCACACAAATACCCAAAAGTCTGTGTAAGAGTGTATTGCAGCTTTGTCTGTAAGAGTGGCAGACTTAAAAACCACCCAAGTGTCTATCAATAAGGGAGGGGTTAGGGCTTCCCTGGTGGTGCAGTGGTTGAGAGTCTGCCTGCCGATGCAGGGGACACGGGTTCGTGCCCTGGTCCAGGAAGATCCCACATGCTGCGCAGCGGCTGGGCCCGTGAGCCTGCGCGTCTGGAGCCTGTGCTCCACAACGGGAGAGGCCACAACAGTGAGAGGCCCGCGTACCGCAAAAAAAAAAAAAAAAAAAAAAAGTGAGGTAGAAATGGTACACTTGCAATGGCTGAATTTTATGCTATATAAATTACACCTCAATAAAGTTTTCTAAAAAGTGAGGTAGATCTATCTGCATTGACATGGAAAAATGCCATGTCACCGAAATTAAAAAAAAAAAGCACTCACTACCTGGCTCGCTCATAGAAAAAAGCAAGTCACCAAAACAGTAATGTGTCATGTGAGCCTATTTTTATTTTAAAAAGATATATACATGCAGAAATTTGAAGGCACACACAATAAACTGTTAACCATGGGTAGCTCTCTAGAGCATGGAATTATAAGGAACGTCTGCTTTTTTTTTTTTTTTGCGGTACACAGGCCTCTCACTCTTGTGGCCTCTCCCGCCGCGGAGCACAGGCTCCAGATGCGCAGCCTCAGCGGCCATGGCTCACGGGCCCAGCCGCTCCGCAGCATGTGGGATCTTCCCGGACCAGGGCACGAACCCCCTGCATCGGCAGGCGGACTCTCAACCACTGCGCCACCAGGGAAGTCCGGAACTTCTGCTTTTTATGCTATGTATTTCCATAACGTTTTCTTTAGTTGTTTACAAAGAGCATGTATTACTTTGTGGTAGGGAAAAAAAAAAAGGTCTACAAACAATTAACTGAGAAAAAAGCTTCTATTGCCAAAAACAATAATTTAAAAATGACAATAATACAATTTTGCACAATAGGTTAATTTACAGCCTTCCTCAAACCTAACTCATTCAGAAAATTTCCTTCTGCCAGAAAAGCTTCCAGCAGGCAGAACTCACTGGAGACGGGAAATACGTCACTTCAGCCCATTTAGTCCACGTCAACCAGGGGCAAGGATCATTGCTGAGCCATTTGTCATCCCTGATGGGCAAGATGTGCCACCATGCTCCTGTCAGTCAGGTCAGGGGCTCCCCTCACACCTGATGCTCACAGGCATAGGTTCAAATAAAATGTCTATCGTATATGTTTATATTTTATAGGATTCCCCAGATTCCCTGCCTTTTCAAAATTAACCAACCAATAATCAATCCTGATTGTGCTGGATAAGAGGCCTCTGACTACAAAAATTCTTTACACAGCCCTTCACTGCAACCTCATGGCTAATCAAACAGAAAAAGGAGTGGCCCCAGAGTCTGTGTTTCTCAGAGTCTAACACCTGCAGCCTGGGCCCAGTCCCACCACGGAAGATGCTCGTCGGCTCAGGCAGTGCAGAAACCTGTCTCACTGCTGCTTCCGACAGTGAGAGGAAACACCCACTCGCCCCACTGCTCAGTGATGAGCTGCAGACTGCAGGGTGGGTTTTCATCCTTGTAACCCAAGGCTCTGAAATGATTCCAGCTGCTCAGGGTGGTCCAAACTCAGCAGAGAACAGAACATATACAATGGGTATAGGGACGTCACGTTCACACCTTGAGCCTGGAAGGAGAGGGTGGGGGTCCAGCTGTACACTCACCCACCAAGAGTTAAACAGAAGTCGAGGACTGGACACAACGCTGCCACTCACTACCTGGCTCACTCAGCTCCAAGAATCTTACTAGGAGGAAAACCCCAGTGTACTGTTTCATTCATAAAGATGACTCCACTTGCCCTCTGACCTTCTGCAGGTCATATACTCTCAATGCCACTCCCTGGCAGTGGTGAAGGGGCCCCCCGGCTCCCCAACTCCCTCATCCAGTAACCCTTGTGAACACTTTGGAAGCTGTGAGGGCAACTGGCTGAGGACAGGTTCACACCCAACAGGGTCTCCAACCAAACCCTGCCTCACCTTCGAAGAAAAACAACCTTGTCTTCTACCTAAACCCAACATGCATGGCTAATTCACCTGAGTGTCTAGGAGGGTTTCTGAGAAAGCCTCATCAGGCACGGTATCATCATTGTCATCATCAGAATACTGAAGTCTCGAGCTATGCCAACTCAATCACTCCTCACATCCACCCTGGGAGGATATTATCATCCCAAGTTCTAGATGAAGAAACTGAATCTCAGTGCAGTTAAGGAACTTGCTGAAGTCTCACAGGTGGCAAGTGATAGTCAGGACCGGAACCCAGGCCACTGCTGACCCTCACTCCCCACAAAACAAGTCTCAGCATCAGGACTGACTGGGCTTGGCCCCT
Organism: Kogia breviceps; assembly: GCF_026419965.1. Lineage (NCBI taxonomy): Eukaryota > Metazoa > Chordata > Mammalia > Artiodactyla > Physeteridae > Kogia > Kogia breviceps. The sequence continues at coordinate 36,398,764 of NC_081319.1, read as the reverse complement.
CGGTATAAAATGCAGTTTCTGAAATGCAAACCTCTATGTGCAATCCAGACAGCATTAACAAAAGTCAAGAACAGCCTCCAAAAGAGAATTCACTCAGAAAATTTAAGTATAGATAGAAAAATAGTTCAAAAACTTTGTTCTGTACTGACGGTAGCTATAGCATATATATCCACGATACATGCATCATCCAAAATTTCAAGGCTTGCAGTTAAAAAGTCAATTCAAGTCTTAATGCAGGTGGAAACTGAAACAATTTGCTGTTGAAGTTCGTTGGTACAGGCAGAGGCCACACCGCTGAGGCTACAACAGGTCTCTGACAAGCGCTGCCCAAGGTTGGTTGTTCCTGCCACCACTCGGCCTCCCACAGCACAGCCCAGGCTCTTGGGCAGCCCAAGCAGCTGGAGCAGGGAGTGGGAAAGCCCCAGGTCTCCCAGGGTGTGCAATATCCCTCCACCATCCCCACGGCCCTATGCCCCCTCCCACTGGCTGCTGCTCCAGGCTCTGTGCTCCTGGGCTGTCAGGACCAAGTGGCACAGTTAGGAAGGTCTGTTCACAGACCAGAGAGGCTCCCAGCACCCATGCAAGTGAGGGGCACTGCTTTGTGAGAGTACCACACATTTACCCAGCAGAAGACTCTTCTTTCTCTGGGAATGTACTGGGGCTTCACCTTCTAACTGAAATGAACTGATAAGCACCCTTAGCAGAGAAATTAATAGAAAAGCAGCTCTTCTCTTGATACCACAGTTATAAAACTACATTTAAGACCTTTTCCCTAGCTTCTCAACTCAGGGCAGCTGGCACCCAGAGTCTTCTCTTTTTCAACAATATACATTGTGTAACCAACCAGAATCTGAGCAGCAGACAAGCAACAGAGTTCATTTCCTCAGCCCCAAAGCCTGGGAATCAGGTGTCAGGGCAGCAGAGAGCAGCTGAGGAAGACTTAACTTTACAATAATATCCTAACTCCAGGGAGCCTTGGGACCTTAAGTGAAGAAATCATCAGTCCCCTACGAACTAAAATATCGGTAAGTCCTCCTTGGCCGGCAGTGGGAATCCCATCCCGAGTAGTCTGTCAGATGCTCAGGCACCTTGGGTTCCTCTCACAGCTATTTTCACCTCTTCTCCACTTAGGAAGAGCAAGTGGCCTGGGTGAGAGGAAGGAGTGACAAATGAGAAGTGTGTACGTCAGTACAGGGGGAGAGACAACATAATAAACCACAACCCCCAGGACTGGGCCCCAGGCTGTCCTAGGAAAGGCGGGTCTGGGTCAAATTAGGATTCCTGTACTCCCAGTGCTCTCTCTGTTCGTCTGTCTACTGGGATCCCTCCAATTTACCTTCCATGAGAGCACTGGAGAAACTCCCACCACATGGCGTGGTGGTCATGAGAGGCACCATCAAGTTTTTCTGCATCCCTTGTCCTATTATGCAGGATGTGCAGTGAGTGGCCTCAGGGATGCTGCTAGGCTAGGCTGACAGCTTGGCTGAAGAGCCAGTGGAAAGGAAGTCAGCCTCCATCTCTTTCCTTGAGGGCTACGAACCACACCTACAGGCAGTGAGGAGAAGCCACCTGAGTGTGCTGGGTTTTGGAGAAGCGCTGGCTGGGTGATGTTCTGGGATTGTTTCACAATAGTGTTCGTCTTTGTTCCAGCCTTCCTAGAAGTCTAGAATGAACATAAACGAACCTCAGAGAACCAGCATGCCTTAGTTCTGCTATTGCTCACTTGACACAGGCCTGCCAATGCCAGCTCCTGATCAGAAAGTCCTGGCACAATTCACGAGACCTCGGGAAAAAAGGAGGCACAGGGCCCAGGTCGGGCCTGCCTACCTGTCCTCAGACTCTCCAACCCGGCAATAGTGCTGGGAATGTGCTTCCTTTGGGCTTGCTCCTCAACCAAGCTACCCGTGGGAGACTCACCTAATAAGCATCTTACCACACCTGACACTGTGCAAGAAGAGCCAGAGGCTGAACCCCTGATGTGGGTGGGCAAGCAGAGAGCTCACTCATTTACTCAGGAAATGACCAAACAATCTGACACAAGAATCAGGATAGTGCTGACTGTGCCTAAGTACATTCTAGGGGCAAGGTAAGAGCAGGTGGCTCTGGAGAGACTTACTGAGCGCTCAGGGCACTGAACAAAAATTCTACACAACAACTCTATAGAACAAAGCTCTATATTGTATACAAGCTAGAACTTGAGCTCTTCCTCCCCCTTAGCATTGAGATATGAGTCCCCCCTTTGAAAGAGGGAGGAAAAGGAAGATCAATTGCCTCCTTACAAAAAAGGAACTTGAGACGACTGAAAATGTGTAAAAAATCACCTGCACAGAATAAGCAGGCTCCACTTCAAAGATTAGCCCCTATTTGACTCCCACACACAACTCAAAGGCTCATTATACAGCAAATTAGTCTGAAATTTATCTTGTATCAACAATCCCGTGTGGAATGTAGAAACTACGATTTCCTACCGGTTATAATACAAGCAGTGAGCCACCAGGCTGGCTTGCTAAAGACGAGGTAAATAGTAAGAATACATGCAGACCTCATTCTACTGCTCTTCGCAGATACTATGTTCTTTACAAATTGAAGGTCTGTGGCAACACTGCGTCAAACAAATCTATCAGTGCCATTTTTCCAACAAAATTTACTCACTTCGTGTTTCGGTGTCACATTTTGGTAATTCTCTCAATATTTTAGACTTTAAAATTACTATATTTGTTATGGTGACCTGTGATCAGTGATTTTACTATTGTAACTGTTCTGGGTTGCCACAAGCAGCGCGCATATAAGATCGAACTTAAGCCATAAATACCGTATGTTCTAACTGCTCCACCAGTCGTTCCCCTATCACTCTCCCTCTCCTCAGGCCTCCCTGTTCGCTGAAACACAACAATATTGAAGTTGGGCCAGTTAATAACCCTGCAGTGGCCTCTAAGTGTTCAAGTGAAAGGAAGAGTCAGTCAATGCAGCAAACGTCACTGCTGTCTTGTTTTAGGAAACTGCCACGGCCACCCCAGCCTTCAGCAACCACCACCCTGACCAGTCAACAACATCAACATCAAGGCAAGACCCTCCACCAGCACAAAGACTACTCCTCGCTAAAGGCTCAGATGATGACTAGCATTTTTCAGCAATAAAGTATGTTTTAATTAAGGTGTGTACATTGCTTTTTTTTAAATTAAAAAAATATTTATTTTTGAACGTGGAATGGGTGAACCTTTCAAGGGGGAACTTGAAGCTGTTGCTTTACTTTTCAACTCAATCTTAGCTGACACACTCACGCTCTCTGCTGACCTAGGTGGCTAACAGCCCTCCAAGGCAAGAAAAAAGAACAAGGCACTAGATGCTGTCACCAGTGTTTCTGTCCATCCCTACAAGAGCTTTCCCTTCCCCTATTCTACTGCAACAACTAAAAAGGTATTGTAAGCTCAATTCAGGTTCTCACTCACCCAGACAAGGGGACATCTATCAGTGCAATGAAGTCTACTGATAAGGGCAGCATGGACCCAAATGATGCCCTGGAGGAGTATCAAGAAGGACTTCGGGCCTGGCACTTATAGCACGCCTCGGCATAGCAGGGGAGGATGGAGGAGCTGATAATAAAGAGGAGGCACTGAGATCACGATTTCCCAGCATGGCCTCTAGGAGCCCAAAGCCACACTGCTGCACTGCTTTTTGTTAATGTGGTGAAAGTTATTCTTAAAGTTACAAAAACAACTCAATTTCTCCCCAACTTGTAATTTGCTACCATCAGACTTAACTCTTGAGATTATAACTAAAGATGACAAAACTTGTAAAAGCTTCCAGGAGCTGAGTTGATATGGCAGTATATAAGGACTGGAGGCACTTGCTTTGGGTAAAAAAGGATCTTCCTTTTTTTTTTTTTTCCTGACTTCATTTATGAAAGATACTTCTCACTGGATATAGACTCCTAGGTTTACCAGTTTTTACTTTCAGCATTTAAATATGCTGTCCCAGGACTTCCCTGGTGGCGCAGTGGTTAAGAATCCGCCTGCCAATGCAGGGGACACGGGTTCAAGCCCTGGTCTGGGAAGATCCTGCATGTCGCAGAGCAACTAAGCCCGTGCGCCGCAACTACTGAGCCTGAGCTCTAGAGCCCACGAGCCACAACTACTGAAGCCTGGAGCCCATGCTCCGCAACAAAGACAAGCCACCGCAATGAGAAGCCCGTGCACTGCAATGAAGAGTAGCCCACGCTTGCCGTAACTAGAGAGTCTGCGTGCAGCAACGAAGACCCAACTCAGCCAAAACTAAATAAATTAATGTACAAAAAAGATGTTCCATTGTCTTCTGGCTTAATTTTATGAAAAGTCTGTATTAGTTCTTATGTTTATTTCCCTCTACATAATGTCTTTTTTCCTCTCGTTGCTTTTTACAATTTTCTTTTTATTACTGTTTTTCAACAATTTGATTATGATGTGGCTTAGTGTGATTTACTTTGTGTTTATCCTACTTGGGGTTTGTTAAGCTTCCTGGATCTGAGTTTACATTTTTTTTTTTTTTGGCAGTGCCTCTTGGCTTGTGGGATCTTAGTTCCCTGACCTGGGATCAAACCCGGGCCAGAGCAGTGAAAGCACACAGTCTTAACCAATGGACTGCCAGGGAATTCCTATGTGAGTTTAGTTTTCACCAGCTTTGGAAAATATTTGGCCATTACTCTTTTTTTAAAAATTAAATTAAAATTTATTTATTCATTATTTTTGCCTGCATTGGGTCTTGGTTGCGGTACACAGGCTTTTCTCTAGTTATAGTGAGTGGGGGCTACTCTTCGTTGCACTGCACGGGCTTCTCATTGCGGTGGCTTCTCTTGTTGCGGAGCTCAGGCTCTAGGTGCGCAGGCTTTAGTAGTTGTGGCACGTGGGCTCAGTAGTTGTGGCTTGTGGGCTCTAGAGCACAGGCTCAGTAGTCGTGGTGCACAGGCTTAGCTGCTCCACGGCATGCGGGATCTTCCCAGACCAGGGCTCGAACCTGTGTCCCTTGCATTGGCAGGCGGATTCTTAACCACTGCGCCACCAGGGAAGTCCCTCAGCCATTACTCTTAAAATATTTTTTCTGCCCTTCTTCTCCCACCTCTTCTAGAAATCCAATTACACGTTGGACCTTTGATATTTTCCCATGAGTCTCTGTTCATTTTTTTTGGTCTTTTTTCTCTCTGTGCTTCAACTTGTAAAGCTTCTGTGGTTGTATTTTCAATTCACTAATCTAACCTTCCTCAGAGTCTAATTTTTGTGTTGTCCATCCAGTAAAATTTCCAGAAATTATATTTTCAGTTCCAGACATTCCACTTGGTTTACTATTCTATCTTCCGCTGTGCTCATTATTATTATTATTTTAGATTTAATTAATTAATTTATTTTTGGCTGCATTGGGTCTTCGTTGCTGCGTGCAGGCTTTTTTCTAGTTGTGGGGAGTGGGGGCTACTCTTTGTTGTGGTGTGCGGGCTTCTTATTGCAGTGGCTTCTCTTGTTGTGGAACACGGGCTCTAGGCGCGTGGGCTTCAGTAGTTGTGGCTTGCGGGCTCTAGAGCGCAGGCTCAGTAGTTGCGGTGCATGGGCTTAGTTGCTCCACGGCATGTGGGATCTTCCCGGACAAGGGCTCGAACCCATGTGCCCTGCATTGGCAAGGAGATTCTTAACCACTGTGCCACCAGGGAAGTCTGTATATATTCTTTTTATCTGGGTACTTTTGCTCAGCATACTCAACCATGTTGTTTTATCAGTGGCTCATTCCTTTTAGCTGCTGACATGGATTCCATTGTAGGAATATACCACAATTTGTTTATCTGCTCATGTGTTGATGGACATTTGGATTGTTTCCAATTTGGGGCAATTATGAATAAAGTTGCTATGAAAGTGCTTTCATGGACATAATGTTTTCTTTTCTCTTAGGTAATAAATATCTAGGAGTAAAATTGCTAGGTTGTATGGCAGGTGTAATTTTCTTTATAAGAAACTTTCCAACAGTTTTCCAAAGTAGTTGTACCATTTTATATTTCGGCTAGCAGTACTATAAGAGTTCCAAAACTTACAGTCTCTTCAACTCTTGGTATCGTCAATTTTTTAAATTTTAGCCATTCTTGTCGGTGTACTGTGGTACCTCATCATTGTTTAATTTGTATTTCCCTGATGATTAATGATATTGAACATCTTTTCATGTGCTTACTTGCCATTTGTATATATTAATGTCTATCCTTTGCCTATTTTAAAATTGTGTTGTCTTTTTACTGAATTTTAAGACTTGTTTACATATTATGAATGCAAATGCTTTGTCAGATATTCATATTGCAAATATTTTTCCCCAGTGTGTGGCTTACCTTTTCATTTTCATTACAGTATGTTTTGAAGGCCAGAGATACTTAATTCAGATGAAATCCAATTTATTATTTTTTTAATGGTTCAAGCTTTTTGTATCCTAAGAAATCTTTGCCTTTCCCAGGGTCACAAAGATTTTCTCTTACGTTTTCTTCTAGAAGTGTTACAGTTTTCACGTCTACATCTAGAGCTGTGATGTATTTTTTACTCAATTTTTGTGCATGGTATCAAGGCTTATTTTTAAGCCATGTACTCTTTTTTTCTAGGGCTAGATAAGGCATGATTCTTTTGAGGTGTCTAGTGAATGCCCCCAGTGGTCAACAACGTCTCTCACGTTAACTGGAAAGAAAAACCTCTCCCCATCCTAAATAGTCCAGCTCATAGTGAAACTGAGCAGGGCCCTGTGGGGCTCCCAGGCACGGAGGTCCACCGTTTCATGTAGGCAAGAAACCAGCCTCCATGACCTTTTCTGAGTTCCAAAGGGCAGATTCGAACAGTTGCTAATCAAGGGAGGAGCAGTCAAGTAACCACTTGAGGTAAGATTAAAGGGACCAGAGAAGCTCATCAAGATTAGGAGACCACCTGAGATGAGATTTAAAGGAGTGCAGACCCTACACACACCCAGATCTTGTCAGAGACCCCATCCTTGAACCACTGTTGTAAAACCCTTATCAAATCATCTGGGGTTGGGGGACACAGTTTTTCGAGTCAGGAGCCTGCTGTGTCCCACTGTGCCGGGCAAAGTAATAGCTATTCTCTTCTACTTCACCTAAAACTCTGTCTCCAAGATTCAGTTTGGCACTGGTGCACAGAGAGGCAGAGCTTCAGGTAACAACAGCTTCCCCCTTGCTCTGTCTTGTGAGTTTCACCTATGCACACACAGATTAATATCCAGAAAAGGATGTGAGACCTCTGAACAAATGTCTTGAGCTTTTCCTCTATGTAGCCCATTTTTCTCCATATTGTCCCTGAAATTTCCAATTGCTCTGGCTTCCTCAACTTTGTCTTCTCAACTCAGCAAGGCTGCCGGACTCTGGGTTGCTCCTCACTATTCTGAGATCTGGAAACTGCCTCCAGCAGAAAGCTGAGGGGAAGACCAGAGGGCTCAGTTCATTATTTCCTTTTCCCTCAGGGATCCTGAGCTGCCTGTTGTCCAATTTCTGCAAACGGTTGTTTCATAATATTTTGGTCTATTTTCTGACTGCTTATAGAAGGAGGGTGAGTTCTATACCAGTGGCCCCTTCTCTGGCAAAAGCCTCTTCATCTACGTTTGCATGGGCTCAAGTGTTAAATTTATCCACATAGGAAAGATTCCTCCGGCTTCAGCGACATGCCCTACTGGATTCCAATCTCAAAATGAAAAGCCTCTGGCTTTTCCTAGTCCACCTATCATGCCTAGAAAAATAACTGCATTGATGCTCTCAGCGAAAAACCAAGCCAATGAGGGACAATGAGAACCAAATGGTGTTGAAGAACTCCACACGCAGGACATGGAAGCCCAGAGGTTAGAGAAGCAGCGTCCCTGTGCCATGAATTGCATGTGAACACTGCACACACAGCAGTGGAAAGCCCTAGCACTGGAGTGAGACCCACCGGGTTTGAATTCCAGTATCCCACTTATCGGCTGCCACAACCTTAGACAATTCACTTAACCTCTCTGTGCCACAGTTTCTCCAGGTATAAAATAGGGTAATATGAGTGCCCACCTCACGTGGCTAATGTGAGAAGTAAATGGTAAGGCATGTACAGGGCTTGGCACATAATGAACACTCTACAAATGTGAGTGCTCGATATTGTCACCAGACTCCAAACTGGCCAAAGCACCTTCAGAGCCTGTGGTTCTGCCCTCCTACCCAGAAGAGGTTTTACAAGGAAGACTGAAAATAGATCCTACATTTAAATGGTCTCAAAATACCTCCCCACAATTTACTTATTAAATACTAGGGGGAAATGTTACCTTCACATTGGAGACACTCAGAGGAACCACCTTACCCAGGATGTCAGAGAATTTCACCAATACTGAGATAAACCAACATCAGGTGCCTGAGGGTTTGACGTACTGAAGAGGTCACAGCATCACTTATGCAGCATCCCCACCAAAAATACACAGCCTGGACGTAATCATGAGAAAACATCAGACAAACCCAATCTAGGACATTCTACAAAGTCACTGGCCTGTACTCTTCAAAAGCATCAAGGCTAAGACAATAACGAAAGGCTGAGGAACTGTTACAGACTAAAGAGATGTGACAACTGAATCCAAAGTATGACCCTGGACCGGGAGAAAATAGCTATGAAGACAGTACTCAGGCAATTGATGAAATCTGAATATGGACTGAGGATTGATAATAACATGTTAATGTTAAATTTCCCGAGCATTAATAATTGTACCATGGTTCTAAAAGAGAACACCTGTGTTCTTAGAAAATGAATTCTGAACTATGTAGTGATTAGAGAAGAGAAAGATCTCAGTCCCCCCACCTCCTAAGTCTCGTTGCTCTCCCTCTGAGCAGCTTCCCAGTAGGGAGCAAGCTTCTGCCTTGGCCTTGAGCACCAAGCCAGGGCACCAGCACCAGCTTGGCAGCCAAGCCAGCCCAGCCCAGCGAGAGGCAGAGCCATGCAGAGGCCTAACCTGTACAGTACAGACTGTATGTCCTTCAACTTCAAAGGAGAGCAATAATGGCTAAGGTCGTTAGGGAGCGCGCTTCTTGGAAGATGAGGAGGATATGGCGAGGTGGGGTGGGAGGAGAAAAGCACTTAGGGGAAAGAGGACTGTGGGTAAGGGGAGGAGGTAGGAACGGGTCTGGCAGGTGTTGGGGCTGAGAGAAGAGCAGCAGGTGGCATCTTGCTGCAACCCACTGTCTGGTATCATGGCTGTTCTCCTTGGCCTGGACTACAGTGGAGACTATGGCTGCTGGAATGTCTGTAGCAAAGAAAGAGCTCAGAAACGAAGATGGGGGCACCAGGTCCAGGAGCCCGGCTGTCCTTCAAGATGCCAGGATGCCACCTTAGTCCCAGGCAAGGAAGGACCCACTCACTGCATAACACCACTGGCAGCCATGGCCAGTGAGAGCAAGGACCCAGGAGCTCCTGGTATGGTTCAGCGGTCCACCTGCTCTGAACAATGTCAGACAATGCCCCCTGGACCCAGCTCTCCTTGCCCTCACGCCTCACATCACTGCTGAACAAAATTTAGCCTGAGCCTTGTTCACGCTGGCCCGGCCGGAGAACCTCCACTGCTGGAAGAACAAGATCACTGTAAAACAGCTGCACCCAGGACGCTGTCCCATCCGCAGCAGTGGTCCTTGAACTCAGGCAGGTCCTTAGCAAGACTACAATGCTTGTTGGATGTTTCCCCAGAGATTTTTACCTATTTGGTGTATTAGTAAATTATTTAGTTTAACACATTTTGAGAAAAACAAATCAATACGTAATCTGCTACGCAGACTGAGAGGCAATTTAACATTCCTGTTTACTCTAATTTCATGCAACAGAATTGGATTTTTTTTTTTGCCAGTAACTGATAAGATTTCTCACAGAGAATTTGGGGACAGAATTATACAAGCAGGGTTCTTGCCAGAAAAAACACATTAATTTAAGTCTCCCTACACTGTGTCTGTGGGACCCCAACACCCGGCCCTCATCACCAGCCTGAGGGTGGGGCAGTGGTGGAAACAGCAGACCTGCAGTCCTCAAGCCTGCTTCCTGGAAACCCCAAGAGCAAAATCCCAGCCGGAAGGACAGCGCATGTGTGCTGCGCACCGTTCAAGGGAGCGCTGAGTGAGTCTCCGCTCCATGCACGGCCTAGATGGAACCACCTGTAAATATTTTAGCTCCAAACTCACTACCCAGATAGAAAAACCTGCTCTCATGCTCTGATGCCGCCTGGGCCAAGACACAGGGTACGCAGGGCTGGCCAGAGGTTCGTGTGCGCTGCCGCTATTCTCTCTTTCCTCAGGACCGTGGCCTGGCTTGTGTCGTTTAACCCAGGAGTTGTCACTGCGTCATCTTTCTGCATCATTTTTCATGTTATTAAGCAAAAACGTCTTCAAAGAAAACGGAAAAGCCCATGAAGAACACTGATGAGTTTAAGAGGCTGGAAAAGCCCACGGACTAGAACACAAGCTGGGGGGAAATAAAGCATTTTGAGAAAGGGGAACTTGTAAAAAACGCATGTGTCCCAACCTACTGTGCAAACAACTTGGTCCAGGAGAGAGAACAGAGAAAAAACATGAAAGCTCTTGACACCTATCACTCATTGGTGATAGGAAAAGCCACAAATCCTCAACACCAAGTCTTTAGAAGAAATTTTAGAGCCAACAAAAACAATGGTTGAGTGCCCCAGCCTAACCCTTCCTCCCCCCTCGCCCTGGGGGAGCCTGAGCCTCGCCAGTTCCTGCTGCCTCTTCCCGCAAAGTGGCTCAAGTGGAACCTGACCACGGCGGTGCAAGATGCCCTTTAGAATGCAAAGGATGCTTTAAATCAAAGGGAACACAGGGGCGGGTGGCGGGGGTGGGGGTGGGCATGTCGGATAAGCCAGGGCTGCAGTAACTCAAATGATAAATCTTTCTCTCACAGGCAAGCATGCGATTTCAGGGGCTGGCAACCCCACTGTACTAGTGCAGGAGTTCTAGAACGTGCTGAGGTCTGGAGTTCTCACAGGAGAGGTTCTTTAGCAAAGCCCAACCCCACCACAGCCTGGGGCCCCACTCAAAGGGGCTAGAGGTTTCCAGGCTTATTCTCTGTGACCACACCCAACAGCTGTCCAACAACCAAGGCTGAACCAAAAATCCAGGGATGGAAGCATCTTCACTTTGTCTCCACCTGTGTGGAGTGTGGTGGACAGTCAATAGAAGCTGGTTACGAATAAGGAGCTGCTTCCCTTATTAGCTAAAAGCAATGTCTCCAGAGCCACACGGCCTGGCTCTACCACTTACTGGCTGTGTGACCTTGAGCAGGTTACTTAACCTCCCTGTGACTCAGTTTCCTTATGTAAGAGACGGAGACAATATTAGCACCCACCTCTCAGGGTGGCTGTGAGGACTAACTGGGCTAATACACGATGCCTGGCACTGAGCAGGCCCAGCAGGTCTGCCCACATCATCACACCACCTATCTCAGGAGGCACACTGCCAATAGGCTAGGGGGCTGGGAGAAGGTCACTGGGTTCCCCTTTCTTTTCCTGTGGCCACAAAGATACAAACAGTAGACCTTCCCTGGGAGACCCCATGAGGTCTAAAAGGAATGTGATGAAACTGCTTTAAAACAAAGGTTCTCAAAGAAAAAATGCAAAAGGAGCCTGAGGTAGGGACTTCCCTGGCGGTCCAGTGGTTAAGACCCTGCACTTTCACTGCAGGGGGCGAGTGTTCAATCCCTGCTCAGGGAACTAAGATCCCACATGCTGTGTGGCTCGACCAAAAAACAAAACAAACAAAAGGAGCCTGAGGTAAACACAGAACCTGACTTGATTTAATTCACCATCCTTTTTAAGTTTAAGTTGTAGAAAATAGGCCTGAAATTGAATAAAGGTGGCTCTCTGGAATCCCTCCAAGCACACTGACTCTTTTTCTGGGAGCCTCTGTCCCCACTATCTCCAGCCCCCAGAAGTGATGGCCACGCTCATGATCTCCTACCTGGACCTTTGCCCTCACCACTCCCTCTATTTCGAGAGCCCCTCACATCTCCTTCACCTCCAGTGTTGTGACCAAGCAGGGCTTCCTCAGAGATGGTTCCCAAGGTCTCCTGGCAGAATCCCTCATCACTCCTCTCAAGTCTGTTCAAACATCTACAGCCCCCTTCACACTGCAATGGAATGATCTGCCAGCACGCACGAAGCCCACTCCAGCTGTGAGTCCCTCAGGGACAGGGGACTGGGTCTCAGCTCTTCTTTGTCAAGGCCACACTTGGCACCCACGTCCTTAACAGATCCATTCTGCTAGAGCTCACATGAGAGTCTGCGTGTGACTGAGTCTACAAACTGAACAAATGTAGTTCTTAACAGGGGTGATTTTCTCCCCAAGGGACACTGGGAAATGTCTGGAGATACTTTGGGTTGTCACAACAGGAGTCGGGGAGCTACTGGCATCCAGTGGGTAGAGGCCAGGGATGCTGCTAAACATCCTACAATGCACAGGACAGCCCCCCAAAACAAAGAATTATCTGGCCCAAGATGTCAATGGTGCCAAGTTGAAAAACCCTGGGTTAGATGGATAACTTCCTAGCAGTGGACTGATCTAAGAGAGATGCACGGACCACTTCTATGTACACATGAAGAAAAGGATAACTCTTAAGGGCCATCCCTAACTCTTAAGATTATTAACTACGCTTCTTATAATCATATAGCACCAGGGAAACAAATTCTGTGAAAACTTGCAGGTAACCTGATACCGAGGGCCCTGGAAACCCCTCCTCACGAGTTACAGAATGGACTCATGTATGCCTCCCCTGCAGCTCTGGGAGGCTCCGCCTCAGAGGCTGGACCTCAGTCCCAGGGTGGGCTCGCCATCCTCACATAGCCAGGGCAAACCTGCACAAAGGCCAAGGCCAGAAAAGCAAACCTGAGATGGAATTCAAACATGCACGAAAGGACTGGTAGGTCTTTTCAAATTGATACATTTAACGTTATCAATAGCCACAAAATATTCTGAAGTTCCAGATAATACTCTGGACATAAAGAAGAATCATTAAGAAAGAAACTCGGAATTATACAAATAGGAAAAAAAAAAGGGCGGGGATGAGTAGCCAGGGATAGAGAGTAAGTGCACCCGTGGAAAGGGGTGAAAAAAGGCATCAGGGAAAGTGGCTGAGAGAGACTGGGGCCTGAGGAACCTGGCTTACATCTCAGCTCTGCACCTACCAACCGGGACCTTGCGCTACACACTTCATCTGCTCACTGTCCTTGCTTGCAGAATGAAAACAACCCCTCCCTTCCAGGTTCCTGTGAAGCATGTCAAGTGCTGAGCACAAGAGCCGACATACTAGGGACTCAGTAAAGAGCCCGTTGCAGGAAAGTGGGCTCCAGCAGCCAGTGTTACCACCTGCTACCACAGGACCTGGGGCTGTTGAAGCCAGGGACTCGGATGCAGGTTCGTCACCTGTAAATGGGTTGCCCCAGTCCACCCACTGCCCGCTCAGGGCCCACGTGAGACTCTGTAGGCGAAAACACAAAAAAGGGTCAGGTGAAGGAATGAGATTATTACTTACATCAAAGCCACCTGGTTTGAGTGTCTGCTAACTTGGGAACTGGCAATCGCTATGCTGTCCGGGTTATAGTTTTTTTACTATTCTGCAGTCTAAGAGAAGAGGGCTAAAGGTAAACATGTTGAGTAAACAAGAAAGGAAAATGTTTAACCTAATTCAGAAAACAAGTTACTCAAGCACTTGTGAGATGTTCTTCAACTGAGTTCTGAATGTGAATACTGTAATGACAATGAGGATGACATCCCCCCTTCCTACTACGGAGGGCCCAACATGTGCCTGACACTAACCCAGCTTCCTTACACACACCCTTCTAATCCTCAGTTCCAGAAAAATCATCATTCCCATCTTGCTGGGGAGGAAACCAAAGCTTCAAGAAATACGTGGGTTGCTCAAGGGCAGTATGTGGCAGAAGGAGAAATGAAAGCCAGGTCAGATGGGTTCCAGAGCCAGAGATTCTGCTATTTTTAACCATTTGTAAAACTCCTTCAACAGTGGGAGACTTCATCTTCATGCAAACGCTGTATTAACTGCAAAGGATTTTAAACAGCTCATTAAAGCAGTAAAGGCTTGATAGGTTCCTATAGGGTAACACTTGAAAAACAAAGGTATTTAAAAAGCAAAAAATGCATTACAACTCAGATTGTCCCCTAATTCAGTAACTCCCTCTTGCCCTGATTTTATTCCAAATTAGTGAAGTTTCACTATAAATAAAGGAGATCACCATTATGGATAAATGCTACCAGATGAATCAGCATTTAGAAAACCAAAAACTTCCTGAAAATAAAGACCCCCTAACGGGCCTCCACGCTAATGTTGGCTGTACTCCTTTCCCCTGTGGGCACAACAGCAGCCTGGGACAGAATGCTCTTCCTGGGCCTTGGCTGGCACTCCAGGGTGGGGGAGGAAAGAAAGGTGACATTATTGACTGTGTGATGGGTGCCAGGCCTGGAGATGGCACGTTCACATATGAGCTCCAGCTCCATTTCAGCTATCACTGAGTTTCGTTATTTTACCAGAAGTGAAAAGTCACTGGGAAACAGGATATTCACAAGATCTCAAAGTATTACCACCAGAGAGATAATGTAGTAACTGCAAAGGGGAAAATGTACCCTACAAGGGAGAGAGCTGGAGACGTGCCCTCTCTGCCCGGTAACTGACTTTATCACTAACAGTGGGACTGATGTCACGTGCCGCCTGGTGCTGTGTAACATGAAGCACACAGCACCGCTCACGCAGTGTTCTTGCTGTAAAAAAGGTCGTTGCGATCTAATGGCTCCTCCAGACCAACTCAGGAAACATAGGGGTCCATGAAACGCCCAAACACCGCAACAAGGTAACACCCAGACAACTCCAGAAGGTGGGGCACCGTCCACAACAACTGGCCAGGACTCTTCCAAAGGCAATGTCAGTAAACAACAACAAAAACATAAAAACCTCGTGTGTGTGTGTGTGTGTGTGTGTGTGTGTGTGTGTGTGTGTGTGTAGGGGAGATTCTTTTAGGGTGAAAGTGACTTAAAAACATAACCAAATGCAAAGTATGGACCTTGATTAGATCATAGTTTTTAAAAAACTCCAGCTATAAGAGACCTGTGACATTAGGGGAAGTGTGAATATTAGATATTAGGTGATATTGCAGGGTTATAAATTTTCTTAGGTGTGATCATGAAACTGTGGTTATGGGGACTTCCCTGGTGGCACAGTGGTTAACAGTCCACCTGCCAATGCAGGGGACATGGGTTCAAGCCCTAGTCCGGGAAGATCCCACATGTCGCAGAGCAACTAAGCCCATGCGCCACAACTACTGAGCCTGTGCCTCTGGACCCCGTGAGCCACAACTACTGAAGCCCCCATGCCTAAAGCCTGTGCTCCACAACAAGACAAGTCACCGCAACAAGAAGTCTGTGCACCACAAGGGGTAGCCCCTGCTCGCCACAACTAGAGAAAGCCCGCGCACAGCAACGAAGACCCAACATAGCCAAAAATAAACAAATAAAAAATAAATAAATTCATTTAAAAAAAAAAGAAACTGTGGTTATGTAGACAACTATTCTTATCCTTAGGAGACTCAACTGAAGTTTTTAGGGATTAAGTGTGATGCTGGCTGCAACTTACCTTCAAATGGGTCAGCCAAAAAAAAAAAGTATAAAGAGATAAAGTAAATGTGGCAAAAGGTGAACAATTTCTGAATCGAGGTGGAGGGCAGATAGGCATTCATTGTATTATTTTCATCTTTTCTGTATATATGACTTTTTTTTTGGAGGTACACGGGCCTCTCACTGTTGTGGCCTCTCCCGTTGCGGAGCACAGGCTCCGGACACGCAGGCTCAGTGGCCATGGCTCACGGGCCCAGCTGCTCCGCGGCATGTGGGATCTTCCCGGACCGGGGCACGAACCCGTGTCCCCTGCATCGGCAGGCGGACTCTCAACCACTGCACCACCAGGGGAGCCCTATATTTGACATTTTTTAAGATAAAAATTAGGATGGCATGGGGACAGGTGATCCCAGGAAAGGTTGTCCCAACATGCTTATGTCTGTACAGAACACACAGGGAGGCCAGTTCACTATGCGTCAAAACAGCAGGGACTAATTTGAGATTAAGATTTCAAAGCTGGGTAGACTACTCTGTGATGTTACTTTGGGCCTCAGGAAAAATGCTATCATTTCTCAGCACCATCAGTGTTCTCATAAAACAGTGACACCTTCTCTCAGTTGGATAGTCCCCAAATCTGTAATATGAAAATAGGCAGGTAGATTTCTCTAAGCTCTCAAAATGCTTGTTTTGTTAAAAAGCCAATTCTGTCTACACTTCAGCCCAGGACTCTGACGGTGCATGGTGAAGAAGGCTTGAGTTTGCTTTGCATTTACAGGTCCTGAGAGTAAATACCCCTAAAGCCAACACACACACTGGCCAATACTGACCTTTCGCTGATGGCTGGGCCACTGCCCTGTGCTGGAACACACAGGGCAGCTCCAGGACTGCTCAGCTCTGCTCTGCTGTGACTTCACTGAGTCACAGACTACAGATAAAGCCAGCAAAACAAGCTGCTTGGCAGGTAGAACATGACAAAGGTCCCTCATTTAAAGCATTTCCTTCTACTCAGACATCCGATGACTTTCAGTGACACTCCAGAAAACCCAGAGGGGGCAGGCCCTTTAAAAGCTTGCCTCTGAGTTTGTTTGGCTTTCCTTGGACACACAGGGTACCTTAGCCTAAGCCTCCGGAAAGTTCACCCCCTGAACAAGGCGATGCTGACACTGGGACATGCCAGCGGATGGCGGCTTGTATGTTTATGCAGCTTAAAGAATCAGCTATATAGATCAACTGGCACACCAACTCTCAACTGCCTGGCCAGAGACGTCTGAAAATCCCCACACAGTGAGCCGAGCTAAAGGATGAGAAATCCCCGTAAGAATCAAAATCCTCTCCTGAGATATAAGAGGGTCTTCCTCCAGATCATCTTTACTTCTAGGTAAAAAACACAGCAACCTGTAAATGGAGAAAAAGTAATTTTCTGGGTAGAAAAAGAAACATAAAAACAGTGGTCTGAGGATTCACTGAAATCAGGATGTGAAGTGATGAAAAATACCACACAGCCTGTCTGGCAGAGAAATGGGTCCATCCTATACAACAGAGCTGGTCCAATAGGAAAATAGAATAGTGCCTGCCCTAAGAACTGGGGAGGTGTCAGAAGTGTCCGAGCCCATCGCCCTGGAGGAGGAAAGCATCAGAAGGGAAAAGACTGTGACTCCAAAGAGGAGAGGGACTGTTAGTTTCAACTGCTCAGGAGAGATGACTGGTGTTTAAAATATGCTTGGGGACTTCCCTGGTGGTCCAGTGGATGAGACTCCATGCTTCCACTGCAAGGGGGCACAGGTTTGACCCCTGGTCAGGGAACTAAGATCCCGCATGCCACGCAGCACAGCCAATTAAAAAAAAAAAGAGAGAGAAAGAAAATATGCTTGAAGAAACCAATGATGGAATTGATAAAGGATGGAGTGGCCTCATCTTAACGAACCCAGACCTCCCTCAAGGGCTGCAAGGTGAGCAGTCTTGTCGTGGGAGCCTGGCACTCCTGACAGCAGCTCTGCCAGACTGAGGAACAGGCACTGTGACCAGGAAGGCAGCCAAGCAGATTGCAGGAGCAACACCCTGAGACCACCTCCACCCCCTTTTGTTTTCCCCAACAAAGTCCATTTCAAATTGTAAAGCAGTTCCTAAGAGATTTCCTCCTCCTCCCAGCCCTGCAAAATGGAAAAGCCTCACAGTTCTATTTTAATAGAAGCAACAAGTTTAAGAGAAGAAAGGTGCTTCCCTGACTGGGTCTCGATCAGTGGGACTCCCCTTGGGCTGCTGTCTGCTTCTAGGTGGGAGAATAGGGCTCTCGATCCATGTCCATGCCTGTATCCAGGGCAGACACGGCTCTAGCCTTTCCAACTCTTCCCCCCATCACCCCTACTCATTATTGTCCCAGGACCTACTACCCAATGCCACAAGCTCCCTCCACATCTAGCCTTACACTGAGCAAGAAACCACTTCCTAGTTCCGCCTTTGCATACGGAATATACCAACCACGGCGGGATTTGCACTTGTGCTCACAGTGAAGATTAAGTAAAGAAGTGACTGTGTCCCTGAAGACTCGCAGGCCAGCACCATCACTCTGAACACATTCAACCCGGCACACTTCTCAGCTGTGAGCAACTCCGCCTGGCATAATCACATTTCCCTCTCTGAATCACAAGTATCTACCCCAGGGAATTAGTGGGGCCATCAGCACCAATCAAACCCATGAAAATAGCCAGGGCTATGCAAAGAAATCTTAGGTCAGGGAACAACATAAAACCTAAGCCTGGAGTTCCTTTAGAGAGGAAGGAAGGCCAGCTGGAGGAGAGAAACGTGGGGAGGGGAGTGCAGACCCACGCACAATGTCTCGAATATACAGACATACAGTTCATGCACCCAAGTCAGAAGCTAAGTCGTCACAAATTATTACTGTGGGAACAAGTGGGTATTTGTTCAGCAGGGAAAACAGCAAGGCAAGTAGAGACTAAAAAGGAGAGAAAAAGTAGCAAACATATACAGTCTGGGACTTGTTGCAAGACTTATGAAGGCCAGGCAACCAGAAAACAAGTGGTGTCCAAGAATAGCCTCTTCAGGGTTACCTAAAGCTTGGGAGAATTCACCCAAATAAGCCGCAAATCATAAACAAGCAAAGCTGCAACTCCAGCAAGTGGACCCTACAAGACACACACACACAGCTGCAGGATCCTTCCCAGATGCCAAGGAGCATATCTTCTGCAGGAACTTCCCATTCTGCCCACGTGAGCACAGTGGGGAAATTTTGAGAACAAGTCATTTTGGAACTAACACCTCTGTCAAAATAGTTATAACCCTTCCTTTCCCCGAAATGCAATCACAGGGCTACTAAGCCTCTTGTCACTTTAATAAAAGGAAGGATGTACACTACGAAAACATAACCCCTCAACACGTGGCACACATGACAACACGTTGGAACTTCTGGTTTTCCAGAAGGGCTATCTGGGGCTTTCATGAAGCTCTCAAGGAAGGGCCCCTGATGACTTAGCACAGGAATTCTAAGACCCCCTCAGGCCCTCTGAGTCTGCTTCTCCACTAAGCTCCTAAGTTGCCCAAGTCTCATGGAAAGGAAGGATACATGAAATATAAACAAAACTGGGCTGGGAAAGGGAACAGCCAGGGGAGACTTGAGATGCAACTTAATTAGCGAAGGTTGGGACAGAGACGGAACAGGTGAGTCTGTTCAGAAAAAGGAGAGGAAAAAGGAGATCCGGGGAAGAAGGCAGTCTGGGTGGGTCCGGCTCCAACCAAAACAGAAAATTAAGCTGAGGGCGAAGGGCCGGGGCGGGGGAAGCAGTACTGGGAACGGAATGCACGGCCTAATAAGCCAGGTATTGCCAGGTGGCAGGATTTACATGAGAATGGGACATCGTAAATCCTGAACTGAAGGTGAAGAAAAAAGCTCAGTATCAGACTGGGGGCGAAGGGGAGGCTAAGAAGAGCCTTTAAACCGGGGCAGAAAAGAATATGCCTTCCGGGGGTCATGGCCGTAGGCTGTTAAATGGGGTAGCTTTAATTTGAGATGACACGGTTGCAGGGGGGCATCTCAGAAGAGAGGTGTGCGCGAGTGGGAGGAGTAGGGGTGACCCCTGACTAGAGGCTGCCGCGATAAACAAGGGACCCAAGACCCTGGGTCGGGGCCAAAGATCTCCCTCGTCTGGGAATGCCCAGCCTGGGCTCGCGGGAGGAAGGCACCTTCGCCAAAGGGCCCGGGTCCCCAAGGCCTGAACTCCTCAGGCAGGAGGGTCCCCGAGGCCGGTGGGCCCGAGGCTCGCGGCGCAGGGCTTCAGGAAGGCGGGGGTCCCGGACTCACGCATCAACGTGCTGAAGGCCACGACGCCAAGCAGCCCCTGCAGGAAGATGCCGAAACTGTGCATGAGCGCACCGCTCTCGCAGCGGCCCGCGCCGGACGCTACGGTGGAAGGCGGCCCGCCCGGCAGTAAATGGCTCGAGTTCCCGGCAGGACCCTGCATGGCGGGCCTGGCGAGGGGCGCTGGGCGCCGCCGCCCGGCCGCCCGCCCGGCCTCGCTACCTGCGGGGGCCTCGCTGCCGAGCCCAGAGCCCGGAATCCGAGCCGGGAGCCGGTACCTCCGCCCCGCGGCCGACTCGGCGCCGCGCGTAACGCGACGTCTGAGACTGCAGCGTCTGATTGGCCAGGCCCGGCGTGGGGGCGGGCCTTGGCCGTTCCTACTCTTCCCCACCCACCAGGGGCGGGGCTCCGGCCGGAGAGGGAGCGGTGTCTTGGGTCCTGAGCACAGGTAGGACAGACCAGGTGAGCTGGGCTGCACAAAACGGATTGAGAGCCCAAGCCCGGACTCCGAGCTCCAGGTCAGGAGGGCAGGAGCAGGGAAGATCTGTGACAAAAATTTTTTTTTCCCTCTAAGATAAACCCCTGAAGAATTTATGAAAAAATACTTCTGGATTCCACCCCCAGATTCCGATTCAGTTGTTCTGAGACGGTGGCTAACAATCTGCATTTTCAGCAAGCAGCCTGGATTATTCTGAGGCAGGTCGTGGAGGAAAAGAATCTGACTCCGCACACAAGCATATTCTTTCCAACCCAGACCTTCGGAGTCCTTGTACTTTCCTTGTTAGTACCATTATCCTGGCCAAAGGCTTGTCTTAGAGTCATCATTCAGGCCCCGAATCGACTTTTCCTCCCATAAACGTAATTTAAATGGTCATTTCAATCCAACTGCCTTCATTTAAAAATATACAGGGTATATGCTGTAAACACGTGGATATAGCCCCATCTTGTTCATTGTGAATGTGATTCATAAAAGAAAACCAGGTTGTTGGTATTTGTCAGTCTCCAGGGCCTCCCTCCACACACACTCACATTTATTCCCACTCAACCCTTTCTGATTCCTCAGAACCTGCTCACTTCCTTTACTAGGGCCTTTAGTCCCCATTCTGTCACCTACCCTCTCAGCCGCCTCTGGCTTTTCTCCAGACACCTCTTGTTGGTGCTCTCAAGTCCCTGACCAGGACTTCATCCACTTAATGCCAGTGTACACACAGTATTATTCCAGTAGACACTGGGGTACACTTGTTGAACAATAAATACCAAACCTAGGGAAAGTTCCCCTAAAGATAGCCATCAAGAAATTCCAATTACATAAAAGGTTCAATGTTATCCAAAAGCTTTCTTGGTTAATAGGAATATTAACTTGATTATCTAAAGAACACAAATGCTATTGGCTCCCTAGAGCCAATTCTCCGGCCCTTCTCTTACAATGCACTTCCACACCTCTGTGCCTTTACATGGCATTCTAGCTGCATGGAATACTGTTCCCTTTTCCCTGCTCCATGAACTGCTACTCATGCTTGAAGGCCTGTCTGACCCCCCTGTCCCCACTGTGCATCCACATTACCTTGTGTGTGCTGCTCCACTAGAACTTTTCAGACTGCTAAATTAGACGGCTGTACACACCTCTCTCCCAGCTGAGTGTGAGCCTCCTGAGGGCAGGAACTGATTTTTACTCAGCCTTGAATCCAACATAGTGCCTGGCACAGAGAGCATGCAACAAAATGCTTTTTAAATTAAATTGATTTTTAATTTATAAAATTAAAAACTCTTCACAAGTATTGACCATGGGAAAATACAGAAAATCAGGTTATGAAAATAAACAGGTAAGGAAAAATTGCATTACCATCTTTAAGTCTAAGAAGGTCCCTTATGGGTATGTATGCTCCACAGTTACAGTCCACGTTTAGAGAGAACCAAACAATAGGATGTGTCCTTAAAGCCAAAGAGATTGTAGTTGGGCATAAGGAGATTATTAATTGCTTGAAGACACAGCTCAAGGAAAATTGCACATAGAGCTGAAAAATGAATTTTTTTGACAAAGCAGTGCTCTGCACATCCAGATGTGGAGGAACCCTAAGGCCCGTCACTGCTGTGCCAAGGCAAATGTAAAGAACAAGAAGCAGTCTTCAGAGATTGGGGCAGAGTCCTCGGTGCCGGGAGCAAGCTCACTACGGGAAATTCTGCTCTTCCTACCTTTTCTGAACAGCAATTAAAAAGTGCCCAGATCCAGAGGGGAAAGGATCAGACAGCAGGATGGGGGGAGAATTCTGGAAAGGTTAATTTTATTGAAGCAGGAAGGAACTTTCTCTTCCATTCAGAGATGATTCTCTGAGGTCCCGCTGGAAACAGTTTTGAAGGATTTATTCTGGTCAAGATGCCTTCTTTGCTGTCAAAGGAAGTTAAATATACCTTAAGACCTGTTTTAATTTTCTCACAACCACTTAAAACTGTCATAACATACCACACGTTTATATACACTCTTATTTACAAACCAAAAAAAAAAAAAAAACCCACGCAAAATATTCATCCAAAATAGTTATTTTTTAATCCCTTGAAGTTATACCATCAAACTTGATGGGAGTTATTTTAATAGGTATTCTTGTGCATATTTCTCCTTAAGTATACTTTATCCTCAATGCATAACTTTTAAAATTAAGAGAAAAACAGTAAGCAGGAAGGATACAACGCAATATGCATTTCATTTTGTTCCAAACAAGCAGCTTAAAAAAAAAAAAAAAGGGAGACATACATTAAAGTGCATCAGTTCCAACAAGTTAGTATTAGAAAAGGGCCTAAGGACAGTGCTGGAACCAGCCAGGAGTCCCACCCTGGCAGGCCTCTGATTGTCTTCAGAGAATAGTCAACAAAAAAAAAAAAAAAAAGGAAGAGGAAAAAAACGAGCACTTAAAAATCTCAAGAGAAACATTCAAAGTACACTTCCCTAGAGACTTCTTGCAAAAGGAGATAAGTTTTAACTTTGTCTAAACTTTGTAACCTCCCTCAGTCATCTACTTTGTGACTTGATTTGCCCCAAGAGCCTACCTTCATCCTTTCAACACTATTTGCTCACATCCACTCTGCCAAGTTAGGCATGCAGTTAGATAAACTAAAACATGTAGAAACCCATAGGACTGAGTTCCCACCCATCCTGAGAACAGGCACACTTATTAGGAACGGTAGCTTCATGTCACTAGCCAGTGTCATCCTTTGCCTCCAGAAATAGTCGGAGACCCTTGCCTCCCACAGCTTTAACTCCATTACTGCTGGACTTAAAGACATGTCTGGCAAGGCTGTGGCTTGTTTCCCTTTAAGACAGTCCTTTGCGATAGGCCACAGCACCAGAACAGACCCAAATGGTGTGTCAGGTCAGAAAAGACATAAAGGAATGGAGTTTTAGGCCTACTTCTCCATTCCTCCAACCCCCACTCCTGGTTCTGCTGGTTCTTGCAAAAATCTAAGACTTCTGAAACCCTAGAATGAAGAAAATCGATCTCCAGTGCACTTATGGCCCACCACCTTCTATACTTTCACCCTTAAGCCTGCCCTCAGAAACAGAACTACCTGTGAAATCTGGTACAAGTACAGAGGAAATCCCAGGTGAGCAGGCTTGGAACCAGATCCATTTGGACTGGGCTTGGAGTTTAGAACTCTCCTGCCAAAACTCCAAGTCCATAGGTGACTTATTTAGATAAATTCAAATTTCCAAAGTATGCACATCCTGACACAATAGGAGGGAATTATCAAAATTCACTAGCAAAACATTGTAAAGTGAATAAAACCAAGGAAGAGTTATACGTTCATGAAAGTGATTGATTTCTTTTTGGTTTTGCAGGAGGCTCTGTCCTACAGGGTTTCCAAGCCAGCACCATGACCATGACACATGGTTACTTTGGGTGGACCCAGGACCAAAGACATTCAAATTTTTAAAGGGGGTACCCAGTCCGTACTGAGATTTATACTTCATTTGCTAGTGCTCCCCTCTCCTTCATCTTCAAAAGGCCAACTGATAACACGGAACACTTTTGAACTTACACACACACACACACACACACACACACACACACCCAATATACAGGACCAAAGTTCATACTTGGTGTGTGTTTCCACTGCCGAGGCTATGCTCCTAACAGCTCTCTCAGAGTATCTGTGGGCATCAGTCAAACCAGCACATGGTGTATTAAATAAATGTCTTTGGTGATAGGCACCAAGTAAACAGAAGTGCCTATGATAGTTTTCCCAATGTCCTCATTTAGTTAAATCTTACCTACAGTTCCCTGATGTTCTGTGTGTACCCCAGGAATACTTTCTGGCTTGGGGGAGGGGAAGGTTCTGAGTACTATCCAACCTGAGGCCTCCTAAAGCTTTTACTCTGTATTCAGTTATGGTATTAGTGACTGAATTGGTACAAGAGAACAAGTAAAATGTATTCAAGTCCTCAGGAAGCTTTGGTCCAATGCCCTCTCTCTCACAGTGAGAAAAATTTTACCTTCAGGAGAAGGAGCATAAAAAGGTCAAGTTCTGGACTGGTTTTCTATGACTGCCTCTATCGTAATTCAATAAATGTTTACCCAAGAAGCCCATCCCTTCCGGAGGTTGGTAACTATCCTTCCCTGACCTCTTATATCTATAATGTAGATGCTGGGAGCCACCTACAATGCCAAAGAAAGGCAGATATGACAAAAGCTCCCATTAATGCATTTCCTGCATTAGCCACCTCAGTTCTGCTTCAACGGAGAGGAATGGAGGTGGTTTACAAATGAAAACAGCACAGTTCCCAGAAGCCCACAAAATATAGTCAAAATGTCACAGCAAATCTTTGCATGCAGTAAAAGGTTTCCCTAACACACCAACACTACAATAATAGGCTTATATTGGTCAGTCAACTTCAAGGTCCAGGAGCATGATATAATCCATTCACCTGTTTCCAAGTTGTCAATTCAGGATCAAAAATGGATCCTGGAAAACTTCCTGACCTTAGGGAGGCTATGGAGCCAGCTGAAGGTGAAATTTAGACAAATGCCATCCCTCATAATGTACCTTGCACAGATTTAAGAGGTTGGTATCTTTAAAAACCAAAGCTCATATACCTATTGCAACATAACAAACATTTTACCCCAACATGGTGAGCTGTTATCAGGCTTAATATCTGTTTTAGAATCACTACAATCAGACTGTCACTGCTGGCCAGCCCCAGCCACATTATGAGGCAAATGGAGTCTAAATTTTATACTTAAAAATTTAATAAAAAGCCTTGTGCCAAATTCCCAAACAATTATCCTCTCTTCTGTGACAGCCAGGAATAGGGGCTGGGGGTATATAATACTTCTTTAATGTAGCTGCCTGATAAACTATTATCTTGGTATGAGAATGCAAAAAATATTAAGGGAAACCCTACTTACTTGTCCAATTTAGAGTCAGTTTTTCTCTGGGAGAAAGCTGAGCTTGAATAATCATGGCATAAATAGACAAGTTGGCTGGGGCCCGACTCTACCTGATCAGAGACTACTACTTAGGGCCGTGTGTTTCATCTTGCAGGGGCTTTGCCTCCTCACCTGTGAAGGGAGGTGTTTTAAATTCTATGGTTTCTGAAGAAGTCAAGAGAGAGAGAATATAACATATTCACTGTTGCATTTGGTAAATTCTCTCTTATAGAAAATCTCATTTTCCTAAATAAGACAGCAATGTTAATTAGTTCCAGACTTTTTTTTTTCATTGATCTTCTTCAAGGAACTCTTTGCCTTAGTGCCTTGACTGCTGAGCTCTCAGGAAATTTTATTATGCAAGATACCCGCCTCCCCCACCCCGCCCCCCCCACGCAAAAACTCTATCTACTTAATGCTAATTGTTCCCAAGCATCATATATATGCTTCTCTTCCAGGGGCATAGAATCAATCAAAACTTTAAAAACTATATCTCCGATAAGTTCAAACATATTAACTTCTACATAAATGAAGCATCTTTCCAGGTATATCTGGTAGTAACCTAAGGAAAGAGTTGATACTTTAATATATGGTTTGGTTGGAGGGCCTGAGTTAAGGTGGTTCATCAATTATCCAATGAAGATAAGATTCAGACTACAAATGTTTGCCAAGGTCCATAAAAACACGTGGGGCAGCGGGGCAAGAAAAGGAAAAAATCACAATCAGCTTAAATTTGTAATAAAATTACCTTATATTTGTATAGATGTTTAGAATTTGCCCAGTTTGTAGTTTTAAAACATTTTTAAATCTTGAAGAGGAATGATTAGGTTATATATTTGCAGGTAATTAGGATAATTAAAACACATACATACATACATACATACACACACACACACACACACACACACACACACACACACACACTCTCAACAAAGCAAACCATTAAAAGGAAGCAACCTATATATCTTTCCTCATTCCACATGGCTGGAACAGTACAGCAAATGCTATTATTCTATAATAGCTAACAGTGCAATCATAAGTGAAAATTTGCCTGTTTAATACCAACTTGAGCTGGGTCAAAAGAAACACCTAAAAGAAAACTTGAGTTTTTGAGTGGGAACTGACTGTAGAATACATTCAATTTAAAGGTTTAACCAAAGAAAGGGTAAACGTGACTGAGCAAAGACGTTTCTAGAATCCTTAACCATCTCTCAATCTTTATCCAGCCACTGAGGACATACTGTGACGGAAATGCCATGCTCTGCATCACCCCTCCTAAAACTTATTTTCTCTGTTGTGCTTCTACACTATCTGCCTGGAGACACTGAGAAAGATGGGGAAATGGGCTTTACTGTGGGTCCAGGGAACACCTACTGATTTTTACCCAAAGTGAGGACTCTCAAAATGAAAGCCAAACAACTGTAGAAAAAATTAAACACAAAATAAAAGCCTCTGAAGTCCCTCTGAGAACTAACAGGGAGAAAGTAATTCAACTGGAATAGAAACAATCTTTGAACTACTTGAAACAGGCAGCCCAACCTGGGTCAAGATGCAAAACAATAACAGTAGAGTTCTTAGATCAGTCAGTTAAGGAACTGGTGTTAAGTGCCACACATTATTTTTAAGAAAGCAAACAGTGTTTTTTTTTCCTCCAACTCTGTCATAGTTTTAGTGTTCATGTAGCTTAAAAATGGTATTATTAAAACAACCTCATACATGGCTATAAGCTCAATTATCAACAGAGGTAGTAAACAAAGGAACTCCTAAGAATAGATTTTAAAATGGATCAGAGTTTGACTGTACATTCAAAACCCTAGAGCCACATAATTATCCCCAAAATGAACTGTTTTAATTTAAAAAAGCTTAAAAAACACAATGACAATGAAGCACTGATGTGCCTTAGGCACAGTCCCAAATCAGTGCTGACTTAAAGCTATGTTCTCTCTTTCCAAGAAAGAGAAAGCAGAGAACAAAGTTCAATCTACAATGGGAAGGAACAGAAAGAACAAAAAGAAAACCAAAAGGGTGCTTTCCAGCAACCTAGATTATTCTTCGTTTTCAGGCCACACCAGTGGAAATGCTTATTCTTCTTATATAGTCTTTTCTTCACAACCTTTATTTTTTTAAAACTGCAATCTGCTGAACAAGAGATGCCCACATTTTCACTGGCAGGAGAGCCACTTCTGTGCAGTTTTTGCTTACTCAGTGTGGGTCCTCCTTCCCTGAAAGTGCAAAGAGAGCAAGCCGACACCTGCAGGGCCCAGAGCCCCAGGACTATTTCAGCTCCACTTGTAGAGCAGGGCGAAGGATTTGCTGCATTTGTGCTTCAAAGATACAGCTCACTTTGGTTGTCCTTCTCAGTTGGCAAACTGTTCATAAAAAGCAAACTTGATCCTCTCTATGTGATGGCAAAGTTTGATGGCAGGGCCCAGTTTTAAGTCCATGCACTCTTGAACGGTGGGAAGGGTAAGGAGCAACAGGGCCTGCCCATCAATTTCCTGTTAAAGCATAAAATACAAATCATCTGTGATGTGCATATGAGTTGGAGCTCGACCAGTACAGCCCTGGTTCACTTCGCTTTGTCAAAATCAAAAGTCCCTGTGCTTTTCCTTTCATTACTTTTACCCTTTAAATAAGTATCACACACTTCCTTTTAAATGCCTCTCACAGTCCTCCATACTAATCAATCTTCAGAATTAGTAATAAAGGGGACTTCCCTGGTGGTCCAGTGGCTAAGAATCCGCCTTCCAATGCAGGGGACGCGGGCTCTATCCCTGGTGGGGGAAATAAGATCCCACATGCTGTGGAGCAACTAAGCCTAGGCACTGCAACTACTGAGCCCACACGCTCTGCAGCCCGTGTGCCACAACTACTGAGCCTGTCCGTCACAACTAGAGAGCCTGCATGCCGCAACTAGAGAGAAGCCTGCATGCCGCAACTAAGACCCAACACAGCCAAATAAATTTTAAAAAAAAAGAATGAGTAATAAAAGTTTTATTAAGGGTAAGAATCCATTCTGCTCTGCAGAAATCCAGTAAATTAACTAGCCTACAGTAGTAACCGGCAACTAAATGTGCCAGAAGAAATATCTTTTTAGAGGACTCTTTCTAAATCTGAAAGAAAATATTACCTATAAACTGCAATGTTTTCCTACTCTGTAACATTCATAAAAGCCTGACCAGCTTTTCAAAGATGTTCAGTTTTGAATCTCCTTAATTATCAAAACAAAATTTATTTCAATATTTAAGGCCACAGACTATTCCTGTTACAGCCTAACACATTATAGATGTTAATTATATTTTAAAACAAGCAGATTGTTACTTTGGAAAAGAGGAGGAAAGTAAGTATAGCATGCGTAATTTTAAGCTATTTAATAGGGGATGGAAACAAACTCTTAGGAAAAATGAGAATGCAATAATAATCTGCTTCAACTATGGAGGCAGTCAGATAAGTAACTTTTTATCATAGTTCTACTCCTGAGAAGGGAAATAATTTTTTTTTTGTTTTGGATAGAAATATTTTTCCTTAGACTTGTAAATAAATTGCTATTACCGCCACAGCCCTCTGCTAAAGAGATACATTACTAAAACCTCAAGGTCTTTGTGATTACCTGGTCTAGGAATATTCTTGCTAATGGAGCACAGTCGGTGGATCTGATGAACCGCACAACATCTGCCACACTCCACTTCAGGGGGTTACTGTCCAGGTGAAGCCTTTCAGAAACTTCAATCCTTATTTCCTTCATCCCCCACAACAAAAGCAAACCAAATGGTGTTAGAGCTATTTCATTCTAAGGAAGTCTCTACATAAAGTCACAACCCTTTAAGGCAGGATTTAAAGTGGTTTTAGGACATGATTTCTCCCAGCAAGGATGGCAAAGGTCCATACACATTAGGGAATCAGGAAATGTTTGTCTTTTATAATTAGATATATTAACGGACAAGAATTCATCTCAAAGTTTCAG
Source organism: Kogia breviceps (assembly GCF_026419965.1). Taxonomy (NCBI): domain Eukaryota; kingdom Metazoa; phylum Chordata; class Mammalia; order Artiodactyla; family Physeteridae; genus Kogia; species Kogia breviceps. The sequence goes on along the minus strand of NC_081319.1, from coordinate 36,369,443 downwards.
CACAAATAATTTGGACAATTTAACAGAGAAAAATAGTTTTAAAATCTTCCACTTGTTCCTTGGTTTATTTCAGGTCACTCTCTGGCAGGGTGCAGAAGTAAATGGGCTGGTATTTCCAATAAGAGAAGGCTTAACTAAATTATCAGGAGAAATCGTTTTTAACCACTTCCGTTCACAGACTATATTTAAAAAGCAATTCAGTTTTAAAACACTAACTTAACTGCCATTCTTATAATGCATGTATGTGTTAATACGCATGTATGAATCTACCAAACAAAATGGTTTAACCAGAACCAAAAATTTATTACAAAACCATATATATTATGACAAATATCAAAAGGCAGTTTTCCCTAAACTAAATGACAAGTTACTAATAAACTACCAACGAAATTTTTTTTTTACTTAAAAAAGCAGCCATTCTGAGAGAGACTTTCCTCCTGATAAGTAGTTAGTTGATCTCCAAATAATCCTTGAAACACAAGTAAATCACTGAATTTGGGATGTTTTAAAAAAAGACCCAGGAAATTCAACTGAAGCCATAGTGAAATAAGTGTAACGCCAACATCATTAATGGTTAGATTCTAGAGGGAAATTTTCAAGAGAGAAAAAAAGACACTGTAGTGTTAAAACGGGTACCTTTGGTGAAGGAGGTTTATTCTCATCATCAGAAAATGAGAAAGTGCGAAGCTCTCTTTTTCTTCTCTGTCTGTCTGGAGGCAGTGATGTGGATATCTCACTTTGGGTGGGAGAGGAGGAGCATGATTTTTTTTCTGACATTTCTGACTCTTCCTGTAGCTCATCCTGTTGCTCAGATGTACTGCCCTCACTTAGGGAATCATCATCCCCTTCATCTGGGTCATCCTCATCTTCACCTCCACTTCCCTAGAGGACAAGGAGAGAAGTCTCATTGAAATTCAGGACAAATCAGTTCCTGGACCACGAGACCACCTTCCATTGGCCAAAGATCCGAAAAGAAAGACCTGCAGGTATTCCTTCTGTCTGTATTGTAAAGCACGGATATCTTGGCTTCTAGACATTACAGGTACATCATAGATCTCGTACCTGGGGAGAGCCCGCTGGGGTATTATCAACAGATGCAGAGGAGCGTTTCTTCTTATGAACAAAAACATTTTTTCGCCTCTTTCTCCTCTTACTCGCTTTTTTCAGGGCACATGCTAAGTTACTATGCCCACCAGGTGGCCTCCCAATTCTTTTATTTTTCTTCTTTCCATAGTAGTGTGCTAAATGTGAATGACAAAGAAAAATGAAGTAGCTTCATTATTTTTGTGTACCTCAAACCACTAGCATAGCACAACATGGGTACGGTGTATTTGATTAAGGTTAAATTCCATACAATGGAATAATCTTGACTATAGATTCTGAATATACAGTTTGATTAGTAACTGACAAATGCATAAACCTGAATAATCCTCCCTCTAACAAGACACAGAACATCTCCATTAACCTAGAAAGTTCCCAGGGTCACTTCCTAGTTAGTCCCCCTCACCAGAAGTAATCATTATTCTAATTTCCATCACTATAGATTAGTTTTGCCTCATCTAAGGAATCATTCAGTAAATACTTTTTCCAACAAGGCTTCTTTTACTCAGTATAATTTTTTTAAGTGTTTCTTCTTTTTTTAAAATTTTAACTTAAAAAAATCTTTGGCTGCATTGGGTCTTCGTTGCTGCACGTGGGCTTTTCTCTAGTTGCAGTGAGTGGGGGCGACTCTTAGTCGCATGGGCTTCTCATTGCGGTGGCTTCTCTTGCTGCGGAGCACGGGCTCTAGGTGCACAGGCTTCAGTAGTTGCAGCACGTGGGCTCAGTAGTTATGGCACACAGGCCTTAGAGCACGTGGGCTTCAGTAGTTGCGGCACGCGGGCTCTAGGGCGTGCAGGCTCTGTAGTTGTGGCGTGCGTGCTCTAGAGCGCAGGGTCAGTAGTTGTGGCGCATGGGTTTAGTTGCTCTGCGGCATGTGGGATCCTCCCAGACCAGGGATCAAACCGCGTCCCCTGCATTGGCAGGCGGATTGGCTTCTTAACCACTGCAACACCAGGGAAGTCCCAGCATAATGTTTTTGAGTTTCATCTATGTTGTGTGTATGAGTAGTTCATTTCTTCATATCGATGAAGAGCATTCCACTGTATGAATATACCGGTTTATCTATTCTCCTGCTGATGGGCCCCTGGTTGTTTCCAGATTTTGGCAATTATTAAGTTGTAGTGAACATTCTTGTACAAGGTTTTAGTGGGCAATGTTTTCATCTTCCTTGGGTAAATACCTAGGAATGGAATTGTTGGATCATATGGTAGACATATGAGTATCTTTAATGAGACTGCTAACAGTTTTCCAAAAGGGTTATATAATTTTACACTCCACCAGCAATGTATGAGAGATGTAGCTGCTCTGTACACCTCTGCCAACATGTGGGATTGTCAGTAATTTTCATTTTAGCCAATCTAGTGGATATATAGTAATTTCTTATCGTAGTTTAAATCTGCACTTCCCTGACAACGACTAATGCTACTAAGCACATTTTCATGTAATTATTGGCCATTTGCATATCTTTTTTTGGTGAAGTGTTTATTCAAGTCTTTTTTTTTTTTTGGTACGCGGGCTTTTCACTGTTGTGGCCTCTCCCGTTGCAGAGCACAGGCTCCAAACGCACAGGCTCAGCAGCCCCATGGCTCACGGGCCCAGCCGCTCCGCGGCATGTGGGATCCTCCCAGACTGGGGCACGAACCCGTGTCCCCTGCAACAGCAGGCGGACTCTCAACCACTGCGCCACCAGGGAAGCCCTATTCAAGTCTTTTATTCACTTTTTAAAATGGTTTTCTCTGTTTATTTAATTTTTTCTGAGATATAATTCACATAACATAAAATCCGTCATCTGTACATATTCAGCGGTCTTTAGACACAGACTATGAATGAATACACTGTTGTGCAGCCATCACCACTATTGAATACCAGATCATTTTGTTTCTCTTTTTATTTACTTATTTTTAAATTGAGGTAAAAGTCACATAACAAACAACTAAACATATAAAAATGTACAATTTAGTGGTATTAGTGTAGTCACAATCTTGTACAACTACCAGCTTTCTCTAGTTTCAAAACTCCTCTTTTTATTGAGTTGTGAGAGTTTTTAATATATTCTGGAGACAAGTTCTTTGTTGGATATATGTATTAAGAATATTTTCTCATCTGTGCCCCCTCAGGGATGCCGAAACAAACAAATAAACAGGAATATTCTCTCCAAGGCTGTAGATTATCTTTTCCTTTTTATAAATAGTATTATTAAGAGAGCAAAAGTTTTAATTTTGGTAATGTTTAATGTATTAGTTTTTCCTTCAGGTTAGTGAATTCTGTGTCCTCTCCAAGCAACCTTTGCCTAGCTCAAGATCTTCAGGATACCTCTTTTGTTTTCTTCTAGAAGCTTTATAGTTTAGCTTTTACATTAGGTCTATGATTAATCACCTTGAATAAGTTTTTGTATATAGTGAGGTGGAGCCAAGGAGTTCTGTTTTTGCATTTTCGATTTGGATATCCAATTGTACCAGTGCCATTTGTTGAAAGAAATTCCTTTCCCATTAAATTTATCATTTTTGTTGAAAATTCTTTAACTACATAAGTTTGTCTCTATTTCTGGACCCTCTATTCTCTCCCATCACTTTATTTGACTATTCTTTCATCAATACCTCACTTTTGATTATTATAGTTTAAGATAAAACTTGAAGTCAGATAGAGTAAGCCCTTCAACTTTACTCTTCTTTTTCAGGATTGTTTTGACTATTTTAGGTCCTTTGTATTTTCATATAAATTTTAGAATATAGAGACAATTCCAAAAATGAAATATACATAGTTTAGCTCTGAGTTACATATTAAAGTAATATCAAAATATAACACAATTTTTTGCAAAAAATGAATACTAAAGGATATAAATCCATTTGATATCATTCAAATTACTAATTGGGAAAAATTATAAAGAGTCCTAAAATCTAGGCTAATTTCCATTATATCATTGTGAAAAATAAATTCAAGATAAAAAGCATAACATAATCCACATACTTCCAAAGGCTCAAATTGGTGTACTTATACATGTGCTTATATGAACAGTACATTTCACTTAGCCACTAATCATTGCAATTCACTAAACTAAGTGCTGAATCTGACACAATAATAATAAGGTAGACAAACCCTGCTCTTAAGGAGTTTACAATCCAATAAATATAAGTAGAAACTAGGTTATATACTCTCATATGATTTTGTGATTCATATACTAATTAGAAAACTTGTCATGCTAAATATGGACCTTGGATCAGCAGCATCACCAGCATCTGGGAACTTGTTGGAAATGCAAACACTTAGGCCCCAGATACCCACAGGCCTGATAAACCAGAACCTCTATTTTAACAAGATCCTCAGATAATTTGCATGCATGATAAAAGTTTAAGAGGCCCAAAATTAGAGGCCCCCTAAAAGAAATCTTCAAGTTTAACATGGTAAAATCCACCTCTGTATTAATTCTCCTAAGTGACATCAGGGCTTGTGAGATTTAAGGAAAAGTAGGATCAGAATTTTGTGTTTGTGTAACAATGCCTTGAGAAGACTCCAAATTAAACATTTCATTCCGAATGCCTTTTTTTTTTTGCAGTTTCACAAAAGATAAGCAATGAGAGGCAGCAGGTGTTGTCATGACATACTCCTGCCTCCTTCCCCGCACTCTCAACGTCTACACAGCTAGCTCTCCTGCTTCCTTCACTTCCTTGGCCACCTGTATGAACAGCACCCCACCTACTAGCCTTCCTCACTCTCCTACTTTGCTTATTTTGCTTCATTTTTCTCCATAGTACTTCTCTCTATTTGTTCACTTGTTTATTATCTATCTCCCACATTAAGATGTAAACTCATGAGGAAAGGAATTTTTTTCTTTACATTTGTATCCCAGTGCTAGAACAGTGGCAGCACACAGTGGACCCGTAATAAATACACGCAGATTGTATAAACAGATTCCATACCCTATTAGATGTAACAGTTAATTTATATACACTCTGTACATAAAGGTTGGCAAACTAGGGCCTGTAGGCCAAATGTGACCCATGGCCTGTTTTGGTATGGCCCACAAGCTAAAAATAGTATTTACATTTTAAAAAGTATTCTTTTAAAAAATTAAAATAAAACAAAACAAAAAGAATATGCTAAAGAGATCCTATGACCCATAGCCTAAAATATTATTATCTGGCCCTTTATAGAAAAAGTTTGCATACCTCTGCTATATCTGAATGTCTGCAAAATAAAAAACTTCCAGGATATGAGATATGGTCAGCTGCTACAGTTAACAAATTAAAAAAAACTTGACTTACTATATTTAGTCTTTGTAAGTACAGAGCAGTTCTCTGAACACTTATCCAGAACCATCCGTGGACCAAAGAGATTAGGACAGCACTCCAGTTTGATACAGGTTTGCCGGCAGAATTCAGTCACCCGATCTGCTGTTTTCACTATCTCGACAGTAGCTCGATAACTCTTTCCTTTGTATCTGCCATTGGAAGACATCAGATACCAAGTTTATTGGCCTAGTGATTACACAGAGAAAAATCAAGTATATTAACAGACCTGAAAAATATTTTTGCTTCTTAGAATATTCTATGTCCCTTACAGTTTGAGGACTCTCAAAACAATGAGGAATTTATATTGTACTTAAATTTATAATCTAGTAAGCTATGACAACTAAAAGCTGACTTTTTAAATTAGCAAAATAAGGTCCCTGCTTTCTGTTCCTATGTTTAAGGTTTTCAAATAATAACTTCTACACTAACCACTAAAAAAAAAGTGACTTTCATTAAGTCTTTCTTGACCCTAGAGTAGTGGTTCCACGAGTATGGTCCACAGACCAATATAACCTGCCAACTGTTACCCATCCATGACAAGATGAGGTCAGAAAACAAGAGCAAATGTTTTATAAACTTTCACAGTAACTTGCAAAAGTAATTTTATGGCTCTTAAATCTAGTAACAAAAAAGCTGTTCCTGCATTGTATGTCTTTTGAATTCCATATTTTTGTAACTCATATTTACCACATTTTAAAAAAGTATAATAGGATAGCAACTTAAAAAAGAAAACAAACCTGGTCCTTTACCACAAATAGTTGAAGAAGCACTGCCCAAGGGAACATAAGTATCCTAATATTATCCATTGAAGAATCAATTCTGTGACCTGTTAAGCGTGATTAAGAATAAAGGGCGGCGGGGGCGGGGGGGCTTCCCTGGTGGCACAGTGGTTAAGAATCCGCCTGCCAATGCAGGGGACATGGGTTCAAGCCCTGGTCCAGGAAGATCCCACATGCCTCAGAGCAACTAAGCCTTGTGAGCCACAACTACTGAGCCTGCGCTCTAGAGCCTGCGAGCCGCAACTACTGAGCCCACGTGCCACAACTACTGAAGCTCGCGCGCCTAGAGCCTGTGCTCTGCAACAAGAGAAGCCACCACAATGAGAAGCCCACGCACTGCAACAAAGAGTAGCCCCTGCTAGCCACAACTAGAGAAAGCCTGCATGCAGCAATGAAGACCCCTAATGCAGCCAAAAAAAAAAAAGAATAAAGGGCAGGGGAGCCTACTCACTTGGCCTTGAGGACTTCCCCACATCCATGCCACACAGAGTCTTTGTCCAGCTGCAGCTCCCGAAGGACACGACTGGGTTTATAGGCTGCATTGATCAGTAAAGTGAGGACCTGTGCTCCATTTTTAAAGCAGAAATATGGGTTGGGGAGGAGAAAAGCAGACGATTAGAACCTTGCTATTCCCTAGAATGTCACCTAGGTGATTAATTCTAGTCATATTAATTAACAAACATTAACAAAATAATAATACTGAAGATATGACAGTTGACCAAAGTTGCAAATAAGATAGTAATGAGACCCTCTTAAATATTCTAAACATTATGGTCAGGAAGAAATAGGCACCACAAATTTAAAATTACTCTAGCATTTGCTTCCAAATCCCTTCCTAGTCATGGTACACACAGAAGCTCCGGCCTCCCCAGACACAGCCTCACCACCCTAAGGGCTGATAGGTTTGAAAACCTCACATCTCTTACCCACAGTGCAGCACCCTGCCTGGGAAGCTCAAGTCCAGCAGATGTGTATGTAGTTCTATCACAGTCCCAGGTTAATGCCACACAGCCTCGCAGGCTTAGACTACTCTCATGTTCACTCCTGCATGGTCCTCACGTGGTCTCTGACAGAAGACCTTTCTACACTGACAGAGGTGAACCTGCCACGTGAAGAACTGCTTAGGTGAATGTTTCCTATGGAGCAAAAATAATTATGTGCCTAGTTCACTGTCCAATACATGAGAAAAGTGAGTCACTTTTGATAAAACCTAGAGTTGTCACACCTACAGCACGCTGATCCTTGTCGGAATGAGTCTACCAGACTGCTGTGAAATTTCTTAAATTCTTTTACTCTAGGCGGGAACCTTACCTCTCTGAGGACCAGTACACAATTCCCGGGTCCCACACATTGAGGCAGCTCAGCGATCCTTCCTTTGTTAAGATATGGCCCTGAGAAGCAACGGTGGTTGAAGTATATCTTTGGACAGCAATATTTTCCATTAATCATAACTGAGAAATGAAGAGAAACAAATATTCAGAACAGAATAGTTTTCTACCCTATGTTGCCAAAGCTGAATTACTGAAGAAAAAACCCAGCATATCCACCATTACATAAAGTCAGGACTTGACTTATTTTGGAGTTTAACATACTGTCTGAGTGTGAAATACCTTACACTTACAAGTCTATTATAGAGTTATCACTCTGCTGAGATCAACAACATCCTGACTTACTGCAGATTAACTCCTGGTTAATGCAACATTGTTCCAGAGCCCCACGCTTCTATCATTACAGGAAGTGGAGGATTTACTTCAAGAACTCATGATGATTCCTGAAGATCAACGACTCAATAATCGATTCTAGAATATTTCTAGACAGTGATGGTGAATATTATCCAGAACTACAGTTTGTCCCCTTAAAACTACCAAACTAGTAGGCTGGTAGCCTTTGGTGATGTGGGAGCCCACCCATCACTGCGATTCCTCAGAGGGATAAAAGCATTCTGTGACCACATCTCTAAATTCTTTAGGTATTACGGGGTATAACTAGGCCTAGAGACCCCTCTCTTCAACTATTTTTCTGTATGAATACTGTACTCCAATATAAGGTTTTTTTAATCCCCTCATATGAGTAGTTGGCAATTCAGCTACTAAATGTAAAAAAATTCAAGGACCCTAAAACATTTTCCATTTTCATATAAAGCAAAGAAAGCTCTTCTGATGGATACTGCCCTGTTAATCAAAAGGGAACGAGCGTGTACACTGCCCAGTGTTGATAGCACCCTGAAGTACATAGTGTTCATTCTCTAATTAAGAACCCAGTCTTAGCACAGTGGTCAGCATGTCAGTGCCCACTTCTCCATTTGAACTCTGTCACACCCAGATCCCCTCATGGGATGCTCCCTGCTGCTGGGAATGTTGGGAGTTTACAGCTCTCAGTTGTGAGTCTATCCTGGAATATCTCTCATTCCAGAACTGTCCCTCAGTAGGAGAGAGCTACCTTGCCCCAGGTCCCACCCTTTGTGAGGTAGGGAGGGAGAAGCAGCTCACTTCCAATAACTGACCAATGAGGGAGTACAAGGGTGTGGCCACCACACCTCTAGGGACACACCACTGAGGGACACTCAGTGGCTATACCAGCTCCAAGGCTCCCTGTGGGACCGGAAGAGACTTCTGTTACAACTGCACTGTGACTCAACTTCTCCCTCTGCCCAGTCCTGCATCTTTTACCCTTCCCAGGAGTGTTTCAAAAAGCACTCCCCAATGAAACTCCTGCATGCAAATATCAGAGTCTCAGGCTCTGTTTCCAAGGTAACTTGACATATGACAAAACCCAAAGCAAACACATTTTGGCTATGGTCACATGAGATATTCATGTCTTAATTCTTTAGTTTTAGTAGGCATTAGAATGGTCAGTAACATGTCAAAAATAAGGAGTCATGCAGCCCTCATCCTCTATGTATAAATGATGTTATGAAAAGGCAGTGGGTAGAAGAGACAAAAGTGCAGGTTTTGAACTTGAGAAAAATTTGAGTTCCATTTCTGACCCTTCTACTGTAAGCTGTGTGACCTCTTTGAGCTTTGGTTTCCTTTCTTTTCTAGGCATTTACTAAATACCACCCAAATGCCTAATCTGTGCTAAAACACACAGAGCCAAGATGCTAAGCATTATACAACCAGCAAAGGGGTGTCAAGAGTAGTTCCAAGGAGCCCTGGTCAAAAGGCTTGGGCCTCCAGCAAGGATCCTTGTCTAATTTATCAGGCATTGCCTCTGGAACAATCTGTTTTTCAGTGTTTTGTTTTTGTTTTTTTGTTTTTTTTGTGGTACGTGGGCCTCTCACTGTTGTGGCCTCTCCCGTTGCAGAGCACAGGCTCCGGACGCGCAGGCTCAGCGGCCATGGCTCACGGGCCCAGCCGCTCCACGGCATGTGGGATCTTCCCGGACCGGGGCACGAACCTGTGTCCCCTGCATCGGCAGGCGGATTCTCAATCACTGCGCCACCCCGGAAGCCCTTGTTTTTTTTTTTTTTTTTTTTTGTGGTACGCGGGCCTCTCACTGTTGTGGCCTCTCCCATTGCGGAGCACAGGCTCCGGACGCGCAGGCTCAGCGGCCATAGCTCACGGGCCCAGCCGCTCCGCGGCATGTGGGATCTTCCCGGATCGGGGCACGAACCCGTGTCCCCTGCATCAGCAGGCAGATTCTCAACCACTGCGCCACCAGGGAAGCCCTGTTTTGTTTTTTTAATTGCGAAAAATATATACAAAGTGTGTATATCATAAAAAGGTTTTAAAGAAGAATAAATATCTGTCTCTCAACCACCCAGTTTAAAAAAAGAGCACGATCTGAAAAGCCTAAGTTTCTTTATTTAAACTCAGGGACAATATATTGACCTCCAGAGCCTTTAACACTGACAAGTGATCAGTAAATAATGGCTAAAATATTATAATGTCCATTTATAATGGACAGAAATACCAGCCTAAAGATAATTATTAAATTAAATATATCTTAGATAATTATAACTCTTTAAAATCACAATTAAGAGACCCCTCTATAAAGCTACATCCCATAAATCAAAGGTATTGTTTAAGTTATTTTTAGATATAGTCCATTAAAAGAAGCTAAAGGTCGTCTTTTCCCTAAGATTGCATACACTTATACCTGAGTCTGTGGAGCTCAGCTCCTGATTCTTCAGACCCTCATGGACAGTCCTTGAGGATGGTATTCTGCATCAAGAAAACACAACAAAATAATGAGATAATTCCTAAGATCCGTAAAATGTGAGGATTAGTTTCCTTCAAATCTAAGAAGAAAACAAATGTGGCAGATTGCAAAATTGGTAACAAAAGGTGCTTCCTCAATTGTACTTTTTTTAAAAACAGCAATTGTTTTAAAAACTATGGATATGTTCTAAGGGGACAACAGTCTGTAGACAGTGCTATGATACTGCATGTTCCACTGAACTTGCATTCATGTGAGCAACAAATTACAGAATTCCTTGTTGGATTCTTAAACCACAAGTAAACTATAGATGGTCCCCAGTTTACAGTGGTTCGACTTAACGATATTTCCACTTAACGACGGTGCAAGAGCAATATGCATTCAGCAGAAACCATACTTTGAATTTTTTTTTTTTTTTTTTTTTTTTTTTTTTTTTTTACTTTGAATTTTGATCTTTTCCCTGGCTAGTGATATGTGGTACAATCCATGTTCCTGGGCAGCTACCCAGTCAGGCAGGAGATCACAGGGTAAACCATCAATACACTTAACAACCTTTCTGTTTTCTGCTTTCAATACAGTAGTCAATAAATCACATGAGTATTCTTTGTGGTAGATGATTTTTCACAACTGGAAGGTTAATGTATAAGTTTCTGGAGCACATTTAAGGTAGGCTAAGCTATGATGTTTGGTAGGTTAGGTGTGTTAAATGCACTTTCAAGTTATGATATTTTCAACTTAAGGTGGATTTATTGGGACATAATCCCATTATAAATCGAGGAAGATCTGTACTTGTTTTTTTTTGTTTTTTTGAGGTATGAGGGCCTCACACTGTTGTGGCCTCTCCTGTTGCGGAGCACAGGCTCCGAACGCACAGGCTCAGCGGCCATGGCTCATGGGCCCAGCCGCTCCGCGGCATGTGGGATCTTCCCGGACAGGGGCACAAACCCGTGGCCCCTGCATCGGCAGGCGGACTCTCAACCACTGAGCCACCAGGGAAGCCCTGTACTTGTTTTTTTAATAGATGAAGAACAGAAGCATTTTTATATAGGGTCTGTTTCCTTCTATCAGTTTCAAAATTAAAGACAAATTACAAAAGCAGAATTACACCATATGCAGCAATCACTGAAAAAGGCTAATTTATTTTTTCAGAATACTTCCTGACTAAACCTTTGGATCAGTGTTTTATTTTTTATTTTTTTAAGAGTTTTAGCTTTTATTGACTTTTTCTTAAACTTTCACTCCACGGGAAGGAATTGCTTATGGGAGAAAATCTATGTCCATATAGACTAAAGCTCATATACAATCTAAACCTTAATACTACCATTTATTTTATTTTTCTTTTTTTAACATCTTTATTGGAGTATAATTGCTTTACAATGGTGTGTTAGTTTCTGCTTTACAACAAAGTGAATCAGTTATACATATACATATGTTCCTATATCTCTTCCCTCTCGCGTCTCCCTCCCTCCCACCCTCCCTATCCCACCCCTCTAGGTGGTCACAAACCACCTAGCTGATCTCCCTGTGCCATGCAGCTGCTTCCCACTAGCTATCCACCCTACGTTTGGTAGTGTATATATGTCCATGCCACTCTCTCACTTCATCACAGCTTACCCTTCCCCCTCCCCATATCCTCAATTCCATGCTCTAGTAGGTCTGTGTTTTAGTCTTGATGACTAAGTGAAGGAAAAATCCAAAGCCAGGTTTTTGGCATTGCTTTCTCAGTCCTCTAGCTGGGATAGAATGCTGCAGCCTTTCTCTCCACCTCAATTGTCAGTTTTATTACTCACATAGCCACGAAAGCAACTATAAATTATACAGAATTTGCTACAGACTGAATTGTGTTCTCTTAAATTCATATGTTGAAGCCCTAATTCCACCCCCACTCCATGTGAGTGTGTTTGGACATAGGCCTTTTAGGTAGTAAATAAGGGTGGGGCTCTAACCCAATAGGATCAGTGGCCTCATAAGAAGAATAAGAAAGAAAGAACTCCCTTCCTCCTCCTCCTGCCATGTGAGGACACAGCATGAAGATGGCTATCTGCAAGCTAGGAAGAGAGCCTTGACCAGGAACCAAATCAGGCTGGTACCTGATCTTAGACTTCCAGCCTCCAGAACTGTGAGAAATACATTTCTGTTGTTTAAGCCACCAGTCTCTGGTATTTTGTTCTGGTAGCCTGAGCTAAGACAGAATTGAAAACCCAATTTTAAAAAATACGCATGCACACAGAATCCCTTGTATTTTTTTTTTTTTTTTTTGTGCTACGTGGGCCTCTCACTGTTGTGGCCTCTCCCGTTGCGGAGCACAGGCTCCGGACGCGCAGGCTCAGCGGCCATGGCTCACGGGCCCAGCCGCTCCACGGCATGTGGGATCTTCCTGGACCGGGGCACGAACCCGTGTCCCCTGCATCGGCAGGTGGACTCTCAACCACTGCGCCACCAGGGAAGCCCAATCCCTTGTATTTTAAAGGCACCACTAATTCTGTGCTTATCAACAGTGTGTATGAAGGAATGCTACAAAGGGCTTTTTTTTAAAAAAAAATCTATTTGTTTATTTACTTGGCTGCACCAGGTCTTAGTTGTGGCACGTGGGATCTTCGTTGCCATGTGCGGGATCTTTGTTGTGGCATGCATGATCTAGTTCCCTGACTAGGGATCAAAACCAGGTCCCTTGCATTGGGAGCGCAGTCTTAACCACTGGACCACCAGGGAAGTAAGTCCCAAAGGGTTTCTTAATGGGAGACAGAAGCACTCCTCTGAGTGTGACTTTTCTTGTAGAGTTGTTGTTTTCTACCTCAAGCTCTTTTCACTGTGACAAATCATAACCTGATTTATAATTTTTGGTTTTCCTTCACAAATACCAGCATAGAGACTCCATTTCCTCTCTTATTCAAATGTCTTCAGGGTCTAAAAGCCAAAGAAAATTCAATTTGGGGAACATCTTGAGAATGCATTGTACCCTTTTATATATAATGCCACTTTAGGAAATGCTCGTATTGTAAGGAGGAGTATATAAACTATCAAAAGCTGAATTAAAGGATTATGCTTCCATTTGAGAAAACAATATATGAGGAGATATACTCTCTGAAACAGTTATTTCTTCTTCTAGATATCTAACTTTCAAATGTCAACTATTCAAACATACTATCACTTACTGTTTTTCTGGTTGAACCACTGCAACTTTCCTCTGTTTGTGTACTGTACAAAGAAAAAAATATATATGTCAAGAAAAATAAACAAAGGAAAAGTTACATATGCATTCAGCTAACTTTAGCTTACAGCTGGCCTTTGAACAACATGGGTCTGAGTATATGTGGATTTTTTCAACAGTAAATATTGTAGTACACACAATCTGCAGTTAGTTGATTCCTCAGATGCAAAACCGCAGAGACAGAGGGCCAACTATGGGACTTGTGCATCTGCAGATGTTGGTATCCATGGCAGGTCCCAGAACCAATCCCCCACATACACTAAGGGACAACCATATGCAGTTCACTGGTCTTCAGTGTATTCATATAGTTGGGCAATTATTACCACAGTCAATTTGAGAATATTTTTCTCATATCAAAAAGAAACTCAGTACCCCTTAGCAATCACCTCTCCACTTAACCAACCCCGAGCCCTAGGTAACTACTAATCTACTTTTCCTCTCTCTAGATTTGCTTGTTACATCATAAATGGAATCATACAACATGTGATCTTTTGTAACTGGCTTCTTTTACTTAGCATAATGTTCTCAGAGTTCATCCAAGTTGTGGTGTGTGATAACATCTCATTCCTTTATATTTCTGAATACTATTCCATGGTGTGGAGATACCACATTTGTTTATCTATGCATCAGTTGATGGACATTTGGATTGGTTCCACTATGTACATAGTGGAATTTCTCATGAGTATATAGCTCTATACTTAACACTTCAAGGAACTGCCAGATTGTTTTCCAAAGCAGCTACACCTTTTTATTTCCCCCCAGAAAATATTCATAGAAGTTGGCTGTCACAGGGAGGATTAAAAATATTATTTTTGGTTTCTATATAAAGACATAGCAATACTTATAGTACTTGCTAGTTAAAAAACACAGAACTAGGTTTTAAATATAGGTGACCCTTGAACAATGCAGGGGTTGGAGTGCCAATCCCCAAACAGTCGAAGATCCATGTAAAACTTTACATTCCACCCTCTGTATGTGCAGTTCTGCATCCGTGGATTCAACCATCCAGGGGTCATGTAGTACTGTAGTATATATTTATTGAAACAAATCCACATACCAGTAGACCCACACAGTTCAAACCCACATTGTTCAAGGGTCAACTGTACTTTAAAGGAGCAAATTTTAAGGTATATAAATATCTCTCAATAAAGCTGTTTTTAAAAGTTGGGGGGGATCACTTTAAGATTAGGTTACAAAACATGGGGACTTGTGTCTTGCTCAATCTCTCACTCTCTTGCTTGCTGGCTCTGATGGAAGCCAACTCCCACGCTGTGAGCTCCCCCACGAAGTGGCCCACATGACAAGAAACTGAGGGAAGCCTCCAACTGAGAGTCAACAAGGAACTGAGGCCCTCAGTCCAAGAGCCCACAAGGAAATGAATTCCTGCCCACAACTATCTGAGTAAACTTGGGAGTAGATCCTCCCCCAGTTAGGCCTTGAGATGACAAGAGCCCTGCTGACACCCTGAATGTAGCCTCACCAGAGACTCGGATCCAGAGGTCCCAGCTAAGTTGTGTCAGATTCCTGACCTACAGAAAATGTGAGATAATAAATGTTTTGTTGCAATGAATGATTTCCTATGCAGAAACGGATAACCAGAATATCATTTTATTTTTCTCTGAAATGTCCAGATTCATCCTACTTGGTAACAGCCACACAGCAAATTATTTAACAATCAATCCTTTGACCCAGAAATAGATAGCTACCTCGTGCTCGGCGAGGAGTGCTGAGGGGATGGCCATTGGTTTCACACCAGCCCAAAGGAAATATATCCATGGATTCCACATTCACAATAAATTCAGGTATGGGTTTCTTAGAACCTGTTTAGATTTAAAAAAAATTTTTAAGACTATTAAATAGCTTTCTTCATAAACTACTTTCTAGATAATGTTCTAGACAATGTTCTAGTAGACAGTGTTCTACTGTTGCAATAACACAGACACAAAAGTCTCTTTTTTTTTGGAGTACACGGGCCTCTCACTGCTGTGGCCTCTCCCGTTGCGGAGCACAGGCTCCGGACGCGCAGGCTCAGTGGCCGAGGCTCACGGGCCCAGCCGCTCCGCAGCATGTGGGATCTTCCCGGACCGGGGCACGAACCCACGTCCCCTGCATTGGCAGGCGGACTCTCAACCACTGCGCCACCAGGGAAGCCCGACACAAAGTCTCTTAAGCAAGTTCCCTTTACACAGAAGTCATACTTTTTCATGTGTGACAAAGAGAAAAAGCAAACTGTCCCCCAAGGGTAACTGTATAAAGACCAAAACAGGTAGTCAATGTACAGGGTGACCCTTAGTTAGGGAACAGCAAATAAGCATCTAGAGCTACCAGTAATATCATTCAGATGGTTGACAAATATGGCTGTCAATTTCATGAAATAACTGGAAAATAAAAGGCAAGCATTATAGTTCTACTCAATAAAAACATTACTTCTGGTACTCAGGAACAAGCCAGAAGTTAGATCGGTGGGCTCAAATCAGAAAATGATGTAAACAAAGTTGCTCAGCAGGGGTTGCATAAACATGTACATCCAATACTGTCCTTGACACCTATGTTAAAGGCTGATTCTACAAACCGGGAATAACAGTAAGTACCGAGTCTGACTATTCAGCAGTGAATAAAAAGAAACCCAGGCATAGTTAGCTGTAGTGCTGAGTACTCACATACTACTTTCTGTCCACAAACCTGTCCCATCACTGAATATTACTTTTAGCATAATATATCTTTTCAATTTTACATACTTTTTGGTTCTACTCGTTGGGGGCAACCAAAATAAAATCTCTTGAATAAGCTAGTTACTAATTAATGCTCGTGCTCATGTATTTTGGTCACATCAAAATATATGCTATTTAACCTGTATTTTCCCCTTCAAGAAAACAGGGGCCCATATAAGTGAAGGCTTTTATTCATATTCATTTCCTAAAATGTGAAGGTCAAGGACAGGAAGATGAATTTTTAGCTCAGAGTCTTACATTACAAATTAGAAGTCTCTGAACAAGACCCCTATTTAGCTAATCAATTAAGTTTAACAAGACACATTACAGGGGTAAACAGGAAGGCAAAGAAGAGTGGTCAGACGAAGGTTTCTCAGGGGTGTTGACGCTTACCCTCCAACTGGAGCCACAGGTAGGAGCCTCTCACTGCAGTAATGGTGGCAACGCACACTTCTTCAGGGAGAAGAGGGTTCACTGCCTCAAGCTTCATGTTCTCCTTAAATTCATGCTCAGAAATTGACTAGAAGATAAATTAATCAAATACATACTGAGTATTAACTGACGTGCTCATCTGAGAGAACTTTCCAAGTAACAGTTAATCCTAGAGTAACTCCTCCATTCCATACCCCAGGGTAACTGTCCCTTTCCCTCCCTACAGAAGATAAGATTTATCCTCCAGAGGGTAAAACATCAGATCCCTGGGCAGGAGGACACAGGAACTATTGAGGGCATGTATGCTGTCCAGAACAGAGATTAGCATGTGGAATGCTGAGGCCCAGCCCCTGCTTCTACCCTCCACATAAGCGAATGGAAGAGACTTCTTGTGGCAATATGAAGCACAAGAAGGAACACATAAAGACATGGATTTAGGTTTCCCCAACAAATGGCCAGACAGATCTTACCCAATAGGGAAGTTCAAGGTTGACAAGCCCCACCCACATGCTCAGAGCTTCCAATCAGCTTTTTCTTTTAGTCTCCCATTTCTTAACTATAAGCAAGCAAATTCCACCAAGGAATTACCAGATATCTAAATATATGAAAGCTAGAGACCAAAACAGACAAAATAAGCAACTTGGAGAAAACAAGAAGAAAAATCACAAAAGGTGGGGGTAATTAACATCCTCTGAAAGATGAGAAAAACTATTGCACCTTTAAAATAAGAAAAGTATGTTATTAAAAATATTCAGAAATAGTTTTTAAAAATTAAAAATGTGATATCAAATATTAAAAACTCAAAATAAGGGTTGAAAGATAAAGTTTAGGAAATCTTCCAGCAAGCAAAGCAAAAAAAACCCCCTAAGAAGCAGGAAAAGCGATGGGGGTGGGGAGGGTGCGGCGGAATTGGAGGCCTGGTCCAGAGGGCCACCAAAATGAGAATTCCAGAAGGAGAAGAGAGAAAAAGAAAAGGAAATCAAAGAAGAGATCCAAGGGAACTTCCCAGCACAGAGAGGCACAAGTTTCCAGAGAGAATGTGCTCTCCACGCCCCAGCACATGGGTGAAGACAGGCCAAAGCCATGGCTTGACACTGAAAGGGAGTGACAAAAGAGATTCTATAACCTTCCAGGGATAGAGAAAAGAGCAGGTCATATATGAAAGATCAAGAATAAGAAGGGCTTTCAACTTCTCAATACCAACACTATAAGGTAGAAAACAACTGAGGTTATCAAAATTCTAAAGTGAAATAACTTCCATTCTAAAATTCCACATTGAGCCAAACAATCAGTCAAGTTAGTAGAGTGAACATATTTTCAAACACCAAAAGTCTACTAACACTTACATCTCTTGCATCCCATTTCAGGAAGCTACTGAGAGACAGGCTCCATCAAAACAAGGGAGTAAACCAAAAAAGAAGAGGCCATGAGATATATAAAACAGGAATCCCAAGTCCTAAGAAGGAGAGGCAATTCCTTGGGTGACACAGCAGAGCAGTTTCCAGAATTAAAACTACAAGGCAAGCCAAGACAGTAATCTGTCTAAAAAGAGCTTGCTAAGAGGGGTGTCTCTAGAAAAATATATTAGACATGACAGATTTCCTGATACGCTAATAGTTTTGAGAATCTACTGGAAGGTGTGGGAAGAATTGTATTATAAGCAAAGAAAATTAGGCTATGAAAAACAAGGCAATTATTAACTTGAGGACAAATAAAAGAAGAAAACAATCATAAAATACTACACTGCTAATCTGTGAGTAACACCTAAATGCCCATGATAATATAAATACTCAAATTCAGACTTAACCGAGAATTGTAATATCACTCTAATAGGAAGAGGAAATAGGTAAGACAGAGGAGAAAGGTAAGGTAAAATAGCTAGATTACTCACTTACCGTAATATAGAATTGAGAGGCACATCTAAAATTAACCCAAAAGATAGCAGCAAATTATAAGTGAGGAAGTATAAATGTGAGAATAACAAATAGTGAGAAGAACAGGAAGTGAATACTTCTAGGAAGGGAAGCCATGGAAAGGGACAGAGCAGGAAACTGTTGTTTTATGTTCTAAGCTTTTTACTGCTGTTTGGCTTTGTAAACCATAAATAAGTTTAATAATTTTCTCTCCTTAATATTTCATCATTTTTTCATATTAATGGACCATCAAAACTAATCATAAACTAAAATTTTAAATTCACTTGATTTCAGCTAATTAAAAAAAACAAATTGATAAACTGTTAAACTAATTAAATTAACAAATTAACTTCCACAGCAAATGAAATTTTCCTTGGACCATTTTATTACAATCAATGACAGGCATTTTGGGGTTGCATGAGAGGACTGGCTTGAGAGTAAACATCATTACAGCAAGGGAAGCACAGCAGTACCCAGCAGCCCAGAAGCAGTGGCCCTGAGGGGACAGGATTCTCACCGGAGGGAAGCACCTCTGGGGAGCAGCTTCAGCACCACACTGTTTGAGGTAGTCGGCCCAATCAAAGTCCTGGCCTGGGTAGCCTAGGTAGGGACAAAAGAGCAATGATTCACACCTCACGTGCCTGCCTGGCTTTGCCACTCTGCCAGGTATCCACCCACAACTTGTAATTTTGCTAATTTGAGGACTTTGATCATTTTAGAGAGGGGAAAAAACACCCTATTAAATCCAAAGTATTAATTTTATAAATAAAGCAACTCTGGATAAATTTTTAAACTCACACTTCAAATTAGGCATTTATTTGAACAATATTTTATATGATTAGTTGTTGACAATTTACCAAAAGAATTTAAGACAGTTATGACTGAATTTTATTTGTGCTAATAAATCCAGTCTCTAAAGGACAGAGACTCAGGGTCAAAAGGAAAAGAGACAACAAACAACCTACAGCACTATTTAATCAGTGAAGACTTTTTTCTTTCGTAAAGCTATTCCCTTAAACATGGCTTAGCAACTACTAATATTCCCAGCACAGGTTTCAGATTCGTGTTCTATAGAATCTCAGTGCTCTATAAGCTGAATCATGAATTCATTTCAGGAAAAGAGCTGAGCTTAATTCCCCGCTTAAGTCTACAGGTTCTTGGCAGAAGCCCCTCTCACCTGACACCCTTATGGCACCGGCTCTGCGCAAGAAGCTGGACTGAGTCCGGCTGCCCCGCCGTGTCTGAGCTCACCTCCACTCCCCAGAGCTCAATGTCCCACAGGCACAGAGCAAGCTACTCAAGAGCACACCAGCCTACAGCCAAACAGCCCCTGCAGTCACCTCCTCTGCCCACCTCAGACTGGCACCATCTTCTCTCTGCCTCCCCCTCAATTCCTGACAGTAAATTATCTACCATTTTTAATTACATAATCCACTACTTTCCTTCTATTGATATGTACAAAGACAGCTGAGTTGTCTACAACAATGCTGAAAGAGGTGATACCTTTAATAATTTTTTTTTTCTTCTCATGTAATGGCAGCGGGCAGGATAAGGAACTTGGGATGTTCAGAGCATTCCTGCAAAGCAAGAACTTGCTCCTGTAGGTATGTCCCCCCAACCATCACCACCAGGCAGGCACTCCACTGTCTGTTCACTGATGAGGGAGAACCTGGGGGGTTCTGTTACGGTCTTCCCCTATTTACTCATTGAAGGAACTGCCATTCTCACTTTTGTTTCCCCCGTGACAAGTCCAATGCCTGGCTCAAAGCAAACATTCCACAAAATGTTTGTTGGATGAATGAAGGCTGAATGGAAGACAAAGGTTCAGAGTCTGTGACTTTTATTAACAGAAAAGAGCACTTCCAGCCCAGTGTGCCAGCAGTCACCATTTAGAAAGTGAAGCTATGTTTTAATAAGAGCTTACCAATAAAGTATATACACGGCCAGTCAAATAATCTGATTTGCTGACATAAAAAATCAGATAAACACCTTACACTTCCAGATACTCTAAGTTAAAAAAACACCTAAAATTTCAGCTCAAATAAGTCATATTTAGTAACCTTGATTAAAGGGTCAAAGATTAAATTTTGCAAAGTTGCAATGCAAACATGAGGAAAACTAGCTGCTACCTTCCTACTTACAGCCTGAGTTCTACTTTTGACCATAAATCTCCCTCTGAGGTCCAAAGAGTCTCCCTCTAAGAGGAGGCCCAGAAACCTAAAAATCAGTATCTACCTCCTAACTCTGGCTCTAAGGCCTCTTCTCATAAATCAGCTCCCAACACTAATTGCATCCTACCCTCACCCCTGTTGCCTCCCAGCAGACACAGATGGAATGAACTAAGGAAGCTGCATGGAACCCCAGGATATTATGACGATATTTATTAAGGTAGTAGGACATACTTTATTTACTAGTTTTTTGTTTTTTAAAAAAATATTTATCTATTTATTTGGTTGCACTGGTCTTAGTTGTGCCAGGCGGGCTCCTTAGTTGTGGCTCACCAGCTCCTTAGTTGTGGCATGCATGTGCAATCTAGTTCCCTGACCAGGGATTGAACCCGGGACCCTGCATTGGGAGCACAGAGTCCTAACCACTGTGCCACCAGGGAAGTCCCTATTTACTAGTTTTTAAGCTTAATTTATAACTTTTAAATATGTAGATACCGGAATCTAGGTCTTTGTTTACTCTTGTCTTGGGCCCCCAAAACATTAAGGACAGGATTGGGTGTGAGGAGAGAGGGGGACAAAAGATCCAGGTAAAGCCATCTGATGAATCTCATTTCAAAGCAAACAAATCAGAAAAGAATGAATACACACCAGGAGGCGGACTGATGTGTAAACCATTCTTCAGACCCCACTGCACGGGGAAAATACCAGGACTGTCAGCATGACACACGAAGGATCGCTGTGCACGATTCTCTGGTTGCAAATCATCCATTTCCACCAGAAAATACTTCTCATCAAAAACCTGTATGTATGATTTAACACATAAAATAGACAAATGTTTTTTTTTTTTTAAATTGGGGTATAGTTGCTTTACAATGTTGTGCTAGTTCCTGCTGTACAACGAAGTCAATCAGCTATTATGTATACATATACCCACTCCCTCTGGGACCGCCCTCCCACCCGTCCCACCCATCTAGGTCACCACAGAGCACCGAGCTGAGCTCCCTGCACTATACAGAAGGTTCCCACTAGCTGTTTTACACATGGTAGTGTATATATGTCAATCCCAATACGTGTATGTTTACGCACGCGTGCACACACACACACGTCATTTCCTTGGCATAGCTGAACATGTTACAAAAGTTAATAGCCATATTAATAGTAACATTAAGTGTTTTTTAATACTACTACTAAGCACTCAGTAAATGTTATCTCTGTGTCAGGCACTGTTTAAATGCTTTTTTTGTATTAATTCAGCTTTAATCTTCCTAACACTCTAACGAGGTACCATTATCAACCCCATTCTGCAGAAAAGGAAACTGAGTTTAAAAAGCAGTTAAATAACTTGCTCCATGTTACACTGACAGGAAGAAACAGAACCTAGATTTAAATCCAAGTTGCTGAGCTCCAAACAAAGTTTAGTTCAGGCTCAGTGAGGAGTCAACTACACCAGTTTATTAGATCAGATCCTAGCCTAGTTTCAAATGCCAAAGAGAAGTTTTTATGAAACTCCCCTGGCTCCTTACCACCTACCCTTCAACTCCAGAAAGGACCTTCTGACCCCACTGCAGGTTCAGAATCCCTTCTTGTTTTTTTTCCCCCTCCTTTTGTGAAGTTACTCTTTTAAAAAAAAATAATTTATTTTGTTTTATTTATTTTTGGCTGCGTTGGGTCTTTGTTGCTGCACGCAGGCTTTCTCTAGTTGCAGCAAGTGGGGGCTACTCTTTGTTGCGGTGCATGGGCCTTTCATTGTGGTGGCTTCTCTTGTTGCAGAGCACGGGCTCTAGGTGCATGGGCTTTAGTAGTTGTGGCTCGTGGGCTCTAGAGTGCAGGCTCAGTAGTTGTGGCACACGGGCTTAGTTGCTCCATGGCATGTGGGATCTTCCCGGACCAGGGTTCAAACCCGTGTCCCCTGCCTTGGCAGGTGGATTCTTTTTTAAAAAAAAATTATTTATTTATTTATTTTGCGGTACGCGGGCCTCTCACTGTTGTGGCCTCTCCTGTTGCGGAGCACAGGCTCCGGACGTGCAGGCTCAGCGGTCATGGCTCACGGGCCTAGCCGCTCCGCGGCATGTGGGATCTTCCCATACTGGGGCACAAACCTGTGTCCCCTGCATTGGCAGGCGGACTGTCAACCACTGCACCACCAGGGAAGCCCGGCAGGTGGATTCTTAACCACTGTGCCAGCAGGGAAGCCCCCTTCTTGTTCTAAGAATAATCTTCTTCTAAGGTAAGGAAAATTTAAATCTCAACAGGTCTGACGATTCAGCGTCCACCTAACTATTCCTCTTGTCATACTCGACTTTTGGTACTACTTTCAGTAAATGGGCTTCTGCTCTACTCTTAAAACGAAATCCTCTACCTTATGCCTCAGTTCTAGTTACTGAGTAACTGGGCCTTGACAACCTGCCCAGTTATTGTGGTTACTTCTAACAAGAACCTCACTTTTGTCAATCTTCCAAAAGATTAAAGTCTGAATCTGGAATCCATGGCTGGAGCAATCGGCAGATCTTGTGACACTAACCAACTGTTCCCCACACATCTGCTCACCCAACGAGCCCTGCACCTAGCTGGACACTGATGACACTGCCTGCCTCCAAACTTTTCAGATACCGTGGGCTACCTGCTGCTTAAATCTCCTCTATAGTTATGTACAGCTAGGCCTGCCCCAAAGAATGTGCATCCCACTACTCTGGTGCCCAGGCTTTGGTTAGCTGTGGCAACCAAGCTCTGACAAAGGAATGGCCCACAAAGAATCAGACATTACAAATGTAAAATGTGCACAGAACTAATTCTAGCCTCACAGCTTAGGAGAAACAATGGGTTGGATTAGTGGAGTTTGAAGATTAAAACACTACCAATTTCCTAAACCAGTCACCCTGACAAGAATTCTTACCAAGAGAGTTGACTCCATTTTACCTTAACAATTGTAGCAGGAGAGATCCCAAAAGGAGACCAGGGATCCACAGCTTCCAATTTCATATTTACAGAGAATGAATGAGTGCCGATCACTTGTTTATCCTGAAATGCAAATGCCAAGAGGGAATAAAATATAGTATCTGCACATTAATGTTATATATATAGCTGAATACTACTCTTAATTAAGATAATGGAACTGTCCAGCTTCTGATAAATAATCTAATCCTATAATTGTATTCCCATCCTGGAAAAAATTATTTAGGAAAAAAAAACCCAAAGGAAGCACTCCTACTCTCTACGTTCGGAACATGAGGGTCATACAGAGAAAAAACAAGTTTATTTTATAACAAGTCAAGGCTATGTAGTTAAGAGTAGTAAAGAAAAGACTCAAAATGCTTTAAGAGTGCTTCAGGAAAAAACCTAGACTACTTTTAGGAAAAAAGGATGATCATCACTCTAGCTAGCCTTCAAACCTCTTCCCTCCTTCAGGCATCACAGCACTCTCACTGATGCCAGGGGTTATTTTATGCTTTGTAGCGCCCCCATATTGCTTTATTCTACTGTGAGAATATAAGTACCTATCTACCACATTTTTGTTTTTACCTTAAATAAGTAAGATGGTAATGGCTCTTCCTCCTCCTCTTTCACTTTGGCCAAGATCTCTTGCCACTCAACTTCAGTTTTCAGATGTCTGATGGCTTTAGTTAAAACAAGATATGATGCTTTAAGTGATGTGAGAACTTACACATTTTATAACTGCTCTGAAAGCATTCACATAAAAACGTCACTTTCCACTGGGAAAAGGAAGGGGTTCAAGCCCACTCATACAATCTTTACTCAGAGAACTTACAACTTTAACTTCAGTACCTTGTCTCCTCTGTTCAGAACCTGGGTAGTGGTTTGGTGAAAATACCTACAGTAAGATCATAAGGATTGCTGTTGTCCACAAAATAATATAATATAGCATCCAAACTGGGGCACATAATAATGAATGTAAATTGATTCAAACATTAACTCCTGTTTTAATATTATTGGGATATCTTTTAATCAGCAATTTGCTTTGAACAAGACCTGTCCTACTCCTATAACTATGTAAATGCTACCTAGAGAATTTTTCTTCAGTTTTGGTAACAGATCAGTATGAGTTGGGGCAGAAGTCAGTAAAAGTTGGAGCAGAAGGTATATCAATATGTGCAGCAAATTACTAAGGCAATAAAGCCCCCCCAAAAAAAGGCATTTAACTACTCCATATACATTTTTTCAATATCTCTATTACGTAAACTAACAAAGGCTTCCATAATATGCAGAATAATGTATTTTTCAGTCTCATAGATATTAATAAAAATATAATAAACAATAATGTAATATTAAAAGAAAAATGTTATATTGCTCCTCACCTGATGGGGGCTGAAGCTCATATCCCTGTTGAGCAGCCCAACCAACATGATGAAGAAATGGATCCAAGTAATACAACCAATGTTCAAAATTATCAGAACTCCCAAGTCCTTCATAACGCAGCTTCAGCCTTCCCCCAATGTTGTCTACTACAGTAACAATCCAAGTACTTAAAGATTCCTGGAAAGCTTGACATTCCAGCCTGGAACCTGGAGCAATGAGATCTAAAGGATTCCTCCCATTACGGAGCTGTAGGTAAAAAAAGCAAAATGATTATATGAGAGGTAACATAATATTTTTAAAATCAAGTTTTAAATGAACTCAAATTAGCCTTTATATTTTTACCCATTCATAGCTAGTGACACTCAACTGCCTAATATCATACAATTCTCTATAGTGTTATTTCTGGTGATATGAAAATATTTATCTTAAATAAAGATTTCTATCTCTAGGACTATGTTATAGTTTCATCTAGAAAGAATTTTAAAAATATCATCATTACTTAGTCTCTGTAAAAGCAAATATGATCATTTAAAAAAAAATCAAATATGTCAAAATCCCCCACAATCCTACCTCCAGGAAAGAACCATGATAAATGCTTTGGCATATACCCTCTGAGAATGGGTTTTCTACACACAAGTCAACATCCAACCATGTCTATCTTTTTCTCTTTTGTATTTTTTGAAACATGTATATTGTTTTTCAATGTGTGTTTGTCACTTAATATTTCGTAGCTATCTTTCTATTATAGCACATATAAATCTTCCTCATTCTTTTAATTTGTTTTATTGACATTATGTATTATACATGGACAGTAATTTATCCACTTATCTGCTGATGGCATTTCAGTTCTGATTTTTTTACTCATTTCACAACGATGTTCTTATGAATGCAATGAGTGTTCTGATTATACTGAGGGAAAGGAAAAGTTTAATTCTCACTCTCTAGATACAAATTAAAAGCTAGAAGAAAGAATAAAAACAAAGGCTGATTCCAATATCATCACTTAACCATTTCTCAATGTTCAAACTTACATTTTTTTCCCAATAAGAAATGCTTGGACTTCCCTGGTGGCACAGTGGTTAAGAATCTGCCTGCTAATGCAGGGGACACGGGTTTAAGCCCTGGTCTGGGAAGATCCCGCATGCTACGGAGTAACTAAGCCCGTGCACCACAACTACTGAGCCTGTGCTCTAGAGCCCGCAAGTCGCAACTACTGAACTCACATGCCACAACTACTGAAGCCCACGTGCCTATAGCCTGTGCTCTGCAACAAGAGAAGCCACTGCAATGAGAAGCCTGCACACCGCAACCAAGAGTCGCCCCTGGGCAGCAACAAAGACCCAATGCAGCCAAAAATAAATGAATAAATAAATGAATTTATTTTTTTAAAAAAAGATCTGCTCTATGATACTTACATATTCATATATATGCAAAAGAACACATGAACAAATGAAGGAACACATTCACGGCTAAAGATAAGAATAGCAGAATCAAGATCAATGTACTGCAGGGATACTTATTAATTCATTTGTTCATGATTTCATTCATTCATTCAAATGTTACTGAGTGTTTAGCCAGGCCCAGACTAAACATAATTAAATGAGTCAGAGTACAGGCATACCTCTGAGATATTGCAGGTTCAGTTCCAGACTACTACAATAACGTACATATTGCAATAAAGTAAACCATACTAATTTTTTGGTTTCCCATTGCATATAAAAATAAAGTTTACACGATATTGTAGTCTATTAAGTGTGCAACAGCATTGTCTAAAAAAATGCACATATCTTAATTTAAAAATACAAACCAAAAACCTATTACAATAGTAACATCAAAGATCACTGATCAGAGATCACCATACAAATATAATAATAATGAAAAGTTTGAAATACTGTGAGAATTACCAAAATGTAACACAGAAACACAAAGTGAGCAAATACTGTTGGAAAAATAGCACCGACAGACTTGCTCAAAGCAGGGTTGCCACAATGCTTCAATTTGTAAAAAATGTGGTGTCTGAAAAGCACAATAAAGTGAAGCACAATCAAATGAGGTATGCCTATATAAAATATAAAGATCACCTAGAAACAGAGTGTTCGCCAACCAAGTTTAAAGAGGAATTGTGAATGGATCAAAGAATTAAATATAACAGTTAACACTATAAAACATTTAGAAGAAAATATAGGAGTAAATCTATATGACTTTGGGTTAAGCAAAGCCTTCTTAGATAAGACTCCAAAAGTACAAGCAACAAAAGAAAAAAATAGATAAACTGGATGACATCTAAATAAAAAACTTTTGTTCTACAAACAATATTACCAAGAAAGTGAAAAGACAATCTACAGAATTGGAGAAAATATTTAAAAATCATATATCTTGATCTAGACTTGTAATCAGAATTTATAAGGAACTCTTACAACCCAATAATAAAAAGATAAATAACCCAATTTTAAAGTGGGCAGGGGCTTCCCTGGTGGCGCAGTGGTTGAGAATCCACCTGCAGATGCAGGGGACGTGGGTTCGTGTCCCGGTCCGGGAAGATCCCACATGCCGCGGAGTGGCTGGGCCCATGCGCCATGGCCGCTGAGCCTGTGCGTCCTGAGCCTGTGCTCCGCAATAGGAGAGGCCACAGCAGTGAGAGGCCCGCGTACCATAATGAAAAAAAAAAAAAAAAAAAAAAAAGGGCAGATATTTCTCCAAAAAAGCACACAGAAATATGCTCAGTATCATTAGTCATTAGGGAAATGCAAATCAAAGTGAGATATTACTTCACACCCACTAGGACAGCTATAACCAAAAAGAGAATAACAAGTGTTGGCAAGGATGTAAAGAAATTGGAACCTTCATAAATTGCATTTCACATATGATACAAAGAATGTTGCTGGTACGACAGATAGTGACAAAATATAACTTAGAAATGTCAAAACCAATAAATTTATTTCACAAAAACAAGAAATCTATTTTCACCAACAAGCTCAAAAGCTATACTAATTTAAAAGAACTGCTAAAAGCAGGTAGGTGGTGGTCCAGTGTCTTCTGAGCAAAAGAAAAGGGGTCTCAAGTCACCTGGTGTGGGAGTTACAAATGTCCATGTTGAAGAAGAGTCAGCCCTTGCTCAGTTCCAAGTGAGAGCTCAAAACGGCCACATTTTCCAACTGTGTGAAAGAATCTGGAAAACTAGATTTTCATGTGTTTGCAACTAATTCAAAAACCTTTTACGCACTGAGCAAGCCACCAATTTGCAACCTCTGAGGGTAAGTTTACACCTCCCAATACCTATGCCCATGTCTGTACTAATAATGCTGATCTGTCTTGGAGTGGTAAATAAGCATGCAATTTTAAGATTCCTTGGACAGGAAGATTGAAAGGGTTTTCCACAGATTCTGGAAGCAATAATACTTACGCCCTCTAGCAGCGGAACAGGAGGACTACATGCTCCCATCAGGGTCTGCCGCAGAAACTCATCCCGATCAGGCACTTTATCTCTGATGCCTAGATGAAGGAATCATACTGTCAGCCACAAAACACAGAGAAATTAAACTAAGAAGAATACAGAGAAACTAAACCAGTGAAAATGGTTTAGAGGTGCATCTGTCATTTTAATATTTAACAGCCCAGCATATTGCTTCTTTGACAGCTTAAAAATAATCCTCCTCTAGAAAGAGCTACTTCCTGGTTAGTTTAGTAAGAGTTGTATCCAAAAAAAGAGAATAGGCCCAACGCCCTGTTAGTATAATTTTATCCAAAAATGAACTACTTTATTTTTTATTATGGAAATTTTCAAATATACAGAAAAATAGAGAAAACAGTATAATGAATCCCCAGCTTCAAAAACTGTCACTTCAAGGTCAATCTTTATATCTAGACCAGGAGCTGTTAGCAAACGACAAACTGTGGGCTAAATCTGGCCTGCTGTCTTTACTGTAAATAAAGTTTTATTGGAACACAGCCAATATCATTTTTTAAGTACTGTTTTCACATTACAAAAGTAGAGTTGAGCAGCTGTGACAGAAACCACAGGGCCTGAAAAGCCTAAAATATTTTACTATCTGGTCCTTTACAGCTACTTTGTCAACCCTGATCTATATCCTCACATACTCCCCCCCCCCCCCCACCCGCAGCAACCCAACCATGGATTATTCAGAAACCAATTCCTGGTATCATGTAATTTCATCTAATATAATCTCAGTATGCATTTCTAAAAGAAAATAACTTTTTGTATAACCATAATAACATCACACCTTTAAAAATTACAATAATTCCTTCATATCAAATATCTAGTCCATGTTCAACTTTCCAAAATGTCTCAAAAATGATTTTTTCAATTTGTTTGGTCAAATCATGATAGAAATGAGAGCCATACATTGCAAACGGTTAATATATCAACTAAATCTCTTTTAATGTGTACGTATACCCCACACTCCCTCTTTTTCTTGCAGTATATTTGTTAAGACTCAACATTTTGTCCTATATAGAGTTTTTCGGAGTCTGGTTTTACTGGTTGCCTCCTTGTGGTAACCAGTTGCTCTACTGTCCTTTCCATTTTCTATAAATCAGTATTTAGATCTAGAGGTTTGATCAAATTCAGATTTGACTCTCTGGGGTCGGGGGTAAGATTACTTCGTAAGTGGAGTTGTATCTTTCCATCAAGATGCACATTCATTCTGGTTGTCTCTCCTTCTGTGATGTTAGCAGCTTTTAATGGTCACTACACAGATATACTGATTCATCAGGGGCTAAAAATGGTGATATTCTATCACCCCTTCTTCATTTACTAACCAAAATACTTCTATAAAGAAAAATTTCTCTTCTTCTACTATTTGATCACAAAAAGAAGGCAGGATATATGCTTGATTCTCTTTATTCTTTCTCTGTATTTACCAGCCTTCAAAATTATCAGTTGGTTCTCCAGCATCGTCCCAAGGCGACCAATGAGGGTTTTGTTTAAAAGATTCACCATGAAGTTACAGATTAAATCACATATATGTTTCAGGCTATTGCAGCTACTGTCCTATTGATGCTCAAAGTGTCTCATCTTTAAGAAGAGGGGGTCTCTTCAGGTTGGCTCCTGGGTCCTTTGACATAACCATAGTAAATAGTTATTGATCTCTTTTTTACTTTTGGTATAAAAAGATGTTCCATGTGCCTCTTGTACATTTCCTGCCCCAGTCCAGCTTTATCCCACAATACACAAATAATGATTTCAAAATAACATCCACTCTACCACCAACAATATGATTACTAAAAACAGCTTGAGTTGTTGTTGCTACTTCGGCAATTTTGGGGGTTCCTTTAGGCATAGCCTTACGAGGGACATACATTTAAATTACTGTATTTAAAAGTCACTGAAATAGTTGTTCTCTGGGTAGTTACTTCACAAGCTCCATACACAGGTTTCTTTATTTGCTTCTGCATTTGTTTTTTTAAAATTTAATTTTGCTTTATAAATTATATAAAATATTTACATGGTTCAAAATTCAAATCTACAAAATAAGGTACATTCAGAAAATCCAGCTTTTAACCTTGTCCCCTTCATCCTATTCCCTTCTTTACCCACAGGCAACTTTTTTAAATGGTGTATTCCTTATTGTTAATCAAATATAGTTCAATTTAAAAAAAAGATTCCTTTAGTTTTAAAAAACGAAGTTAACACACACATACACATGCATTCATATATCTTCCTCCTCCCTCATTCAATACATATTTTTCTTTATTCATATAACAAGGTATCTGGAGACCATTTCTTGGATATATGTAGATGGACCCTGTTTCTTTTTTTAATGACTGATTGCACCTTTTATTATGAAGTACTCTTCTTTGGAAAGGTGATATATATTGATACACACACACACACACACACACACACACACACACGCACGCACGCACACAAAGGAGTATTACTTAGCCATAAAAAAGAATGAAATAATGCCATTTGCAGCAACATGGATGAACCAAGAGATTATCACTCTGCTGTATACCTGAAACCAACACAACATTGTAAATCAACTATACTTCAATTAAAAAATAATAATAAAGTACCCTTCTTTGTTTCTTACAGTGCTTTCTGATCTGAATTCCACCTTTGTCAGATATCAAGACTGAGACTCCTGCTTTCTTTTCTATTTGCATTTGTCTATGTATCTTTGTCCATCCTTTTATGTTTATTCTTTCAGAATATCTCCATTTAGGTATGTCTCCTGTAATAGCACAGAAGTGGGTTTTATTTTGTGAGCCAACCTGAATTGTTTTCTTTTAATAGAAGAGTAAGCCCATTAACATTTATTTATATTACCAAAAGATATGACCTCAATTCTGTCATATTGTTAAGTATTACATAAATTGCTTGTGTATGTGTACAGTCTTTCACTACGTGATCTATTTTACTTAAATATATACTTTTTCTTTTTTTTTTTTTTATTTTGCGGTATGCGGGCCTCCCACTGCTGTGGTCTCTCCCGCCACAGAGCACAGGCTCTGGACGCGCAGGCCCAGCAGCCATGGCTCATGGGCCCAGCCGCTCCGCGGCATGTGGGATCTTCCTGGACCAGGGCACGAACCCGTGTCCCCTCCATCGGCAGGCAGACTCTCAACCACTGTGCCACGAGGGAAGCCCTCTTCTGGTTACTTTTATACTAATATCTTTATATAACAATTTTAGTCCTCTCTGTTTTCAGACTATTATCTATTTCATTTTTTTTAATAAACAATACTAAAGTTAGCTATAATGTCTTTCTTCTCCTCTCTTTCAGCATCTCATTTCAGGTAATTGCCTTTTACTCCTAGTTAACACTTAAAAGGCAATTAGTTAAATTACTAGGCAATAAACCTGTTTTAAAAGGGGAGGAGGGATGAGTAAGCTTATAGCACTGTATTCACTTGCTCACCCCACTGTGGTCCCATATATATATATTTTTTGGGGGGGGTGGTACGCAGGCCTCTCTCTGCTGTGGCCTCTCCCGCTGTGGAGCATAGGCTCCGGAAGCACAGGCTCAGTGGCCATGGCTCACAGGCCCAGCTGCCCCGCAGCATGTGGGATCCTCCCGGACCGGGGCATGAACCCGTGTACCCTGCATCGGCAGGCGGACTCGCAACCACTGTGCCACCAGGGAGGCCCCCAGATTTTTTACAGTTATACTGTATTTATGTTGTCAGAGCATGTAGCCATTATATACTATACTGTCTCCCTTACAACCATCATTTAGCTCGAAGTTCTACAGTCATATATACATTTAGTGTTTCACTAACAATTCTCAAGCCAATGTTTCTTCATTTGTTTGATTTTCTTTTCTTTTTTTAAAAAAAATTAATTAATTAATTTTTGGCTGAGTTGGGTCTTTGTTGCTGCATGCAGGCCTTCCCTAGTTGTACCGAGCGGGGACAACTCTTTGTTGTGGTGCGGTGGCTTCTCTTGTTGCGGAGCACGGGCTCTAGGTATGTGGGCTTCAGTAGTTGTGGCACATGTGCTCAGTAGTTGTGGCTCGCAGGTTCTAGAGCTCAGGCTTAGTAGTTGTGGCGCAGGGGCTTAGTTGCTCCACAGCATGTGGGATCTTCCTGGACCAGGGATCGAACCCGTGTCCCGTGCGTTGGCAGGCGGATTCTTAACCACTGCTCCACCAGGGGAGCCCTCGTTTGATTTTTCTGAACCTCATTCTCTAGTGGATTTCTTTGGAAGGAAAAATCATGGGAACAATATTCCCTGAATCCTTATATCTTCATAACAGTTTGCATGTGGCCTTTACACCTGATGTTCAGTTTGGTTGGACATAAAATCCTGGCCTCATGTTTTCTTTCAGTGAATTTCTTAAAAATGTTACCTTATTGTCTTTAGGCATAAAGCACTGTTGTCAATTAGTCTGATGACAATCTTGTTTTCTTTCCTTTTCAAGAAACTTACTGTCTTTTGCCTAAAAGATTAAGGGATCCTTTTTTGCTTTAGAGTTCAATACATACCTTGATTTAGCTGTTCTCATTTTATCTCCCCATGTACATAGTGAATCCTTTCAATATGTATTTTTAAGTCCTATTTTATTTCCATAAAGTTTTCTTGAATTTTAGTTTACAGTATTTTATTATTTTGTTACTTTGGTTTTCATCTTCAGGGACTTCTATTTTATGTATCTTGAACCATTTTTGCCAACCTATATTATTAATATTTTTTTCCAAGTCCTTTTTATTTCTTTAAAAAATTTGTTTTCCTCTTTTTCATCTTCTGTTTCTCTTCAGATATTACTCATGGTTGATTCACTCCTGTTTGCATCTTAACTTAGTCTTCATTTCTAGTATTTTTAAATTTCTAGTTCTTGTCTACCTTCTATGTTTTTTCTTTTCAAATCTGCTCATTTTTTAATTTTTATAAATTTTATTTATGATTCTTCTCACTGCTCTATCACTGTTACTACATTTCTGTCTGACACAGTGTTCATCTCTTTTGTGGTTATGTTTCTCTGGAAGGATTTTATTCTACCCTTTTTTCCTCTTTTTTTAAATTATACTAACTTGACCTTGTATGAGACTCAACTGAAATCATTTTCTGTTGTTCATGTTTAAATGAGGTGAATTTTCCTACACTCTTAAGATACAATAGTGGGCCAGGTAGCTTCATGTCTCTAGAGCTTCCTCTTACATTGTTTTTTCACAGAATGTTAATGGCAAGCTAGAAGCCCACGGATAACCCAGGACTCTAACTTCATTTCTAAATACCATCCTTCAAAAAACAAAATGAAACAAAACAAAAAAACCTAGGGCTCCCTGGAGAAATGGCTGATTTCAGGGCTGAGGCAGGGAAAAGTTTCCTGAACAAGAAACTACTCAAAGAATAATGGGAACATAGCAAAGGACACATTTGCCAGCTTGAAGGGGTGTCCACTGGCCAAATCTAGGACAGTCTGAGCATCAAAATAAATAATGATACTAAGAATTATAATCCATTGAATAAAATAATACTCATGAGTCTATACTGACATAGATACATAAATACACACATGCATACATAAATACCTGTGTGTAAATGGCAGAAAAGAGAAAGCTCTTTCTATAGTAGAAAGCCAATTATGAAATGAAGAAGGAATTAGAAAATACCATTTGGTAATCATCAGAGTAATAACTGTTTCAGATAAAAATTATCAATGGATGCCAAATATAGTGGGTGAAGTTTGAAGAGTAATGAGATAAGTTACATAATCTCAAGGTATCTTCCCACAAGATACTTTCTAATTAAAAACAGTAAAAGCAATTTTACAGTGGAAAAACTTGGCATATACCAATTTAATCAAGTGATGAAAGTTAATATCACAAGTTAGTTACAGGACAAACCAACAGCATGTGTCTCCTGATATGATGCACCAGAAGGACACAGCATCACTTCTGCATTTTTCCTACCAAAAGTGCACAATCTGAATCTAAGTAAACATCAGACAAACCCAAATTGTGAGACGTTCTAAAAAATAGCCGGCCTGTACTCTTCAAAAACGCCAACGCCAAGGACAAAGAAAGGTTAAGGAAACTAAAAAGATATGACAGCTAAATGCACTGAATCCTGGATGAGGAAAAGACATGAGGAATAATGAACAGTACTCAACCCAGGACATAATGAACATTACTGGGAAAATTGGCCTGTACCTTTCAAAGATGTCAAAGTCATGAAAGTCAAAGAAAGCCTGAGGAACTGTCCCAGATTAAAGGAATCTTAGGAGACACGACAAATCAATGTTAACACATGATCCAGGATTTTCTTTTACTGTAGAAACATTTTACTACAAAAACATTATTGATAAAAACTGAACAAGGTCTATAGATTAAATAACAGTATTTTATCAAAGTTAATTTCCTGATTTTATTTTATTGTGTTCATGAATGTCCTTGATTTTAGAGAAGAGTAAAAGGACATCACATGTACAACTGACTCTCATGGTTCATTAAAAAAGCCTGTGTGTGTGTGTGTGTGTGTGTGTGTGTGTGTGTGTGTGTGTGTGTGTGTGTGTGAGAGAGAGAGAGAGAGAGAGAGAGAGAGAGAGAGAGAGAGAGAGAGAGAGGAGGGAGGATAAAGTAAATGTGGTAAAATGCCAACATTTGGGGAAAGTTGGCAGTAAGTCCCCAAGAATTTTCTATAATATTTTTGCAAATCTGAAGTATTTCTGTAAATCTGAAATTATAAAAATATAAGAAGTTGAAAGTAAAGCATATAAGGTCTGGAATTTTCTTAAGGTCTGTCTTTCCTTTCTGCACATTTATATGACCCTTCTCTTTCTTTGGTCGTGTTGTCTCTGTCCTACTTAATTTGGATTCTACTCCTAGTAGGGATCTTTCCTATAAGGGAGCTTCAGCTGGTTTATTCTAATGGTCCACAGGTCCCAGATTGCTTGTAGGTGACAGGAGGGAGGACAATAAAATCAGGAAGAGAATCAATCTGGCCCAACGTACTCAAAGACAACCAGACCTACAAGTCTCAAACTTAAGAAAGCCTCACAGACTTACAGGATTATAAGCAACAGATGCTTCCTATGAATGCCATAAAAGCCTGAGGCTTGGTGAGCACAGAATATAATTTTAAAAAAATTTTTCCTTATAAATACTGTCATTCAAAATGTTAACCCAAAGAAGTTAGGAAGACCTATGTGCTTGGGAAACTGAAAACCTTAAGACTGTGGACAGCCCAAATTTTCCTACAGCAATACCACATCACGCCTTGATACGAAGTATCACATTACCTTCCGGGGCTTCGAGGGTCTTCTCATTCTGCTCACACCACCCAATGGGGTAGAGGTCAGCCTTCCTGATGTCACACCAGAAGTCTGCTCTCCGGTCCTCCCCGTAGCCATCGTAGCGGAGGAGGAGCAACTGCTCACAGGTGGTAATGATGGTGGCAACCCAGTAGGTTTCAGGATTGGTTTTCACAACCACCTCCAGTTTCATCCCAGGAGCAAATCCATTTTGCAAACGTGTGTCCACCTGAACAGGGAAATGTTATTAACCACCAAAAAAACCATCTCAAATGAATACTGCTTTGGCCAACATTCTTTAAGACTTACAATTCTGAAGCACTAAATGCAATAATATCTTCTCAAGGGAAACCTGAGAAATTCCAATTCTAACTCACAGGAGTGGTCCAAACAAAACAGGGACTAGCAATGCTGCTCTGTTCCATCTGACTCTGAAGGAGCTTTAAGAGAACTCAATATTCCACCAAAGCAGTCTATTATGATTATAGAATATGCTTTCTATTAAGTATACAAATCACTGAATGTTCACCATTTT
The DNA here is from genome assembly GCF_026419965.1 of Kogia breviceps. NCBI lineage: Eukaryota > Metazoa > Chordata > Mammalia > Artiodactyla > Physeteridae > Kogia > Kogia breviceps. Next base: position 36,333,114 of record NC_081319.1, on the reverse strand, counting down.
AACAACCTTCAATACATTAAGTTTTCAAGAGTGATTTCTCGATCATTCAAAAGAAAATTTGTGAAGCTAGAAAAGGTAAAGGACAAAAGTAAGTTATATTGATAATAAACTAGTATAATATGTACCATACAAAGGGAGCCATATTTCCCAGTTTCCCTAAAACAGTCTGTGTTTATACCTGTTATTCTTGAATAATAATAATGCCTCTTATCTCTCTCAAAAGTGTCCTAATTTAGATGATAAATTATATGGTCACAAAGTTAGGGGTCTGCAATTCTGGAACTCCTGTATGTGTATACTAAAATTAAATAAATATATTATGGATAATGAGAGCCAGGTTTCTCACTGTGCGAGAAAGAAGGAAAAATAAGTAGAGGGGAATGGGACTTCCCTGGCAGTCCAGTGGTTAAGACTCCACGCTTCCACTGCAGGGGGCATGGGTTCAATCCCTGGTGAGGGAACTAAGATCCTACATGCTGCATGGCACAGCCAAAAATAATAATAATAATAAAATAGAAAAAAATTTTAAAAAGAAGAAGGTAAAACCAGAATGAATCTTGTGGTGTTGATCTGAAATCAGAGGTATGGATGCCAAAATGACTATGACGACTATGATATCTGCAAAATCTCAAACGTTCTCTCCACAAAATTCTTCTTAGTCCCAAAGGGGAAAACAGTAACATTACGGTGAAGAAATCTGGCAGATGCCACCTTAACTAATGGATCAAAGTTAACATCACCAGTCCTAAAACATCAGTATCACATACCCTTGATATCACACCAGAAAAGCACATCATCATTTCTATGACATTCTTGACAAATGCATAAACTCAAGCTAATCATGAGAAAACCCAAACGCAAATTGAGAAACATTCTACAAAATAACTGGTATATGATATGTGCTTCAAAAGTATCCAGGCCATGAAAGACAGAGAGAGAATGAGGAACTGTCCCACACTGGAGGAGACGATGGAGACGTGACAACTAAGTGCAATGTGGCCATCATAACCACTGGAAAGTGAGGGGGCTCCTGGAAAGGAGAGGCCAGAGAGGGAAAGTCCACATTCTGTGTAAAATTCCTCCCCATTCTAATCACTAACCTGCTGTACTCCTGAAAGGTAATCACTATCCTGAATTATAACACTACAGTTTAACACTGCCTGTATTTCAGCACTAAGTTAGCAAAATTATGCAGTATGAATATTTTTCTGTGTGGGGTTTCTCTTGCCCAACATTGCTTATGAGATTCATTTGTGCTGTTGCATGTAACAGTACTTTATGTCTTCTCACTCCTGTATAATATTCCATTATACAAATATGCCATAATTTATCCATTCTAATGCTCCTCGTAGTAGGCACTCTGGGTAGGTCACAGTTTTGGAAGACTACTGATAATATTCTAATAATTATATGAATAGTTTTGTATGTCATTTGATGCATACCTACATGGATTCCTATAATAAAAAGACAAATATTTTCCAAAGTGGCTGTACCAATGTACTCTGCCAGTAGCATACAAGAAATCCTTCTGCCTTAACATTCTAACCAACATCACTGTATTTTCTGCCTTTTTCATTTTAACCATTTTGAAACACGTATTATATTATCTCACTGTAATTTTAATTTGCATTTTCTGATTATTAATAGAGTTGAGAACCCTTTTATTTATTAGTCATTTAGATTTCTTCTTCTGGGGAATGCCTAAATTTCTTGCCAATTTTTAACTGAGTCAATACTCTGGATATCAGTCTGTCAATTACTTGTATTATAAATATCACTTTCTTGATGGTGTTGCTTGATAAACAGAAGTTATTAATTTTAATATACTCTCTGATTCATCAATATTTTTCCTTTAAAAAGTTAATGGTTTTTCTATATTTTTAAACAAATTTTTCCCTATCTGTAGAGGTCATAAGATATACTACTATATTATTTTCTAGAAGCCTTTTATATTGAGAACTAATATTCACCTTGAGTTAATCTCTGTGTGTGGTATTAGGTAGGGGTCAGGTTTTACTTGTTTAATCAGTTTGTCAATTTCTACTTAAATTTTTTTTTGCTGTTTGACTTGGGTTGCAGTCAATCTACAGATCTATTTGGGGAGAACTGACATCTTTACAATAGTGAGTCTTCCAATAGATGAACAGGTATATTCCTTCACTTTAACTTATATAAATAAAGATTTGAAGTTTCTTTGCAAATATTTCTTACATTTTCTTCTTAGCTATTTGATGTTTTTTATGTTATTGTAAATCACATCTTTCAGTTTCCATTTCTGTTTACGGCTAGTATATAGAAATAATAGATTTTTTATACCGACCTTGTATCTAAAAATCTTGTTAAAATTACTCATTAATTCTAATAATATAGCTGTAAATTATTTTATTCATCTGAAAATAATGACTTTTTCCCTTCCTTCCAAATTCTTATACATTTTAATTGTTTTTCTTACCTTATTATATTGGCTAGATCCTCCAATACAATATCAAACAGAAATCATGTTAACCAGCATGATTTTTGTCTTGTTCCATATTAAAAAGAAAGATGTGTCATATTACCATTAATAAAGTTTGCTGTAGATTTTTTTATATATACTTCATCAAATTAAGGAAATTCCCATCTGTAGTTTGCTAAGAGTTTTATCATAAGTGGATGTGAAATTTTATCAATAATTTTCTTTATGTATTGAGATGATAATGTGATTTTTCTCCTTTATTCTACTACTATGGTGAATAATGCTCATTGATTTTCAAATGTTAAGCCATTTAAGCCATCTTGTATTCCTGGAAAAATCGACTTGTTATTAATGTACTATCCTTTTTAAATATAGCTACATTTAGTTTGGTATTATTTTGTATGCTATTTATGCATTAGTTGTCATGAGTGACATGTCTCTGTAATTTTCCTTTCCTGAAATATTATTAGATTTGGCATCAAGGTTGTGCTGATCTCTAAACAAATTGGTACCCTACAATCAATATAAGACAGAATGATCAGACAGAAAGGAAACAGAAGACTTGAACAAGATTATAAACCAACTAGACCTAACAGACATATAGAGAACACTCCACTCAACAAGAGAACACACATTCCTCTCAAATGTACCTGGAACATTCTCCAGGATAGACCATAATTTTAGGCCAAAAACCAAAAATCATACAAAGTATCTTTTCTAATCACAATGAAATAAAACTGGAACTCAATAACAGAAGGAAAACTAGAAAATTCACAAATACGTGGATATGAAACACATTCTTAAATAGCCAATAGATCAAAGAAGAAATTACAAGTGAAATTAGAAAATACTTAGAGACAAATTATAACAAAAATACATCAAAATTTATGAGAGGCAGCAAAAGCAGCATTAAGTGGGAAATTTGTAGCTGCATATGACTACACTAAAAAAGAAGGCAGATCTCAAATCAACTTAAGAAACTAGGAAAAGAAGAGCAAATTAAACCCAAAGCTAGCATAAGGAAGGAAATAATAAAGATTAGAGTAGTGATAAATAAAATAGAGAACAGAAAAACAATACAGGACTTCTGGTTTTCAATTTGACATGTAAGGATTTTTGGATGTTGGAACTCCTGTCCTAAGAAGAAAAAAAACCTCAACAAACTAAAAATCAACAACTTAGATCCAGCAGAGAATTGAGGTCATAGGGCAAAACTGCTGTGCTCATAATTGGAGACAGACAGACAGATAGAGAGAATTACAACATGCTAGACAGAGCAGAAACCTCTGCAGGACTAGAACCAGGGTAGGAAACCTCAAACTGTAATTAATGAATTGCTAGAGGCTCAGTATGGACAAGATTGAGAGGTAAAAACTCTATGGGGTCCCAGTCTCAGGGCGGCCCACGGACTTCTCTGAGTTTACAACCCCCCCCCACCCCCGCCAGGCATCCTACCAGGTTTTCACAATAAAGATCAGAGAAAAATCTCCTAGTACTTCTGGCAGAGGGAAGAATAAAGTAGCATTGTGAAATACAACCAAAGCATTCTGCTCTTCCTAACAAGACTAACCCTCAAGAAAAACTATTTTACTAGGTCCTAGCCAACTAGTTTTACTAGAACTTTTACCTGAGTTTTCCTGATCTAAGGTAAGGGAAATACCCAACTCCAGCCCCCTATAGCCTCCAAAATAGGGTAAAGGAAATGCACAACTCAGGTTCACTAAAACACTGAGACCAAATCACAGGGCTAGAGAATGCTTTTGCTCTCCTCACACCTTACCACCACATCAAGAGGGCTCCTGTAAAACAAGGGAGACAAAATAAATGACACCAAAGTAAATTTTAGCCTCTGACACCTATAGCTACAACAAACGGTAAAATCAATCTAACTTCTATCTAGGTAAACATAAAACACTAAAGACCTATTTATTTCTATTCCTTTTACTCAGTATATTATGTCCAGCTTTCAACAAAAACTTACAGAGCTACTAAAAGACAAAAAACACAGTTTGAAGAAACAGAGGAGACATTAGAACCAGGCTCAGATATGGCAGAGATGTAACATACCAGGAATTTAAAACAACTGATTAATATGATAAGGGCTCTAAATGAAAAGAGTGGACAGATGGATGATGCAAGAAGAGAGTTAGAAACTCCGAGGAAAAATCAAAATGAAATGGTAGACACCAAAAACACTCTAACAAAAATGAAGAATTCCTTGATGGGCTCAACCACAAGACTGGGGTCAGCCAGGGAAAGAATCTGTGAGCTAGAAAAAATGTCAATAGAAACTTTCAAAACTGAAAAGCACAGAGAAAAAAGAATGAGAAAGTTGGAAAAGAATACCAAAGAACTGTGGGACAATTATAAAAAGTGTGACATAAGTGTACTATAAATATTGGAAGGAAAAGAGAGAAAGAATAGAAGAAATATTTGAAGCAATAATGATTGAGAATTTCCCAAAATTAATGATACCAAACCACAGATCCAAGAAGCCCAGAGAATACCAAGCAGTATAAATAACACACAAAAAATCTATACCTAGGCATAAGATACTCAAACTGCAGAAAAACAAACAAAGAAAAAACTCTTGAAAGACGACAGAGGAGAAAAAAATACCTTACCTATAGAGAAGCAAGGATAAGAATTACATCAGACTCCTCTTCAGAAAACACTCAAGTAAGAAAATAGTGGACTGAAATATTTAAATTACTTAAAGAAAAAAGACACCAACTTAGAATTCTGCACTCAGCAAAAAAAAGACTTTTCTCAAACAAAAATTGAGGAACTTTGTCACCAGTAATACTTCTTGCAAGAAATATTAAAATAAATTCTTCAGGGAATTCCCAGGCAGTCCAATGGTTAGGACTCCACGCTTTCACTGCCGGGGGCCCAGGTTTAATCCCTGGTCAGGGAACTAAGATCCCGCAAGCCACACGGCGCGGCTGGGAAACTTCATTCATTCATTCCTCAGAAAGAAGGAAAATGATATATGTCGGAAACTATATCTACATAAAGGAAGAGCAATAGAATAAATGAATAAATATATAATAAACATATAAAAGAATCAATGAAGATAAAATCTAATTTTTCTTATTCTTAATATATCTAACAGATAACTGTTCAAACTAATAACAGCAACCAATTATTTGGTGATTATAGCTTATGCCTAAGTGAAAGGAATGATAACAATGTTATAAGGCCTGGGAGGGAGTAATTGGGAATACTCTGATATTAGCTACTGGCACTATCCATGAAATGGTATAGTGTTACTTGAAAGAGAACTTGGGTTAGTTGTAAATGTATATTGCAAAAACAAAGGCAACCACTAAAAAAGTTTTTAAAAGTATAATGATGTGCTAAGTGAAATAACCCAACAAAAAAGGACAAATATTGTATGATTTCACTTATGTGCAACAGGCAAATTCACAGAGACAGAAAGTATAATAGAGGTTACGAGGGGCTGGGGGAGGAGAGTGGGAGGAGCCACCGAGGAGAGAAACTGAATACAGGGTTTCTGTTGGAGATGATGAAAAAGTTCTGGAAATGGAGAATGTTAGTGGTTGTACAACATTGAGGAAGAAGTTAATCTTTTAAAAACTTTTAATATTGAAGGGTTTTCAATATGCATCTTTTAATTATTTGCAGTCTACTTACAAATAATACCATACCACTTCATGTGCTGCACAAAGATCTTACAACCATATACTCCCAAATCCTCCCTCCCATCCTTTGTGCTACTATATTTACATATGCTATAAACACACAATATATTGCTACCATTTTTTTTTGTTTGTTTCAAACTGGTATCTTTTAGAGACACTAAAAATAAGGAAAACAATGAACTTTATATCTAGCTACATCTATGCCATTTCTATTGTTCTTTATCTCTTTGTGTGGATCTAAGTTTGTCTTATTTCAAATTCCTTCTACCTTAAGAACTTCCTAATACTTTTTTGTAGATAATGAAACCACTTAATTTTTGTTTTCCTGAAAAGGTCTATATTTCTCCTCCACTTCTGGAAAAAATTTCTGCTGAGGACAGAATTTTAGATTGATAGGTTCATTTCTTTCAACACTAAAGATCTTACTCCACTGTGTTCTGGTTTGGATAGTTTCCCCCAAAAATTTCACTATAATTCTTATATTTATTCCTCTATATGTAATGTGTCTTTCTTTCCTCTGGCTGCCTTCAAGATATTCTCTTTCCCTTTGAATTTCACCAGTCTGAATATGATGTGTCTGGATGCATTTTATTGTTATTAATTATCTTGTTTTACATTACTTGAGCTTCTTTGATCTGTGGTGTATTATCTTTGTTTTCCTTTGGAAAATTGTCTGCCATTATTATCCCTTCAAACATCTCTTCCTCACCTCTGCTCTTTTCTCCTTCTGAGATTCCAATTACACACAAATTACACTTTGTTTTTTTAATATTGTCCACAGCTGTTGGGTGTTCTAGTCTGTTTTCTCCCCACTTTTTTCTCTTTATATTTCGGTCTGGGCGATTTCTACTGACTTACCTTCAAGTATACTGATTCCTTCCTCATCTGTGTCAAGTCAACTGATGAGCCTGTCAAAGGCACTCATCTGTTACCATGTTTTTCATTTCTATTAGATTCTTTCTAATAGTTTCCATCTCTGCTGAAATTCCTCTTCTGTTCATGCATGTTGTCCACCTATTCTGCTAGAGCCTCTAACACATTAATCATAGTTATTTAAAATTCTCTGACAGTTTAAACATCTGGGTCATACAAGTCTGGTTCTATTGCATGCTTTGCCTCTTGACAGTTTGCTGTTTTTCTCTTCCTTCTCGTGTGTCTCTCATGATTTTTGGTTGAAAGCTAGACATCCTGGGTAGAACAGTCAAGACTGAGACACATAGTATTTACTCCCGGAAATGAGCATGTTTCTTCTTAGGTCTTAAGTTCAAGAGAGAAGGTTAAGTCAATCTAGTTAGGAGTAGAGCTGGGTTTGGGTTTTATTGTTGCTAACAGTTATTCACAGTGTACCACAGGCTTCAGATTCCACTAGCACTGTCTGGTATTTATGCTGTAGGCGCATTTGCTATATGGTTTTTTCCCTCAATATTAGCTGCTCCAACCTCACTTTTAGATTTTCTCTTTGTGACTACACCTCTTTTGTAACTACACTTCTCTTTGTGACTGTCTCTCTCTCTCTCTCCACATTCTTGCCTCTCCCCCACAAACAGACCTCTACTACCCACAATTTTCTAACTTTGTAGTGTGGGACAAGCATTCTCTGAGATTCAGCCTCAGTCTTGTGAGATTCTGTGTCCCTTGCTCTTGGGGGTGGAAACTTCTCAGTGATCCTAACCTTCCCCCAACTGTAGGGGACTTCTGATGCTCCAGCATGTATTCCTACCCCTCTCCTACTTACATCCCTTCCCCAATCAGTTTGATGCTTTTGTTCTAGAAGACCCAGGTAAAGCTTAGTGCCTTTTCCACAGTGGGGGCTGTTCTCTCCACCAGACATGCACCATGAGGAAGGTTTTTCCACTATCTTACACTCTTCCTCTTTGCAAATGTGGTTTATCTCTAATTCCTTCTTCAGCCCTGTCTTCCCTCCTTCCTTCATGCCAAACTTGGTGGTGTAAAACTCTTGCCAGTGGCTTGGACATACATTACCATAGCTCTAGAGTTCTGAGTTCTACCAGTTTTGCCCATGATCTGCTAGTCATAGCCATCCCTTCTCAACCTCTTCCTATATCCATGCTTGATTTTTACTGTATTTGGCAGCCCTTCACCATATACTGATTTCAGGTTTATGGTTAGGCTAAGTCCTAATCCAGAGCAAAGCCCTAACTCTCTTCAATTTTATTAAGGCTGAGAGAGGAAGCTGCAGAAGACAAGTGTGAAGCTAGCAGAGGCTGGTTTATGAGGTTGAAGGAAAAAGGACATTTCTATAACATAAAAGTGCAAGGTGGAGCAGTGAGTGCTGATGTAGAAGCTGCAGCAAGTTATCCAGAAGATCTAGCTAAGATAATGGTGGAGTTAGCTACACTAAACAACAGATTTTCAGTGTAGATGAAACAGCCTTATCTTGGAAGAAGATGGAAGAAAATGCCATCTAGGACTTCCATAGCCAGAGAAGTCAAAGCCTGGCTTCAAAGCTTCAAAGGACAAGCTGACTCTCTTTCTTAGGGGCTAATGCAGCTGGTGAGCTTAAGCTGAAGCCAGTGCTCATTTACCATGAAAAAATCTTAGGGCCTTTAAGAATTATACTAAATCTAACCTGCCTGTGCTCTATAAATGGAAAAACAAAGCATGGATGACCGCACATCTGTTTACAACATGGTTTACTGCATATTTCAAGCCCACTGTTGAGACCTATTGCTCAGAAAAAGATTCCTTTCAAAATATACTGCTCACTGACAATGCATCTGTTTACCCAAGACTGCTGATGGAAATGTAAAAGATTAATAACGTGTTCATGCCTGCAAACACAACATCCATTCTGCAGCCTATGGATCAAGAAGTCATTTCAACTTTCAAGTCTGACTACTTAAAAAATACATTTCATGAAGCCATAGCTGCTATAGTGATTCCTCTGATGAATCTAACAATTGAAAGCCTCCTGGAAAGGATTCACCATTCTAGATGCCTTTAATTACATTTGTGATCCATGGGAAGAGGTCAAAATGAACATTAACAGGTGTTTGGAAGAAGCTGATTCCAACCCTCATGGGTGACTCTGAGGGGTTCAGGACTTCACTGGAGAAAGTAACTGCCAATGGGGTGGAACAGCAAGAAAACTAGAAGTGAAGCCTGAAAATGTGACTGAATTGGTGCAATCTCATGATAAATCCTGAACAAATGAGGAGTTTCTTCTTCTTCTTCCTTTTTTTTTAAATCTTTTGGCCACGTCATGTAGCATTGGGATCTTAGTTCCCCGACCAGGGATCAAACCCATTCCCCCTGCATTGGCACTGTGGAGTCCTAACCACTGGACCACCAGGGAAGTCCCAGGAGTTTCTTCTCATGGATGAGCTTTCTTGAGATGGAATCTACTCCTGGTGAAGATGCTGTGAAGATTGTTGAAATGACAACAAAGGATTTAGAATATTACATAAACTTAGTTGATAAAGCAGTGGCAGGGCTTGAGAATTGACTCCAATTTTGAAAGAACTTCTACTATGGGTAAAATGCTATCAAATAGCATTGCACCTACAGAGAAATCATTCGTAAAAGGAAGAGTCAATCCATGGGGCAAACTTCACTGTTGTCTTTTTTCAAGAAACTGCCACGGCCACCCCAACCCTTCAGCCACCACCACCCCGACCAGTCAGCAGCATCAACATTGAGGTAACACCTTCCACCAGCACAAAGACTACTCCTTGCTAAAGGCTCAGATGATGACTAGCATTTTTAAGCAATAATGTATTTTAAAATTAAGGTATGTACTTTTTTTTTAGACATAATGCTATTGCACACTTAACAGACTATAGTATAGTTTAAACATACTTTTATATGTACTGGGAAACCAAAAAATTCGTGTGACTTGCACTTTATTGCAATACTTGCCTTACTGTGGTGGTCTGGAACTGAACCCACAACAACTCCAAGGTCTGCCTGTACCAGACTATAAATCATTTTCTTCAACTGAAGAGGTTTTTGGGGGTTTTTTGACAAAAATAAAGGAATTCATGACTGGTCAAAAAAAAGACAAGTTGGCATCGAGTGGCAAAAAATACACAAAACCAAAAGGGCTTTAGAATATGTCAAGTTTTCTTAATAAAAGTGGCAACAGGAGGGAAAAAGAAAAAGCACTCAAATTCTCTCAAGTATTCTACCTTAAAATAACTCTAAACTCTCTTATGATGGTGCAGTGAGTCAAAGAAAAGAAATATAGTAAGTCAAGCAATATAGTCACCGCTCACATGTTTAAAAGACCCATAGGGAACTGCTGTGGACCCTGTCTCTTCTAGATAGTCTTCCCAGCTTAATTCCACTTCTTCCACTCCAGATCCAGCATCTGGAATTAAAAACAAAACAACACAAAAACAGGTAAGACTCAATTAAAAAAAACTTAAGGTATAAAAACATAAACTTAGTAAACCTAACTTACAATTTACTTCACAAGTAAACTGACTTTTCACACAAAATAACTAAGTATTCTTTTTAAATAGCAGGTTTCCTTAGTGCACTGATTGTCAATGAATCTCAACACTACAGAGTGTGACATGCTGTCTCCTGCTGGGATCTATCTGGGATTCACCTCAATAGATCACATAAAGCTGGTGAGAATGTAACTACTATAATCCCTTTGGACTGTAATTTAGTATCTAATGCCAAATATCTGAGATCCTTAATAGGCATTTCAAACTTAAATTTTCTATCTGTTCTTCCTTAGTACTCTCCAACTGAGTAAAAGTTACCAATGGTTGATATTTTGACTCAATCCAAAAACTGTGGAGTTACCCTTACTTTCTTCCCTTTCTTTCACATCTCACATCCAATCCATCAGAAAGTTCTGGGTACTACCCTAAAAAATATCCCAAATCTAATCACCTTCCACCACTTCTACTGCTATCTCTCTAAGCGCAAGGTCGAACTACAATATCTTTCACCTTTTAATCACACAATAAAATCTAAAATTTGGGAGACTGCAAAGGCCCTATGTGATCTGACCCTTAGTTCCCAACCCTGCCCCTGCATCCCCAACCAGACTCTTGTTTGCTCAATGCACTCGAGGGACACTGAGTTTCTTGCCACTCCTCTCTAACCATGTTCTTTCCTCAAAGTCTCTGCGTTTGTTATTTCCTCCACTTAGATTCATTCCCCTGTCATTGACAGCTTTACGTCATTCAAACCTCTACTCAACAAACACCTCTCCAGAAAAGCCTTCCACCAGAAAGGCCTTCCACCAATGTGCATCTAAAGTAGAAACCTCCAGCCTCTGCTTTCATTATCTTCACAGCATTCATTCCTACCTGCAAGCACACCATGTCTTTTTATCTTCCCCATTAGACAATAAACTCTGTGAAGACAGGAACTTTGTTTTGGTCACTCCTACATCTCTGTCACAGCAGAGACTCAGTACATTTTTGTTGAGTGAGCAAAGATTCAAACACTCCATTGCAATCCAATAATCCCAACTCACATAAGCTCCCTAAGAGCAGGGTTTTGTTCACTGACTATCCTCACTGCCCAAAACAATGCCTGTCACTAGCAAATCTGTGATAAACAGCTGCTGAATGAGTATACCCTTGGGGAGCCTGTGCTTCACACAAACACAAGGAGGCAAATACAAGGATGCTCACCACAGCACTGTTTCTAACAGCAACAGACAGAAGCAATCAGTAGAAGAATAGATAAATTATGGCAATCTTACAACGGAGTACTACTACATATAGCAACTGAAATAAATGAACTATATTGACATATATAAATCTCAAAAAAAAAAATCACACCAAGTAAAAACAACAGGAGCAGAATGAAAAGCACAAGACACAATTTAGGCTTCAAAACAAAACTGCAATATAATGTTTATAAATACAAATCAATAACAGTATTAAAAAAGGATAGGAAGAATATACATCAACATTAACAGTGCTACCTTTGGGGATGGAGGGAAGCAAAGAAGATTAGAAGGAAAGTACAAAAGAGCCTTAAACTGTATTATGTTTTATTTCTTTTAAAAAATGAAAAAGCACATGAAAACATGTTCAACATCATTACGGAAATGCAAATCAAAACCACAGTGAGATACCACCTCACACTCATTAGGATGGCTATTATCAAAAAAGCAGAAAATAAGTGTAGGCAAGGCTGTGAGAAATTGGAATCTTTGTGCACTGCTGGTCTCGGATGGTACAGCCACTGTGGAAAAATTTTTGCTGGTTTCTCAAAAAATTAAAAATATAATTACCATATGATCCAGCAATTCCACTTCTGGGTATATATCCAAAAGAACTGATAGCAGGGACTCAAACAGATATCTATACATGAATGTTTATAGCAGCAATATTCACAATAGCCAAAAGGCGGAAGTAACTGACAAGCATCCATCAACAGATGAATGGATAAACAAAATGTGCTATATGCATGCAATGAAATATTATTTAGTCATATAAAGGAAAGAGGGGCTTCCCTGGTGGCGCAGTGGTTAAGAATCCACCTGCCAACGCAGGGGACACAGGTTCGAGCCCTGGTCCAGGAGGATCCCACATGCCGTGGAGCAACTAAGCCCATGCGCCACAACTACTGAGCCTGAGCTCTAGAGCCCGTGATCCACTACTATTGAGCCCATGTGCCACAACTACTGAAGCCTGAATGCCTAGAGCCCGTGCTCTGCAACGAGAAGCCACTGCAATGAGAAGCACGTGCACCACAGCGAAGAGTAGCCCTTGCTCGCCACAACTAAAGAAAGCCCTCATGCAGCAATGAAGACCCAACGCAGCCAAAAATAAATAAATAAATTTCTATATATATTAAAAAAAGCACCACATCTCTGAAAAAAAAGGAAGGAAAGTCTGACACAGGCTACAGGCTACAGTGTGGATGAACCATGAGAACATTACACTAAATGAAATAAGCCAGCCACAAAAGGTCAAATATTGTATGATTCCACTTACTTGAGGTAGTTAGAGTAGTCAAATTCATAGAGACAGAAAGAAGAATGGTAGTTTCCAAGGACTGGGGGAAGAGGGGAATGGGGAGTTAGTGTTTAATGGGTACAGAGTTTCAGTATGGGAAGATGAAAAAGTTTTGGAGATGGACGGTGGTAACAGTTGCACAATAATGTGAATGTATGTAATGCCACCGAACAGTACACTTAAAAATGGCTGAAGTGGTCAATTTTATGTTATGGATGCTTTACCGCAATTTTTTAAATGAAAACAAATATTGGACAATGTTAATTTATTATTTATTAATTTTTATTTTGTTTTTTGTTTTGTTTTTTGGGTTTTTTTGCATTACGTGGGCCTCTCACTGTTGTGGTCTCTCCCGTTGCAGAGCACAGGCTCCGGACGCACAGGCTCAGCGGCCATGGCTCACGGGCCCAGCCACTCCGCGGCATGTGGGATCTTCCCGGACCAGGGCACGAACCCGTGTCCCCTGCATCGGCAGGCGGATTCTTAACCACTGCGCCACCAGGAAAGCCCCTATTTATTAATTTTTAAATTCTGCATTGTAGGTACATGAGTGTTTCCTATATTGTTTCCCATTCATTTCTATGTATTTGAAAATTTTCCCTAGAAATATAACAAACCAACAAAGACTTCATTGGGAGCGTCCTGGAAGTATGAGCCAGTAGAAAGTCAACTTCCTTCACTAAAACTTAACAAGGCTGGACATTCATATTTATGGTCCTTGGCAAGAAGCCTAGTCCCTCAAACAGCATGCTGATTTAAAAATAAAAAATAAACAATAACAACAATAAAAGCAGTGAATGAAAGGACTGAAATCTCTCATTCATCAAAAACTACATAAAAACTGAGAAGAAACTAGACTAATGATCTGATAGAAAAGTCAGCAAAACGCATGAAAAGAGAATTTATTTATTTTTAATAAATTTATTTTATTTATTTATTTTTGGCTGTGCTGGGTCTTTGTTGCTGTGCATGGGCTTTCTTTAGTTTCAGCGAGCAGGGGTTACTCTTCGTTGCGGTGCATGGGCTTCTCATTGCAGTGGCTTTTCTTGTTGCAGAGCACGGGTTCTAGGTGTGCAGGCTTCAGTAGTTAAGGCTCGCAGGCTCAGTAGTTGTGGCGTGGGCTCTAGAGCACAGGCGCAGTAGTTGTGGCACATGGGCTTAGCTGCTCTGTGGCATGTGGGATCTTCCCGGACCAGGGCTTGAACCTGTGTCTCCTGCATTGGCAGGCGGATTCTTAACCACTGCGCCACCAGGGAAGTCCCAAGAATTTATTTTTTAAAAATGCAAATAGTCCTTAAACATATGGAAATGTGTGCAAATTTATTCATTTTAAAGAAATGCAAATGAAAACTACATTGAGATATCAGATGGAAAAAATTCCAAAGTCTGACAACACACTCCATGGTGAGGCAGGTAATTAAGCAGGTAAAGCATAACGACACAACCCCGGTGAAAGAACTTGGCAGTATCTAGCAAAATTACATATGTATTTACCTTTTGATCCAGCAATCCCACTTCTAGGAATCTATCCCAAAGATATGCTGGCAAAAATACAAAAAGACATATGTACAAAGCTATTCATTGCAGTACTATATGTAATACCAAGACTGGAAGCAACCCAAATGTCCATCAATAAGGAACAGGGTGAATAAAATACGGTATATACATCCAGTACTATACATCTGTAAAAAAAGAATGAGAATGATTTCCACATACTTATGTGGAATAATCTTCAGTATACACTAAGTGAAACAGCAAAACAGAGCAGTTTTTATTGTAGCTCTAGTTTTTGTATAAGGTGAGAGAGAGATGAATATATATGTAAATGCTCACACATATCTTTTTACATTTTAAAACATGAAAAATAGAATAAAAAGTAATAAAACTTGTTATATATATGGAGAAAAATAAAAAGGATGAATACTATCAGGTTGAAAGTGAGAATGTTGTTATATAATTTTGACTTTGTAACTATGTATATACTTTACACAATTTAGAAACATTTAAATTAAAAATTCTAAAAACTGAAAATGAACTTAAACAAATATGCCTAACTGTTGGTGTCAAAACTGCAGAGAAAACAGGATCCCTTTAAGTCATTAATAAAATACAAAATTTTAACTGCAAACCCAAGTGGAATATATCTAAAGGCAAAATGATAAAGAAATCTTAAACTACACACTATTATCCTACTGATATTTAGAAGGTTGGTATTGTTATTATGAAAAAATTATATGAATATTATAGGATAAAAACAAATAAGTGATGATACTAAAGACATTACAAAACAACACATTTCTAAAAGAAAAGAGACACAAATATAAAATCAAAGAAATAAAAACCCTGTAATTTTAAGTTAAAACTGTAAATATCAGATGAAGCCATCTGATTTTCTTTTCTCTTCAAAAGACATGTATTTCCCAGCTATGTCTATGGATAAGACGTAGAAGAAATGGCAATCTGCTATCAATGAGCACCCCAGCACCTGGATTGTAGACTGTAAATATCATATCCATTTTAAAAAAAAGAGCTCCTCAGAGAAATGGCAGATTGCAAGCTTGGGGCAGGAAATGTGCAAGAGATACCTTGGAATCTTATTATGCCAGAAAGCAAGGACTAGACCTATCAAAGATATATGACATCACATCCAAAGAACACAGGAACCAATCTGAAAGAACTCTCATTGGTCTAGAATGAGGCAATTTGATCATCAAATGAATGATAACAGCAATGGATTCAAATTCAGCAATGGATTCAAATTCATATATAAAATATATATGTAATGTGTATACATACGATATGAGTTAATAATAACACTTTAAAGAAAACAAATCAACTTCCTAAATAGCGGAGTGAGTACCTCAGTGAACCCACCCTTCCAGAAAAGCAGCAAAAATACTGGCTAAACAATGAAAACTGACCATTTCAAAGTTCTGAAATTAACTGAAGGCACAGAACAAATTGAAAAGCATCTATCAAGACAAGTTACAGAACCTCTGTTAGAATAGTAGGATTGTGGCTCTTTATGTTGGAGCTATTCCCATCTTTCATTCCTCCCCAACTCAAAACAGAAATTTTAAAACTGAAAATACAATAACTAAAAAACAAAACAAAACAAACTCCTCTATAGATAAGTTCTACAGCAGAATGAGGAGGACAGGAAAAGAAACACCAAAATTAAAGAGCAATAGAAAACACCCAATTTCAACAACGGAGAGAAAAAAAATGAAAAGCGCCTCACAGAGCTCTGCGACAATAGCAAGAGATCTAACAAAAGTGTCTTCAGAGTCCCAAAAGAAGACAAAGAGAACAGGGCAGAAAAAGTCCTAGAAGAAATAATGGCTGCAAATGTTCCAAATCTGTCAAAAGACGTAAGCCTATCATTTTAAGAAGGTGAGAAAACTCCCAACAAGATAAACCCAAGGAAATCTGTGCACAGATACACAGAGTCAAACTGCTGAAAACTAGAGACAAAAAATCCTGAAAGCAGCAAGAGAAACAATACCTCTTTTAAGGGGAGTGGCAGGAAACAGAATTCCAATGACAGCAAATTTTTCATCAGAAAGGGAGGCCAGAAGGCACAATATTTTTCAGGAGATGAAGAAAGAATTTTCAACTCAGAATTCTAGGTTTAGCAAAAATATCCTTTAATAATGAGTGGCAAAATTAAGATATTCTCAGATGAAGGGAAACAAATGAATTCTATCACCAAGAGACCTACCCTAACAAAATGGCTAAAGGAAATTCTATAAACAGAAATGAAATGACAGAGAAGGAATCTTGGAAAATCAGGAAGGAATAAACAACAATGAAAAGAGTAAAAATACTGGAAAACATACATTTTCCTTCTCCTCTTGAATTTTCTAAATTATATTTGACAGTTGAAGCAAAACTTTTAACAATATCTGATGTGGTTCTCAAAACATGTAGAAGAATATTTAAGACAAGTTTATTATAAATAAGAGTAGGTAAAGAGACATAAAAATAGGTAAAATTTTTACACTTCACTCAAATTAACAAAATGATAAAACCAGCAGAGTGTGATAAGTTAAGTATATATAATGTAATACCTAGAGCAACCACTAAAAAGCTATACAAAGAGATACACTCAAGAACAGTGTATAGACAAATCAAAATGAAATTCTAAAAAAATGTTCAAGTAACCCACAGGAAGGCAGGAAAAGATAGGAACAAAAGAACAGAGAAAACAGGGCTTCCCTGGTGGCGCAGTGGTTAAGAATCTGCCTGCCAATGCAGGGGACGTGGGTTCAAGCCCTGGTCCGGGACAATCCCACATGCCATGGAGCAACTAAGCCCGTGCGCCACAACTGCTGAGCCTGTGGTCTAGAGCTCACAAGCCACAATTACTGAAGCCCATGTGACTACAGCCTGTGCTCTGCAACAAGAGAAGCCACAGCAATGAGAAGCCTGCGCACCACAACGAAGAGCAGCCCCCCGCTTGTGGCAACTAGAGAAAGCCTGTGTGCACCAACGAACACCCAACGCAGCTAAAAATACATGAATAAATAGGGCTTCCCTGGTGGCGCAGTGGTTGAGAATCCGCCTGCCGATGCAGGGGACACGGGTTTGTGCCCCGGTCCGGGAAGATCCCACATGCCGCGGAGCGGCTGGGCCCGTGAGCCATGGCCGCTGAGCCTGCGCGTCCGGAGCCTGTGCTCCCGTTATACATGAATAAATAAATGTAATTAAAAAACAGAGAAAACAAATGGACAAAAATGGCAGAAGTGAGATCTAACATATCAATAATTACATTAAGTGTTAAATGGTCTACACCAATTACAAGACTGAAAAAACATTTTTTTAATGACTACATGCTGTTACAAGAAACTTACTCCAAATATAACGATTTACACAGGTTGAAAGTGAAGTGATGAGAGACTTCCCTGGTGGTGCAGTGGTTAAGAATCTGCCTGCCAATGCAGGGGACACGGGTTTGATCCCTGGGCCAGGAAGACCCCACATGCCGCGGAGCAACTAAGCCCATGGGCCACAACTACCGAGCCTGTGCTCTAGAGCCCACATGCCACAACTACTGAGCCCACACGCCAAAACTACTAAAGCCAATCTGTGCGCTCTAGGGCCTGCATGTTGCAACTACCAAAGCCCACGTGACTGGAGCCTGTGCTTCTCAACAAAAGTCACAGCAATGAGAAGCCCACGCACTGCAACGAAGAGTAGCCCCTGCTTGCCACAACTAGAGAAAGCCCGTGTGCAGCAACAAAGACCCAGTGCAGCCAAAGATAAATAAAATTTTTAAAAAAAAGGAAGTGAAAGGATGAAAAGGATATACCATGCAAACATTAATAAAAAGAAAGTAGGAATAGGTAAATCTGTAGAGACAGAAAGTAGACATGGTTGCCAGAGGTTAGATTAAGCAAGAAATGAGTGCTAATGGTTTCTTCTGAGGAGTAATGAAAACGTTCTGGAATTAGGTAGTAGTGTTGGTCACACAACTTTGTGAATATACTAAAAACCACTGAACTGTATACTCTCAAAGTGTAAATTTTATAGTATGTGAATTATATTTTTAAAAAAAGAAAAATATTTCAATAAAGATGTTTTTAGGAAACCTCAATAGTTAAAAAAATTATTAATTAAAAAGCAAACAATATGATTAATAAATGAGCCAAAAATACAAAGACATGGTACTGAAGGGGATACAGGGATGGCAAGTAAGCACGTGTTCAACATCACCTGCATCACCTGTTCAACATCATTTGCATTCAGCCAATAGGGGAAAGAAAATTAAGACCAGGATGACCTATCATTACACATCTATCAGCATGACTTAAATAAAAATAGTGACAATACCAAATGGCTGTGAGGATGTGAAGAAATCAGATCTCATATACTGCTGCTAAGAATGCATAATGGTACAGCCACTCTGGAAAGTAGTTGTGCTCCTTGGCATTTATCCCAGAAAAATGAAATTTTATGTATATGATTGTTTATAGCAGCTTTATTCATAAAAACCAAAAACTAGAAGCAACCAAAATGTACTGCAACAGATGAACCGTTAACCAAACTGCAGTATATCCACAGAATACTACCAAGCAATAAAAGGGAACAACAGACTACAGATACATTCAAGAATTTGGATGGATCTCAGGGGCATTATTTTGAGTGAAAAAAGCCCATCTCAAAAAGTCACATACTGTGTGGTTCTACTTATGTAACATTCTGGAAATGACAAAATTATAGAGATGAAGAACAGATTAATGGTTACCTAGGGTTAGGGAATATTGGGGAAGAGGAGTGGTGTAACTATGAAGGGGCAGTACAAAGGAGTTCTGTGTGGTGATGGAATAGTTCTGTATCTTGACTGAGGTGGTGGTTACAGGAATCTACACATATAAAATGACAGAACTACATACATTTTATACATAGATCAATTTCCTAGCTTTTATATTGTACTATACTTAAATGAGATGTAACTTATAGTAGAAACTGGGTGAATGGTACATGAGAACTGTCAGTATTTTTGCAAGCTCCTATGAATTGATAATTACCTCAAAAGAAACTTTCTTTTTTTTTTTTTTAAATGAAGTCTGCTCATAAAAGTTATTTACTTTTTCAACAAACATGCTGAGTATCTCCCCCCCCTCAGTGCCAGGTTCTCTGCCAGGTACAAAGAAAAACAACTCATGTCTTCAAAGAGCTTCCCATTTAGTGGTAGAAAGATAAGCCAGACAACATAACACAGGTAAGGAATGGAATTATGCACTCTGAAGAATGGATTTTGCTCAGCAAAACCCATACCTGCATCAATCTGCTGCTCCCCGTTCATTTCCACAGCACATGGGTGATCTCCTCCCCACACAGAGGACAGGCCTTACAGTTATGCTACAATTTGAAGATTACTTGCAGTTCTCAAGCGTCTGTTCAATGGGCATCCAAGGGTCCAAATGAAAGTGCTGAAAAATCAAAAACAACATATTAACAGGCTGCGGCCCAGTGTTTATTCAGTCATAAGACATGACACTCTGGTGGGTTGAAAGGGCAGATAAAACAAAAATACACTGGCAGAATAGATGGAATTAGAGAAAAAAATTTAATACCTTTTCTAATTTCGAAGACTCTGTGTGTGTGTGTGTGTGTGTGTGTGTGTGTGTGTGTAGAGAGAGAGAGAGAAAGAGCTATCAAGATCTTGATATCTAAAAATCACAACAAATAAACATATATATGAATCACTACCCCTTCAACTTAGATTATAATACTGAGCACCACTGGCCACAAAACCTCTAATTCCTAATGAAATCCTGGGGGGAAAAGTTAGCTTTCAATGCCCTATCTTAACCAGTAAATAAGATTCAGGATACGACATATTATTTTATCTAGTTTTCCATTTCATTTACCTAGAATATTATGCAGAATCAAAAAGTATCAACTATATTTATCTACAATTACACTTATAAAGAGAGCTCAATCCCTCCAAAATAACCTCTGAAACCATTTATTCTTTTTTTAAAAGGCTTTATTGGGATATAATTCACATGCCAAAATCTCCCATTTTAAGTGTACAATTCAATAATTTTCAGTAAACTTACAGAGTTGTATAACCATCACTATAATCCAATTTTAGAATATTTCCATCACCCGGAAAAGAAACTTCATTCCCCACTTGCAGTTCTTCTCCATTCCATCCCTAGCCTCAGGCAACCACTAATCTGTTTTGTCTCTAGAGATTTTGCCTCTTCTGGACATTTCACACAAATGAAATCATACAACATGTGGTCTTTTGCACCTGACTTCTTTCACTCAGCATGTTTTTGAGGCCCATCCATGCTGCAGCATGGATGAATCTATTTATTTTTGCTTTACATAGATGTAAAACAATCTAAGATACTGCCTTTATATATGCCTAACAGATTAGAAAGAGTAAATGCAAGGGGGAAAAGGAGCTGTTGCAGGAAGGCGTGATGTGAACTAACCTCAAGGGCAACAATGCAGAAAACTATAAAGGTGGAATAGGAACTCAACAGCCACAGCTGCCTGGGTGATACCTACAAGAGCAAACAACTCTGAACCTCTCAAAAAGATTCTGATTCTGTACTAGATCCCCAGTAAAAGATTATCATAAAAATCTTTTAAACACTGAGAAAAAATTAGTTTAAATTTTAACATACTCTTTGAAAAGGTACAAGCTATCTCAAGTACAACAGTGTGAGCTGCTGGGTGATAGGAATATCCAGATTCTAGTCCCAGCTCTACCCATAACTAACTATGCAATCTTATACAGACTATATTATATCCATTTTTAAAATTTGTAAAATGAGTGTAACATTTTCAGATTTTAAAACTAAATTTCATATTGAGCATAGAGAAAATCTTAATAACAGTTAAAAGTATGGATATCCTATTTGAGGTAACTGCCAGTTATCCAAAATCTTTTCATACAACAACATAAACACTGAAACTCACACTTTCACAGATAGGAACAACTGAATAGAAACCTGGTAGTGAGATTTAAAGCTTCTAAATAAGCTTTCTTCTCTCAGTTTACTTTCCTACCCCAAGCCTAAAACATTCAAACTGTACCATTCCACCTGCTAATTCATTCACTCCCCATATTTATTAAACACCAGCTCATTACCATCCACTATTCTAGGGAATAAGCGTAAAGCAATCAAGAGAGACTTGGTTCCCGCATTCATGATGCTTATTTTCAACCGGTGTAAGCCAATTTAAGCCAACAATTTAAAACAATCACTTAAAGTGCTATGAAGGAAAAGCAGCAGTGGGTGCTAAGATAGAACATAAAGGCAGACCTAACCTAAACTAAGAGGTCACTGACAGCGCCCCTGGGACGGGGAAAGGTATTTAAGCTGACACTAAAGGGGAAACAGCAGTTAGGCAAAAAGGGCAGAAAGGAAAGAGTAGTCCAGGAATAGGGAGCAGCACATACAAAGGCTCTAAGGTGGGGAGGAACTGAGAGCAGGCCACTGTGGCTGGAGCATGGGAACCAACCGGGTAAGTGGCACACAGTGAAACTGGACAGGAAGAGTAGGAATAACACAGTTGATACATACTGAGGATCTACCATGAGCTGGGTACTGTCCAAAGCACTTAAACATATTAACCCATTTAATACTCTCAGCAACTGGACAAGGTGACATCACTATCATGAGGAAACAGGCACAAAACAGGTACTACCTGCCAGTGTCCCACAGCTAGTTAAGTAGGAAAACCAGGTTTCAAACCTAGGAAAACGTCCACATTATATGTCCTCAAACGCTGTACTATAGTGCCTCTCAATGGGAAGCAACTGAGGGTTTTCTTAAGCAGAGAAAGGATAAAATCTGTGTTTTTAAAAACATCACTCTGGGACTTCCCTGGTGGTCCAGTGGTTAAGACTCGGCGCTCCAATGCAGGGGGCTTGGGTTCGATCCCTGGTCAGGGAACTAGATCCCACATGCCGCAACTAAGACCCGGCGCAGCCAAATAAATAAATAAATATTTTAAAAAAAATCACTCTGGAAAAAAAAAATTATTCTGGACCCAATCAGAGAAACCATAAAGGAGTGACAAAAAAACATAAAAGTATAAAATTTCTACATGGCAAAAGACACTGTAAATAAAATTCAAAGATAAGAGAGTAGGTTTTAAAAGTTCTCATCACACACAAAAA
Source organism: Kogia breviceps (assembly GCF_026419965.1). Classification (NCBI taxonomy): domain Eukaryota; kingdom Metazoa; phylum Chordata; class Mammalia; order Artiodactyla; family Physeteridae; genus Kogia; species Kogia breviceps. Next base: position 36,310,392 of record NC_081319.1, on the reverse strand, counting down.
ATTTTTTCTATGTATGGTGACAGATGTTAACTAGATTTATTGTGGTAATCTTCACAATGTATACAGATATCAAATCATTATGCTATATGCCTGAAACTAATATAATGTCATATGTCAATTTTACTTCAATAAAAATAAATAAGACAGTTGAGATGGGTGAAAATATTGGCAACATGTAAGATAATGGATTAATTTCCATATACAAGCTCCCATAATTCAACAAGAAAAAAAGAAAAATCTGCAAAATATGTAATTAATCCACACTAAAAATGAGTTAATACTTACAAAAATATGCTCAATCTCATTAGTAGTGAAATAATAAGACTTTTTAATCAAATACTATTTTTTTCACCTTTCCAATTGGTAAAATTTTTAAAACTGAAAATCTCCAGAGTTGGCAAGGAAGACAGACAAAGGGAGAGAGTATATATTGGTACTACCTTTTTGGAGAGGATTTTAATGATAAATAATTTAACATATAAAGATTTAAAAGACAAACTCTTTGAGCAATAATTCTACACAACACAATATGTGGAATCTAAAAAAGTGATACAAATGAACTTATTTACAAAACAGAAATAGACTCACAGACATAGAAAACAAACTTATGGTTACCAAAGGGTAATGGCAGGGGAGGGATAAATTAGGAGTTTGGGATTAACAGATACACACTACTATATATAAAATAGATAAACAGCAAGGACTTACTGTGGAGCACAGGGAACTATATTCAATATCTTGTAATAATCGATAATGGAAAAGAATCTGAAAAAGAATAGATATATATGTATGTATAACTTAATCACCTTGCTTTACACGTGAAACTAACACAACATTGTAAATCAACTGTACTTCAATAAAAAATAAATAAAAAATAAGTACTCTTGAACAACAACAACAAAAGAACCTTTCACACAACACAAATGTGTGGAAGGCTACATAGCCAATGGTGTTTGCTGCTGTATTATCTGTAACAGTGAGAAACCAGAAACAGCCTATATGTCCATCAAATGTGAATGAGATAGCTACAGACATTATGATACACCTACACTAGGAAATACTTTGTAATCATTAGAAGAATTCAAGTAGATCCATAAAAGCATATGGGAATGTGATCTATATTCTCAATGAAAAAAGCAAGTGAAGGAAAATTATTATTTATATTAACTTTTCAAAATCCTGTGTCCATTGTTTACTTGGCTATCTGACTTTCAACAAACACCTTATTGGTGCCAATGATATCACTAATAAAATGGAGTATAACAGTACTGCACCTACCTCACCGGATTGACAGGATAAGTAGGATAAACAATGAAGTGCACGAAGCATAGAGCTACATAGTAAATGCTGAGTTAATGTTAACTGTTATGCAATATTGACAGATTCAAGTTCCTACGGCACGAATTTAGGGTCATCTCTACACATAGTCTTGAAACTTCATCATGGGTCTGATGTAACAAAATTATCTGTTGGTTTATTAGGCTGTGAAGATGTCATCCACTGCTTACACTCATAAACTCTTGAAATACGTCAGCATATTTTGTGCAGTGAGCCACACAGTGCAATAATAACTATTATTATTAATAAATCTTCAAAGCCAAAAAGACATGAGTTGGGGGAAATGCAAGTCTTATGTAGCTGAAACTAAGAATGCAACTTTAAAAAAATTAAGTTATAATTAACATACATTATTATATAAGTTTCAGGTGTAGTGATTCAATACTTTAAAAAAAAATTTTCTTTATTTATTTTTGGCTGCATTGGGTCTTCGTTGCTGCACGTGGGCTTCCTCTAGTTCCAGTGAGTGGGGGCTATGCTTCGTTGTGGTGCACGAGCTTCTCATTGCGATGACTTCTCTTATTGTGGAGCACGGGCTCTAGGCACATGGGCTTCATTCAGTAGTTGTGGCTCGCAGGCTCTAGAGCGCAGGCTCAGTAGTTGTGGCGCATGGGCTTAGTTGCTCTGCGGCATGTGGGATCTTCCCGGACCAGGGCTCGAACGTGTCTCTCCTGCATTGGGAGGTATTTCTTAACCGCTGCGCCACCAGGGAAGCCCCCAGTATTTTTATACATCACTGCAAGAAGACTATTTTACCATCTGTCAACATACAAAGTTGTTAAAAAGGGCTGTGACATTTTTTCAATCTTAAAGCATCACTTAGATTTTAACAAATAAACAATCAGTTCATTGTCTTACTAGGATCATGAGAAATAAACTGATGAAGCCTTTTGCTGTAGAACATCTGTCAGATCGTTCTCTTTACTGCTAGTCTGCTCTCTTTTTATGCAGTGAGGAAAAAAACAGTAAAATATCAAGCAGCTTAAAATATAAAAATTTAATTTACTTTTATTTCCTATTCATGTTAAACTGTTTTACTGACTTTATTTATCATTGATTTTGGTATCATAATTCCTCTTGTGGTGACCAGAATACATCAGAATTATTTAAATAAGTTCTCATGAAATAACTAATCTGGACCTTGTTCATCTTATTTAGAATTATTTCAGTGAACTAAACAGCAGCCTAGATATTTACAGGAGGTTCTAATAAAAGAGACTAAAGCCAGTATTTTAAAATAGGAAACACTTCTAAGAAACATAAATAACAATTTTAAAAAGCAAAGCTAATTGTACAAAACCAGCTTTTTTTTGACATCTTTTTTTTTTTTTTTTTTTTTTTTTTTTGCGGTACGCAGGCCTCACTGTTGTGGCCTCTCCCGTTGCGGAGCACAGGCTCCGGACGTGCAGGCTCAGCGGCCATGGCTCACAGGCCCAGCCGCTCCGCGGCACGTGGGATCTTCCCAGACCGGGGCACGAACCTGTGTCCCCTGCATCGGCAGGTGGATTCTCAACCACTGCGCCACCAGGGAAGCCCCTTGACATCTTTACTGGAGTATAATTGCTTTACAATGGTGTGTTAGTTTCTGCTTTATAACAAAGTGAATCAGTTAAACATAAGCACATGTTCCCACATCTCTTCCCTCTTGTGTCTCACTCCCTCCCACCCTCCCTATCCCACCCCTCTAGGTGGTCACAAAGCACCGAGCTGATCTCCCTGTGCTATGCAGATGCTTCCCACCAGCTAGCTATGCTACGTTTGGTAGTGTATATAAGTCCATGCCACTCTCTCACTTTGTCACAGCCTACCCTTCCCCCTCTCCACATCCTCAAGTCCACTCTCTAGTAGGTCTGCATCTCCATTCCCATCTTACCCCTAGGTTCTTCATGACCTTTTTCTTTCTTAGATTCCATACATATGTGTTAGCATACAGTATTTGTTTTTCTCTGACTTACTTCACTCTGTATGACAGACTCTACGTCCATCCACCTCACTACAAATAACTCAATTTTGTTTCTTTTTATGGCTGAGTAATATTCCATTGTATATATGTGCCACATCTTCTCTATCCATTCATCTGATGATGGACACTTAGGTTGCTTCCATGTCCTGGCTATTGTAAATAGAGCTGCAATGAACATTTTGGTACATGACTCTTTTTGAATTATGGTTTTCTCAGGGTATATGCCCAGTAGTGGGATTGCTGGGTTGTATGGTAGTTCTATTTGTAGTTTTTGAAGGAACCTCAATACTGTTCTCCATAGTGGCTGTATCAATTTACATTCCCACCAGCAGTGCAAGAGTGTTCCCTTTTTTCCACACTCTCTCCAGCATTTGTTTCTAGATTTTTTGATGATGGCCATTCTGACTGGTGTGAGATGATATCTCATTGTAGTTTTGATTTGCATCTCTCTAATGATTAATGATGTTGAGCATTCTTTCATGTGTTTGTTGGCAATCTGTATATCTTCTTTGGAGAAATGTCTATTTAGGTCTTCTGCCCATTTGGGGGTTGGGTTGTTTGTATTTTAGATACTGAGCTGCATGAGCTGCTTGTAGATTTTGCAGATTAATCCTTTGTCAGTTGCTTCATTTGCAAATATTTTTTCCCATTCTGAGGGTTGTCTTTTGGTCTTGTTTATGGTTTCCTTTGCTGTGCAAAAGCTTTTACGTTTCATTACATCCCATTTGTTTATTTTTGTTTTTATTTCCATTTCTCTAGGAGGGGGGTCAAAAAGAATCTTGCTGTGATTTATGTCATAGTGTTCTGCCTATGTTTTCCTCTAAGAGTTTGATAGTGTCTGGCCTTACATTTAGGTTTTTAATCCATTTTGAGCTTATTTTTGTGTATGGTGTTAGGGAGTGTTCTAATCTCATACTTTTACATGTACCTGTCCAGTTTTCCCAGCACCACTTATTGAAGAGGCTGTCTATATTCCATCGTATGTTCTTGCCTCCTTTGTTGTAAATTAGGTCTCCCTATGTGCATGGGTTTATCTCTGGGCATTCTATCCTTATCCATTGATCTATATTTCTGTTTTTGTGCCAGTACCATACTGTCTTGATTACTGTAGCTTTGTAGTATAGTCTGAAGTCAGGGAGCATGATTCTTCCAGCTCCATTTTTCGTTCTCAAGATTGCTTCAGCTATTCAGGGTCTTTTGTGTTTCCATACAAACTGTGAAATTTTTGGTTCTAGTTCTGTAAAAAATGACAGTGGTCGTTGGATAGTGATTGCATTGCATCTGTAGATTGCTTTGGGTAGTATAGTCATTTTCACAATGTTGATTCTTCTAATCCAAGAACATGGTATATCTCTCCATCTACTTGTATCATATTTAATTTCTTTCATCAGTTTCTTATAATTTTCTGCATACAGGTCTCTTGTCTCCTTAGGTTGGTTTACTCCTAGATATTTTATTATTTTTGTTGCAATGGTAAATGGGAGTGTTTTCTTAATTTCCCTTTCAGATTTTTCATCATTAGTGTATAGGAATGCCAGAGATTTTGGTGCATTAATTTTGTATCCTGCTACTTTACCAAATTCACTGATTAGATCCAGTAGTTTTCTGGTAGCATCTTTAGGATTCTCTATGTATAGTATTATGCCATCTGCAAACAGTGACAGTTTTACTTCTTCTTTTCCAATTTGGATTCCTTTTATTTCTTTTTCTTCTCTGATTGCTGTGGCTAAAACTTCCAAAACTATGTTGAATAAGAGTGGGCAGCCTTGTCTTGTTCCTGATCTTAATGGAAATGGTTTCATTTTTTCACCACTGAGGACGATGTTAGCTGTAGGTTTGTCATATATGGCCTTTATTATGTTGATGAAAGTTCCCTCTATGCCTACTTTCTGCAAGTGTTTTTTTATCATAAATGGTGTTGAATTTTGTCAAAAGCTTTCTCTACATCTATTGAGAAAATTGTATGTTTTTTCTCTTTCAATTTGTTAATATGCTGTATCACATTGATTGATTTGCATATATTGAAGAATCCTTGCATTCCTGGAATAAACTCCACTTGACCATGGTGTATGATCCTTTTAATGTGCTGTTGGATTCTGTTTGCTAGTATTTGGTTGAGAATTTTTGCATCTATGTTCATCAGTGATATTGCATGTCCCCTGCATTGGCAGGCGGACTCTCAACCACTGCGCCACCAGGGAAGCCTGACTTCTTCCCTTTTTTTTTTTTAAAGATAAATGGCTAACAAGCATTTGTTGCATTGGAATGAAGTTTCTCATCTGTCATTTGACATGAGAAGGCTGAGAAACAGCAACCATGGAATTACAGAATAGTTTCCTGGCTTTTTGTAACCAGACATGGTCTCTTCCTGTAATCCTTTTATAAAATTATTAAAAGTGGTACATTTTGACAGCGTTTGTGTTGGTGAATCAAATACCTCTTTATTTAATCAGATTAAAGACATATTGACTCTTTTAACATGTGCTCGTGCTACTGGCTCCTATAAATAAAGCCTGTAATCAATGAGAAATGTGATAATATTTGAGCTCTAGAAGATCTGCTATTTCTGCAGCTTACAAAATAATGTGAGGATAAAGAAATGCTTTTTATTTTATTTATTTATTTATTTATTTTTAATAAGATCCTCTATAAACACATTTATTTGCTACTGAAAACTGAAAACAGCACATCAGAAATTTTTATTGTAATTCAACACGCTGTTCTAACAATGCTGCGGCCAAGCCACCCAACGTGGTGTGGTGGTCTTCACTTTCCTTCCACACAAGTTAATTTGTCTCACAAAGTGGAACTAAAATATATTCAAGTCATTCAAATGCAAGCTACATAGATTCCTCATAAGTTACTGTAGTAAGGGGGAAAAGAGATGCAAGAAAAAAAGACAACACAGAACTTATAATATAGGTTATCAAAATATTGGTACGCAATCTTTCCCAAGCTTCATAATGATCCTAAAACTACCAGGGAGAAAAAGTAGTACAAGAATAAGGTTTATGGTTCCTTCGACTCCGTGTCATAATTACTGTAATACTTATTGTTGTAATAATTCTCATAATTATCCTCAGAAGGATCTCTATGAAACCGGCAAAAACGACAGCTACATCTAAATCTTTGCCCTCTTGACTGAGTCTCAACATCATTCTGCCATGGTCCTCTTTCAGAGTCAGACCGAGGAACTCCTTTGCCGTAGCGTTTTTTAATGGACTGAATCAGCCGTTCCATCTTCTCTCTCCGATCAGTTAACACGGTCCTCACCCCTCTCCTATAGGGTATGTTTTCACCAAGTAACCGCCCAGTTGGTTGAGGTAGACACTCTGGTAGAATGAATGGCAATTTGATACCAGGGTTGAGTGTCAGTTTACTGAGGTTCTTTATGAACGCTTCAGACATGGGTTCAGAGGCAACTGGAATTGCCTGGGAATTTTCATCGATGGACATTTGAGGAGACTCCAGGGTCCAAGTTGGGTTAACCTCAGATGAATCCATTGGGAGTCTTGTCACAGCTTGAAGCTTCTCCTAGACCTTTGGGTTCCCAGTGGAAGGTGATGCTTTAGACTCAAATTGCTACAAAGTAGCCTGGAAGAACTATAGAGCTAAGAAAGAGGGAGAAAAATCCCAGCTAACACACCGTGGTGAGAGAGAATCCAACCTAAGAAATGCTTTTTAAATGCTTATGTCATATTTTGTTACAGTGAAAGATAATTTCAAAACCCGGATTTAGTAGTCTTGGTTTCTGGCATAGTATAGGTGCTTAGTACCCTGGTACTAATTAGCAATTGCTGAGGAAACAGGACTGCAGAATGGCCATACTTACAACTGTGAACCAGGGATTTATAAATTGGTTGGCATAAAATTTCCATCCTCGTTATAGTATGATTCAGTTTTCAAAAATTATTTATGTCTGAAATTTTTGATAGATGTGTATTAAAGAAGGCTTAGAAAAATGGACATTTAAGTGCTTTTAATGGAAAATTTGTGGGTATTGAATTTTGGGTTTTAAAATAAGAATAAGACAGCATAAATTACTAAAATGGTATGAGGAAGTGCCTTCATGGATGATTAGTAAACCTAGAAAAAAAGGTGAAGTGTAAGAGAGGGATTGAAGATGACAAGAAGGTTCCCAAGGTGTAAGATAAGGATTGAACCCATCTAGCTGTTGTAAAGAGTTGTTATTTTGCTCTGGTGAAGTATAGCAGATAAAGAAAATAGCTTATAAATTGGAAACACTTTACATAGTAATAATTCTGTTGATTGAAAAAGAATTTCCCTGAACACTCAAAGAGCAAACCCTTAATAATGAAGAAGGCAATCATATTGCCCTAATTTGCATTGAAGCCCTCAATTTGTCTTCCTCAAACCACTCCTCCTTTAGACTTTGCTTTTCCCCAAGTGGCAACTTCATCCTTTCTACTGCATAGACAAAAAACTTCAAGAGTCAGCCCAGGTAATGCTTTTTCTCACACCCACATCCAGTCTCTCCTTTACTATTCTCAGTGTTTTTACTGCTTCTAACAGTAAAACTGTTAGAAGAGGTGTTGTTGGAGTTAGCCACCAACACCTCTCACCTGGATTATTCCAGCGTCTTTTAAATTCGTCTTCCTGCTTCTACTCTTGCCCATTTACAGTCTTTTCTCAACATAGCTGCAGAATAACCTTTTTTAAAAATAGGTCAAACTGTGTCTCTCTTCTGCTCCAAATCTTCCAGTGGCTTCCCCAAAACTAAAATCTTCACAGAAGCCTACAAGTATACATGTAATCTGGCTTCCTGGTACCTTTCTAAACTCACCTCCTAGATCCCAGCCTTGATCATTCTGCTGCAACAGCAGTGACCTCAAATATCCTGCACAAGCTCTCACTTGAGGGTCTTTGCACTTCTCCTTTTCCTGCCTGGAATGTTCTTCCCTCACGTGTGGGCTCATGTCACCTCATCACTAAGACCTTAATCACCTTTTTGAAAGTAGTACTTCCGTCCTCCTTCCTTGCTTCATTTTCCTCCTAACATTTATTTTTGTTCAATATGCTATATACACTTTGTTTTTCTGTCTCTCCGCACTGGATTGTGAGATCTGTGAGGGCAAGGTTTTCCCCCCTCTATTTGTTTACCTAAAACAATATGTGGCAGATAGTATGTACTCAGTAAGTATTTATTGATTAATTGAGAAAGCAATTCCATGGCAGTTTGTTGTATCACTACTGTTGATCCATAGAGCCTTCTTTAAATAAAATAACTGATATTAGCTCTTGATATGAATTCTAGAATATGGCAGTGCTAATTCTAAACACTCATATTTACTAATGTCGGGAAGTACTGCATTAGAGTTCTCAGTTTCCCTTAGCGCAGATGGGTCACGTGACTTAAGTTTTAACTAGCAGAACGGTGGGTAGAAGGGAGGTGCCACTTGCAGGCCTGGCCCAGGAGAACCTCCCGTGAGTGATCCCCTTATACTCGAAGATTTGAGAACCCTTTGTTGAAGATGGAGGAGGTGTGAGGTAGAAGGCACTTGGCTCCATGAATTACCACGTGGAGGGGAGTTGCCCCACTCATTAGGAACATCTGTTTGGACTTTATGTGTGTGAGAAATAAATATCTGTTGGATTAAACAACAGAAATTTGGAATTTATCTTTTAAAGCATTAACTTAACTAATACACAACAGCGACAGCTAAATTATCTTTCCTTGTTCTGTTGCATATCCTAATGGTGACCCAGACTCCTTGTCTCTTTTTGTCATTGGCTTCTGTATTTGAAAATGGGAATAATGTTATTTTAAAAGCACAGTTGTGTCCTTAATATTTTTTTACAGCTTTTATTTTTTTACCTTTTTTTTAACAGCTTTATCAAGATATCTTTTACATACCATAACGTTCACTTATTTGAAGTGTACAGTTCAGTGGTTTTTATTTAGAGTGGTACAGCTATCACAACAACCTAATTTTAGAATGTTTCAACACCCGTGCAAGAAACCCTGTACATGTTAGTCACTCCCCATTACCCTCTCCCCCAGCCTGGGCAACCACACTAATCTGCCTTCTATCTCTATGGATTTGCTTATTCAGTACATTTCATATAAATGGAAGCATACAATATGTGGCCTTTTGTGTTTGACCTCTTTCACTTGGCACAGTACTTTCAAGGTTATCTATGTTGTAGCGTGTATCAGTACTTTGTTCCTTTTTATGGCCAAATAATATTCCATTGTGTTAGATATCCCACTTTTTTTTTTTTTTTTAAATTTTTGGCTGCGTTGGGTCTTCGTTGCTGCGCATGGGCTTTCTCCAGTTGGGGTGAGCGGGGGCTACTGTTGATTGTGGTGCGCGAGCTTCTCTTGTTGCGGAGCACGTGCTCTAGACGCGCGAGCTTAAGTAGTTGTGGCACGTGGGCTCAGTTGCTCCATGGCATGTGAGATTTCCTGGACCAGGAATCGAACCCGTGTCCTCTGCATTGGCAAGTGGATTCTTAACCATTGCACCACCAGGGAAGTCCCCCACATTTTATTTATCCATTAATGGGTGGGTGGACATCTGGGTTGTTTCTACCTTTTGACATTACAAATAATGCTACTGTGTACATTCATGTACAAGTTTTGGTGTAGACATATGTTTTCAGTCCTCTTGGGTATATACCAAGAAGTGAAATTGCTAGGTCACATGGTAAATCTATGTTTAACATTTTCAGGAACTGCCAGACTGTTTTCTAAAGGGATTGCACCATTTTACATTCCCACCAGCCTTGCCTTTATGTTTTATCACCCCCAGAGGAGTAGGGTCCTCGTAAATATTGTAGTTCCCTAAGGACTGTAGGTGGGAGACAGTCACAAAGGAGACTGGGAGTGTGGCAAACAGTGTGAGGTTGATGGCTGGCTTGCCTCTCCTCTTGCTTGCTTATTTATGTGGCCTCTACTACCCTGGCTTCCTTACTAGTTAGAACACACCTCACACGTCCTCATTCTAGGGCCTTTGTTCTGGGTTTTCCCTATGCCTGGCAGGCTTTTTCCTTCTGTTTGTCCTTCAAGTCTTTATCCAAATGTTACCTTTTCAGTGATGCCCCACCCCGTCGTCCCCATCCTCCCACCCAACCTCGCATTTAACTTTCAGCCTATGCATCTCCCCTGCCCAGCTCTATCACTTACCATATTTCTAAAAGTACTTTTTCTCCTTCCCACTAAAACATAAGCTTCGTGAGGGCAGGGATTTTGGCCAGTATTCTTCACTGATAACATCCCTAATATTTTGATAGGGCTTATTAACACAGAGTAGGTTTCTGGTAAATATTTGTTGAAAGAATGAAAAAATAACTTTCCATGTCAGTAAATGCATTTTTTTCTTAAAATAAAAATTTAAGTCATAGAAGTACACATATGAATACATTCTTATCATAAAATGTTTATTCAATGCAGATAAAACACAAATTCCCTTTTACCCTGTTCCTGAATCTCACTCTCCTAGAAGTAACCACTGGTAGTCATTTGGATGCATTCTTCCAGATCATTTTAAAGGTATCTGTAGATATATAAAGAAATATATATACTTTAGAAATATGTAGTTTTGTGTATGTTTGAGTATGTTTTATAAGCATGCACACACACACAAACTGTCTATACCCAAAACCTTTTCATCACTCCCAACATAACTCTGTACCCATTAAACTATCTCGTTCTTTTTAACTCTCATCTTAACGGATGTGCCCTATTTACTGATTAATACTGAGGTTTCCAGTTTTTCCCTAGCCACAGACATTGCTCAAGCACACATTTAGGCTTTTGCACTTTGTACATGTGGGAGTGTCTTCTCTGTGTATGCCCTGGAAGTGAGAACAATTTAATCTCTTTCTTTGAAATCGTTATGCTGCTTATTTATTTTTTGGTTAGTTTTCTGAAATAGATATTGGAAATTGAATTGCTCGGTTGTAGAGAATACAAGTTAAATTTTTTTTTTTTTTTTTACGTTGGGTCTTCATTGCTGTGCGTGGGCTTTCTCTAGTTGTGGTAATTGGGGGCTACTCTTTGTTGCGGTGCGCAGGCTTCTCATTGCAGTGGCTTCTCTTGTTGCAGAGCATGTGCTCTAGGGCACGCGGGCTTCAGTATTTGTGGCACACGGGCTCAGTAGTTGTGGCTCACAGGCTCTGGAGCGCTGGCTCAGTAGTTGTGGCGCACAGACTTAGTTGCTCCGCATGTGGGATCTTCCCAGACCAGTGCTTGAACCCGTGTCTCCTGCATTGGCCTGTGGATCCTTAACCACTGCACCACCAGGGAAGCCCTACAAGTTAAAATTTTTGATGGAATAAAATTTCTTTCTAAAAGGGTAGCATCCATTTGTGCTCTTCAACCAGTGATAGCAGCATTCATATCTCCATATTTTTACCCATATTGGGTGTTATTAATCTTTTATTTTTACCAATCTGTGAGTGAAAAATAACTTGTTTTAGCTGTTGATGTTAAACATATTTTCATATGCTTATAAGTCATTTGCATTTCTTCTATAAAATTCCTGTTTATATCTGACTGTTTTGACCCTATAAGGTTTGGTCTTTTTTTATTGATTTATAGGTTCTTTCTGTAATTATGGCTATTAATTCTTTGTCTATTATATTGATATATGCTAGCAATATATTTTTCTAGTCTATAACTTGGCTTTGAAAGTTGTTTATGGTGTCTTTTTGCTAATCAGAAGTTTTAAATGTTTATGTAGTCAAATGTATCTATTTTATAGCTTCCTTGCTTAAGGAAGTCTATACTATACCAAGGTTATAACCATATTCTCTTGTGTTTTTCTTTTAATTTGTTTGGAGTCTTAATTTTCATATTTTGCTCTTTTAATTCACCTGGGATTTATTTATGTTGCAGCATGAAGGGTCTAAGTTTTTTCCTTCCAAAATGGATAGCCAATTCTTTATTATAAGTTTGTTCATCCTTTCACAATTGATATGGGATGCCATTGTATCACAAACTGTACTCTCATATAAATACATCTATTTCTCAATCTCATTCTATTTTATGGAGGTATTTGTCTTTTCTTGCACTAATAGTACACTTTTTTAATATTTTGATAGAAGGAACTAGCTTCATCATATATCATCTTTTACAAAAATGTAGCTAGATTGTACATTTTAGATGCATTTAAAAATTAGCTTATCAGGGTGAATAAAATACCCTATTGGGATTTCAATTGGGAAGGAAAACATTTCTCTAACACAGTTTTATTGGCCGTGTAGTACTACAATGTATGCTTGTACCATATTTTACTTAAACATTTGTCATTGTTAGTCTAAAATAACCCTTTTAAAATATTGCCTTGTAATTTGGCTTTTTAAAAGATTGAGATATAATTGACATATAACATTGTATTAGTCCAAGGTGTACAACACTGTGATTTGATATATATATATATTGCAAAATGATTCGATTGTGTATGTATATATGTGTATACAGCATCTTCTTTATCCATCCATCCATGGACAGTTAGGTTGCTTCCATGTCTTGGCTATTGTAAATAATGTTGCAATGAACATGGGGGTGTAGGTATCTTTTTGAGTTAGTGTTTTCATTTCCTTTTATTTCACATACCCAGAAGTGGA